>NW_026606275.1:987500-1587500 GCF_029834395.1 Sorex fumeus
AGAGGGAGAGAGAGAGGGAGAGAGAGGAGAGGAGAGGGAGAAAGAGAGGGAGAGAGAGGAAGAGAGATAGAGAGAGAGGGAGAGATGGAGAGGAGATGAGAGGAAGAGAGAGTAAGAGGGATGGAGAGAGAAGGAGAGAGAGGGAGAGATGGAGGGGGGAGGGGACAGACGAAGGAGAGAGTTCTCGTCTATTCCATTTTCCCTTTCTGTCCTGCCCCTGGGCATTGAGTGGCTTCTCCCTGGTTGCACCAGGCCGTGCCTGAGTCTCGCTCTGGGTTTGTCCTCTCCCTGCTGCGGGCCTGCTGCACGGCCCAGGAGCTGGGATGGACCCAGTGCCCCCACCCCCGCCTCTCCTCGCTCCTGCTTTGTGTCAGTCTCGGTGAAGCTCAGGGCCTGGTGGGGCGAGGCGGCTCTGGGCCGGCGCTGGCCCTCAGGCGTGGGGTCTCCAGCCTGGCTCTGCCGCTCTGCCCGCCCCGTTTCCTTCTCATCCCACCTGGCGTCTGTCTTTGCAGCCCTGCGGAGGTCAGACAGTCAGAGCATTCCGAATCCCTGTTTCATCGCCCGCCCTGGTACCGCTGATGGTCTAGAATTTCAATTTTTTTAAAAAAAAACTTTTCTTGAAAGGAATGTCTGTCCTGTTTCCACGGAAACAACGCTTAATTGCAGGGAATCGCCCGTGGACCGAGGAGGGGCCCTGGGATCTCGGTCTGTGGACCCCCCCTCTCGCATCGAAACCACAAAACAGCCTCTGGGCCAGTGGGCGAGAGCCAGGCACCTGGGCCGAGGGGCTGCGGAAGCGAGAGACAGCTGGGGGGTGGTTTCACTCACTGGAAGATGAAAATGAAGCCCCAGCCTGGCCCCAGGCCACGAAACTCCTCCTAGCCTTGCCCAAAAGATGGGGGTCCCCTTCCCCCGAGGGGGGGTGGGGAAGGAACAGAGGGTCAGTTTGGATCCCACACCCCACTTCAGGCTTGGCCTCAGAAGGGTCCCTTGGAACGTGCCCCCGGCCCCAGGCCCTTGCAGCCCCGTTTCCCAGTGTTGGGGGCTTTGGCCCCGCCTCTTGAATAGAAACTGCCCACTGACCACTTGGGCTTAGAGAACGTAGCAGAGCTGACAGGGCCCAACTTCCACTCCTGGACCTGAGGCCCAGGGAGATCGGGTAGACCCTGCCCAGGTCTGGGTGGTCTGCCTCGTCGTCCACCCAGGAAAGCCCCTGCTGGACTACTGGGAGCTGCACAGACAGGCCACAGCCAAAGGCACGTGGACAAGGCGCCTGAGACCTCCCAGCCAGCTGACCCCGGGAGCACCTCAGTCCGAGCAGGCGACCTCAGGGGAAGCCCGGCGTGGAACCCGTCATAAGCCCGTTGCGTGCGGAGGAAACTAGGGCAGACATGAGGGGGCCTTCTCTGGAAAGCAGTGACGCGTGTGCTCTGCGATGTCCCAAGGCAGCCTCTCGCCCTCCCCTCGTCAGTCTGTCTGGCCCAGAACCCACGTCTCCTGATGGTGGTGGTGGTGATGGTGACGGTGATGGTGGTGGTAATTGTGGTGGCGGTAGTGATAACAATGATGAGGATGACGGAAGTGGGGATGAGCTGGTGGGTGGTGCTGGTGATGACCCTGGGCATGACAGTGTGATGAGGGCGAGGGCGACAGCAATTGTGAAGATGATGGTGGTGGTGAAGGTGATGAAGGCAACTGTGGGCAGGATGGCGGTGAGCAGGCAGTGCTGCTTCTGGTGTGGGCAAAGGCACGTGCGTGTGGGAATAACGGCCCTGCTGTAAGTCGGGGGGGGGGGCTGGGGCTTCTAAACCACCGTAGGATTCACGAGGAGCAGCGGCAAGTGTTCTCGTACCCTCTCTGGCCCCGAGCAGCCCCACACGGCCTTCCCGCGTGAACCGTCTCTCTGACGGGTGCCCCCTGCTCTGCCCCGTCTCCCCCAAGCCCGTTCCCCCGGGCCGTGCGGCGGGAGAGACGGGGCGAGAGCGTCCCCTCGGCGCAGCCGTACAAGGTGAGGCCCATTTGCGCTCCTCATTTAGTGGAATGAGAAGGAGCATTTGCTTAATGGATCATTTTAACTTGATTTCCAGTGAGTGGATTAAGGTAATTGAAGACCCTCAGCACACGGCGGCATATCTGTTGCAGCATTTGGAACAGCAACCAGGGTCAGGCCTGCGAGCGGCTTCGGATGGGGCCTTTCTCTCTCCGCCCGTCTGGGGGCTCCGTTCCGAAGCAGGTTCGGCAGGCCGGCCCCGTGCCGACGTGTCCTGGTCGGGCCCCGCTGTGAGTCCACTTTGTTAAATAGAAGTTGATTTTATATTTAGCTGTGCATGCAGTGTGCAGATGAAACAAATCAGTTCTCTAAGCTCAACAAGATGAATAGTTGCTGCTGAAGTCTCGCACCGAGCTGGATGCAAGATTAATATGCAGCCTCAAGTTCCACTTCCCACAATTTTTATTGATTGTGTGAAAAAGTACTAAAATTCATGATTTCTTAGGTGAGTTAGATTGAAACTCTTGCATAGCTAGTGTAGATGTAATTTATCTGAAATATACCATTTGTCTACAAATACAGCTTTTCATCTGGAGCCGGCCACGTGCTCAGAATTCCAGGGGAGGATTTGGTGATGGGCGTCAGGTCCTGGGATGCATCTTCGCCAAGAGACGCGGCCTTCCCAGACGGCCGCCCGGGCACTGGCTGGTCTCCGCCGGCTGGCCTCCAGGGGAGCTTTTCCTCCCTGCCCCAACTGTGGCCCGAACACCAGCACTTCCTGCTGCTGGTTTTCCTGTTCCCACAGACCACAGAGGTTGGACCTGATGCGTCTCGGCCCAAAGTTCTTCCTGCTCACATCTGAACGGCGTCCTGGCGAGTTGGCTGGCAGCGTCTCCTCTCAGCAGCATGGAGGGAGGAGCCAATCGAGTCCTCTCGTCTTTTCCCTCAGACAGTTTGGACCGAGGCTTTAGTAGTTAGAGAGCGGGAAGGGGTCAGCCTGCCTCGGGTCTGATCTTTCACTTTTGCTACTAGTTGGTCAGTTCAGAAAAAAAAAAGGTCATTTTGGCCAGTCCATTTTGGTCGTCGATTGCCTCGAGCAGGCCCCAGTAACGTCTCCTTCATCCTAGCCCTGAGATTATATTCAAGGCTCTTTAGGAGAATGAGACCCATCATTGTTACTGGTATTTGGCATATTTGGTGCGCCACAGGGAGTTTGCCAGACTCTGCCGTGTGGGCAGGCTACATTCGATAGCCTGCAAGTTTGTCCAAAGTAGGAATGAGATAATAAGATGTCATAAAAAAAAGTTCTGATAAGATGTCGCGCGGCCACATTTGTGGCCGTGCGGTTCCGGGATCTGGATTTTATAGTTTCTGGGTCTTGGCCGCTGATGGGATTACTCGGCGCCAGGGGGCCAGGTGGTGGGTGTGACCCCCGCCTACTGGAATTTGGAGGATCTGGGTGGAGGATGCTCAACTCCAATCCGAGTAGGCTTGGAGGTCTCGGCCCCGGAACCCACATGGCTTTGTCCCTCTGCCAGTACCTTCATGTGTGCGGAGAGTGGTCTCAGCATGGTGGTGGAAGGAAGACCTCCAGGACCAGCCACCACCATGCTGAGACCATTTTGGTGACTTCCATAAAATTTATCGTTTTAGGAATTCATGAATTGTTTCGCTAAATGTCTCTCTAGTGGTTAAGTTCATTGATTCACAAGCCTGCATCTTCCTCTCTGCATTGGTCCTGATGGCAAAATAGAATAAGCGAGGTTATCAAGGAAACGGATTCTTTTTCCTCAACTTTTCTTTCTGATACTTGATTCCTATTTCAAGAAGGCACGGATGCATTTAAAACAAACACGAACTCTTAAGGCCTAAGGAGGCTTCGAGAAGAGTTCAGCTTTGCCACCTGTCCGGGACTCTGCCCTCCTAAAGCACCTCGGCAGGAAGAGGAAACTGAATCAGGCCTCGGGCTCAGAGTCCAGATAAAAGAGGAACTTTTTTCCCCGTCAAGTTTCTGCCTGAGCCACGTGAGAATTTTGCAGCTAACCGGGCCCTCCCGAGCACAGCACAGAGAGCACGGTCGTGAAAGCACGGGGCCGTGCTCCAGCTCGGCGGGTCACCTGGTCCCCTCGGTCATCATTAGCCTGGTCACCTCGGGCCTTCTCTTTAGTGAAAACATTTGTGCTTCTCAGAGCCCGATGCAATGCAAATTTCAAAGCCAGGGATAATGACTTCTGATAATGAGAAGATACACTTGGAAGTAAGAGAATAAGACTTGTTTTGTTTTTGTTTTTTGTTTTTTTAAAAAAAGACCATGTTTTAGTGCCCCTTTTGTGGCTCTTCCAAGTCGCTGCGACTCCGTGGGTGGGCTGGAGGTGTTCTTGGCCAGGCCTGTGGCCCAGCGTCCTGCCGAAGAGACTCGGTGCCGAGGGATGAGGGGTCCCTCGTCTGCCCGGGGCAGGCAGAGGTTCTTCGGAACACCCCTGGGCACGCCTCACCGTCTCAGCACTCAAGGAGGGCTTGGAGTTGGAGCAGCGAATGCCCAAAATTCTGTTATTAAAAGGCCCGTTAATCACGGTGCTTGAGTAAAATAAAATTTAAAAGCTCATGGAAGCAGGAGTAGAGGCATTGTAGACTAAGCCAATGAAACCATGAAAATAGTTTTGGCATCGGCGTCCAAAAAAAAGACAAAACATTAAAGAGGAGAAGCAGGACTAAAGTGGGTCTGCATGAATAAGCAACCCTCAGCTCAAAGAACAGAATCCTATTTCCAAGAACATTCCCAAGTAATGTGTCCAAGAGTCTCCTGCCTGGCTGTCCTCACCGGGGCCCCTTGGAGGGGGGCGGGTTGAGTTTCCCTCCCCGTCCCAAACAGAGCCCCGGCAGCCGGAGACCTCCAGAACCAGCCACAACCATGCTGAGACCACTCTCCACACACATGAAGGTACCGGCAGAGGAACAAAGGTATGCGGGTCCCGGGGCATCCCATAGGGTCCCATGAGCACCGCCAGGAGTAATTCCTGAGTGCAGAGCCAGGAGGAACCCCTGAGCATTGCCGGGCGTACCCAAGAAGCAAAAAATAAATAAATAAAAATAGTAAAGCACATATCTTTGCTGGAACACTCTGATCCCCAAAATCACGAAAGCTGGTTTCTGACTCGCACAGTGGAAGAGTTTTACTTTATTTGGGTGCATTCGTGGCTTTTCAGCTTACTCTTGACACGGTCACTGGAGGAGAGAGGGCGCAGTGCTCGGGGGGTGGGGTGTGAGCTCTTTGGCACGTCACCGGGCCGTCTGCTGGTGGAAGAGGACAGGCTACGGTGGTGTGGCTGGGGCGGGTTCCCCACCTCCGTCCCCACCCTCCCTCCCTCCAGGAACGCCCTGCATTAGATCATGCATCACACTTAAATTACGGGTGGGAGAGGGTTTCCATTTGCTCATCTGGAGATGTTCTGACTCCGGAGAACCCGGCAGGCTACCAATAGAGTCCTGCCCACACGGCAGAGTCTGGCAAACTCCAGTAAACTGCCAAAAGCCAGTCACAAGGATGGGTCTCATTCCCCTGACCCTGAAAGAGCCTCGAATGTGGCTCTTCCTAAAATGTCAGGGCTAGGACGAAGGAGACGTCACTGGTGCCCGCTCGAGGACATCGATGAACAGCAGGATGACCGCGATACCGTAAGAGATGTGAAAACCTCTGGGTGGGTGGCAAACCCTCTGAAAGGCTTCCCCCTCCCTGTGCCTCTGGGTGGGCAACGGCTCCTCCATAAGGCTGCCCGCTCCCTGCGCCTCTGCAGTGAACGTCGCTGCCAGCTCCAAATGAGTCGTTCAAACGGGCCACAGTCTGTACAGCCGGAGCCTCACTGCGTTGTTCCGGGCAGACGCCCACAGAAGCGGAACAGCACTTGCACACACGTAACAGGGAGGCCGTTCGCATCGGATACCAAACATTTTAAATATAAAATGCGCCGGGCAAATCTCTCCCAGAATTCTAATTTCCCCCAACGACGTTCAAGCACAAACACCACGCTGAACGATCTCGACTGGCACATCACGCTAATGTCGTTATTAAAAATATGCCGCCTTGTTATCCCATTAAGCGAAGACTGCCACTTGGGATCCCACGTTGACGTGCACCTGCTTAGACAGCGTCGGGCTGGCAGAGGGGACGTGTGCGCTGACTCGAGAGCTGGCCCGGCCCCGCCTGAGCCCAGCGCTCGCAGGCAAACAGACGCCGGACGACCGGGACATCACGACCCCACTCGTCCCTGTGCCGGGAGAAGCCAGGACGCGGGCCAGCGCTTCCCAGGTGCCTCGACTGTGGCATTTGGTGTCCTGGTGACGGTCGGTGAGAAGGGGACTGTCCACAGCATCTCCCTGGACACTCCCGAGTGGGGCGGAGGCAACCCGGGCTGCCTGCCTGACAGAAGGTGCCATGCGGGAACTCGGGGCAGCCTTGTTCTGTCTCAGAGTCCTGATGACAGAAGCAAGTGTGAGCACACACATGTGTACGCGCACACACACACGCGCACACACACAGGGATAAACACATACAGACACACAGACATAAACACACACATGCACACATACGTACAGACACACTCCTACACCACACACACGCACATGTCCACACACACACACTCACATGCACACACTCACACACACACGCACACACAGAGGCAGGCACACACGTGCACACACATGTGTATACATACGCCACACACATGCACACACATACACGCACACACACATGCACACATGTACACACACTCACACACAGACACACAGACACGCACACAATAGACTCACACACACTCACACAGGCACACACAGATGCACGCACACACATGCACACGCACACACTCACACACACGCACGCACCTGTGCACACACACGCCTGTCCTTGCAGGAAGAACGGGCGGTGTGGGGCGAGGCCAGGCGGAGGCCTCTGGCTTCCTAAGACTTCGCAACCGTCGGACCGATCATCGCTTTATTTCGAACTCTTGCTCCGATCCCACGTCAGTCACACGCGCTCTCCTGACGCTGCTCCCTGTGTCCCGAGCCCCTCCCCGACCGACCGTCCTCGACGCGTTCCGAAGAGGAGAGAGGTCCCGGGCACACCCTGTTCCTATTCCAGGGCCGTTTCGGGAGCGGCGGAGAGCGCCAGGTGCACGCGGGTCGTCTCCGCGTGCACGCGTGGGTCCCGTTTCGCGGGCGCAGGGACGTGACCGCGGCGCGTGGGGACGTCGCAGCCTGTCCCGAGGAGCAGGAGGCGGCTTGGAGGGAACAATAGGTGCCCGCTCCAGCCCGTGTCCCCGGGGCCCGCAGCTGCCTAATGACACATGTATCATTCCACCCCGGAGTAGTTGCAGGGCAGAACAGGCTTGATTACACTGCAGACAATTGTTTCGCGATAATTCGGGCCCATTTGTCATTAGCTGCCTCCCCTCCCAGCAAAACACAGGGTCATTTTTTTCAAGGATCCAAACAAAACGAAACACTCCTCTACCCGGGGAAGGTTGTCCAGCAGTTAAAGATTTTTAATAATTCATCATGCGAGACATTCGGGGCTAAATGCTGAATTTCTCAGCGTGACAACAGAGATGAGCGGGAAAGGGGAGCGCGGCCTGGCTTCATCGCGGCCCAAGCGGGGGGCCCGGCTCTCGCGCTCGCCCTTCGGAGTCTGGGTCCGTTTCTCTCTCAGGAGCTCACCCTTTCCCGCAGCCTTTCTCCCGAGTGGGCGGGATGGCGAGGGTTTGTCCTGATGAGATTGGCCAAGAGACGCGTGGAGAAAACTCTCTGCTGCTTCTCCTTCCTGTCTCTCTCTCCAGAGCTGCCTCCAACAGGGGCGAGTTCTCCCTGCAGAGGCCGGCGGGGAATGCGGGTTCCCAGGCCCGGCCCAGGAGGGGTCGCCGTACACCTTAGCGCTTGCAAACCGTTAGGTGCTGGGAGGCGGGCTGTGTCCCGGCCAACAGGAAGAGCTTCGAGTGAGCTAGTTACGCAGACGGTCCCTGCAAATCTCCCGCTCTGCTCCTCGGCGCCCTTGGGACCCGTAAAGTGGGGTTCCCCTGGTCTTCACCCCACCTTCCAGAGAAAACATCAGTCCCCGAACCCAGACATCTAAACAAGAAGGACCCGAGCGGGGTTCACCCCCGTGAGCCCTTTGGAGCTGTTCTTGCGTCTGCTGCAAAGGGGGGGGGGTCTCACTCCGCTGAATACAGGCTGGGGGGTGCGAGGCTGGGTTTGGGCAGGAGGCCGGAGGCTCTGGCTGTTCACTCCTCCACTGACAAAAGGAATCCAGGAAGCCCATGTTGGGGTCAGATGCGCCCAGGCCTGGACTGTTTCTTCTGTCAAGACGGCGGAACTTCCTTTGGAGTGGGTGAAGTTCTTGCTCACAGAACTCAAAGTTCCGCAGTGTTTGGATCCGGGGAAAGAAGCGTTCTAGAATAGGGCAGATTTGTGTGTGTGTGTGTGTGTGTGTGTGTGTGTGTGTGTGTGTGTGTAAGCTTAGAGGTTCCTGTTCAGAGTCGTCAGTCCTGCCCTACCGTTCCCTCGAACGCGGAACCACCTTCCCGGGGGCTTGGCTCCTCCCACAGGCATGGAACTCTCCACCCACTCTGCCACGAGGCCGCCACTCCGTCCCTGGGTCATTTCTCTGCTCCCTGAGGGGTTTATACGAGGCTGTGAGAAAAGTCAAAGCCACAGAGTCACGGGAGCGAGGCGAGGCTGCGAGGTCTGGGTCTCCGTCTCACCCAGACCTTCACACTTACATGATCGTTGCCACCTGGATGACGGACCCATGTGTCCACGCGTGTCCACGGGCAACGGTATCTACATCGAGTGCTCCGCCACGCCCGCATGCTCACACTCTGCGTCTCCACGACAGCCGTGTCCGTGCACGCAGCTGTGTGTGCACGGACACGGTGTGCAGGGGCCACGTGCACGGTTGTCCCTGTGTGCACGACTGTCTCTGTCTCTGCCCCGATCTCTGTTCCTCCCTCCACATCACTCGCGTGTCTAGCGTCACACGACTGCACGCCTGGCTCTCTACACGCACCGGGCCTGTGTCGCTCCACCCAGCCTCCCATCTCTTGCTGACCGTGGGCACACGTCTCCATCGTGCATACTCCGTGTCTGCCGTCTGCCCGTGAGCGGCAGCGTCGCCTTCGGGCTGCCGTCGGCACCCTCCCGCCTTCCCCAGCTGTGACACCCCAGGCGCCCGCGTGGGCCGGGTGAGTGTCCCACACAGAGGCTGGTCGGTGGTGTCGGCTCTCCCGGTGACCCTGTGGGCACGGCGGGGCTCACAGCCCCTGCTCTGTTCTCTGAAGCCCGTGTGCGAGGGCAGCCGGAGCCGGGATGTGAGCGGGCGTTTCCGGAATAGCCCAGGGCCGGGCGTCCCAGCCGTGCCCTCCGCAGGCTCCCTCCCGGCATCGGGAACTGCCCCGGGAGGGCTGGTCCCACAGGGCCACGGCGGGAGTCAGAGGGCGAGAAGGTGAGTGTCAGTGGACGCTGGGCCGGAGAAGTTGGAAGGTCAGAGGTGAAAGGTCGGGGAGCACTGCTCTCCAGGCTTTGTGCTGTTTCCCACATCTCAGCCCGCCGGCCAAGGGCTGGCGCCAGGCACCGTTTTGGAACTCAAAGCATCAGCTGCAGCCACGCCGATTGTTCGGGGTGAAGG
This sequence comes from Sorex fumeus, assembly GCF_029834395.1. Taxonomy (NCBI): domain Eukaryota; kingdom Metazoa; phylum Chordata; class Mammalia; order Eulipotyphla; family Soricidae; genus Sorex; species Sorex fumeus. The sequence continues at coordinate 997,163 of NW_026606275.1, forward strand.
TAGGACAATGCCACCTGCACCTTGCTTTATGGCACGTGTCGTACATGGGAGGAGGAGGAGGGGAGGAGGAGGAGGAGGAGGAAGTGGAGGAGGAGGAGGAAGAGGGGAGGAGGAGGAAGAGGAGGAGGAGGAAGAGGAAGAGGAGGAGGAGGGGGAGGAGGAAGAAGAGGAAGAGGAGGAGGAAGAGAGGAGGAGGAGGAGGAAGAGGAGGAGAGGAGGAGGAGGAGGAGAGGAGAAGGAAGAGGAGGAGGAGGAGGAAGAGGAGGAAGTGGAGGAGGAGGAGGAGGAGAGCAAGCTTCCTGGAACGAAGGCCCTGGTGGCCCCCAGGGTCTCGTCCGAGCTGGGCTTCAGGGGCAAGTGCAGACCAGGGCCCGGGTGGACTGGGCCTCAGCAGCAGGCGAGAGCAGGGCTGGGGTCAGCTCCGTGGCCCGCGGCCTGGGAACGAGTCCCACCCTCTGACCTGCAGGGACGCGTCCGGGCTGCGGCTCAGGGTTGCTGGGGACAGCAGGGGCACAGCCGTGGCCACCCACCCTGGCCTGGGGCCCTGCTCGCGTCACTCCCGTTTCCAGGATAAATGGAAATGAGCCCCTTATTATTATTATTATTATTATTATTATTATTATCCCCCTCTTAAGGGGGACTGGCCTTTCTCTCGGGGACACAGACTTCAGGCTTGCTCGGAGCGGAGGAGAATGTTCCAGAGTGGAAAAGAGTGTCTTAAAGTGGACGGAAATGTCTCAGATGGAGAAGAATGTCCCCAAGGGAAGGAGAATGTTCCAGAGCGGAGGAGACAATTCCAGAGTTGAGGAGAAGTCGCTCTTTTGCTTTGCTTCGCTTTGGGGCCGCACCCAGCAGTGCTCAGGGGCTACTCATGGTCCTGTGCTCAGGGGTGAGCCCGCAGTGCTCGGGGCGTGTGTGGTGTCGGGCTTCCTGGGCCACCGGGACCGCGTAGGAGTGAACCGTCCCCTCCTGGGCGTGTGTCCCCACGCGGCTCCTTCAGCCTCACTGCAGCCGCTCAGGCCCTGGCTTGTTGCACTCAGCAAATACACGGCCCGTGGTTGACACGTGCTGTTCCTTGGGCCGGACACCAACAGATGCCATCACCGCTGACAGGAGAACCGGCTTGGGTGCGAGGAAGAGGCCGCAGACGTCGCCTGGGGAAGCCGTCGCCTCCGGCCACCCAGAGCACGCTGCCCTCCGTGGTCCTCCGGCTTTGCTCGACCAAAGGAAGGCGTGAGTGAGGGGGTCTGGGCAGGGTCTGGGGAACGGCCCACCCCGCACCCCTGGGAGCTTGTCTCCATCTCGGCCTTTCGCCAGCCCTGCCGGCGGTGAAAACTCCCGTCACTAGGTCTGTGCAAGGAAAGGTGACCCGAGCGTCCGTCTCCCACGCGGGGGAGAAAGAGCCGCAAAACCCTTCAAGTTTCTGCTACCCAGGAAAGGGCAGCGACCGCGTTGCCAGAAAGACTAATTTTTCTTTTTTTCCTAGAGCAACTATCATAATTCAGAGTTAGTCGGTTCCAGGGAGAGGAAGTGGAATTGGTTCCTGACACGCGATCACTCATTTCTTATTTTACCAACAGTAATTAAATTGCCCGGAACTGTTGTCATTTAACAGCCGATTAATTGACTAATGTGCATTACTTGCATTCGGAGGATAGGTAAAAATCCAGGGATTAAGCAAGGAGGAGGAGAGATTTGCGGCTGCCCGGGTGGTTCTGAGAGGCGTCCACTGCCCTGGCGTCTCGGGGACGTTCGATCACAGACGCGCCCACCACGTGTGTTTCGGCAGCCGGGGATGGTCCACGCCGAAAGGGGCATTCTGGTAGGAGGCAGGGCAGGGACCCCCGGCCCGGAGACAGCCTCAAGCCCCGTCCCCTTCCCCACGTGCCTTTTGCTACTGGGCCGCCCGCTGGGCCCCTTCCCCGAGTCTGCTCCTTGGGTCACCTTCCAGGCGGTCAGATGAGCCCCCGGCTGGGGCGTGTCTGTCTCCCAGAGACACACACAGATGAGGTCTTGACACCCGTGTCCATTCCGCATTCAGTCAGAGATGCGTTGCGGGACCCTGTGGCCCATGTCTGGGGCCCTCAGCGCACGGAGCAGGTCTGGAACCCACAGGCCGTCAGAGGGAGCCCCGAGGGCCAAAGCCGGAGAGGGAAGGGTCTGCACCACACACGCCCCAGGGAGCCTGAGCGCTGGCTGGCCCCGAGTGTTTGCAGCTCTAGAACTCCCGAAGTTTTACTTGCCTCCGACGTCAAAGGCCTACTCCAGGGGCTGGAGTGATAGCACGGCGGGGAGGGCGTTTGCCTGGCACGCGGCCGGCCTGGGTTCGATTCCCAGCATCCCATAGGGTCCCCCGAGCACCTCCAGGAGTCATTCCTGAGTGCAGAGCCAGGAGGAACCCCTGTGCATCGCCGGGCGGGACCTAAAAGCAAAAATAAAAATAAAATAGATAAAATTAAAACCAGAGACCTCCTCCCCTTTCCGCAGGCCTTCAGGGCACCTTCCCCCAGAGGGCAGCTCTAGGGCCGCTCCCAGCACACACACCACCCGTGTCCCCTGCGAAGCCCCAGACTTCTTCATGCCCCGCAGACAAACGCCGCGCCCAGGGCTGGCCCTGAGCAGCAGAGCCAACCCGGGGCGCTGTTGGCTGTTCTCACGGGTTCCCTTTGTGCGTCCTCCCCCTCTGCAGACGCTGAGTGAGGGTCTCGCTAGTCCCTGATTCTGCACTGCTGCCCACAACTTGCTCCCAAGACGCGGGGTTCGGCCCCCGGGGCAGCCGCAGAGCCGCCCTGCCAAGGTGCCCGCGGATGAGCTCCAGAATGTGGACACGGAGGTCTGAGCCCCCGGCCCTGAGGGGAGGCTGAGCCCCGCTCTCCCCCGGGAACGGCAGGGGCAGGCGGGAAGGGAACTCCCTGGCGTTTTCCTTCATTTCTTCCTCCCTTGTTTGGTCTTTGGGCCACACGGCAGTGCTCAGGCAGAGCTCAGAGGCTGGGACGCGGGCTGGCCGCATGCAAGGCCAGCACCTGCCTCTATGCCCACTCCCTGGCTGGGGACTGCCCCCGCTGTGTCCTGGTCTCCCACAGGTCACTTCCTGGGCGGCCGTGATGCCCTTGCCCTCAGCCTGTGCCGCCCAGCAGGGGCCGCCCTCTCGGCTGTGGTCTCTGTGCTGTCCTCGTCCTTCGTGTTTGTAACTGGGCAGTGAGGGCCTCCACCCGCCCCCCGGACAGAATAGGGAGCTTGGACGGACCCGGGCCCCCTTCAGTATGCCGGGGATGGGCAGTGGGCACTCTCATGGGCCTGGACGGGCCTTGTCCACCGTGGAGAGGGGGCCTGGCCCCAGGCATCACCCCAAAGCAGTGAGTAAAGCCTGACCTGGGCCCCACTCTCAGGCTGTATCCCGAGCCCAGCCTGGCCGCCTGAGCCTCCAGGGGCCCGCCCGGGGCTTGTCAGCGGAGGGCCCGACGCCGGCCCCCAGGAACCGCACGCAGAGGGCAGACGGGCAGGCCCACAGATTGAAACATCGCTTCTCCTCAATCCCCAGCATTCATGCTTTCATTTCGGTAAAACAGTGATTTAAACAATGACTAAACGTGTAAGGGAAACCAGGGGGTTTATTAATAACGGTGGGACGTTTTCCCGGCCGCTCCTCATGCATCACTCAGGACTGTATTGATTCGGCATCCGAGTCCTTGGAAACAGGCCTCTTACCAATATCTGGGATCCTGATGTGGTAATTGAAGCAGAAAATGTAAGATTTCACTGTGACTGCTGAGAATTCTTCCCAATAAATGGATGTTCTCCGCTGGGCTTCCAGCCACGGCTACTCGCGGTTTTAATTTTTCCGCCTGTTCCTTTTTTCTCATTATTCCGCTTCCCCCTCCTCTCCTCTCCTTGGCCAGAAAACGAAAGACCCAGATAGATGGGGCGCGATTTATCCCTCTTGGACAGCCGGCACGTGAGGGGGCCGTTTGAGTGATAAACTTTGCTGCGACTTATTGCCAGAAAATCACCAGCGAGCCCAGCGGCCGGCGGCACATCTGTTCCCGCTGAGCACCGAGGGTGGCCGCTGCCCTCGACGGGACCAGCGGCCCGGCCACCTCCGCCCTCCTCCAGACGCACCCTGGGTGCTCTGGGGGAAGCTGACGGGTGTCCTGGGGGCCCCTCCAGCCCGGGGGCAGGGACGAGCCATGGTGACTGCCGGGAGCACCTCAGCCCCGCAGCCGGGAGCACCTGAACCTCACAGCCGGGAGCACCTCAGCCCCAGAGCCGGAAGCACCTCAGTCTCAGTGCTGGGAGCACCTCAGCCCCACAGCCTGGAGCACCTCAGCCTCGACTGACCTCTGGGCCCCAAAGGACAGACTCAGAGCGACAGGCTGGGAGTGTCCTGAGAGACAGAACAAGGCCTGGCGGGGTTCGACCAAGGAGCTCCAGGCCATTTCTGGGTCGGGGGTCTCTTCCGCACTTACATTGTGGGAGCGGGAGGCCCTGAGTCCCGGGAGTGTTCCCTGACCCTTGCTGAAGGGTCCCGGGCCTTCCCGCAGAGCAAGGTCCGGGGGGCACAGGGCACGGCTGGGGAGTACCCACCAGGTGTGGGAGCGAGAACATTCCAGAACAATCTGGCCCAAAGCAGCAGCTGGGCCCAGAGACGCCCGGCAGCCCCGGCAGCCTGTCTGCCAAGAGGGAGCAGGACACGGGGCCAGGGGGCCCCTGTGGACAGTGCGACAGGGGCTTCTAGAGGAGGAAGAAGCCGGGGCTGGTGCCGGGAGACCCCGGGGGTGACGGCGCTTGCCTGGCTCGCGGCCCACCCAGGGTCCCCCGGCACCACCCACAGTCCCAAGCCCAGGAGGGGCCCGAGCGCCCGGAGGGGGAGCCAGCCCTGAGCCCCCCGGCGCCAACTCAGCCAGCGCGGAAGAGCTGGTGGGCCCTGGTGGGGAGCCGTGGGCTGGGGTCCCGTGGGCGGGGGCAGGGGCGGCCCAGAGAGACTCCGCCTGGGCCTTGCGCGGGGCCGAGGGAGAAGGCGGCTGGGCCAGTTGCTGGGTGGGCGTGGGCTTCGCTGCAGGGGGCACTGACGCGGAGTTCGCTGGTCCCTCGGGAGCTGCCTAAGGCAGGGAGGGGCGAGGCCACAGGGTCCAGGCGCCAGGCCAGGCTGTGACCCCCGCCACGTCTGCTCAGACGCCAGGCGTGGGCCCCGCACAGGGCCCGGAGTCACCTGCAAAACGAGGGAGGAAAACGGGACAGCAGGCTGCACGTGTGTGTGCATGTGTGAGTGCACATGCATGTGTGTGCGTGTTTGCATGCCCCCTGTGTGTGTGCATGTGTGTGCCCATGCGTGTGTGAGTATGCGTTTATGCTTGTGTGTGCGTGTATATTGTGTGTGCATGTGTGCGTGTGTGTGCATGTGTGCGTGTGTGTGCGTGTTTGTGTTCATGTGTGCATGTGTGTATAAGCGTGTGCACGTATGAGTGTGCATTCATGCTTGTGTGTGCATGTGTGCGTGTGTGTGCGTGTTTGTGTTCATGTGTGCATGCATGTGTGCGTGTGTGTGCATGTGTGTGTGCATGTGTGCATGTGTGTATAAGCGTGTGCACGTATGAGTGTGCATTCATGCTTGTGTGTGCATGTGTGCGTGTGTGTGCTTGTGTGTGTTCATGCATGTGTGTCTGCATGTGTCTCTGAGTGTGTGTGCATGTGCGTGTATGCTTGTGTGTGTGTGTGCGTGTGTGTGTGTGCGTGCCATCACCTCAGCGGTGCCCGCTCTCCTCCCCCGCCTCCCGCAGCCCGGCCGCTCGCCCTTCCTCCTTGAAGCCGACCCCACTGGGCCGGGGCAGCTCCTGGTCTGAATTTGGGTCCCCGAGGACAAGTCCCCGGGAGGCTTCTGCACCCGCCTCCGGCCCCTCGGCCTCTGCGCTGTGTATGTGCCGCCCCTGGTTCCGGCGCCACCCACTGAGGCTGGTCCTCGGGAGCACTTTGTGTGTCTCAGACACGAATCCTTTGTCCGACGTGTTGTGGCAAATGTTTTCCCCAGGTCAGCGGGGCCTGACCTTCCTCGGCCCGAAGAAACTCCCTAACTAGGTCCTGTCCCTTTTATGCCTTTCCAAACCTGTTGCCTTTGCCAGTGGAGCCGTATATGTGGGGACGCCTTTGGGGTCCAAATTCCGGGGCTTTCTGCCTCTAGAGCCTCCGTGATCTTAGGGTCTGGGCTGACGGGAAGGCCTTGGGCCACTTGGACTTTGTCCAGTTGAAGTTTCTAACAACCCTCATGACGTTCCTCAAAGTACTAATGACAGTCACCTAGAGGCTGACCATCCCGGCCCAACGTCCGCGCACGAGAAGCCAACAGGTCACTCAAGAGGGCGGGCGTACACCCGCATCCACGGCCCTGGTGCCCGACTACGGCAGCGTCGGTGACAGACCACCCCACTAAGGGCTGAGGTAGGCAGGAGGAAGCCGGGAGCCGGGGGTCTGCGGTCTGGAGGCTCAGGAGGACGAGACCAGACAGCGCTCCCTCGGGGCTCTGCTGTGGTCGGGGGCGGGGCAGTGCCCAGGAGCCGGCTGTGCTGCTGGGCATCAAGCAGGCAGCAGGCAGCGAGGGCACAAGCTTGGCGAGCGACCGCCCCTGGTGTCCCCTGCAGCCCGGCCCCCCTGCCTGAGCGTGAGCTCTCGGCCAGCTTCGGCCCTGAGGAAGGGAGGGTGAGGGGCTCCAGGGGCCCTGCCCGCCCCCACCGAAGGCTCTGCCTAGCCCCCGACAGCGCAGAGGGGCCGCACCCCAGCCCGCCCCTGGGTGTCCATGGTGAGTCGCTGCCCTCCGGACTGTACCCCTGGCTGTGGGCCTGGCGGGTGACGGTAGGCAATTTCCCCGTTCTGTGAGCAGGGCAGAGCTGTACCGGCCATGCTCCTGCCCACACGCATGGGGGATCACGGGAGCAGCCCCCGGCATCTCCCAGGGCCCACGGGAGCCTCGGGGGAGGGGGGAAAGTGTGACGGGGTGGCAAGGCCCCCGAACAGGCGGGGGAGAGAGGCTTTGAGAGCAAGTTCCTGGGGGGGGGGGGGCGTAAGAGGAGAAGGTGCCATAAAAATTCAATTTTACCGAGGGCTAAATGAGCACTGTGTGTGTGTGTGTGTTTTCCTTATTCTGAATTAAGTTTGTTCTGAAATAGAAATCCGTTCCCTTTTCCCTGTTACTTCACTTCCATTCTCCGCTCTTGTCTGGGGACCCTATTTAGGATTAAAATAAATGGACCATTTCAGCATAAATGTAGCAGTGCAGGAGAGAGTGTGGAAACTGCTTACTGCATAAAACAGCCTTTCTGATTCATTACGCCCCTTTTCTGCTGTGTATAAGTGGACACCGTCCCTGGCTCGCCACGGGGCGGCCGCACTCTCGGCTCTGGGAGGGAGGAGTCCTTCCCCCAAACGCCTGGGACGGGCCCATAAATCAAACTGACTTAGCCCCATGGATCAATTAGCCAACGAGGCCCCCAGAAAGTGCTCTCAGCCGAGCTCCTAACTCTGCTTTCCTGAGAGTCCCAGGAAGTCCAGGCCCCGCTGAAGACAAGGAGTCTCCCTCTCCAGGAGGCGCTTCCGATTCGGAGACAGTTTCTGGGGCTTGAGTTCGGATCTTGCTCTACCAGCGCTGCCGGGGCTTACGCCTGGCTCTGTGCTCAGGGTCACTCCGGGGGGTGCGCGGCGAGCCGTGGGGGAGGCTGGGGACCGGAACGGGTTGCGTGCAAGGCACACGCCTTCGTCCCGTCTCCCGCCCCATCGGAACACAGCTGACTTGGTGGGGGTCGGGGGACCCTCACGTGGTCAAAGCAAACCAGAGACGGAAGCTCCGGGAGGCATCTTAACCTCTCTCCTGTCGTTCCAAGCCGGGGGAGAGTTTGGGGACCACCTTGTGCAATGAAAAGGGACCCTCAGTAGAAGCCGTCCTGAAGCTCTCACACCCGTGTTTGCTGAGAGATGCTCATGGCAGAAGCGGGAGTGTGTTTCTCCTACTCCGGCCTCGGGGGAGAGTGCGGCCACACTGGGGGCTCAGGGGGGACTGTCTCCTGCTTCTCGGCTCAGGGGACCACGCGTGGTGCTGGCGGTTACACGGGGTCAGGAATGGGCAAAGCCAGTGTCGGACAGCACTGTCTCTCCAGCCGCGAATTTTTCTGTACGGTGGAAGGATATACACCTGTGAAAATGAAAAGCAAAATAATACCCAGAGAGTTGCGGAAGACGTTCTCTGAGTCTTTTCATACATGCTGACCCACACGCTTCATACTTCCTGGACCCGAGGCGCCCCGAGGAGGCCCAGACCCCGCCGGAAGTGGGGGAGAGACGGGATTGTCTCTCCATGCCCAGACAGACCCCTGGGGAGCGGCCAGCTGCCCCTGCTCAGGACTTGGTCCTCCCCGGCCGGTGGAGACGGTGTTCTGAGCTGCCCGTCTGAGTTGTCGGGTGATTCCAGGAGGTGATGCTCGGGCCAGCCTCACTGCGCACCAGGCCCCAGGCAGACGCTGTCAAAGGGGCCGTGAGTCAACCAACTCTGGCCCTGTCTAGGCCTGAGCACTGCCAGCACGAATTCCTGAGTGCAGGGCCAGAGTCAGCCCTGAGCACCGCCAAGGTGTGGCCACAGGAAGCCGGAGTGAGAGCAGGAAGAGAGTGACACATCAGTGTCCCAGCCTCTGCCGTGAGAGTGCGGAGCCCCTGGCCCAGGAGGCAGAGCCCGGCCAGCCCGCTGCCCACCTTGGGCACAGAGGGGACGCCTTCCCACCCTGGGGGCTCTCGTGGCCGCCGCATCCGGGCTCGGGTTTCCTCGACGTCCCCAGGCCAGTGGGCTCTGGGCTCTGCCAAACAAAGGCGAACTCGCAGGGAGCAGGGGTCTCACGTCCCCTCGCCAGCCAGACCCACAGAGGCGAAGGTCCCACCCGAGGTCACGGGCGGCCAGTGATTTTTGATTTTTGTTAGTCTGTGAAAACTTACAAAGGCTTCATTCTTATACCAGCTTATAGGGCTATAAAACAAACAGACAAACAAACAAACACACACTGTCCTCCCGTTGTTCATCGATTTGCTCGAGCGGGCCCAGTAATGTCTCCATCGTGAGGCTTGGAGTTACTGTGTTTGGCATATCGACTACATCACGGGGAGCTTGCGAGGCTTTGCCGTGCGGGCGAGATACTCTCGGTAGCTTGCCGGGCTCTCCGAGAGGGGCGGAGGAATCGAACCCGGCTCAGCCAGGCTGGCTGTGCGCAAGGCAAACGCCCTACCGCTGTGCTATTGCTCCAGCCATATCGGGCTACAAAAAGGGGATTTTGATTTCTAACTTAGGAACTGCAAGTGTCAAAACAAGGTTGCCTTTGTCCTCCGACTTCAGAGCACTTGAAGAGATTTGGTTATTGTCTCCAAACCAACAGGGGACTTTGGCTGATTCCTGGCACCGCAGGGTCCCCTGAGCACAGGGCCGGGAGTGACCCAAGTGTCACTAGGTGTTACAAAACAAAGAAGTAAAACTCACTGTATCTTAAATTACGGTTTTTGTGACTGGATGAGTTTAACAAAATAATTTTCCCTTTTCTTTCTCTTTCTTTCTATTTTATTATCTCATTCTTACTTTGGACAAAGGTAAAGGCCCTCCCGTTGATCATCGATTTGCTCGAGCGGGCCCAGTAACGTCTCCATTGGAGACTTGGTTGTTACTGTGTCTGGCATATCGAATACATCACGGGGAGCTTGCCAGGCTCTCCGAGAGGGGCGGAGGAATCGAAACTGGCAGGCTACCGAATGCAACCTGCCCACACGGCAGAGTCTGGCAAACTCCCCGCGGTGTACCCAGTATGCCAAATACCAGTAACAATGAAGGGTCTCATTCTCCTAACTCTGAAAGAGCCTCGAATGTGGCACTTTTTCAAAAAATCTCAGGGCTAGGACGAAGGAGACGCTACTGGTGCCTGCTCGAGGCAATCGACGAACAACAGGATGGTTGTGATCGTGATTTCTTTCTATTTTTGGACCATGCCCACTGATGCTCAGGGCTCGCTCCTGGCTCTGCACTCAGGGATCATTCCTGGTGGAAGTTGGGGAACCATACGGGGATTGGATCCGGGTCATCTACGTGCAAGGCCACTGTATTGCCATTTTGGCCCTTCACGAAATAATTTTAACACAAACTATCTCTGCTGGAGGACGGGAAATGAGACACAAAAAGAGGAAAACCTGTGAAAAATCAGGCCGTTTCTGTTCTGTATTTTCCGTTCACCTGCCACCATACACGAGGGAGGGAGGCCAAGATGGAACGTCGGCACATGTGTGCTTGAGAAGTTTCTGGAAAGCCAAGCCTGGGGTGAAAAGGCACGTGCCAGGGGTGGGCCGGAGACGGCCGGCCCGTCACGCCAGCCCGCGGGGGGTGTTCGCACGCGTCCCTCTGTGCTCCGTGAGCTGCAATCGACTTCCCGGGGATAGGAAAACACTTAGAGGTGGTATGTGTCTATTTTTTCCATTATTGCAATAAGCATAAGAAGTCTATTTCTTGTAAATAAACCAGAAATTTCCCCAAAGGGCAATAGAAGCGGCACAGCCGGTTTGCTCCCGTGCATGATAGCCTTGCAGAAATAAGTCTCGAAAAGGCAGAGCTGCCGGGGCAACCGGGCCCGCGGATAACGGGGCTGCCGGCCTGGAGGCGTCCAGTGCAGTGGACACACCACACACCGTCCATCCTTGGGGCTAGGGGTGCCCGGGAGGACGGCCCTTTCTTCCTGGCGTGCATCTCTGGGTCTTCTGTGCCCACTGTGCAGTGACGGCTGCTTGGCGTCCGAGGAGACAGCGGGTGCCGTGTTGGCCATCGTGCCTTAGAGCACGGCTGGCGTGGGGAGCAGAGGCTGGCGATGTCCCCCTGGGGTCCTGAGCACGTCGTAGGGGACGGGCACTGGCCTTGGCTGCCCGGAGCGTCCCTCCCCTCCCCCGCCAAGGTGCCTGGCTCAGAACCCCTCCTGCACGCCGGACATTCACCCTGTGCCGTCAAACCCCGAGTCTCTTTCTCCGAAGGGTCTTTCCTAGCGGGAAACTTCTCAGGAGAAATGCACCGTCCACCGTGGCATCAGCAGTCAGGAAGGACAGGGCCAAGGTCCTGCCACAGCCGCCCCATCTCCCCAGCCCTGTTGGCTCCCACGTGCCGGTGGGACAAATAGTTGCTTTTGCTCCATGACGCCAGTGCCCGCACAGCCTGGCCGGCAGAGGATGGGCACTCGGTAGGGACTCTGGTCTTGGGGCCGGACACGCCGACCCTCTCGTGGGTCACTTCCTGCTTGTTCTCCTCCTCAAGCTTTGCTGTTAAAGACGCAGCGTCACGATAAAAGCCCTAAACAACACCCCTGGCACGGGCCCTGCTGTCTGTGTACGCAGCAGGCGTCTAGTTCTCTCTCTGTCCCTGCCCTCCCTCCCCCGGCCTCCCTGCCTGCCTCCGTCTTCTTCTCTGCGAGCCTGACTCTCTCCATGAATCCAGGTGTGTTGTCCCCTCCCCGCCCCTGCCCACCACCTGTCTTCCTGTGGCCACATCCACGAAGCATCACGTGTGCGTGCGTGTGGCGTCTGTCTGTCCCACCCCCTGCCCAGCGCCCACCCCCCCACCCCCGGGTCCCTGCGCCCTGGCTGTGCCTCGAGTCTCCCGTGCCGACCCCCTTCCCCTGCTCCTTCCTGCCCTGCCCAGGCTCCAGAGTCACCAGCGGCCCCTGGACGACTGTGGTATCTGCCCTGCCTGGGTCCTGGACGTGCCGTCTTGCTCGCTGTTGCCCCCTGGCCGTGCTGGGCAGGTGCCCGCGTGTCCCCCTCAGGTGTGAGCGCAGCGTGTGTTTGAGAGGGCGGGAAAGGGGGAGCGGCTCAGTCTGTCCCTCCCTCCTCCCTCCTCCCTCCCTCCTCCCTCCCTCCCCCCCTTCCCTCCCTCCTTTCCTCCTTCCTTCCTTCCTTCCTTCCCTCCCTCCCTCCCTCCTTTCCTCCTTCCTTCCTTCCTTCCTTCCTTCCTTCCTTCCTTCCTTCCTTCCCTCCCTCCTTTCCTCCTTCCTTCCTTCCTTCCTTCCTTCCTTCCCTCCCTCCTTTCCTCCTTCCTTCCTTCCTTCCCTCCCTCCCTCCCTCCCTCCTTTCCTTCCTTCCTTCCTTCCTTCCTTCCTTCCTTCCCTCCCTCCCTCCCTCCCTTCCTCCTTCCTTCCTTCCTTCCTTCCTTCCTTCCTCCCTCCCTCCCTCCCTCCTTTCCTCCTTCCCTCCTTCCCTCCTTTCCTCCTTCCTTCCTTTCTCCCTCCCTCCCTCCCTCCCTTCCTCCTTCCCTCCTCCCTCCCTCCCTTCCTTCCTTCCTTCCTTCCTTCCTTCCTTCCTTCCTTCCTTCCACTCCTTCCTTCCCTCCCTCCTTCTCCCTTTCCACCTAGAAAATGATTAACCTTGGAAATGATTCCGTAACCCCTACCAGGATCATCTAGTTTCTCTGGCCACAGGAGGCTCTCTGTCCCTTTCCGTATCGTGAGGACTTAGAGCCCACAGAATGGGGGTTGGGGGCATTAACAGACGTGCCGGGTGCCAGCCAAGAAGTCCAGTGGTTTGGAACATCTCAGTAACAGCTGGGGGCCAAGAGGCTTTATTGGTGTTGTAGATATCAGGGGGGAAAATCAGTGATAGAAAATAGTTTGGCCTTGACATAGAAAAAAAATGTTTAAAACAATTATAAAAACCATTTGGGTGTGTGTTTGCCGCCTCTGACCTCAGCTGAGCTGTCCTTTATGGTCGGTGTGAAGGATAAGGCCGGCCCAGGGTTTGACAAGGCAGCGGAGAGGAGCATTCTGGAAACCGCACGCGGCAACCGTGCTCGCCGACTGTCAATCTCTCCCTTCCAATTGCTTTTTCTTCCAGTGTCATGCCACACAATTCATTTAGACCCTCCGGTTTGCCTGATTTATATGCAGCTGTTGTGTTTATGGGTGATGGGGAATTTTTCCCGGTGTTACAATGAGCCTTTAAAAGAGATTATATTCCACCGGCAAGCTAAGAATGATGTTTAAACATGGCTTTTTCTGCATTTATCTCGCGCTGATTGAATTTGAGTATCTCCTAGGAGTCAGATATTTGATCAGGAAACTTTTGGGTCGTGCTTCCGACAGCCCTGCCCCAGCTGCTGGGCTGCTCTGAGTCTGGCCACTGCAGGTGGGTGGACAGAGCCGGCCCTGAGGCCCAGTGGCCAGTCCAGGCCGGCAGCAGGGTGGGGCCCGGGGACCCCTGGCTCCTGACCACCCCCGTGCTGGAGCCACTCCCGGGGGCTCAGCCTGGGCTCTGGCCCCCTCCCGCTCTCCCCTCTTCCCGGGACGGGGCGGCTGCTGGCGTCTGCAACACAGCAGAGCGTCGTGTGTGCGGCTGATGGGTTGTGGATCTCCATCACGGAGCAGAACGAGGGCCAGGGAGGCTGCCCGTGGGGGCCGCGGCCGGGCTGGAGGGATGAGGCGGCCCCAGAGTGGCCACGTGCCCCTCCGCCATCGGTTACGGGATATTAGCCCCCATTTCTCAGCCAAAAATCATTACCTGTCATTTAACAATTCCCCCCGTGGATCGGGGGGTGATTTGTCTGGCAAAGGCATCGCGCAAAACAACGGCCCTCGGCCGGGGGAGCCGCAGGAGCGTCGGGGCAGGAGGAAGAGGCGCGTCTCCGAACGCGGCCGTTCCCGGGAACGGGGCCGGCCGGTCCGAGAGTGATGGGGTCATTGGTCTGCGGCCTCCGCTCACTTTTTATTTCTCTTCTTTAATCTCATTCTCTTCATTTTCTTTATTACTGAGAGGGAGGCCAACACACACAAACCCGTTATCTATTATCCTTGTTCCAAATTTTGCTGGTTCTCGGTCCCCAGGGCGCCGAGTCAATATGTTTGGTAATGACTTTTCACAAAGAGAAAGGAAAGGAGCAGAGATTGGATTCCGAGTGTTATGATAAATGCGCATCGGAACTTGCCGCGGAGTTGGGCCGAGAGCCCGCGCCCACCGTGCAGGAAACACGTCTGCCGAGAACGTGTCGGGTCAGAGGGTGCGGGGGAGCCCCAACATACACCCCCCCACACACACACACTGGTCACACGCCACTCCGAGCACGCCACACCCCCTGCACAGCTCACACACACCGTGCAACACACACGCCACACAGAAGACAGCCTCACCGGCAGCACGCGTGTACTACACACCTCCCACGTCACACGCACGCCGTATCCGCACACACAGCATGGAGTTCCCTGCCCTCCACACACAGGACAGCTATGTCGGACACACGTACATCATGCACGCATGCCTCTTACACACATACATCACAGATCAATTTACACGTCACATACACCATGGGTGCACACATGCACGTACGGACCACACACCTCACGTGCTCACGTGGTGTGTACACGAATACCATATCCACATACACAGCACAGTGTTACCTGTCCTCCACACGCAGGATAGCTGCATCATAGATACACACGTACACATACATCATACACACATCAGAGACTTATATACACATCACATATGCCAGGGGTACACACATACATGTACGTATCACATACATCGCACGTTCAGGTGATGAACATGAATACCATATCCACATACACAGCACAGAATTACCTATCCTCTGGGGCTAGAGTGATAGCACAGCGGTAGGGCGTTTGCCTTGCACGCAGCCAACATGGCCAACCCGAGTTCGATTCCTCCGCCCCTCTTGGAGAGCCCGGCAAGCTACCGAAAGTATCTCGCCCTCACAGCAGAGCCTGGCAAGCTCCCAGTGACGTATTCGATATGCCAAAAACAGTAACAACAAAGTCTCCAATGGAGACGTTACTGGGCCCGCTCGAGCAAATCGATGATCAACGGGAGGACAGTGACAGTGATCCTCCACACACCGGAGAGCTACATCATACACATGTACATACACATACATCATACATCAGTATACACCACGGGTGCACACATGCACAGCACACGTGAACACGCCACCCCCCATGACCCACATGCAGCACAAACACCACACGCACCATATAGTCTTCACACACCACGCGCCTCTGCCCCAGCCATACCCACATGCAATACACATGTCACCCCGCCCTCCAGACCACTACACACTCCGTGCACAGCACACATGACACCCACCACACACGCCCTCACCACTGACTGGTAAGTTTCGGCGAGCTGCCATCCCCATCGAGAACAAGTTCACCGAGGGCTGGTTCTGCCGTCAGGGTGCAAGGCCCGGGTTTGGATCGTCTGTTTCTCCTTCAGTTCTCTGAACCGGGTGCGTCTCTGCGACTTTCCTGGGCCAACACAGGAATGACTCTGCACCGTGACGCAGGCCCAGACAGCCCAGTGCTGATATTCATTCCTGTGGGGGCGGGGGGAGGTGGTGCCCTGGGAAGCGCCTTTGCCGTCCTCGGGGTGGGCCGGGGCTCCATCCCTGACCTCCGAGACGGGCCTCTGAGCTTGGCCCGGGGCTAGCCCGAGAGCAAGGCCGGGAGTCAGCCCTGAGCACCACCGGGTGTGGCCCCAAACTCCAGCAGAACGGAATCATTTGTCTTGTGTGAGGAGTAGCACCGAGGGTAGCAGGCCGCACCCCTGGGAAAGAGAGAAATAGGCCACACTCTGAGGGCAGAAGCGACGTCCCCCTGGGACTGGGGTCGCTTTCCGCTGCAGGGAGGCTCCGGGGCATCCCTGGGATTTGGAGGGAAGTGGGCAGAGCCAGCCCCGCGGCTGTGAGCTCGCCCTGCGTCCTGCGGAGCCCTCCTCAGCCCTCCGCCCCCTGCAGTGCTCCCGAGCACTGTGGGCACAGCCCCCAAACAAGCAAACGAACAACAGGCACTGGCCTCCGGCTAAACGCAGGTGCCAGGCCTTCCCCAGGGCCGTCTGCAGACTTCTGGCTGTTCTCCTCTGCGGGTCGGGTGGGAACACGGGCGTGTGTGTTTGACACGCGTGTGTGCGGATCACGCCCACCTCTCACGTGTGCGTGGAGGTGAGCATTCGCGGTCTTTCCCTC
Source organism: Sorex fumeus (assembly GCF_029834395.1). Lineage (NCBI taxonomy): Eukaryota > Metazoa > Chordata > Mammalia > Eulipotyphla > Soricidae > Sorex > Sorex fumeus. The sequence goes on from NW_026606275.1 coordinate 1,013,178, forward strand.
GTCAGGAGACCGAGCGCCCCAGTCTCTCGTCGGCACGTCCCCCCAGGGGGGCGGCCGAGGGGCACGGTGAGGACCGAGGCTCTCAGCCCCGCTGCCTCGAACCCGGGCACACCCGACCGCTCAGCTGCCCGTGCAAGCAGAGGCCGCGCCTCCTCAGTGCTCCAGGGAGCACGGGGACCGTCTTGCCCACGCAGTAACGCAGATGGGAGGGCAGAACCGTCCATCCGGCGGGCGTGCCCTCCCTCGAACGGGGCAGACGCGGTCGGTTCTGGGGCGGCGGTGCCAGATGTCTCGGCTCTGATCGGCGGCGACAAGGAGCAGGGCTGGGGCACGGCGGGGCCTCGAGCGCCGGCTGCAGGTTTGTTATTAATTAAAAATTCAGCAAGGGAAATCTCCGGTTCTTTAAAGGGAGTCTCCCTCCGTCCTCCTGTCTGAGGCTGAGCTCATGAATTCTATTTCACGATCCCGCACTCGCGGGGTTGGGGAGAACAAATTAATTGTTGGGGGAACAAAGCGGGAGAGAGGACAGAGGGGAGGGGAAATGTCTGCCGAAAGAACAATTAGATGAGATAGGTCATATGATCAGGCCCGTGACACCCCCGGCAGCTCTCCGGGTGCCTCTCTTTCCGGGTGGGGCCGCCCCGAGAACCCGCCGTCTTCCTGGGACGATTATTTAAGTCTGCCTGAGTGCTGGAGAGTTTGCGGGCTGCAGACGCCAGGCAGCCGCTGGGGGGTGGTGAGAGGCAGGGGGCAGCCGGGAGCGTGTGCGAGCCCCGAGCCGGCCTTGGGGCGCCCTCCTCTGCTCCCCGGCGCACACTCCAGCCCTTACTTGATGGTTGAGGCACATTTGTTCCCAAGCTTAGAAGAGCAGGCCTTGGGGCTGGAGCGATAGCACAGCGGGGAGGGCGTTTGCCTGGCACGCGGCCGACCCGGGTTCGATTCCCAGCATCCCATAGGGTCCCCCGAGCATGGCCAGGAGTGATTCCTGAGTGCAGAGCCAGGAGGAACCCTTGAGCTTCTCCGGGTGGGACCCAAAAAGGAAAAAAAAGCAAAAGAATAGCAGGCCCTAGTAGACGATTGAGAAACAGAGTAAGGTAAGTCAGTCACAATTGCAGCCCGGCCACCACTGGGCTGACATGACCTGCCCAGAGTCCCTGGGCCAGGAGATGGCCGTGTGCCCTGAGCCTCGGGCAGGTGCCGGCAGGTGCCGGCCAAGCTGCTTGACGCTTCCGGGCCCGAACGTGCTCTTGGTTCTGGGCATGAAGGAGCTTCCTCAGGTCTGGCTCCTCCCCAGAACCACAGCCGGTTCCTCTCGCTCCCCGGCAAGCACCGGGAGCCCCTGTCCCACAGCCTGGCCTGGCCAAGGGGAGTTGCTTGCTTGCGGACGGGGGATGGAGGCGTTTGTGAGGGAGAAACCCAGCGTGGCCCGTGGAACGGAAGAGGAGTCTGACTCGCGCCCAGCACTGCCACATCCCGGGGGCCCCACCACGGCCACAGCCTCACAGAATCACAAAGTCGCTGCTGAGGGTGTGGCGGGCATGTGAGTGGCGGCGTGGAGGGGGTGAGCCCTGGAGGAGGGGATCGGGGGTCTGAGCGTGGGGGAGGCTGTGGGGAGGAGGAAGGCCCCAGGGATGCGGGGGGGGGCACGGCGAGGACCCCCCAGCTGCCACTTACCTGCCAAGCCCTCCTGGGGCTGGGTGTGAGCCTGAAACTTGGCCCCTCTGGGAGGTGAAAGCTCTCCCAAAGGTCTCTCACTCTGCACACATCCAAGGGCTCAGGAAAGGGCCACAGCACCGACCGACAGGGGCTGAGACAGCAAACACCCCCCACCCCCACACACACACTCCTGCACCCTCCATTGCTGGGCCTGGGAATCTCCCACATGTTGTTAGGAATTCTCTCCCTCCCTCGCTCTCTCTCCCTCTCTCTCTCTCTCTCCCTCTCCCTCCTTCTCTCTCTCCCTCTCCCTCCCTCTTTCTCTTCCTCCCTCTCTCCCTCCCTCTCTCCCTCTCTTTCCTCTCTCTCCCTCCTTCTCTCTTACTCTCCTTCCCATCTTTCTTTCAAATCCTCCCTCTCCCCCCTTTCTCCATTCCTCCCCTCTCCTCCCTTCCCTCCCTCTTGTCTCTGCCTCCTACACGTCATAATCCTGTAAACAAGACTTGATAAAGGTTTTGCCCACTTCTCATTTTTTATTGATGATATGCACGACGCAAGCTTGAAAAATCAAATACGACAGAAAACTTGTGCTTGGTCTGCTGGAGCCCATCATTTTACACGAGAATGAACAGGAGAAAACGCTCCGTTCTAACACCCAAGGCCTTCTTCAGACGTCGCACTTATCCCATGCCCTGGAAAGAGCACAAATTCGTTTTGCATTCCAGAACGAAACATGGAGGCTTTCTCTCTTAGTAACTGGCATCCCTGCCGATACAACCTAGTGACGATTTGAAACTAGTCACATTGTCTGAAAACTGTAGTTTTTCTTGAGACACTGTCACTGTAATAATCACTGTCCTCCCGTCGTTCATCGATTTGCTCGAGCGGGCACCAGTAACGTCTCCATCGGGAGACTTGTTGTTACTGTGTCTGGCATATCGCATACGTCACGGGGAGCTTGCCAGGCTCTGCCGTGCGGGCGAGATACTCTCGGTAGCTTGCCGGGTTCTCCGAGAGGGGCGGAGGAATCGAACCTGGCTCGGCCAGGCTGGCTGCAAGCAAGGCAAACGCCCTACCGCCGTGCTATTGCTCCAGCCCATATTGCTCCAGCCCAGCCCATTTCTTGAGACATTTTAAGAATTTCTTACGTTTTCTTGGCGGCCGGATATTCCATGCGACTGGGTCCTGACCAGTCCTGGATCCATTCTGCTGATGCCCAGATACTTTCTTGCTCTTCACCCTCATCCAACCTCTTCCCAGTTGTTTTCTTCCTTTTTCTCTCCAATTATTCGCACCTCCTCAGTGGGGTCCCTCACGTCTTTCCTGCGAAGAAAGCTGTGCTTTGGGTTACTGTGAACGCAATAGTAATACTATGTATGTAACATGTCTGTCTGTTTTTGCAAATTAGGTTTGATTATCTCCTGTTTTGATATGTTGTCAAACTCATATTGACATTTTTACATGAATATCATTTACATATCTAAAGTTCACTTGATCGCTTGACTTCCTGGTAATCGTCGATTTGCTCGAGCGGGCACCAGTAATGTCTCCATTTGTCCCTGTTGTGTGCTAGTGTAGCCCAATGGCATCTGTTCACTCCGGGAACATGAAGGGCCTCAAACCGATCGTTCAGGGTCTTGATGAAGAAGTCTGACCATCTTGTAGGTGGGCGGCCACGCGGTCTTTTGACGTCCTGTGGAATCCAGTCGGTAACGGCTCTAGTCCAGCTGTCGTCTCCAAATCTCATTATGTGTCCAGCCCATCTGATTTTTAACACTTTGGCAAATAAGAAAGCGTCTCTGATTCTTTTTTTCCCCAAGACTCTAATTTATTTATTTATTTATTTTTAATTTTTATTAGTGAAACACCATGAGGTACAGTTGTAGACTTACAAATTTTGGTGCTTGGATTTCAATTATACAAAGGTCAAATACCCATCCCTCCATCGATGGAAGTCGGAACTCCGGATTCTTTCTCTCATTTGAGTGAAACGTGATACTCCAAGCATCGCTCGTTCGATTCCTCTTTGGGAGACCCGAAGAGCGTTCTCATCCTGTTAAATAGCGGCCTGTTAATAGCGTTCTCGTCCTAAAGTTACCTGTCACTGTCAAACACAAACACTGTCCTCCCGTTGTTCATCGATTTGCTCGAATGGGCCCAATAACGTCTCCATTGTGAGACTTCTTGTTACTGTGTTTGGCATATTGAATACTCTCGGTAGCTTGCCAGGCTCTCCGAGAGGGGCAGAGGAATCGAACCTGGCTCGGCCATGCTGGCTCCCTTAGCCAGTCTTTAAAATCCATAGTTTCTGCCTAGAAATAGCACAGCAGCCTGGGCACTTGCCTTGCACGGCACTGGCCAGGCACCCCATAGAGCCGGGGTCGGGGCGCCCTACAGTCCACTGAGCCTCCGAAGGAAACCAGGCAGAGTTCCTAGCAGGACGGAATCTATTTAAAATGAAATATTCAGTTTTTCCTGGGTTCACAGAAGCACGATTCAACTTGGGTTTAATTTCTCCTGAAGTTATTTCTCCCTCCCCAAACCTGTAAGTCCTGTGCATACAAATCCACTTACATTTTAATAACTTAAGATAATGTTTCCTCAAAAAAAAATACCCTCACCCACTCAGTGCTCATTTTTCCATGAATGATTAATGATGATAATTTATATAGAATCTGCTACTGGAAATCACATTAAAAGCAGCATTTCCAGTACAACCTTCTCATATCTCATTACATCGGAGTGATCCTCGGAATAAATGCTGCCAGTTTAACCAATTGCGGCTCATCAAGGCTGCAGTTATGAGGAAAAGGGAGCGCTAAGAGAAAGTGTTTTAATAACGCGTCCAGGGCCCGTGCCATCCTCCCTCGTGGACGCAGCCCTGCGAGAAGGCTGTCCAGGGGCAGCACACCGGGTTCAACACCCCCCCGACCTTGCCACGTGCTCTGGGCGAACGCCCCCTCCACGTCTGTGCCCTCTTGCCTACGCGGGTGCAGAGAAATTTTTGATCGAATAATGTCGGGCTGCACGCATGAGAGGTCAGAGGTCTGAGAGCGGAGAGCAGACGGTCACCTCAGTTCAGCCCATCTCCTCTCAGGAGCCAGCGTCCCCTCTTCTTCCTTGTTCCTCGGTGTGGGGGCTTTGGCCTCCAGGGCTGCTGGTGATACACAGGCCCCCTCTGTGGATCTGGGGGGATGGGATGTCCGGTCTTCTCCGGCTGCGGGCAGCAGGTGCCCGGCCTTGAGTCTGTCGGAAGCACCGGGGGTGGGTTTGCAGGGACGGGCCTCTGTGGTCCCGGACAGGTGGCAGATTCCAGCCACGCTGAGCCGACCGGGAAAGGGGGCGTGCTGAGACTTGGGGGCCTCTCAGGGGGACTCAGAGTCTCTGCGATGGGATGGACAGGGAGGGGCAAAGGGTGAGGCCACTCCCTGGAGGACTCCCTGGAGGAGGTGTGGGCTCCGGGTGGGTGGGAGGGAGCAGGCACGGGTGAGAGCCAAGAGGAGGGTGGGCCCTGGAATGTGCCCATCAGAGGAGCTGACCAGGCATCTGCGTGACGGCTCTCAGCAGCTACCACACGGCGCCCTGGGATAACGCTCTCGTCACGGGACGGGTCCGTCCATCCGTCCGTCTCCGAGATGAAGCTGTTAGTTGTGGCTCTGAGGCGTTTCCTGCCCTGCTGCCCCCAGAGGAGTGAGTGGGCCGAGGCCACGTCTTGACCATGTCCGGCTCCAGCCTTGCCTCCCGAGGGCCACCTGCCTGTCCGGGCCCTGAGGTTCCCGGGACGCCGCCACCTCCGGGGGTCCACGCCACGGCCTGTTGGGTGCTCAGAGCACAGGCGTCGAAGAAGGAGAAGCAAGGCCCTCAGGGGCCACCCTAAGTCCAGCGGGCGGAGGAGGGGCAGGACGCAGGAGGCCGTGCCGAGGGTCTGGGGGGGCTGACGTCTCACACGAGGAGGGGCTGGTGGGGGCTTCACCTCGCACTCGGAGCAGCTGGTGCCTCGCCTGGCTCCGTGGCTTTCCCGGGTTCGGCCTCCCCGCCGCGGTCCGGCTCGTTTGCCCGTTCAGCTGACGGAGCTCCTGGCGGTGTGGAGGCAGCCCCGTCCCCCGTCCCCACGCGGTTCCCCGCCGCCTGCAGCCGGCGTGGACTTGGCAGACGTGGCATCCTTTTGCCTGCAGAGCCCGGCTGTCTCCGCGGGGGGCCGCAGGCGGGCGCCGCAGGCCTGGGCAGAGAAGGCGCCTCATCCCGCCTCCGAGCTGCTCCCTCCCTCTCCGCGGGGCCCTGCTCCGCACCAGCAGGTGTTTAATGCTGGGAAATTTATGAGTAGTGAAAGCTGTTGGATTTCTTAACATCTGGGTAACATAAATTATCTGGAAACATTTTTTTTTCCTGGTCCCACGTAGCTGGGAAGAGCTCTTGGAAGCCGTGGAAGCCAAGAAGAGCTCACCTGTGCTGGGATGCGTTTGTTTCCCTTCTGTGTCCGCGGCTGGGTTGGGTGCTGAGGCGGGCGGGAAGTTTCAGGGCAAAAGAAACTCAAGGTCGGATGCGCCCCGGGGCCCCCCGAAAGCCCCCCAACGTGCATCTTGGGTTCTGGCTCTGCTCTCCTCGCCAGGGCCGGGGGCTGTCTGTGAGCCTCCCTGCGTGCTGTGGTTTTGAGGTTGCCTCCTGCATCCTCCTCGCTTCCTCCCCTCCGTTCCTGCACCAGGGGCACAGACGTGCTTATGACGTGCAGAGATGGTTTCTGGGGAGACGCCACAGGCGGGAGATCGGGACTGGGGAGACGGTCACAGCCCCGAGCTGCTGCGGGAAACTCCGTTTCTGCACCGTGCAGGACTGCTGATTTAAAAAACGTTTTTTGACGGCGAAGTTCCACTGGTTCCCGAGACTGAGAGTGTTTGTCGTGCTCGGAGGAGAGAGTTCTCATGCCACCGGAGGCCAAAGAGCTGGGGGCTCCTCCGTCCTCCACTGCAGGCCTGAGGGTCCTCTCGGCCCTTCTGGTCTCCTCACCTCAGCTCTGGGTGATTCATTCTTCCTTTGCTTCTTTCTGTGGCTGAGATCACCGCGCTGGGCTTTCTCCTGCTGGTTTACGTACCTTAGCACGACCCGCTCCGGCCCCATCCATGTCCTTCCTGCCGACGGGAACTTCCCTCCGCCATTTCCGGAGCGGGAAGGGAACCTTCTGGGCCTGGGTTGGGTTGTCAGATGCTATTTTCTGACCAGTGTCTCCCTGCGAACAGAAATTGTGACTGTAGGTAACCTTGGAAAAATAATGCAATTTTTCATCCTTTACTGATTGGCCTCACACACACAACTGCATTTCATGCATTAAAAAAAAAAAACAGGGGCTGGAGCGATAGCACAGCGGGTAGGGCGTTTGCCTTGCACGCAGCCAACATGGCCAACCCGGGTTCGATTCCCAGCATCCCATATGGCCCCCCGAGCACCGCCAGGAGCAATTCCTGAGTGCATGAGCCAGGAGTAACTCCTGAGCATCGCCGGGGTTTTTTTCGCCAAAAAGCAAAAATAATAATAATAATAAAAAACAGACAATAAAGCCTAATATCTAGTAGTCTGGAGCGATAGCACAGCGGTAGGGCGTTTGCCTTGCAAGCAGCCGGCCCGGCCGAGCTGGGTTCAATTCCTCCGCCCCTCTCGGAGAGCCCGGCAAGCTACCGAGAGGATCTCGCCCGCACGGCAAAGCCTGGCAAGCTCCCCGTGATGTATTCGATATGCCAAACACAGTAACAACAAAGTCTCCAATGGAGACCTTACTGGGCCCTCTTGAGCAAATCGATGAACAACGGGAGGACAGTGACAGTGATTTTTGTACAATTCAGTGCCGAGAACAGTGGACGCAGCAGAACGCCGGGCACAGGGCAGGCTCCCTGATGCTCTCGCTGCCCAGAGCCCGGGCACACCTGGCTGGTAGGGCCCCGGGTCCGAAAGACTGCCCAGTGCTGTGAGCTCTGCAGTAGGAGACTTGGTTTAGCACAAGTCCAGGCAGTGTGGAGTTTAGAGAGCTGACCGGTCAGCCATCCCCACTGGTAGCAGAGTGACCCCTCCCCTGGATTCCAGGGTCTTTTTCTTTTTTCCTTTTGGGTCACACCCGGCGATGCTCAGGGGTCCCTCCTGGCTCTGCACTCAGGAATCACCCCTGGCGGTGCTCAGGGGACCTCATGGGATGCTGGGAACCGAACCTGGGTTGGCCGCGTGCAAGGCCAACGCCCTCCCTGCGGTGCTATCGCTCCAGCCTCAACAGGGTCTTTTTATACTTTAAAAACGCAAGGGGCTTCCCTGGCCTCCTTATACCGCTCCCTGCTGACCTTTTACTTGCCTGGTTCGGTGGTGACCGCCACTGACTTCATGCGGGGTGATTCTGCCTTTGCAGCTGACTCCCATAAGTTCCTGGTTTGCCTGACAGTCACCGGAAGAACCCGGGCTTTCCCGAGATGTCTCTGCTGATGCTAAGCGAGGCTGAGCACTGTGGGCAGGGAGTGGCCCTCACGCTGGCTTGCGGCTCCCTTCAGCCTGAGCACGGTGTACAGTGGGTGATGGCAAACCTGGTGTCGTGGGCCCCACCGAGTCCCCCTCTCCCCGGCGTCACTGGAACATTCTGTGGCGACGGCATGAGGTGGGCTGGGGTGGGGAGAGAAGCCCCCGACGGCCCAGGGGCTCCCCAGTCCCTCTGCTCTGTGACTCTGTGACTCTGTGCTCTAAGACCTGCCTCTGAGCAGGGAGATGCAGCGAGGGGGTTTCTGAGACTGCAGGGCTGTCGGGGGCATGCGGATGCCGGCATCTCCCAGCTGCTGTGTGAGCCTGGAGGTCGCAGGCAGAACCCACCTGCGGGAGGCGGGGAGTCAGAGGCGGAGCCCACAAGAGCCACGACCAGCTCCAAGCGCACCTGGGTCACAGGGAAAGCTGGACCCTGGCTAGTCCTGCAGACCAGCTGGCCCCTCCTGACCAGCCCTGCAGACCCCACCGGTTGCTCCACCTGGGGCCTCCTCGTGAGGTAGGGGGAGGGGGTCTCCTGACAGGGCAGTGCCCAGAGCCAGCTGTGGGCCCCGTGGCCTCCAGCACAACAGCCAACACAGCCGTGTCACCACCCTCCCTCGGAGGCTCTGAGCCAAGGAGGAGAGAGACACTCACGGAGGCGGAGAACAGAGCAGAGCCACGCGCGTGCGAACAGGAGCGTTAGGGTGGAGGGTCCGGGCTGTAGAGCCGTGGAACGGTTCAAGGCCATTCTTCACGCCGTCTTTCACAGCCTCGTGTCTATGTTATAACAGTCCAAGGCCTTAAGCTACCCGAGGCGTGTCTACCTGTGGGCGTATTCACACATGCACGTGCAGAATAGATTACATAGGTGCACGTTTAATCCGTTATATACACAGGCCTGCTATAGAGAGCCTTACGTGTGTGTCTTCAGGCATTTTTAACGGCTTACGCTGCGTGATTACAGATACCTTCATGGCGCAGTTAGCGTTACGTAATCGAACAAACGCAATAACAGAGATACACCTGGACTCGACAAGGAGCGCTCTGTGGCCTCGCAAAAGAGATGCGAATTTAACAAACTGTGTCGCCGTCACATTTCCCCTCATTCGGAAACCTCCTCTCTTCCACACAGCCCCCACTAGACGCCTTGGGAACGTAGCTCCTTTTTAAAAAGTGTGGGTTTTATTTCCCCCCAATGCTTGCTCATGTGCAGATAGATGTTTGCTCCGCATCGAATTCATTTACAGGAATGTTCCAGGGTGTTTTCGTAAGCAGAAAGCGAAACCCGAGGCCTTCGGATGCTTCACTACTAAAGACAGTTTTCTGGGGGTTTTGCTCCTTCTAAAAAGGAACAATAATGCGCCAGAGACCCCAAAGGGAAATCTATTGTTAATGGAAAAAATCGCCCCATTCAGTCTCGTTATTTAAGGCGGCTCTCGCCGCCAGGTCGTAATGAAAACACGAAGTCCTAGCGCCGGCCCGGGAGAGGCGAGGGCCCCGAAATGCAGCCTTCGGTTGGGGTGTCAGCCCTGGCAGTGGGTTATGGGAAGCCGTCGCGTGAGTTCTTTCCTCCGGGTTCCTCCTGAACCACCGGTGGAAACACCTTCAACTCCTGAGAGTTCTTGTTTTCATTTTCTTGTTTGGGGACCACACCCCGTGGTGCTCGGGGCTTACTCCTGACAGGGTTGGGGGGCTTATGTGGCGTCAGGGATCGAAGCTTGCTGAGCGCAAGGCAAGAATCTGAGCCTCTGAATTATACCTCTGGCCTCTCAACTTCCAAGATTTCTTACGTGGTTGCGTTCGGTTGTATTTGCTGGAAGAGACCATTCAAATATGCAGCAAATTACTTGTGAGGTTTTAGTGAGAGGATTTTAAATTCTAGGAAAAAGTAGGAGCAGGCAACACCCCCAGAGTGGTTAGTAGCAAAGCAGGAGAAACCCTAAATTCTGGGCTGGAGCAATAGCACAGCGGGTAGGGCGTCTGCCTTGCACGCGGCCGACCCTGGTTCGATTCCCAGCATCCCATAGGGTCCCCCGAGCACCGCCAGGAGCAATTCCTGAGTGCAGAGCCAGGAGGAACCCCTGTGCATGGCCAGGTGTGACCCAAAAAGCAAAAAAAAACCCTAAATTCTGTCTTCTTTCTGTTTCGTTTAAACACTGTGGCTTACAAAGTTGTTCATGATACATTTGAGACGGACATTCAATATTCTAGCACCAATCCCAACACCAACGTGACCCTCCACCATTGTCCTCGTCCCCCGCTCTCTTAGAAGGCCCCAAGTTATTCATTTCACACTGCTTGTTGCAACCAACTGGCTAATGGAATCATCAAAAAGATGCTTCGGTGAAAGATAATTTGTGAGAATTGGTTTATCTCACCAGGGGGGCTTTAAGTCCTTGTCTGAGGGCTTACTGAGATGTTGCTAGGTGAGCCCTCAGAGTGAACAGTTTTGTTCAACGCACTTAGCTGGCTCTTACTTTTCATCTAACGTGGTGTGCTCCTACCAGGGTTAGTGTTGTAGAATTTGGAGACACCTTGCAGCCACGAAGGTGGCCGCATGCTCCAGAAACTCCAGAGTATCTAATTGGGTAGTGAGCTGAGACAGGGCAGGCGTGGGGCTGGGGGCTTCCAGAGCTTCCGAACATCAGGGAGGCACGGCGGGGGTGGGGGGGGGAGGCTGCCAACCCTCACTCCGAGCAGACCCAGAGTTCTCCGTGAAAAGCCAGCGGAAGTTTTGGCAGTTGGGTGTCTGTGCTGGGTCGTGAGATGGTGGAGTTTGGGCAGGGGCTGGTGGCAGCTGCTGGGGCCTGTGTGGGCACTCGGCACACCCCCTCCCGAGGGTGCCACGAGGCTGCCAGCTCATGAACTTTAACCCTTTGTATTGCCTGCATGGGTGGAAACACCCAGCCTTCCCCCGCCCGTGACTTGCCTTCCAGAGCACCACCCAGGTCCTGCCATTCTGCTGTGAGTGGGAAAGTCGCTTCTTTTTTGCGCCTAAATTGTATCTCCTTGTCCTGAGTAACTGCACCGTCTTCATCCATCCATTGCCCTAATGCACCGTGCTGGCTTCCACATTGATGGTTTTGCATGTTTTAATCTGTACCCACAGGGGGCTGGCCGGGTCCCGGGGAAGCCGTGTCCGTACCTTCTTGGAGAAGCTCCAAACTGGCTTCCAGGAAGATTTTTTTTCAGAAGGAAGAAACAAATTAATCTCCAAGAGACAGACTTAAAAGAAGACTCTGGTATGTATTAATAATTCAATTAAGAAGCATAAAGTGATAAGTGTTTAAAAGTACACATCTTAGAGGAAGAACTGAGGAATCTCTTTTTCTTTTTCTTTTTTGAGGTCATGTTGGTTTACAATGGTCTAAATGCATATATTTATTTATTTATTTAATTTTTATTAGTGAGACACCGTGAGGTACAGTTGTAGACTTACAAATTTTTGTGCTTGGGTTTCAATTATACAATGATCAAATACCCATCCCGCCACCAGTGCCCATTTCCCACCACCACGGGTCCCAGTATCCCTCCCACCCCCCATCCCACCCTGCCTCTGTGGCAGGGCATTCCCTTTTGTCTTCTCTCTCCTTTTGGGTAAATGCCTCTATCTTTCAGGGAGGCAGAGTCACCACACCACATTCCTCACCAAAGCGCCAATAAAGATCTCATGGACGCTATCTGCACTCCTTCCGGCCTCCTTGGGCATCTCTGCGGTGTGGTCAGCACTCGAGGGTCTGTTATCACTGGACACTGAACTGCTTCATTTCTCTACATCCCCAAGACCATCTGACCAGAGTCTTCGTGACTTGTTTCACTAAGCATGACGTCCCTGACTTATGGAAAAAGTGTAGCATTACCTCTCTTCTTCTGAGCAGAATTGCATTTTTCAATAAAGGCCCTCCCGTTGATCGTCGATTTGCTCGAGCGGGCCCAGTAACGTCTCCATTGGAGACTTTGTTGTTACTGTGTCTGGCATATCGAATACTCTCGGGAGCTTGCCAGGCTCTCCGAGAGGGGCGGAGGAATCGAACTCGGGTCGGCCATGTTGGCTGCGTGCAAGGCAAACGCCCTACTGCTGTGCTATCGCTCCAGCCCATTTCATAGTTTACCATTTATTTCATTCCCTGTCATTGTGTTACTGGGTCATTTCCGGGTCTCAGCTGAAGCCCGACAGCAGACAGAGACGTGCAAAGGTCTTCTCCGACTTAGGCTTTTATGTTCTCCTATGTCCACGCTCTCGTGTGTAGCGGGAAGGTCACACGGGAGTCCTGCCAGGTGAGCGAGCCCCTTGCCGTTGTCACCCCATCTCTGACTCCCCACCAGCACCCGCCTCCCTCTGGCCAAGCTGCTGGGAACTGGGTGTTTCCGCCTTTGGTTACACGGGACCCGCCGCGCTTATACCCGCAGCTTCTCTCTTTGCCTCTCATCGCTGGGCCTGTGGTGGTTTCTGAATCGAGCTATTGCCTCGAGCACTGCCGTGAGCAGGGGTGTGCTTGAATTAGGTCTCTTCAAGTTAGGGTTCTGTGTCGTGCCAGGAGGCGACCAGAAGTAACATGTTCGGATCGCGCTGAGTGAAGGATCTCCAGGATTGGAAGAGTCTCACACGATTCCACAGAGGCCGAGTCGAACCGTGCTCCCACCCGGAGGAGAGAGGGTCCTTCTTCAGCCCACCTGCCAGCCCTGCTCGTTCCCGCCTGACGGAGGCTGTTTCCCACAATGCCTTGTTGTTGATGTGTTTCTCCGAGACCCAGTGATGTTGAGCAAACCAGGCTGCGGCTTCCAGGGCTCCGCTTCGAACGCTGAGTGGTGCCACAGGGTCTGGTGTTTGTTATGGATTCAGAAGATGTTGGGAGAAGCGTGTGTCACTCTCCCCAGTGGGATGCACGCCTGTGTCTTCCTCCGGTCCCTGCCTTTCTGCCTCAGGTCTTCTTAGGGGCCCCTGAGCCTTTGGGGGCGATGCGCTGGCGGGAGATCGCGCCCCCTCCCTCCCCCTGAGCGTGTCCTCAGCACCTCCGTGCTGCTGAAGGGTGACCTCGCCGGGTCGCGGCCTCATGGGGCGACCCTTCCCTTCTAGCCCCTGAAAGCGGCCGTGACATTTCTCCGCTTTCTGTCGCTCCACGGGAGAAAACCACTATTATCCCCTTCCCTCCAGCTATTCTCACATTTTCCCCTCTATCTTTCATTTTCTATTTAATTAGTTAAAGTTTAATTGTATTGAGTCTTGGTGTGGAATTTTGATAATGTGTTATAAGGCGAGCGCTCAACTGATTAAACCTGTAGGATTTTGTCTTGCGTGGGGTCGGGAGAGTTCCAGCCGTTGGTTATTTCGGACGCCCTCATCCTCATCCGCCCACAGCGTGCCTCGCCCCGGACTCGGCGGCCCCCGTCAGCTCTGTGTTACTGGCCCCCGACTCCCAGAATCCGCCTCTGAGCACCGGGGTGGGACGGAGCGCCTCCCAGTCCCTGTGTCCCCGACTGTCCCCTCTGCGCCTGGACCCTGAGGGGCTTCCCACGCACATCCTGAAACATTTTGCCGCGACCGTCCTCTCTTCTGGTCATACAACGCATCCTCTGCCACTCACGTGCCTTTGCCAAGACCTCCAAAAGAACAAGCACACCACTGAGCACTCATGTGCGCACAGAAAGACGCAGACGCGACCATATACACATGCATGTACACCGCAACCACACACTCGGGTACATGCGAGTCACACGTATGTGTATGTGCGACATGCACACACAAACAAGCAGGTGAGGACACACACGCATCCATGCAGGTATGCACACGGTGACTCCTACCTGCATGCAACGGTCTCAGGTGCACACACAGAAGCCTAACGTCACACAAACACAGGTGTGAGCAACCACACGCACGCACGTGTGCACACCAACACACACACACACAAGGACACACACAGACACTCATACAGAAGGTGACTAGAGGGGTGAGCAGTAGGAGGGGAGGCCCCGTGCTGCTCAGTGCTGGGATACCGACCCTTTGCGGGGAGAGCACAGGCTTCTGGTCAAGCCAGCTTGCTTGATAATTTGTTTTAAAGGAGGTATGTGGGAGCCGGAGAGACAGTACAGCAGGGAGGGCGCTGACCTGGGGCTTCGATTCCCGAGACTGTCTTTGGTCCCCTGAGCACCATCAGGAGTGATCCCTGAGCACAGAGCAACAGTGAGGCCCTGGGAAGGGAAGGGAAGGGAAGGGAAGGGAAGGGAAGGGAAGGGAAGGGAAGGGAGGAGAAGGGAAGGGAGGGGAAGGGAAGGGAAGGGAAAGGAAGGGAAGGGAAGGGAGGAGAAGGGAAGGGAAGGGAAGGGAAGGGAAGGGGGAGGGGAAGGGAAGGGAAGGGAGGGGCCTCAGTTGGCCAGTGCCCGTGCCTCAGTATCCCTTGTGTACTCATTGTCACTGGGCACTGCAGGGCGGCGAAACCTTTGCCCTTTGAGTCTGACTGTCGGGCCGCCGGGCTGCCGTGGGCCCTGTCACCCAGTCTCAGAGACAATCCCTCACCCGCGCTGCCGCTAACCCCGCCTCGCGGAGTCGGAGGGTTCCTCTATTAAATAATAGCCAATGATTTCAGATAAAGCATGGCTGCAACAGTTAATCATAAAAAGTGTTTCTTTGCTCCATGAGGCATCGGTCATTTAGAAAAAGAATATTCTCGACTAATACGTCATTATGAAACTTTTATCTGCTTACTATTGACTGCAAATATTACTAATACCCAAAACCTTTTTGTTTTAATTTTATGAAACTCAATTTTCAATGATGGCGGCTTGTCGCCTCCATAGATCAACCACACTAACCTTTGCATCAAGATGTATTACGTTTCATTACATTAACTCGGCCGGCCACCCCTTCTCGAGGCCGAGGGAAGGGAATCAGTGAATAATTTAGGTTTCATTTTATTAGAACCTTAATTCCTTAAATATTCAAGAACCGGGGAACCTGGCGCTGCCGATACTTGCGGAGTTGATAGCCAAGTTCCATTCTGCCCAACACCGAGCGGAGGGAGAGACTTTGATTCTGGCTGTGTTCTCATAACGCTGCTTGTGGATTGATAAAATGTTTAATTAGAGAGATTACAGTCAGAGAAAATGACTCCCTCCCACCCCTACCACCCCCCCAGCACTTCTCAGCAGAAGTGAGCACTTGGTGGTGAGCGGAGCTGGGAGTGTGGGCGCCACTGCCCGGCCTCCCCCAGTGAGTCGATATCGGGGGCTGGGGGGGGACAGCACAGTGGTTGCGGACCTGCCTTGGACACGGCCAACCCAGCCCAAAGCCAGCACCACATACGCCCCCCCCCCCCAAGCCCCCAAACGTACACACCCAAGTCATGCAAGGTCACGTGAGGGGCTAAGACCACCCCTCTGGCAACTGGCCTGTCCCTCCGACCTGCCCCTCGGTCACGGCTGCCCCAAGCGCAAGGCCGGTCAGCATGTCGAGGGCTCCCGCTCGGTCCCCCCCGCTCCTGAGTCTGCGGTTCCAGTTTTGTCTCCTGGGATTTGCTCCCGGCCTGCAGAGTGTGCCCGCACCTACGGAGAGCCCGGCCTTCTCACCGCGGCTGCCTTCTGCTCCGCGCTGGCCGGCCCTCTGTGAGATCACAGCCTCGGGGGTCACCAGGAGCCAGGCCAGGTGGCAGCGGTGTGACTTGCGCGTGACTCAGGTTCCGTCTACACAGCCTCTTCTGACACAGTGACGTTCCCTGGCCGGCCTCCGTCACTCTTCACGCTCCTGGCCCCGACACCCCCCAGAGCCTGCAGATGTCAAGCCCCGGCTGGTACCTGGAGACCCTCGTGCTTTAGCCAGACTGTAGGCAACGAGAGTGAGCCGCAAGTCTCGGGAGGAGCCAGGGAGGCCCAGAACAGGGGTGCCCCCCCACCCCCGCCTGCCCTGGGGACGACGTCCCAGCAGGAATGCCCGAGGCAGACCTGGCTGGCACCTGCAGCGTTTCTCACTCCTTTCCTCCTCACTCTCTCTCCCTCGCCCGTTGCTCCTTCACTCGGCCCTATTTGAAGTCGCCTTTCTTGGGTACTGGGTCTGGAGGGAACCCATCACCCAGGCCAGCGTCCCCGGAGCCTGCCTGCCCTGGAAGGTTTGTTTGGCACTATCCTGGGCTGTTCTTCCTAGCGCTGGTCCGGGCCCGAGGCTGGTGCACGGGACAGACCAGTGCAGTCTCCTGCCCCTGTGCCTGGCTGTTCCTCACCAGGGCTCCGGCAGCGGAAGACCTCCAGGACCAGCCACCACCATGCCGAGACCACTCTCCGCACACATGAAGGTACTGGCAGAGGGACAAAGCCACGCGGGTTCCGGGGCCGAGATCTCCAAGCCTAATCGGATTGGAGTCGAGCATCCTCCACCCAGATCCTCCAAATTCCAGTAGGCGGGGCTCACACCCACCACCTGGCCCCCTGGCGCCGTGTAATCCCATCAACGGCCAAGACTCAGAGACTATAAAATCCAGCTCCCGGAACCCGGACGTCTTATCAGGACATCTTATTATGACATCTTATTATCTCATTCCTACTTTGGACAAACTGACAGGCTACCGAATGTAGCCTGCCCACAGGGCAGAGTCTGGCAAACTCCCCGTGGCGTACCCAATATGCCAAATACCAGCAACAATGATGGGTCTCATTCTCCTAAAGGGCCTTGAATATAATCTCAGGGCTAGGATGAAGGAGACGTTACTGGGGCCTGCTCGAGGCAATCGACGAATAACATCCTGGGCTGTTCTTCCTAACGCTGGTCCGGGCCCGAGGCTGGTGCACGGGACAGGAAGGAACCGCTCATGCCCGTGAGGATGGGGCGTGACATCGCTCGATCACAGAGGCCCGTGGTCGGGGAGGGTCCCTGATAAAGCACAATCCTCCTCCTTACACAGAAAGCGTGTAACCCCGCTTTCTGACCGGGACTGCTCGGTGGTCCTCCTTCACCCAAGAATTCAGCTAAGTTTCACTCCCAGTACACAAATATCCTCTGAAGGCACGCGATGAAGTGAAATCAATAACTGCATCACTGTAAATTACCTGGTAATTATATATTGATAAAGAGAATAAGGTGATGCGTATCCACCCCCCCGCCCCCCTTCAGACCCCGTACCACGCCGGGCAGAGGCAGGCCTGTGCCGTTGTCGGAGAGAGGCCGGCCCAAAGGCTCTTCCTGAGGTGGAGCACCAGGCCCCAAGGGGAAAGAGAGCGCGTAAGGGAGGGAGAGAGGGGCATAGAGCGAGAGAGAGAGGGAGAGAGAAGGCGAGAGAGAGGGAGATACAGAGGAAGAGAAAGGGAGAGGGAGAGAGAGGGGGAGGGAGGGAAGGTGAGAGAGGGAGAGAGAGGGAGAGAGAGGTGGGGAGAAATGGAGAGGGGGAGAGGGAAAGAGAGAAGGAGAGAAAAGGAGAGGAGGGAGAGGGAGAGAGAAAGGCAGTGAAGGAGGGAGAGTGGGAGAGGAAGAGAAAGAAGGAGGGCAAGAGAGGGTAAGAGAGGAAGAGAGAGGGAGAGAGAGAAGGAGAGAAAAGGAGAGGAGGGAGGGAGAGAGGGAGGCAGAGAAGTGGTCTCCAAAGGAGTGTCAAGTCAATTGTTCAGAGGAAATTCCTTCGACATGGTCAGGCCACAGCTGCTGAAATTTCAGGTCCGTGTGTCCAGCCGGGGATTCTCGTGGCTTCGAGCTCGTTCTGGTCCAGCTAAGCTCCCTGTCCCGGCCAGCCGCTCTTCTGTGATGCCAGTTTTTAAATCTTCTCGAGGGATTTTAAAATTGCATAAACACTTGTCTAGGTCAGAGGCAAAATCTGTTTTTAGAATTTACAGGAACTGTTTATATCCTTAGAATCTGCTACCCTGAGTGCCTGGTTTCTGGATCTCCTAAACACTATCACTGTCACTATCACCCCGTTGTTCATCGATTTGCTCGAGTGGGCCCAGTAACATCTCCATTCATCCCTGTCACGTGCTAGTGTAGCCCGATGACATACTGGGGGCTCCTTCAGGATCAGGGGAATGAGGACCATTCATTGTTACTGTTTTTGACATATCGAGCACGCCACGGGTAGCTTGACAGGCTCTGCCGGAAGAGAACCAGGCAGAGTCTCCTGCCCCCGCGCCTGGCTGTCCTCACCGGGGCCCCTTGGAGGAGGGCGGGTTAAATTTCCCTCCCCGCCCTGAGCAGAGCCCCGACAGCTGAAGACCTCTGGGACCCAGCCAAAGCCATGCTGAGACCACCCTCCACATGCTTGGACGAGGAACCGTCCTAACAAGATCTTCTAAATAGTAGACAAAATCAGGGCTGAGTGGGGAGGGCACTTGCCCTGCATGTGACCAACTGGCTTTGACCCCGTCACCCCATCTGCTCCCCCAGAGTCCACCAGGAGTGACCCCTGAGTGCGGAGTCAGGAGTCAGCCCTGAGCACTGCCAGGTGTGACCCCACCCACACCCCAAAACCCAAAAAGCAGAAAAATTCGGCTGTTCCCTGGCCTGAGTGGCTGTGCTCTCCCCACAGACCCCAGTGGGCCCAGACACGCCCAGGGGCCGCACACGGGCCTTGCAAACGCCCTACCCGATGTCCTATCGCTCCAGTCCCCACTTCACTTTTTATTTTTTCTCAAAAAAAAAGAAATTTTATTTATTTATTTTTTTTAACCAATCACTTTTATTCGTTTTTTTTTTAATGTTAAAATTTTTTTTAATAGTGAGACATCATGAGGTACAGTTGCAGACTTACACATTTTTGTGCTTGGGTTTCAACTATACAATGACCGAGTACCCATCCCTCCACCAGTGCCCATTTCCCACCACCACCAGTCCCAGTATCCCTCCCTCTCCCCTTCCCCCCATCCCACCCTACCTCTGTGGCAGGGCATTCCCTTTTGTTTTCTCTCTCTTGTTGGGTGTTCCCACTTCACTTTTTAAATCCCTACTATCCACTTGCATTTGTCGGACAAATGGACGAGTGCTTTCTCATAGAGCGTATGCTTCTATTAAATAATACATTGATTTTATTTCATTTCAAAAAACGGGAACAAACAACAAAGAGAAGAGCGGGGTCAGAGCATTAGCACAGGGGTCGGGGGTCGCCGTGCTTGTGCCTGGCCCAGCTTTGATCTCTCGCGCCCCAGATGGGTGAGTCCTGCCGGGATGAATCCCCGAGCACTGCCAGGTGTGGCCCCAAACTCAAACCAAACCAAAACAACAATAAGGGGGAAAAAAAAGCAAAGAACGCAAGGTAGAGAGGCCAGAGCAATAGCACAAGGGGCGGGACCCTTGCCTTGCCTGGGTTCAATATCCAACACCTCATGTGGTTCCCGAGTTCCACCAGGAACGATTCTTGAGTGCAGTCAGGAGAGAACCCGAGCGTTATCCGATGTGCTCTCTCGGAAAAAATAAAAGGAAAGGAAAAAAAATGCGAGGGAGAGAGAGAGAGAGAGACAGACAGACAGACAGAGAAGAGAGAGGGAGAGGGAGAGAGGGAGGAAAAAGAAAAAGAGGGAGAAAGAGGGAAGGAAGAGGGAGGGAGAGAGGAGGGAGAAAGGAGGTCTACACCCCACCCGAGAATATGCCTTTCGTGTAACAGATTATCCACGCGGTCTAGAGACAGGCACTGCATTAGCGTGGGCTGTCCGGAGGAAACGAGCTAATTTTGCCTTGTTGTCCTTCCGGATGCTGCGTTGATGGAGGCGAGATGTGCCCTGCTGGATGATGCTTTCCTTTGGGGTTGTCTTTGAGTCCAGACTCCTTGTCCAAAAACGTTCATTTCTGGAATATGGGGGAGCGTTAGGAGCCCAAAGCAGGGGGGAGGGTGTTTCTCTGCTGACGGGGAGCCGTCTCCAGGGGCCGCCAGCACGCGGCTCATCGCTAAGTGGGAGGACCGTGGTGGGGGGGGGAGTCAGATGCTCCCTCACCTCCCCCCGGCCGCCAGGACGTCCAAATGGAAAGCAGACACCGGAGACACACATTCCTCAAGCTAATCCGCGCCCAGGGAGAGGCAGCAGGAAGCGACAGCGGGAGCCAGGGACGGGATGAGCCTCCCGGAATGTCCGTCAACCTGTGCCACGTCTCAAGTCGGACCCTGGGGTGCGGCGGTGCCACGGGCCACGCCAGGACTGGGGCATTTGCCACGTGGATTCCACGGAATGGTTTGAGGATGGTGGAGAGCCAGACACGGGGGTGAAGCGAGAGAGGGCAGGGGGCATCTCCCAGTGAGCCTGTAGGCCAAGCGAAGAGGCTCAGGAGACCCGGCCAGGCGCTGAGTGCTGTGGGGCGATCGCAACGCAGGCAAGGCGGCCTTGAGAAGCAGGAGTGTCCACCTCTCTGCCGGCCAACTTTGTCCCCAACTCACACTGCAGAAATGCCCGGCATGGGTTAAGATTGAGGCATGCCCAAGCACCTGCACAGCCTGGATGCCCAGGCCACGCCAGCCACGCCTGGCAGTGGTCGGCACGTGCCTGAAGCCCTCCTGACCTGCAGAGTCCAAGAACTGGTCCCAGCAGCTGAGTCCTTGGGGTCCCCCGGGGTGCTTGCAATGAGACTGGAGGGTGGGACTGATCTGGACAGGGAAAAGGGAATCACTCCCAGCCTCTACCCAGGTCCCCTGGGAATGTTGCCTTTCCAGCAGAGAAGCATCCCAGAAGGAGATGAAACAGTGGAGAAAGACTCGGTGATCCGGGAAATGGGAGCGATTTTCTTTTTTCTTTTTCTTTTTCTTGTTCGATTCCTCCGCCCCTCTCGGAGACCCCGGCAAGCTACCGAGAGTATTCGATATGCCAGACACAGTAACAACAAAGTCTCCAATGGAGACGTTACTGGGCCCGCTCGAGCAAATCAACGATCAACGGGAGGGCCTTTACCTTTACCTTTTTTTTCTTTTTGGGTCACACCCAGCGATGCTCAGGGATTCCTCCTGGCTCTGCACTCAGGAATCACTCCTGGCGGTGCTCGGGGGACCCTATGGGATGCAGGGAATGGAACTCGGGTTGTCCGTGTGCAAGGCAAACGCCCTACCCGCTGTGCTATCTCTCCAGCTCCAAGAGAGAGTTGCTTTTCTTCAGTGTAAATTAAAGCTCAATTGTTTCGCTTACAGGCCCAAGATCACAGATGCATGTTGCCCAACAGGGTCAGGCAGACGTCAGAATGCTTTTCCTCCCTCTAATCGAACGAAATGGAATTGGCGCTTGTGAAGCACCGCGACGAATTGAGCCGTGGCGGTTGTCTTATCGCATGTGTGTTTGACGCAGCTTTTCAGGAGGGAGAGTCATATTTATAAAACAAAATGTGTGTGTGTGTGTGTGTGTGTGTGTGTGTGTTGCGGGGATGGCAAAATTGCCGCCAAGAGAGCAAAGTGAGTGAGTGTTCCGGGAGCCAGGAGTGTTGTCCTGTTTGACTCTTCACGGTGGTGACGAGCAAACACGAATCTGGTCCCCGCCGAACTGAGAAAAGTCATGCTGATGATGATGTGGAAGTGACGTTCAACAACAAGTGCAACAACCTATGTGGAATTAGCTTCGGGGGAAGGGCGGGGAGCCCTGGGACCCCCCCAAGCCCAGATGTGGGCAGTGACCTTCCTTCGAACCCCACGTGGGCTGCCCCCTGACTCCAGGGAGGGGGGATACGACACCAAAAGACTCAGGAGCAGAAGAGAGGAAGGGAGGAAGGAAGGAAGGCAGGAAGGAAGGAAGGAAGGAAGGAAGGAAGGAAGGAAGGAAGGAGAGAAAGGAAGGAAGAGAGGCAGGAGAGAAAGGATGGATGGAAGGAAGGAAGGAAGGATGGAAGGAAGGAAGGAAGGAGAGAAAGGAAGGAAGAGAGGAAGGAAGAGAGGAAGGAGAGAAAGGAAGGAAGGAGACCCCGGAAGGAGAGAAAGGAAGAAAGGAAGAGAGGAAGGAGAGAAAAGAAGGAAGGAAGAGAGGAGGGAGAGAAAGGGCGGAAGGAAGGAAGGAAGGAAGGAAGGAAGGAAGGAAGGAAGAGAGACAGGAGAGAAAGGAAGGAAGGAGACCCCGGAAGGAGAGAAAGGAAGGAAGGAAGAGAGGAAGGAAAAAAAGGAAGGGAAGAGCCGGCCGGGGTGCTCAGGCTGTGAGACTGGAGAGAGGGAAGTCTGGGTGCTGGTTCTCAGCACCTCTGCCCTTTTTCCCCTTCCTAGGTTGAGAACAATGACCGCCTTGAGGGAGGCAGCCCAGCCTTCTCCTCCGTGGAGGACAGGCCCCCCGGTCAGACCCCAGGATTCTCCCAGGCCCACCTTGGACGCCGCCTTGCAACTGGCTAAGAACCAATGGCTTCTCTTAAGTGCTGCCTCTATGATTTTTTAATAACACAGATTCAATAGCTAGTCCGGGGATCATTTCCTATAAAAGCTTGCTTTTAAACCCAACTGTATTTCTGTGTGTTGCCTCTGTCCCGGGGCCTCTGGGGGCCTTTTGTGGCTACTGTGATGGCCACCACAGCATGGAGACTGGGGACAGTGGAGGGTTCAGCCTGTGTAGCCCAAGCAACACGCCCAGGAGGGCTGAAGGTTAAACAGGTGGCATGAAACTCGTAAGAAGCATCGCCCAGAGTCGAACTTCCCAGACGCCTGGCGTAACAATAGCATCCTCTGGGTTCTTCCCAACTCCAGGCTTGGCTCACTCAGAGGTCAGCGTGAAATGGAACCGCCCCTTGAACCGTAGCAGGAAAGCCAGGATGGACTTCTTCTCTCTTAGCCCTGACCAGGGCTCCGGCAGCCGAAGACCTCCAGGACCAGCCACCACCATGCTGAGACCACTCTCCGCATCCATGAAGGTACTGGCAGAGGGACAAAGCCACGCGGGTTCCGGGGCCGAGACCTCCAAGCCTACTCGGATTGGAGTCGAGCGTCTTCCACCCAGATCCTCCAAATTCCAGTAGGCGGGGGTCACACCCACCACCTGGCCCCCTGACGCCGTATAATCCCATCAGCGGCCAAGACTCAGAGACTATAAAATCCAGATCCCAGAACCGTGCGGCCGCAAATGCGGCCGCGCGACATCTTATCAGAACTTTATTTTTATGACATCTTATTGTCTCATTCCTACTTTGGACAAACTTGCAGGCTATCGAATGCAGCCTGCCCACAGGGCAGAGTCTGGCAAACTCCCCGTGGCGTACCAAATACGCCAAATACCAGTAACAATGATGGGTCTCATTCTCCTAAAGAGCCTTGAATATAATCTCAGGGCTAGGATGAAAGAGACGTTACTGGGGCCTGCTCGAGGCAATCGACGATGAATAACAGGATGGACAGTAGAAATAGTCTGTGAGGATATTAAGTAGAGGAAATCCATCTGGTTAAGGAAGAGTCTTTCAGTTCATCTCTGTTTCTGAACCAATAGCTTTTCTTAAGTGTTGCCTCGATGAGTTTTTAATAACACAGGTTCAATAGCCAGTCTAGTGATCATTTCCTATAAAAATACTACAAAGAATAAATTTGAGTTATTTCAAACTTCAACTCATCCAATTATGTGTCTTCAGAGGAAAAGAAAATTGTCTTTCCATATAAGGGAAGAACTTAGTAATAATCTCTAGTCCAGTGGTTTGAGGATAAACACACTGAATGAGAATGAGTCATAATGTACAAGATATTTTCCTACTGGAATGCCTAAAGGAATTGATGCTCATTTGGAAAACTCATGCATTGATTATCCATCGAGGAAACTGTTGTTTTTAACATGTTCAATAGCAAAAGACTACAGAAGGAAAAGGAAGTTGCAAAAAGGTGGTCGACTCCACAAGGAAAAGACAAAAAGAAAAGAAGCCAAGATTGATGGTGAATTTGGTGTTGGCATGTTTGGTTTGTTTATGGCTTGTTAATCTCAGTCACCTCGTTCCACTTCGGACCATCTCCATAACCTCCATTGCCTGAACCTTCACACCTCCACCACCACCAACGTCTCTATCTCTGCCCTAGCCTCAGACGCTCCACTGTTACTGCCAGGGATCTGGCAGAGGTAAGAGAGTAACCGTGTCTTTGTGATTCAGGACTCGCAGGAAGATCCGCCTCAACCCTGCCGTCTCTGGGCCTGGTAGGATAAAAGACCCCCAGTCCAGCATCACGGGGAAGTTTTGTGAGGTTCGGTTTTCAGTCTACTGCACCCCGTCTGGAGTCCTTGCTGAGAGAAGATGCAGAATCAAAACTAGCCTCCGATTGTGTGGGGGCGTTTCCCACAGGAGGGACAATGGCTTGCTGTAATCAAAGGACCCTTTCTCAGAGAAGGTCCCCGACTTCCTGCTCTGTGCGTCTGACACGCGGCAGGGTGGACGTAACCCCGGCGACTTCCACCCGCTGCACAGCCGGAATCTCAGTTCAGAGGAAGCGATGGCCGGGTGCCCTCAATTAGATTAACCTTTGCACCTCTGGCTGCTCGAGTTAAGCTCAGAACTGCCCCCAGATGAAGGGAGGTCAGGGCACAGGCACCTTCCTCCAGGTGAACTTAGAAACTTTATCTACTGAGGAGAGCGTCCGGTTTCATCGAAAGGAAAGAGAACTGTCAGCGCGTTTGCGGAACTGAAGAGCAGAAAAGGGGGCGTGGCAACCCCGAGGCGTCCTCTGGATGTTGACCAAAGTTGACTCAGTGGAGGGAGGACAGCTGGGTACTGAAAGTCGGGTCGGGAAAGAGAAAGAGTAGTGCCGTTCCCTTGGGACATGCAGTTCTTACTGTCTCACTGTGTTGTTTGGAAGCTGAGACGTTCCCGAGGACACTTGAACATGTGTCTGCTCCTGGGTGAGGACCAGAGTGTAGGCATGTCCCCCCGCCCCCCTCCCCCCGGCAGGTGTCCACGGCTGCCCACAGGTGGCGCCCATACCTCTCGCCTAGCTGGACGACCTCGCCCTTGAATGCGAGTGGATGCCCAATCGTGGGCGGGACCCTCTCTCATGACCACCAGCTAGGCCCCGATTTTCATTTCAAGAGCCGTTGAAGGGCGTTAATATATTCTGGAGTGTGGGAAGCAAGAGCCAGCGACAGAGACGAGTCGAAGCAAACCAGCAGGAGAGCGCGGTGAGAGGGGAGTGCTCGACTCCACGCAGTTCACGAGGGAGGACACTGCTAACAGCCGCTGGAACTGATTCAGTGCCGAGAGTGAGTTTGCTTTCGCGCTTTATATTTAATATGCCACCAGGGCCCATCTATTTTGAAAAATACCATATGATAATGTTGATTCTATTGAGATGTTCACAAATTGGTTTAAGAGAATGTATGCATATCTAATTCAACCCAAGGCGCAGTTTGCAACTGCTTATTTAAAGAGGAAGTACGGACTTGCACAAGCCTCGAATCCTTTTAGATTAGGTCAAGGGAAGGAAGGAAGGAAGGAAGGAAGGAAGGAAGGAAGGAGGGAGGGAGGGAGGGAGGGAGAATCTAGCTCTTTGTGGCTTAGTTAAGCATGGCAGGACTGCAAATCCCTTTGCCACGATTTTCTCAGATTTTGCCGTTCCAGAGTTGTTTTTGGTAGTCATACAGAAATGATTAAAAGAGTAAAAAGAGGATCAATAGGAAAAGATTAAAGGGACTGTCATTTTTTAGCCTAAGGAAGAGAGAGAGGGCTGAGAGGCATCAGATATATGAGGTTTGTAACACCGGGTGGTGATTAGGAGCTATTAATTTACGTTGGCGTAGGAGGGACCGGGCAAGGTTGCCTCTAAAGAATTCAGTAGATACCCCAACAAAACATCAGACAACGTCAGTGACGGAGGCCTGTTCCTCTTTGTTTTGGGATTCAGGCATTATCTTCCCAGCTGAGTCGAAGATATCTGGGTCAGGCTAGAGCAGGTTCCCGTAGACGAGGTTCTCCTGTAAAACTTGATAAACCTCGTTCGGAAATAAAACATAAATGAAAAAATACCTTCCACAGCGTTTCTCTCAGACCATCCACGTATGTTTATTACCTCTCCCGATTTGTCTCGGGTGTTTATTACATGTATGTATCTGAACAAAAACACAATTTAATAACTTAGAGAGGTAACGACAAGTCTGAGAGAATCCAGGTGTCTTCCGGGGTAACGGGCGCTCCCTCCGGACCCGATGTCGGCGTTAGCCCCCAGCACCTGTCCGTCCCTGCGTTAGAGAATGCAGCAGCCTGCCTAGAGGGTCTGTTTATTCTCAGGCCTTTTTCTCCTTTTATTTTACAGCCACGGAAGCTTCTGGAAGGTCCTTTGGCAAACATTTAAACATGGTTCTGCTTGTTATTATTTCTTTTTTCTTTTTGGGTCACACCCGGCGATGCTCAGGGGTTCCTCCTGGCTCTGCACTCAGGAATTACTCTTCGTGGTGCTCAGGGGACCCTATGGGATGCTGGGAATCGAACCCGGGTTGGCCGTGTGCAAGGCAAACGCCGTGCAACACCCTCCCGGCTGTGCTATCGCTCCAGCCCCAGTTCTGATGATTTTTCACCGACCAGCCTGCAGCAGGTGAGAGTCCTTCCCCAACTTCCCCGATCCAGACGGCCGTGGGGCAGGAGGCCTGGGCCCTGGGACCCGCCTGGGTAAGTGGGAGCGACCGAGCCCGGCAGACACCCCCTTTAGCCCTCGTACCGAGGACCCGTGACTGACTTTCCACTTTTCCCTTTGGAATTTTGTCCCCCCACTTAGAGAAAGGAACTTTGAAACCCAGCAAGAGCTGAGACTTACTAAACCGTATCAACAAGATCGTGTCACTCTGAAGAAAAGCATGTTCCAAATAAAAAGGAAATGTCGGCCTTGGGCACTTCGATTAACCACCCCCTCCTCTGGCTTCCGAGCCGCGGCCGGCCACTTCCTCTGCCTGGTTTATTTGTATTAGAAATAAGTGGATTCATTAACGCCGGCCTGGGCGCAGTGTCCAATGACAGGCAATCGCTGTATTTCCAGGGGGTGACTAATGCTGACCCTGGGCCTGGCCCGGGGAGCCCATGTAATCTGAGCTGGGCTTTGTTTACTTCTCCTTCTGCCGCTCTGCTGATCCACTGGAAACGCAAACTGGGAGAACCGAGTCCCTGGCTGGCGCTTGCCACCCGTGGCTGGAATCTCTTCAAAGGCTCTTCCTCAACCGCGTCTTCGCCAACGTCAAGACCACAACAAGGGCAGCAAGAGAAAATCACCCTTATCTGTGCTCCCTTCTCCCAATTAAGGCCAAAGCTATTAACATCAAACCCAACCGAAGAGCGAATCAGAAGCCTGGAAGACCTGCGTGCTGGGCTCTGTCTGGCTCTGTCTGGCGTTTTCTGCCGCGCCCGTATATTCTGGGGCTGATTCTGCCTCCGGCCTTGGAGAATTCTTCTTCTTTTTTTTTTTCCTTTTAGGATGCCACTTTAGATTTTACTAAATCCTCTGCCTGTCCCGTCCTCTCAGGTGCGGGGAAACGGTTCTGCCGCCGGGAAGTGAAATAAATGTGAACGGAAAGAAACATTTTTTAGAACCAATAATAACATATTTAATGGAAATTGATGAATGTGTCAGCCGGCTTATGAAGCTATTTGTTACATTATCTTACTTAATCTGCCCAGCAAGTGTCCATATTTTACAGGTGAAGAGAGTGAGCTATAAGGAGTGGAGCAGTGGCCCGGGGCAGAAGGCCGGCCCTGGCGGCTGTGGGCAGGTTGGGGCCTGACCTGCGGCTGCCTCTCGTCCATTAGTCTCTGCCCTCTGCTTTCGCATGCAGATGTGCACGCAACTCGGCTAGAATGAATATTCTGATCGCATGGGTCAGCCCTCTGGAACGGTGTGGCCTTGTCCCTCTTCAAAACCCGCTTCGCTCTTCCAGTTCTGGAATCTTCCTCATCAGCCCTTGGAGCTGCAAGAATAAGTGATTCATCTGTCACACCTGCAGCCCGTCCAGGATAAATCGCTTGACTCACAAGCATCGATGAGTCTATTTGCCTAGTGCACGGGTGTTTTCGAAAATCATATTTCACTTCCAAGTAATACCATTATCTTCCGAGGTCTTCTCGGAAGGAATTTCAATAGGATCCGGGGAATCTTCACGCCCGCCAAGCACAGGCCAGAGGCCTGCTCGGAGGGGCTGCTCGGGCGTGCGGGGGTCCCCATGCACTGGGTCGGGGAACGCCTGAGCCTTTGGGCCTTGTTTGGGCACCTGACTAACACCCTCAACCTGAGTTTCAGCCTGGGTCGCGCGCTTCCCAGCTCATCGTGCGCAGGAAGGCTGAGGTTGAGCTGAGCCCAGCTGTCCCGAGCTGCCCTGGGTCACCCCGCAGCCCGTCCACCTGCCCCCTGGCTTCCCTCCCTCCTTCCGGCCAGCGGTGGCCGCACCCAACACCCGAGCACCCTCCCCCGCCCCCACTTCCAGACCTTCCAGACCGCTTCTTGGACGGGGGAAGGTTTTTCCAGAATGAAATAAAAGCAAGATGTGGCTCAAACATGCCTTTCCGATCCCCGGGCGGAAGGGCAAACCAAGTCCCGAATTCGGGTGACGGTCGCGGGCCAGCGGCGGCCAGTGAGCTGTGCCGGGCTGCGTCTCGGGCGCAGACACTCGAGAGCCGGGCCCAGGTCTCTCCCCGCGAGCCCATTTTCCAGGAGTGAAGTGAAAAATAGCAGTTCTGAGTGCCACCGTCCAGGGAAGAGACTCAGCACCCGGGAGCACCTGGCAGAGCCACGCACGCAGGAATCGGGGGTCCCAGGCCGAGCACTGGGGCTCCAGGGGCCCTTTAAGGAAGGCCTTCGGAAGGGGTCAGCGGGTGGGGCCTGGCGGGGGAGACCCCTGTCCCACGAGGGGCCCCACTGCTCGTCTGGGAGCCGCTTTGCCCTGGGTGGTGCTGCCCCCTCACGTTTCTGTGCCCAGACGCCGCCCTTTGCTCTGCACACCGCGGGGTCCCAGCTGGGTGCTGCAAGAGAGCCCAGCTCTGCGGCACGGAACCCGGGAGAGTTTGGGGGCTGGCCGGGCCCGGGGTCAAAGGCGACTCGTCTCGCGAGAAGGAGACACGGAGCGTCTGCAACCTCTGGGCTCTGCACTGCCATGGCCGTCCCCGCCTGCAGGTCGGGAGGGAGAGCCCGACCCCTGCACGTACACACCTGCTCAGTGACCTTCAGACAAACAGGGTCAACTCCCTGCAGAGACCCTCCAAAGGGTCCCCAAATTGGGGGTCCCGGCCCCGACCTCCCTCTCCGCCAGGGTGAGAGGGGTCCCGAGAGCAGGGCTGTTGGCTCAGCGGGGATCGGGCACACGCTGGGGGGGTGGGAGGAAGAGCAGACCCCAGGGCCAGAGTGCATGGGAGGCCGGCAGGGAGCAGCCGGGTCTGGGCCTGATCCCGGGAACCGCAAGGCCAGTCCCTGCCGGCCCGAGAGCGTGTCTCAGCTCCACTCTGGAAGCGATTAGAAAGCGCATCTCAGGAGCCAGGGGCCGAGGGGAGGAGCTCCAGGCGGACTTAGTAGCTCAGAGAGAAGGTCGGGGATGAAGGGGCTGCAATCGGGAGCGGGGGGTCCCAGGGGTCAAGCGGCCCCTCGCCCTGGGCCCGGTCTCAGATGCCCGCTCGGGTGGCAGGTGCTGTGTGGTTCCAAGGGGCTCTCACCGCCGGGAGGGGGTTTCCTTCCCTCCCAGAACTTGGAGCACGACTTGTTTGCCTGCAGGCAGGTTCCTGGGTCCTCCCGGTGAGCGGGGGTCCGGCCCTTTGGGGGTCTCGGTCCCAGGCAGGAGCCGAGAGAGAGTAATGAGCCTCGCATCTGGCCCTCACTGCATGAAGGAAGTAACAGAGCTGCGGATTGGTCTCTCCAATTCCTCCTTTCCGAGCCAAAAACGGGGAAAAGAAACAAAACAGAAAAAATGCCATCTGGCCCGGAACAGCCACAAAAAGTTAAACTAGCCCCGAATCATTAGGCTGTTTGCTTTTCTTGAATTTAACCCCAACCGTAGCTTCAATATTTTCACAAGGATTCAGATCATTTTCTGTAGAAATTTGCATTGCGTCATTAGCTCTGAAGGAGTTGAGACGCTCCGGCATAATACGAAATAATTCTGACTTGATAAATTTCCTGTTTGCATTTAAATTGCTTGTTTAATAACATCTGTGCAGGGACTCCAAGTTATATGTCCAATTTTTCTTCAGAGGGGGGTGCTCGTCTGTCACGATGTGCTGCCTTGGGAACTCCGCGTTTGATGATAAAATCCGAAGAATTAGAGCGTGGTTCCATGCGCTACTTGGGCCAAATACCTGAGCCCGTGTTCTGACCTAGTCACCGTGCACATTTCACTTCAAGTACACTTAAACACTTGTTGAAAGGCTGTTTATTGAGACTTCCATTAGGAACGGCTGCTACTGGGGAAAAAATGATTTATTAGACCATCTGCTCCGAGAGCAAAGCCTGTCAGGTTGATCCAGGGCTCAAAAGACCATTGTTGGCACCCCCGAGAAGCCAGCAAAATATTCCTAGATATGTTTATATTTACACTTCTAATAGGGATTGCTGGAAGCGCAGATGTACAAGGTTTTCCTGGCCCAGTCTTGAAGCGTGGGATCACTACGCTGCTATTTATTTAAGGTTCTTTTTTGGTAATGAATTGATTCGCTTTCTTAACTCTCTAGTTGCTTTTCTTTTTAAATGATATAAAAATAACGCCCCAAGTACCATGGACAAGCTAAAATTTCTGTGTTCGAGACCTTCAAAGTGAACCGAGTAAAAAAAAAAAAGATCCCCAGATAAAGCAACAAAGACAAGACAGAGTTTCGAATTCTACGACTTTGGAAGAAATTCTCTTTTTTCTTTGCTGACTTCCCTGAAAGCCTCATGTTTATTTTGGGCCTCCAGGGACCTGAGTGCAACTCGTTGTTTGTACAAAGTTCCTTCACTGACTGATTATTATTAATTGCTCTCCAGGAAGAATTTCAAGTCAGACAGGACCCCGGTTGCCCAACTCTGAGCTGTGAGCTCTGAGTGTTGAAAGAGACTCCTTCTCGGGTCGCCCTGTGGGTCCCGGGCTGGGCATCAGGCCCGGCCCAGGAAAGCCACGCGGGTGGACGGGGATTTGCTCTCCACGTGCAAATGTAGCGGCGACACGGTTTGCGGGGTCAAGAGGATTTCGAACCCAGCAGGTCAACAGCATGGAAGCTGACCATCTGGCTAAAATGGAACCCAGAGAGAGCCTCCCCCACATGGTGAAACAGGGTTAAGAAGCCCACGGGAGAGACATCCAAGGGAGTGGGCAGGCACAAAGCCATCGCCGACTCCTCGTACCTGGGCTCAGGACCCAGGGATGGTGGCCGGGAGTCCCCAGGTGCCCGGAGCTGAGCCCAGCAAATGGAAGCATCTCCCATCAGGGGAGACGACGCACTCCACATCCAAGGAGACACAGTCAGGATCCGTGGGCTGTTTCCGTAAGCAGACATTGAGCTGCTTGCCACACGGTGTTTCCATCGGGACAACGGCGGACGGAGCTGCATTTCTTTTTCTTTTTTTTTTTTATATTTTTTAACGAATCACTGTGAGATGCAGTTACAGACTTATAGGCTTTCGTGCTTACGTTTCAGTCATACAGTGATCGAGCACCCATCCCTCCACCAGTGCCCGTTCTCCACCACCCATGCCCCCAGTATCGCTTAGCGTGAGACTCGCTGGGGAGGGGGAGACAATGGTTACGGGGTGTGTCAGGCTTCACTGAGCCGGGTACATAATCCCTCAGCATGACCCAATATGGTCCCGAGTCCCCTGCACCACGAGGTGTGGCCCTGGGGGTGGCCCAGGTGTCCCCAGGATGCAGAGACCAAGCCACATCACCCACTGAGCCCTTGCATTGAACCCCAGACCCAGCTGTCCAAGAACCGCGACCCCAGACCTTCTGAGCACCGCAAGGAAAACTCTCCCCCCAGTACTTACGAAGAGTCTGATCAGAATGGGGGCTTCCTTCCTGCTACGACAGTTTCCGTCAACCCACAAGGATCTGTGAGTCGTCAAGGCTGCTCTAGGAGGTCAATGATTCTCCAAGGGTTCTTGGCAGTTTCCCCAGATCAACTTGCTGGGAGAGCCAGATCCGGGCTAAATCTGCACCACTCAAGGAAACCCAGTTAAAAGTGCTCAATACCTCTCCCTCCCTCCCTCTCTCTGTTCGGTTTGTCTTTGGGGTCATACCCAGTGGTGCTCAGGTATCACCCTTATCATTCTGGTAGTGTTTGAGGGATTCTATGTGGTGCCGGCAGAGTCTCCTGCCCCCGCGCCTGGCTGTCCTCACCGGGACCCCTTGCAGGGGGGCGGATTGAGTTTCCCTCCCTGCCCCGAGAAGAGCCCTGGCAGCCGAAGACCTCCAGAACCAGCCACCACCATGCTGAGACCACTCTCCGCACACATGAAGGTACTGGCAGAGGGACAAAGCCACGCGGGTTCTGGGGCCGAGATCTCCAAGCCTACTCGGATTTGGGCCGAGCATCCTCCACCCAGATCCTCCAAATTCCAGTAGGCGGGGGTCACACCCACCAACTGGCCCCCTGGCGCCGTGTAATCCCATCGACGACCAAGACTCAGAGACTATAAAACCCAGCTCCCGGAACCGACATCTTATCATCTCATTCCTACTTTGGACAACCTGGCAGGCTACCGAATGTAACCTGCCCACAGAGTCTGGCAAACTCCCCGTGGCGTACCCAGTATGCCAAATACCAGTAACAACGAAGGGTCTCATTCTCCTAACTCTGAAAGAGCCTTGAATATGGCACTTTTTTAAAAATCTCAGGGCTAGGACGAAGGAGACGTTCCTGGGGCCTGCTCGAGGCAATCGACGAACAACAGGAGGTCGTGATCGTGATGTGGTGCCAGAGAATGACCCTGGGCTGACCACGTGCAAGGCGCTTTTTTTCTTACCCCTCCTGCCGTCTCTCCAGCCCTTGCTCGTGCATTTTATTTTCCGGCTACTTTATTGTCGTTTTTAACTCTGAGGCCCCCTTGTTGGCGGCACATGCGGCTATGAGTGGGCGGGTTCCCTGCAGAAATGTCCCAGCTCCACAGCCCCCACCCCCCGCGTGTCCACTATCCCCTTGTCCCAGGTCCCCGCCGGTCGCTCACTGCCGTGGCCAGCTCTCAGGCTCCCTTGCCGCAGCCTTTGCCAGCCCCTCGCCACGTTTCTTTCTGACCCCACGTCCGAGCTCGCTCTGGGGCTGCCGCCTCCTGGGCCGCGCGTGGTGGACAGGGTGGCGGGCAGGGGCCTCTTCGTGGACAAGTAAAGGGAGAACGAGGCCACGCATTGCAGCCAACGCCCCCCTGGGGAAGTCCTTCTCCTGTCTCCTCTCCTTGGTTCACGCTCCTCCGGCCCCTCACGCCTGTGTGTAGCTCAGCACCGAAGCTCAGAACCAGGCCGGCATCAAAGACCCTCCTCTCCGTCCAACGCTCCCCCGGACCAGGCCGGCGTCAGTACCCTCCTCTCCATCCAGTGCTCTCCCCCAGGACAGTGTCCCCGCGTCCAGGGGACTCTTACTGTCCTGGGTCAGTTCGCTGCCTCCGTGCTCAGATTGCACAGAGGAGGAGACCCCCCTCGGGGCCTCTACCCTCGCGTTCCCCGACGAGCACAGCTTGCGGAGAGAGGGGAGGTGGGGACCCCGAGAAAGGAGTGTGCTGTGCAGACCCAGGCCGGACTCACTGCTGACCCAGAGGCAAGAGGAAGGAATGAGACAATCGCGTCCTTCACGTCTGTTTGGAGGGAAGAGGGGCAGGAAGCAGAACCTCCTTCTGCTGAAACACGCCGGGGTCACCTTGGTGGGAATCCAGCCTGGGCAGGGAGTGGACAGCCTTGCTGGCCTCAGGATGAGGCCTGGGCAGGGAGTGGACAGTCTCACTGACCTCCGGGATCAGGTCCGGGCAGGGAGTGGACAGTCTCGCTGACCTCGGGATGAGGCCTGGGCAGGGAGTGGACAGTCTCGCTGACCTCCAGGATGAGGCCCAGGCAGGGAGTGGACAGTCTCACTGACCTCCGGGATCAGGTCCAGGCAGGGAGTGGACAGTCTCACTGATCTCGGGATGAGGCCTGGGCAGGGAGTGGACAGCCTAACTGACCTCTGGGAGGCGGCCTGGGCAGGGAGGGGACAGTCTCACTGACCTCCAGGATGAGGCCTGGGCAGGGAGTGGACAGTCTCGCTGACTTCCAGGATGAGGCCTGAGCAGGGAGTGGACAGTCTCGCTGAACTTGGGGATGAGGCCTGGGCAGGGAGTGGACAGTCTTGCTGACCTCCGGGATGAGGCCCGAGTAGGGAGTGGACAGTCTCGCTGACCTCGGGGATGAGGCCCGGGCAGGGAGTGGACAGTCTCGCTGACCTCCGGGATGAGGCCTAGGCAGGGAGTGGACAGTCTCGCTGACCTCCGGGATGAGGCCCGGGCAGGGAGTGGACAGTCTCGCTGACCTTGGGAATGAGGCCTGGGCAGGGAGTGGACAGTCTCGCTGACCTCCGGGATGAGGCCTAGGCAGGGAGTGGACAGTCTCGCTGACCTCCAGGATGAGGCCTGGGCAGGGAGTGGACAGTCTCACTGACCTCCAGGATGAGGCCTGGGCAGGGAGTGGACAGTCTCACTGACCTCCGGGATGAGGCCTGGGCAGGGAGTAGACAGTCTCGCTGACCTTGGGAATGAGGCCCGGGCAGGGAGTGGACAGTCTCGCTGACCTTGGGAATGAGGCCTGGGCAGGGAGTGGACAGTCTCGCTGACCTCCGGGATGAGGCCTAGGCAGGGAGTGGACAGTCTCGCTGACCTCCAGGATGAGGCCTGGGCAGGGAGTGGACAGTCTCACTGACCTCCAGGATGAGGCCCAGGCAGGGAGTGGACAGTCTCACTGACCTCCGGGATGAGGCCTGGGCAGGGAGTGGACAGTCTCGCTGACCTCCGGGATGAGGCCTGGGCAGGGAGTGGACAGTCTCGCTGAACTTGGGGATGAGTCCTGGGCAGGGAGTGGACAGTCTCGCTGACCTCCGGGATGAGGCCTGGGCAGGGAGTAGACAGTCTCGCTGACCTTGGGAATGAGGCCCGGGCAGGGAGTGGACAGTCTCGCTGACCTCCAGGATGAGGCCCGGGCAGGGAGTGGAAAGTCTCGCTGACCTCCGGGATGAGGCCTGGGCAGGGAGTGGACAGTCTCGCTGACCTCCGGGATGAGGCCCAGGCAGGGAGTGGACAGTCTCACTGACCTCCGGGATGAGGCCTGGGCAGGGAGTAGACAGTCTCGCTGACCTTGGGAATGAGGCCTGGGCAGGGAGTGGACAGTCTCGCTGACCTCCAGGATGAGGCCCAGGCAGGGAGTGGACAGTCTCACTGACCTCCGGGATGAGGCCCGAGTAGGGAGTGGACAGTCTCGCTGACCTCGGGGATGAGGCCCGGGCAGGGAGTGGACAGTCTCGCTGACCTCCGGGATGAGGCCTAGGCAGGGAGTGGACAGTCTCGCTGACCTCCGGGATGAGGCCCGGGCAGGGAGTGGACAGTCTCGCTGACCTTGGGAATGAGGCCTGGGCAGGGAGTGGACAGTCTCGCTGACCTCCGGGATGAGGCCTAGGCAGGGAGTGGACAGTCTCGCTGACCTCCAGGATGAGGCCTGGGCAGGGAGTGGACAGTCTCACTGACCTCCAGGATGAGGCCTGGGCAGGGAGTGGACAGTCTCACTGACCTCCGGGATGAGGCCTGGGCAGGGAGTAGACAGTCTCGCTGACCTTGGGAATGAGGCCCGGGCAGGGAGTGGACAGTCTCGCTGACCTTGGGAATGAGGCCTGGGCAGGGAGTGGACAGTCTCGCTGACCTCCGGGATGAGGCCTAGGCAGGGAGTGGACAGTCTCGCTGACCTCCAGGATGAGGCCTGGGCAGGGAGTGGACAGTCTCACTGACCTCCAGGATGAGGCCCAGGCAGGGAGTGGACAGTCTCACTGACCTCCGGGATGAGGCCTGGGCAGGGAGTGGACAGTCTCGCTGACCTCCGGGATGAGGCCTGGGCAGGGAGTGGACAGTCTCGCTGAACTTGGGGATGAGTCCTGGGCAGGGAGTGGACAGTCTCGCTGACCTCCGGGATGAGGCCTGGGCAGGGAGTAGACAGTCTCGCTGACCTTGGGAATGAGGCCCGGGCAGGGAGTGGACAGTCTCGCTGACCTCCAGGATGAGGCCCGGGCAGGGAGTGGAAAGTCTCGCTGACCTCCGGGATGAGGCCTGGGCAGGGAGTGGACAGTCTCGCTGACCTCCGGGATGAGGCCCAGGCAGGGAGTGGACAGTCTCACTGACCTCCGGGATGAGGCCTGGGCAGGGAGTAGACAGTCTCGCTGACCTTGGGAATGAGGCCTGGGCAGGGAGTGGACAGTCTCGCTGACCTCCAGGATGAGGCCCAGGCAGGGAGTGGACAGTCTCACTGACCTCCGGGATGAGGCCCGAGTAGGGAGTGGACAGTCTCGCTGACCTCGGGGATGAGGCCCGGGCAGGGAGTGGACAGTCTCGCTGACCTCCGGGATGAGGCCTAGGCAGGGAGTGGACAGTCTCGCTGACCTCCGGGATGAGGCCCGGGCAGGGAGTGGACAGTCTCGCTGACCTTGGGAATGAGGCCTGGGCAGGGAGTGGACAGTCTCGCTGACCTCCGGGATGAGGCCTAGGCAGGGAGTGGACAGTCTCGCTGACCTCCAGGATGAGGCCTGGGCAGGGAGTGGACAGTCTCACTGACCTCCAGGATGAGGCCTGGGCAGGGAGTGGACAGTCTCACTGACCTCCGGGATGAGGCCTGGGCAGGGAGTAGACAGTCTCGCTGACCTTGGGAATGAGGCCCGGGCAGGGAGTGGACAGTCTCGCTGACCTTGGGAATGAGGCCTGGGCAGGGAGTGGACAGTCTCGCTGACCTCCGGGATGAGGCCTAGGCAGGGAGTGGACAGTCTCGCTGACCTCCAGGATGAGGCCTGGGCAGGGAGTGGACAGTCTCACTGACCTCCAGGATGAGGCCCAGGCAGGGAGTGGACAGTCTCACTGACCTCCGGGATGAGGCCTGGGCAGGGAGTGGACAGTCTCGCTGACCTCCGGGATGAGGCCTGGGCAGGGAGTGGACAGTCTCGCTGAACTTGGGGATGAGTCCTGGGCAGGGAGTGGACAGTCTCGCTGACCTCCGGGATGAGGCCTGGGCAGGGAGTAGACAGTCTCGCTGACCTTGGGAATGAGGCCCGGGCAGGGAGTGGACAGTCTCGCTGACCTCCAGGATGAGGCCCGGGCAGGGAGTGGAAAGTCTCGCTGACCTCCGGGATGAGGCCTGGGCAGGGAGTGGACAGTCCCGCTGACCTCCGGGATGAGGCCCAGGCAGGGAGTGGACAGTCTCACTGACCTCCGGGATGAGGCCTGGGCAGGGAGTAGACAGTCTCGCTGACCTTGGGAATGAGGCCTGGGCAGGGAGTGGACAGTCTCACTGACCTCCAGGATGAGGCCCAGGCAGGGAGTGGACAGTCTCACTGACCTCCGGGATGAGGCCCAGGCAGGGAGTGGACAGTCTCGCTGACCTCCGGGATGAGGCCTGGGCAGGGAGTAGACAGTCTCGCTGACCTTGGGAATGAGGCCCGGGCAGGGAGTGGACAGTCTCGCTGACCTCCGGGATGAGGCCCGGGCAGGGAGTGGACAGTCTCGCTGACCTCCGGGATGAGGCCTGGGCAGGGAGTAGACAGTCTCGCTGACCTTGGGAATGAGGCCTGGGCAGGGAGTGGACAGTCTCGCTGACCTCCGGGATGAGGCCCGGGCAGGGAGTGGACAGTCTCGCTGACCTCCGGGATGAGGCCTTGGCAGGGAGTAGACAGTCTCGCTGACCTTGGGAATGAGGCCCGGGCAGGGAGTGGACAGTCTCGCTGACCTCCGGGATGAGGCCCAGGCAGGGAGTGGACAGTCTCGCTGACCTCCGGGATGAGGCCTGGGCAGGGAGTAGACAGTCTCGCTGACCTTGGGAATGAGGCCCGGGCAGGGAGTGGAAAGTCTCGTTGACCTCCGGGATGAGGCCTGGGCAGGGAGTAGACAGTCTCGCTGACCTTGGGAATGAGGCCTGGGCAGGGAGTGGACAGTCTCGCTGACCTCCGGGATGAGGCCCGGGCAGGGAGTGGACAGTCTCGCTGACCTCCGGGATGAGGCCTGGGCAGGGAGTAGACAGTCTCGCTGACCTTGGGAATGAGGCCCGGGCAGGGAGTGGACAGTCTCGCTGACCTCCAGGATGAGGCCCGGGCAGGGAGTGGAAAGTCTCGCTGACCTCCGGGATGAGGCCTGGGCAGGGAGTGGACAGTCTCGCTGACCTCCGGGATGAGGCCCAGGCAGGGAGTGGACAGTCTCGCTGACCTCCGGGATGAGGCCTGGGCAGGGAGTAGACAGTCTCGCTGACCTTGGGAATGAGGCCTGGGCAGGGAGTGGACAGTCTCGCTGACCTCCGGGATGAGGCCTGGGCAGGGAGTGGACAGTCTCGCTGACCTCCGGGATGAGGCCTGGGCAAGGCGTGGACAGTCGCAGGGCATGGAGGGTCACGCTCACCTCCAGGGAAGGCCAGCGGCCTCCGGAAGTGAGATGTGAGGAGGGTTCCCTGGGCTCTCCAGCCCTTGTCCACGCGCTGCGGACCAGCTCCCTGGAGTCTCCACGCACACCTCAGAATAACCACGGAGCCACCGGCCTGGGCCGCCAGGGAGGAAGGTTGGGAGGATGAGCGTGGGCTTAACTGCCACCTCAGCACTGACCCGTTGGCTGCCCAGCGGTGGTTCGTGTCCCTCGGGCCCACGTGGCCACCCGCTCCAGGTCCCCCCAGCAGCTCCGGGAACGCCGCGTGGCTGAGCCCGTCGGCCCTGACACAGGCGGGAAGGGAACTGCACGGCAGCCGATCTCGGGCGCTGCCAGCCACAGCTCTGGTCTCATCTGCGTCAGTGACGATCTTTAAGCGTCTCATTGATCCCCCATCCCCGGTCCCTGGGCGAGGGGCAGCGGAGCGCGTGGGGGAGGCGCCCGGTCCCGGCGGTGCTGTTCTCTGCTCTGAGCCCTCCCGGCCACCCCGCCGTTGAACCGATTGTCAGTGCCCGCCGTGGCCCTAAATCGTGCCTAATTAAAACTCCGACCTCCACCCGCCCGCGCCCTTCCTAAAGAGACAGCCCGTAAACAGGGAAAACCCAGCTAATTGCGACCAAAACTGCTTTTGTGGCACTGTAATTGGGCCTCCGCGAGACAAGCACGCCCAGGGGATTCCTTAATGAATGTTTAACGGAACGTTGGTCGGGCACTTAGGCAGCTCTGCAACGTCCCCAGTGAAGTCGGATCCGCTCACATCCCAGCAGCCCGACCCCCTCGCCAGGCCGCGGCCCCGGGAAGGAGGCTCGCCTCTCCGAGAGAGCGGGGACCCCCGCGACGGGAGGGGCGGGGTGAAGACTTGCTGGGGCCACTCCGGGTCTCCCAGGGAACTCAGGGCCCCCAGGACAGTCGGGCATCC
Organism: Sorex fumeus; assembly: GCF_029834395.1. NCBI lineage: Eukaryota > Metazoa > Chordata > Mammalia > Eulipotyphla > Soricidae > Sorex > Sorex fumeus. Next base: position 1,052,667 of record NW_026606275.1, read on the forward strand.
GGCTCTGCCGACCCCTCTCCCGCCGGTTCCCCAGGACACGCTCAGGGGCGGGCACCTCGCTCGGACGGGTCACACCCGCCTTGGCATGGCCCCAAGCTGTCCTGCTCTTCCTCACGTCACTCGGCTGGAAGGCGCATTCTGAAGCTGACACCGTTTTTTATTTTAAATTTTTTTTTATTAATGAATCACCGTGCGATACAGTTACAGACTTACAGACCTATGTGCTTGCATTTCCGTCATACAATGATCGAGGACCCACCCCTCCACCAGTGCCCATTCTCCACCGCCAATGATTCCAGTATCCCTCCCACCACCCCTCCCATCCCCCCACCCCACCTCACCTCTGTGGCAGGGCATTCCCTTTTGCGCTCTCTCTCCTCTGGGGTGCTGTGGTTTGCAATAGAGGGATCGAGTGGCCATCGTGTTCGGTCTCTGCATCTCCCATGCCAAGCGGGCCCTCCCGGCTCCCTTTACTTGGTGGTCCCTTCTCTATCCGAGCCGCCTTTTCCCCCAGCAGGTGAGGCCGGCTTCCAAGCCGTGGAGTAACACTCAAGAACAGTAGCGATAAGTAGCAGGAGGATTTCTCCACAGCGTTGAAGCTGACACCGTTTTGCGAGTCAGCACGGACCCCCCAGCAAGCTAAGGGTGCGCTGATAGGACCCTCAGGCCTAATGGAACGACCCAGGGATGCTCAGGACTCGGAAACGGCTCGCTGATTTGGACTTCCTCCCCAGCGGTCTCGCACGGAAGTTCCCACAGGCCGATTGTTCTCCAACAGCCTTTAACGGTGTGCGCCCCTGGGTGTTATAGCAACACCCCCTCCCCCGGAGCTGGGGATCCCGCCTTCCTAGGGCCTCCGGGCTCAGCTGCTGCCATATGCAGGTCACTCAGCAGCCTTGCCATGGTGCGAGGCGGGCCGCATGGGACGTGGCACTTGCCGACGGCTTTGTGGGTGCGAGTGCCTGCCCTCTCGATGGAGAGCAGGCTGCCGGGGCCTGCAGAATGCACCTCCGAGCCAGGCCCCAGCCGACGGGGATCTCGGTATCCATGGAAACGCCTGCACTGGAGATAGTGCCGTGAGGGCCGCTACGAGCAGGAGCAGCGGCGTTCGAGCAGAGGATTCGCGTGTCCCTTTGCCCAGCCGGCCCGGGCGCTGTCCAGGAACCACAGAACCCTCCGGGTTCATGCTGGGAGCTTATTTCTTCTTCCTACCTTCTCGTGCCATCCATAAACTTTTCGCCAGCCGTTCCGAGGCACTCCACAGAAAACAGCATTTTCCTTACATCTACTAGGAAGGACATTTATTTTACAGACACTAAGTAGGCTCCGAGGAACATTTTAGCCCAATAAAAACTTGGAAAACTCTTCTGAAAATGTGTATATGGTCTAACAAATACTCCACAGGCAGGGTATTCTGGAAGAATCCTGGATCGCCCAGAAGCTGACTGGGAAAAAGTCGGCAGCTCACTTCAGCTCCAATTTCTCAGCCTCTGGAGTGTAAAATCAGGGAGTGAACTAAATGAACTCTGCAATCTCTTCCATATCTAGCCTGGAATCCTGGTCCGGAACCCATGGCTGTAGAGGCCAAGAGAGGCCGGGAGACGGTATAGAATGTTCTTCTCTGTTGGAAGCAGAATCCCAAACCCTCTGCTTGGGTTGGGATGCTGAGAAGGCTTTGGAAGATCCGACAGGGCCCGAATAGCGTCTTTTTATTACAAATCGCATTACCTGGGACATGGAACGTGGCCAGGGGGTCCATACCTGCACGTGTACCACTGGCCACATAGGCACTGTGTCCACCTTGGCTGCAGACACGGTCCTGCAGCAATTGCCACCGAGGACCAACTGCACCGCAGGTCTCAGCTCAAGCTGAATCGATTCCAACACTGGCCTTTCCCCTTACTTCTGTCATCTTCTAATCAAGCATTTAAACAGTGCCTGTCCCTTGTTGGACGTCCCCTCCTTGCAGTGTCTGGAAAGAGTCCTTCTTATCCCGCACCGTGTCCACAGGATTCTCTCAAGCGTCTCGGCTTCCCCCTCAGAGCCTTCGCTGCAGGTAGAGGAAGCCGTTAAGCATGCAGTCGCCGTGGCCGCAGCCTCTCGGATGCAGATTAATTCGAGAGATGTGTTGGAATTGGTAACCCAAGTTCCTAAATTAATTTAGAACACACAGTTTATTATTTTCTGAGTGTGTTTAGTACTTGAAATAACTGCTAGCAAATTATTTTCAAGTAGAGCTCCTCTGGGACTCCTTAAATAAATAGTTGACTCATTTGAAATTAGCTCCCCTCATTTGCATACAAACAAAATAATGTGCGAGAGCCTTTAAAAACTGTTCAGTGGTATGAATGGAAAATCCGGGCCCTCAGGACCAGCGCGCGCACCTGTGATTCATGAAGACTCTTTTTACCTGTAGCTCGGGGGTTTCAGCAGCGTCCAGGAAAGCGCGTCTTCCAGGCATTTGGAACCGGGTGCGCTTGATCTCGGCTCTTCCTGTCCTTCTCTCCTCCCGCCCTCCCTCCCCCCTGGCTGGAGATCAGTGTGGGTGGGTGTGGGCGCCCGGGAGGGCAGGGGCAAGGGGCAGACAAGGTGGTACCAGCCGAGACAGCCCAGCCGCGCCCCCTCCCCCCTCCCAGCCCCAAAGACGATGAGCATCTCCCAACTCCTCACCTGGACCATGGCCCACCTTCTTGCCAAGGCGTCGTCTCTGCTGAACTTCAGGTTACTGATTCTGTGGCTCTGTCGTCGTCGGCAGCCCAATGGAGCTGTGTGTACTGACCCTGGATGAAGACCGCGGACGGCACAAAGCCACTTACAACCCGTTTTTTGCTGAGCTTGGGAGTGACAAGTACGGGGGAATTTTCAATCAAGCGTGCTAAGGACGGCAGTGAGAATAATTGCAGGTTACCATAGTGAAAGGTAAGGAGCTCTTAATTTGATATGGGTAAATTAAAAAATAGCGCCTGGGGGAGAGTCAGTGGAGAGGAAGCAGAGCTCTGAAGGTCACTGACGAGTTGGTTGCGGGGAGGTAACAGTACAGAGGATTTTTTTTCTCTACAAGAGGGAAAATAACAAACTACAAACCCTCCGAGGCTGGAGAAATGCTGGCTGGAAGGATTCCTGCGGCATCGCACAAATCACTGCGGAGACGACAGGAAGTGCCCACAAAAGGGTGGCTGACATCCCTGTCATCCAAGCTCCCCGGGCCATGAGGGGACGTCACCGTCACGGTAGGAATGGGGTAAGGGACGGGCAATAGAGAAGCTCAGACTTTCTGAGAGCAGATTCAGTTTTTTGGGGTTTTTTTTAGCTTTTTTTCGGGGTCACACCCAGCAGTGCACAGGGGTTCCTCCTGACCCTTCACTCAAGAATTACTCCTGGCGGTGCTCGGGGGACCCTATGGGATGCTGGGAATTGAACCCAGGTTGGCCGCGTGCAAGGCAAACGCCCTCCCCGCTGTGCTATCGCTCCAGCCCTGCAAATTCAGTTTTTTAAAAAAATCAAATGACGATCAATAATGAGAAACTATTGTGCAAAATGTTCAGAATTTGGGGATGTCTCAGCTCATTGTAAAGGTAAAGGTAAAGGTAAAGGCCCTCCCGTTGATCGTCGATTTGCTCGAGCGGGCCCAGTAACGTCTCCGTTGGAGACTTTGTTGTTACTGTGTCTGGCATATCGAATACTCTCGGTAGCTTGCCGGGCTCTCCGAGAGGGGCGGAGGAATCGAACTCGGGTCGGCCATGTTGGCCGCTTGTAAGGCGAACGCCCTACCGCTGTGCTATCGCTCCAGCTCATTGTGGTCTAGCCTAAATTGTCCTGGTTTTTAGGAGGTACATTTCTGACTTGGCGTAGGATGACAGGGTATGGAGCAAAAGGAAACTCGGAAAACGTGATGCAAACTTCTGATTTAACCATGGGGGCTGATGAACTCCGGGGCTAGAAGACACGTTTCAAGATGTGCCCGTGAAGGGAACTTGCTCTCAATCTACGAGTTCTGTCGGCAGAGGGACCATGAGATGGGACCGAGAAGAAAGGATTCCGAGCAGACCTAAGAGCATGTAATGTGAGGGTCCGAGGTCGATCATCTCCCCTCTCCGAACCACACAGAGTCCCGCCAGTAATGCAAACACACACAAGCGGAGTTTACTCAAGCCAGCGAGCTGGGGCCAAGCTCTCAGGCACGCAGGCCAGAGCAAGACCCCGAGCAAGGGAGATGCTTCAATTTTTATAGTCAGTGTGTGCGTGCTAGCCCACGCTTACAGTTTCAAAGGGAGAAGTAAGTAAAAATACAAGTTTCGACGAGTTTCAAACAGCACCATGAGCCGTCAGAGACAGGTCGTCTTATCCTGATGACTTCCTGGTTGTTCCCTCCTCCCCTGCTCCCATCCGGGTAGTTTCTGGGAACCAGGGCCGAGCCATCAGCCCGGGGGAAGAAGCAGGATTCTGAGAACCAAGGCCGAGTAATCAGCCCAGATGTCCTTCTTGGGCAGATGGCTGGGGGGGAGGAGCACAACCCTGAGAAAGCCAAACTGTAGAGAGGGAACCACAGTCCATCCAGAAAACAACGTGTGGGACAGGGAAACGCACCAAGAGGCGTGGGGCAGGGGCTTCAGGAATGGGGTCCACCGTGGAGATTGCTGGGTCCCACTCCGTACCCAACAGTAAATGACCGCAGAGAGAACTCGGTGGTTCAGACACAGAAACACGCGTACGGAAGGGAGAAGACTCTGGTAACGTCTCCCTCCAAAGCGGGCCAGCAGCGCCCAGGTGAAATAGAGTCACGTCTGCTCTCCGGCCCACACTCCGCCCTGTTTCTCGTTTCTTACTTGTTCCCCCGAAGCCCCTGTTCTCTCTTCAGCATGCATTTCCTGTCCCTTTTCCCGACTCACATCTTTCTACAGAAGATTCACTCAATGAAACTTATTTTGCTTCATTAAAATAGATAAAGGTATCAGAAAGTTTTATTCTTAAAACATAAATTTAAAATCGACATAGGGCTGGAGTGATAGCACCGCAGGGAGGGCGTTTGCCTTGCTCTCAGGCGACCCGGGTTCGATCCCCGTCATCCCACAGAGTCCCCTGAGCAACGCCAGGAGTGATTCCTGAGTGCAGAGCCAGGAGAAACCCCTAAGCATCACTGGGTGTGGCCCACAAACAAACAAACAAACAAATCAACACGGAAATATTAAACTGACACAATTAGAATTTTAAAAGCCTGTGAAAGTGGCTTGTTTGACAGCGTTTGGCCTCGGGTATCCAGAACCGGCCTGCTGGGCCCAGGGATGAGAAAATAGATTTTGCGAATGGGGTTACAGGAAGGACTTGGGGGTGAAGCGGGTGCCCTGGGCTGTGAGGCTGGGCCCTCAAGGCCAGTGTCTGTAGAGAGAAGTAGGGGGGGTTTCATACCGACAGAAAGGAGAGGAGAGTGGTCAGGGACAGCTGGGCCGGGGCAGCCACATGCCAGGGGCGTGGGAACCTTGGGGGGCTCAGCCGTGCCCGGAAGCTGGCGCCTGGCTGTCTGCTGTCCCCTCTCGACTCCTTCCCGCCAGTCCACCCCCGCGTCCAGCCCCCAGAGCTCTGAGAAGCCACGTGTGGGCCGAGCGTCCAGGTGAGTGCCTTGGCTGCAACGCTTCTGGATGTCGACACAGAGCCCAGCGGAAACTTCGGTTTCACAAGAAAAGAGTGACAACTCACAACAAGGTCGGAGGTCACGTTGGGCAGAACCAGACGCAGAAATAACCTGCAAGGTCAACGTTCACGAAAGACGCAGGAGGGAATGGAAAAAGTCACATTTAAAAGGACTTTCAATCCCATTTTGCCAAAAGTGGGGGGGGGGGGGGCGTGAATAAATCCCTCAGGAGCCCAGCCCTTGAGGTGACGCGGCCGGCTGTGCCGCTGGGCGGGGACTCGGCCAACGACGCATCTCTCGGGTGTGGGGTCCTTTCCAGAAACTCCCTGAAACCTCCCGCCAATGGTTTCACCCACACCCGTGTTTCCTAGATGATGATTCTGGTCGCAGCACAATAAAACCAGAAACCAACCTTAAAAGCACAGCCAAAATATAATTGTCTTTTCAAAGTTGAAGATACCATGGTACATAATTTGTGTGAAGAAAACTTGCAGAAACTATGAAGCACTTAGGCCCGACAGACCACAAAAACATGTACGTTCAATGATGAGAAACAAGGAGAAAACAATTATGAGGACTTGTATCTTTAATGCATTTAATTATAAAAGGGAAGGCTGAAACTCAGCCTGCCGTCTGCCACTTCTCTCTCCAGTAACTGTAAAAAGAGCGAGAGCTCTAATGTATCCCAGAGAAGGACATGGTTAGCAGTGATTATAAAAGAGAGGGAGTGCATATGTGCGGTGTATACGTATTTCTTATACATGTATATATAATACTACAGGAAGCTATCTGTCGATATCTTTAAAGCCAAAAGGGAAACGGCAATTTTCTAGAAAAATAAAATTCCCCCAAACACTAGAAAGTAAAAGAAAAACTAAACATCAAAGTACGTATTGAAAGAATGAAGATCAAAAGAGATTTTAAACCGCAATTTTCTCAAAGCAACTGAGGGTTTTTACAGGGGAATTTGATAAGATGCTCACGCACTAGACAAGCCTTAACGCAGACGACTCAAGAATATCAACTCAAACATTAAGTCTTCAGGTTTCATGTTATGAAACATTACTGGAAACCCTAGACGTGATGTCAAGTAATAAAAATAACCCAGTAGAAACCATATCAGGAAGGCAACACGAACTTGGCTTTAAAACCACCATAGAAAGAGAACAAACCAGCAGTTAGATTGAAATTGATGCAGCAGATTAAAAAAAATCAGAAAATGCCAACACTGTGATATAGAGACCTTTGATAATTGGAATGTTGACTGACTAAACATCGATGGACATCACTGCACCGAGGCAGAATTTGAGAAATTTCTAATAAGGCCAAGATAACACAAGTCCCCTTATGATTCATCCTTCAGCCGAGATTCTAGCCACTGAGACCAAAGGGAAAAAGTGAACAAAATGTGGTGATTGGAATTGAAAATAAAAATGGGACAGATTTGTTATTTATTTATTAGTTTTGGACAGATTTCTTCTTTAATAGGGAAAAATATTTAAAAAATGATAAATATAGAATTTAAAGATTCTATAAAATCAAATTCTAAAAATTCTATACAATTAAAAAAAACTCCCAGAAGAGAACAAGGCAGAGTCTCCTGCCCCGGCGCCTGGCTGTCCTCACCGGGGCCCCGTGGAGGAGGGTGGGTTGAGTTTCCCTCCCCGCCCTGAGCAGAGCCCCGACAGCTGAAGACCTCCAGGACCCAGCCAAAGCCATGCTGAGACCATTCTCCACACGCTTGGACGAGGAACTGGCAGAGGAACCCAGGTGTGCGGGACCCGGGGCTGAGATCTCCAAGCCTGCTCGGTTCGGGGCTGGGCCTCCTCCACCCACCTCCCCCACCTTCTAGTAGCTAGACAGTTACACCTACCAACTGCCGTGTAACCCCATCAATGGCCAGGATCCAGAGACTCTAAAACCAAGCTCCTGGAAGCACGCGGCCACAAATGAGGCCACATAACCTCTTATTCTCTAGTTCTCACTCTCAGAGAACCCAGCAGACTACTGAGAGTATCATACCCGCCTATATGCCTGACTAGGAACACCTGGAAAGGTGATTAGAGGCTGCCCCAAAAGCTTCCATCCCTCTTGGAGAGCCCGGCAAGCTCCCGAGAGTATCCTGCCCACATGGCAGAGCCTGACAATCTAACCGTGGTGTACTCGATGTGTCAAAAACAGTAACAATGAATGGTCCTCATTCCCCTGATCCTGAAGGAGCCCCCAATATGTCATCAGGCTACACTAGCACGTGACAGGGACGAATGGAGACGTTACTGGGCCCGCTCGAGCGAATCGATGAACAACGGGGTGATAGTGATAGTGAAATATAGAATGTGTTCACAGCGGTGGCCAGTCGTCAGTTCGAACTGCAAAACTTGCCACTGAGAAGGTGGGATGCTTGGAAGTGTTTGTTTTCCCTTACTGGTTCTTGGGTGCTAACACACAGTCAAACCGAGCCAACATATGACATATCCTGATTCTCTTTGCTATTTTTTGGAATTTGGGAAAGGTTCAAATTCTCACATGCAAAGTGAGCAGGAAATGTGAGTTTATTCTCTAAGGGTCGACTATAAAGTGCCGCTTCGTTCCTTGAAGAGACTCTGGAAAGGCAGCAAGGAGAACCTGTTCGACCTCCGCCCTAGTCCCTCCCCTCCCAGACCGCACCCTGCAGGCTGATGTCCATCCCACAGCTGGAGCGAAGTTGACGCTCTGGTCAGCTGAGCTCCGAGTCCCATGAGCTGTGAGCTTCACCGGTGCCTCTCACCTATTTCAGAGGTTCAGCTAGTGACTCACAGTCCTTCAGATGTCACTGGGTTTTCTGATTAGCATCATCAAAGGAGATTGTTTGCCACATTATAAAGTGCAGAATATCAGCGCATGGAGAACCCAGTGTGTTTGAGGTGGCGTGTGCTGAAGATAACCTAATTATGCTTTCTAAAGGTGACTTTCTGGTGCCTTATGGCATCAGGGCAGTGGTGGTTCAAGGACAAAGTGACAGGGACTCAAAGTGGCCCAAAGGGTAGACTCTACTGTTAGTAGCTGAGTTGCCTGGGGGTGGTCACCTTTAGCTTACAAGGCAAGAGACTTCTTTCAGTAACTTTTACTTGTAAGTCTATGGTCGTTATAAAGTTGTCACCATTATCTCATGTTTTAAAACCTAGGTGAAATGAAACTCCTGAAAACCTCATTTAGAACTTGAAAAAGATCATTATGAAGAATTTCCCATCAACACGATTAGAAAGAAACTATTTTAAATGCTTGTACTCCTTTAGTTGTCAGGAGGACTTTGGTAGAAAAAAAAGGCCCAGGTCCCGTCACTTGCTTGTCTCTCCTCACCCTCAGTGTCTGACCCACTTTGTTTCCGGCGAGTTCTGCAAAATTCCAGGACAAACTTAGCAAACCTCTGATCTGCTGGTGTTGATGAGCAATATTATGAAGTCATAACCTCTCTGTTCCTCCTCATTCTCTCGCTCCCTCCCTCTCCCTCTCTCAGTGCGTGCCAGCAGATAATAACAGATGGCTAACGAGGTGGAGAGATGCAGACAATAGACACATGAAGCGTATCCTGAGAGGTTTGGGCCACACCTGGCTGTGCTCAGGATTCACTCCTGACCCTGAGCTAAGGGGTCGCTCGTGAGGGTCTCCTGACGCCAGTGTCAGCTGCAGGCCAGGTAAGCGCCTTAACCCCTACGGTGTCTCTTTGACCCCTAAACGGATATTTTAGAAGATCTGGTCTATTGTGGGGTGTTGCATAGAACGATTAACTTCAGATCTGCCTGTGTTGAATTCTTCTCTGATTTTCTATTCCTCAAACAAATCACCGTGAGCCGAGTTCTCATCTGGGGGCTCGCTGGAGAAGTTCTGCTTCCTGGCTCTCTCAGGTGCCGTTGGGGAAAGAATCTCTTTCTTTTAAGTCTGAGGCTTTTCCTTCACTGGCCGGGAGCTGGCAGGCGTCCTCAGAAATCGGTAGCAGAACTCAATCCTTGCTGCAGACGTGCCCACGAGGCGGCACCCTCAAAACCAGTGGGAAAGTCACTTCCAAAGCCTGGCTGCAGAGGCGGCAGGAAGGGTGCTGGATTCTGCCTTTGCAATGTGCCAAAGGTCTGCATACACTCGGGGGAAGAGGGAATCACGTGGAGGTGTGGGCCCCAGGCTACGCCCCTCGAAAACTGTGCGTCAGATCTTCCGAAGTCCTTTGCGTCCCGAACACCTGGTTCCTAAATACAGATTAGTCAGCCAACAGCGCCCAACATATATTCCACGAAGAAAAGTACATAACATAATTGATCTAAGCAGAGAACACGCATGATCGTGTGTATTAAGAATCCGTAGCCTTAGAGTGGGAATGTGTCATTGTATTGTAGATGTGGGTTCAAATATGTACTAGCTTCAGGGAGCAGCCAGACAGGGATTCCTTGGCAAGTGAGTTTAAGTTTCGAAACACAACCATCTTCCTTAAAGGCTACACTGAAGTTCAAACATCCCCATCCCGATAATTGTCTGAGAGTTGACTAAAATACTTCGAGTTGCATCTGAAGCAGAAGTAGGCTGCAAGTGGCTTTCTATTATCTAGAGATTCTTAAAGAAATCTTTATTGTGATTTTGATTGCCTCTGAGCCCTGGCAATGTCTACAAGGTGCAGTGTGGGTGTGCTACACTGCTGTGGAGGATGGCCAGGCAACAGGGGGGTGACCCGTGTCTTGTGATTGGTCCCAATCTCTGTCCTGTGACGGGAACAAGTGATATCTAGCCAGCCTCGGAAACTTGGCATCTCGTCCTCACTGGCTGTACCTCAGACCTGCAACTCACTAGCCTGCTCACTGCCTTAAACAGCGACCCCCAGCTCTGCGACCACCCCACCCACCTTCATCCCCCCATCCCAATCTTTCTTTATCAGGTAGGAGTTTTACAGAACTACTGGCTAGTGACACCATAGGGTCTTTCTCTGCCAGATTCCCTCAGCTGAAAACTAATTTATCACCACCCTTGAAAATACAGTACCCTTCATTTTATTACATACAGTTCTGCACATATCACATACAACATGATTGTATAGACATTTTAAGATCATTTTATTTTATTATATTAAAATTTTTTTAATAGTGAGACATCATGAGGTACAGTTGTAGACTTACAAATTTTTGTGCTTGGGCTTCAATTATACAATGATCAAATACCCATCCCTCCACCAGTGCCCATCCTCCACCACCACCGGTCCCAGCATCGAACCCACCCCCCATCCCCCCTCATCCCGTGCAGGGCATTCCCTTTTGTTCTCTCTTATTGGGTGTTGTGGTTTGCAAAAGAGGCAATGGGTGACAATCATGTTTAGTCTATAGTCTACTTTCAGCATGCTTCTCCCATCCTAGGAGGATCCTCCCAACACCCTTTATTTGGTGCTCCCTTCTCTATATGAGCTCCCTTTTCCCCTGGCAAGTGTGGCTGGCCTCCAAGCCATGGAGTAAAATTCCTGGTACTAATCTTGGCCATTCTTGGGTGTTAGTCTCCTATTTTGTTACTTTATGTTCCCCAGATGAATGCAGTCTTTCTGTGTCTATCCCTTTCTTTCTGAGTCATTTCGCTTAACATGATACTTTTCATGTAGTACCACTTGTATGTAAATTTCATGACTTCGGTTAAGACCTATTGTAAATGATTTATGGAATTATCATGCATAATACGTATAATTATGTGTGACATATTTTATATATGATATATGATTGCACTGTCACACCATCCTTCCGTTGTTCATTGATTTGCTCAGCGGGCCCAGTAGCTCTCCATTTTTTGAGACTTTGTTGTTACTGTGTGTGGCATCCATCACATCCTCCAGAACGGCAATGGAGAAGATTATCCATGACTTCTACTCAAATCTCTTCGATAGCCATGTCCACTTGCCAACATACCAAATACCACAGGATGGATATGTCGTTCCCAATGTTCTCCCTTCCGAAATCCAACACACCATTTCGTCGGTAAAGAAACAAACAGCACCCGGCCCAGACAAGGTCAGACCTGAACACCTGAAGAACCTGCCCTCAGTACTCATCAATACACTGGCTCGGCTCTTCACTCGCTACCTGTCTGAATGCAAGGTTCCGTCCCAATGGAAAACCAGCAGGACCGTACTACTGTTCAAGAAGGGAGACATCCATGACATTGGCAACTATCGCCCGATCTGCCTATTGTCTGTCATCTACAAGTTGTTCACTCGAGTCATCCTGAATAGGATTGGCAGAACATTAGATGAAGGACAACCATGCGAGCAAGCAGGGTTCCGCAAAGGATTCAGCACCATCGACCATATCCACACAATAACAAAGCTCATTGAGGTTTCTCGGGAGTTCAAGATGCCGCTCTGCTTAACGTTCATTGATTTAAAGAAGGCCTTTGATTCTGTTGAGACGGAAGCGGTCATTGAAGCCCTAGCCAATCAGGGCATTCAAGCCCAACACATCAGGATCCTCCGTGAGCTGTATTGCGGATTCACTACCAGGATCTCACCATTCTACAAAGAAGTGATCGTTGATGTCAAGAGAGGGGTGCGGCAGGGTGATACCATTTCACCGAAACTCTTCAGTGCCACCCTCGAGAAGATCATGCGACGACTGGAATGGGAAGGAATGGGAGTGAAGATAGATGGTCGGCAACTACACCACCTCCGCTTTGCTGATGACATTGTTTTAATAACACCAAACATCAGCCAAGCCGCACAAATGCTGGCCAACTTTGACCGTGAGTGTGGAAAGGTAGGACTACAGCTGAATCTTACGAAGACAATGTTTATGAGAAACAGCCTTGTTCCTGACGCCCCATTCGCTCTCAATGGAACGACCATCTCCGAATGCAACAGCTATGTCTACCTAGGTCGAGAGGTCAACATGACAAATGACCTGGCACCCGAGCTGCGCAGGAGAAAGAGAGCGGCTTGGAACGCCTTCAAGAACGTCGAAGAAATAGCTAAGAGGACGAAGAACCTCCGGCTCCGGGCACATCTCTTTGATTCCACTGTTCTTCCTGCATTAACATATGCCTCAGAGACCTGGGCCCTACCAAACAAGATGAGAACGCCATTCAGGTCTCCCAAAGAAGAATAGAAAGAGCTATGCTTGGAATATCACGTTTCACTCAAATGAGAGAAAGAATCCGGAGTTCCGACATCCATCGACGATCAAGAATCAGGGACGCTGTCTCATTTGCCAAGGTGTCGAAACTCAGATGGGCTGGTCACGTAATGAGATTTAAAGACGACCGCTGGACTAGAGCTGTTACCGACTGGATCCCACGGGATGTCAAAAGACCGCGTGGCCGCCCACCTACCAGATGGTCAGACTTCTTCGTCAAGATCATGAACGATCGGTTTGAGGCCCTTCATGTTCCCGGAGCGAACAGATGCCATTGGGCTACACTAGCATGCGACAGGGACAAATGGAGATGTTACTGGCACCTGCTCGAACAAATCGATGACTAACGGGAAGTTAAGTGATTAAGTGATTAAGTGTGTGGCATATCGAATACGCCACGGGGAGCTTGCCAGGCTCTGCCGTGCGGGCGAGATACTCTGGGTAGCTTGCCGGGCTCTCCGAGAGGGGCGGAGGAATCGAACTCGGGTCGTCCAGGTCGACCCCATGCAAGGCAGACGCCCTACCTGCTGTGCTATGATACATGATATAGATACCAAATCAACCAATTAAAAAATTTTAATCTTTTATCAACAGAGTAATTACTTCTCTCTTGCTGCTCTTCTAACAGGATTCCTATATTTAAAATGTTATGTTTGCGCCCCATATTTATTCTAGCATCATATTTAGCAGTTTATTTGCACAGTCACCCATCTGTCACATTTACACTCATATACCACTTGGTGTACAGAAAAAATACCCCTTTCAGCTCACACGAGCAGGCGTCTTTCTCACCGGGGACGTTTTGCTGGGGCAGTCAGCCAAGTCCTGAGTCCGCCGCCACCACGGACAGGCAGCCGTCCTTGGGGGGAACCTTTCTGCATTCTCCAACATCAGAATCCAGGGCTGATGGCGAGGCAGCCCCTGGAGTGGAGGCTTCTGGAAGGAGAGCAAACTCTGGCTGCTGTTGGGGTGTGCCCCGCAGAACTGGCGGGGCCCACGGGTGCGTCCTGGGCTCCCGAGCACAGAGCACCAACGCCTGCGTCAGCGCCTCCGTCCGGGAAGGGGCGTCCCCAGGAGGACGCTCGGTCCTGCTGCCAGAAGGGGTTCCACGAGGCATGTGTGCTTGCTCCTGTGTGCCCCATCACACGCGGGTGTCTGCTCGGTGGGCTGAAGGACGCTCGTGCCCCTTAAACACATCACAGCCCCCCCCTCGAGAGAGAGGCCTGCAGGGGGGTTTCTGCCGCTGGGCCCGTGTCTGAGGCTTGACTTCCCTCTGACCGCTTCTGCGTGTCCTCTCTTTGGCCATGTCCACGGTCTCGGGGTTGCTGCCTGCTCTCACCCTCTTTGGGCTCCCGCCAGGGGCCAGGGCAGTTTCTAACTGTTTTGCCTCCAACCCATGGCTCTTCCCCATCTCTATGTCCTGGCGTTGGGTCTGGGCACTTCCCTTGCTGTTATCCACTGAGTTCATCGTACCGTCTTCCGCCTTTGAGGTTCTCCGTTCTGTTGCCTGCGTCTCAGCCGATGGGCTGTGCACTGTCCCACACACACTCATCTGGCCCTCAGTTTCCTCTGCGCTGTGTCATCCCCTGCTGCTTCAGGCCTTCGCTCCTTCGAATCTCGCTGAACACAGTCTTCATGGTTCGCATCCATTTTTCTTCCAGACGAATCAATCCTCAGCCCCTGCTCTCTTCGTTTCAGGGTGCTGAGGCCTCGTCGGGCAGCGTGGAGTGTGCTGAGGAACTTGCCAGCTTAGCGGGGTCCCTCTCGGCCAAGACCTCTGACTTCCTTTGTCTTCTTGTTACTCACGACAGTCTGTGGGTGTGAAGGGGAAGAACTTCAAACTCCAGGTGGGCTGAACAGACATCCTGTACACTAGTCACTACCCCCGGTGAGTGGTTTCTTAAGTATCTTTTTATTAAAGTTCGGGAGTGATAGCACAGCAGTAGGGCATTTGCCTTGCAAGCTACCGGCCCGGCCGAGCCGGGTTCGATTCCTCCGCCCCTCTCGGAGAGCCCGACAAGCTACCGAGAGTATCTCACCCACACGGCAGAGCCTGGCAAGCTCCCCATGACATATCCGATATGCCAAACACAGTAACAACAAGTCTCACGATGGAGGCGTTCCTGGTGCCTGCTTGAGCCAACGAATGAACCGGAGGATGGTGCCACCGTGCTACCGAGCTGAAGAAACATGATTGAAAGTTACTCACCATGAGTTCCAGGCACACAGTGGCCCAGAACTGGTCCCACCACCCGTGCCCACCACCCTCACCAGAGCCCCCAACTCCTCCCCACCCCCACCACACCCCCTCGGCAGGTGGCGTATCTTCAGGTTTGGTTGCTGTAGTTTGCATCTCTGTGGTTCGGGAATATCGACACAGGGCACCTCGACTATTTACGCCTCTAGAAATTTCGGCCAGTGAGCTGCCTCTCGAGAAATGTTTGGTCGAGGAGACGAGTGGAGGTGGGTCCCCAAGTCTCCCGGTGGGGGCTTGTTGGCAGACTGGCTTTCCAGCGGAAGAGTGCGTGGGGGTGGAGAGGAGAGGTGGGGGTGACCTGGGGTGTAGACCCGGGTCGGCAAAGACCAGGCCCTGGCGTGAGGGAAGGAGAGACCCCTCAGCTCCCCACAACCCCTGAGTGTCATCCAGGACGCCAACCCCACCTGGAGAAGGAGCGGGTCTGGGTTGGTATTCTTATTTCAACTAGAAATGATCAATCTTTAGCCAAAACAACTATATTTTTGTCATGATACTTTTAATGCTGCAAATGTTTGAAAAGAAGTCCAAAAATCTTATTTATATATATATACATATGGTTTTAAAATTTTTATGTTGGTTCTTTATCTTTTCTTTTTTTTTTTTTTTTAGGTCAGTTGGTTTTTGGAGATCCATTTACTGGATTTGGCATATCAATTTGGTCTATTTGGCATAGACCACGGATAGCTTGCCAGGCTCTGCTGTGCGGGTGGGATATTTAAAGGTACCCTGAAAACTTAGAGAAAAGTAAATAAATAGTCCCGGGAGCTAGTTGTGATAATCTCTGGATCCTGGCCGTTGTTGGGGTTACACGGCAGTTGGAGGTGTAACTGTCTAGCTACTGACAGGTCCAGTCCCAAACCGTGCAGGCTTGGAGGTCTCAGCCCCGGTCCCACACACCTGGGTTCCTCTGCCAGTTCTGTTATGTCTGAGGCTTATCCAAGAGTGTGGAGAGTGGCCCCAGTAAGGCCTTGGTTGGGGCCTGGAGGTCTTCAGCTGTTGGGCCCTGGCAAGGATAGTCAGACACAGGGTAGGAGACTCTGCCTTGTGCTCTCCCGGGAGCTTGTTGTGATAATCTGAGATGGAAGTGGTCATGGAAGCCCTAGCCAATCAGGGCGTACAAACTCAATACATCAGGATCCTTCGTGAGCTCTATTGCGGATTCACTACCAAGATCTCACCATTCTACAAAGAAGTAATCATACATATCAAGAGAGGGGTTCGGCAGGGTGATACCATTTCACCAAAACTCTTCAGTGCCACCCTCGAGAACATCATGCAACGACTAGAATGGGAAAGCATGGGAGTGAAGATAGATGGTCGGCAACTACACCACCTCCGCTTTGCTGATGACATCGTTCTAATAACACCAAACATCAGCCAAGCGGCACAAATGCTGGCCGACTTTGACCGTGAATGTGGAAAGGTCGGACTACAGCTGAATCTTGCGAAGACAATGTTCATGAGAAACAGCCTTGTTCCTGACGCTCCATTCGCTCTCAACGGAACCACCATCTCCGAATGCAACAGTTATATATAATTAGGTCGAGAAATCAACATGATGAATGACCTGGCACCTGAGTTGCGCAGGAGGAAGAGAGCGACTTGGAATGCTTTCAAGAGCATTGAAGAAATAACTAAAAGGACAAAGAACCTCCAGCTACGAGCACATCTCTTTGATTCCACTATTCTTCCTGCATTAACATATGCCTCAGAGACCTGGACCCTACGAAAACAGGATGAGAACGCTATTCGGGTCTGCCAAAGAAGAATAGAAAGAGCTATGCTTGGAATATCACGTTTCACTCAAATGAGAGAAAGAATCCGAAGTTCTGACATCCATCGACAATCAAGAATCAGGGACGCTGTCTCATTTGCCAAGACATCAAAAATCAGATGGGCTGGACACGTAATGAGGTTTACAGACAACCGCTGGACTAGAGCCATTACTGATTGGATTCCACGGGACATCAAAAGATCACGTGGACGGCCACCTATAAGATGGTCAGACTTCTTCGTCAAGACCCTGAATGATCGGTTTGAGGCTCTGCATGTTCCTAGAACGAACAGATACCATTGGGCTACGCTCGCACGCAACCGGGATGAATGGAGACATTACTGGCACCCGCTCGAGTAAATCGATGAATAACGGGGATTAAGTGATTAAGTAAGTGATTAGTTTTTGGAAAAACGGTATCTTCACATTTTCATAAAAAGTGACAATACTGCCTGCAAATAGAATAAAAAATTTTAAACATGTTCACAGCATCAAAATCAAATGCGATACCTAGAACCAAACAATGCTGACATTTTTGAAGACTAGTATTTAAATATTTCAGGTGAAACTTCTGATGATGGGTAAGTACTTGATTTATTGGAAGGGAGTTCTTATTTTTTCCATTATTTTATTTTTTGTGTCTTCTTTAAATTTGAATGCATCTTCTGTAGGGAGCATGTAATTGGGTCTCCATTATCTAATTATGTCTAACAATCTGTGTCTTTTTAATAGGCATGTTTAATTTTTTTAAGATCTAGTATAATTATTAAAGAATTTCATTTATTTAATGTTTTATTTCTTTTTTCCGTACTTTTATTTCCCAAGTTTTGTTTTGCCATTTTTAAAAGGTGCTTGAATATATTTTAAAATTCAAGCTCGCTTGATTTTTCCTGATAGCTTACTTCTCTCCACGTGTGTTTCTTTCGAGGACTATGTCACAGGGCTCATCTGCAGGCAACATTCCTATAAAGTCTCGTGATTTTCCCCCGCCATACATTTCACTGTCACTGTCCTCCCGTTGCTCATCGATTTGCTCGAGCGGGCCCAGTAAACGTGTCCATCGTGAGACTTGTTGTTACTGTGTTTGGCAGATCGAATACGTCATGGGTGGCTTGCCAGGCTTTGCTGTGCGGGTGAGATACTCTTGGTAGCTTGCCGGGCTCTCCGAGAGGAGCCGAGGAATCGAACCTGCGCCAACCACGTCGGCCGCGTGCAAGGCAAACGCCCTACCGCTGTGCTATCGCTCCAGCCCACCATATGTTTATTATATATCTTATTTATTTATATTATAATCTCAAAATAGGAAGAAATATATTCCATGTAAAGCTACATATTGTAGTTTCGTCCAATAATTCACAATCAACTCAACAAGCAAACACTTCTCAAATTAAAAATAGTCTTTTTGGATATTTACAGCATTCAGCCCAAGAGTAGGACAACATGGAGGGCGGGATCCACAGATCCAGAAGGAAAAAAAAAAATAGGTTCCAAAAAGAGCCGAGATCATCGGGAAGCCCCAGATGGGGTAGGTACCGCATCCCGCCTCCCCCAGATGGAATCCTGGTGACCAGAAGCCTCTACAACCACAGCTCGAGTATGCGGGAACTAGGACTTTGCCTCAAAACCGCGCGGCCGCTTACGCGGCCGCGCAACATCTCTCTATGTACAAAGTGATCCATATATACAAAGTAAACCACCCAACGTTTCTCTCTGAAAATCATAGTTAAGTTTGGAGCACGGCCACAGCCCCAGAAACACAAGGACTTAGTGCAGAACCCAGCAGCTTGGAGCAGAAAAGTGAACGGACTATGCGTTAATCCAGGCCATCAAGTCTGCTGGAGGGGAAAGGGTGTTGCCCCATTCGCCCTCTCCTCTCTGGAAAGAAAGATGGCAGCCACATGGGAGCCTTGTGGACAGCAGGCATGAGCCGGGGGAGTGGGGGCGACTAAAACCTCATGGGAAGGGGGGCGTTCCGGTCCGTCCTTCACACCCTACCGAGGTCACCAGTTGCCCCCCACGAGCGGCTCTCCAGCACGGCCACAGCCCCAGAAACACAAGGACTTAATGCAGAACCCAGCAGCTTGGAGCAGAAAAGTGAAAGGACTATGCGTTAATCCAGGCCATCATGTCTGCCCAGAGGGGAAAGGGTGTTGGTCCCTTCCACCCTCCTCCCTCTGGAAAGAAAGATGGCGGCCACATGGGAGCCTTGTGGACAGCAGGTATGAGCCAGGGGTGTAGGGGCAACTAAAACCTCATGGGAAGGGGGGTGTTCCGGTCCGTCCTTCACGCCCTACCGAGGTCACCAGTTGCCCCCCACTAGCGGCTCTCCAGCATGGCCACAGCCCCAGAAGCACAAGGACTTAATGCAGAACCTGGCAGCTTGGAGCAGAAAAGTGAAAGGACTATGCGTTAATCCAGGCCATCAAGTCTGCCAGAGGGGAAAGGGTGTTGCCCCATTCGCCCTCTCCTCTCTGGAAAGAAGGATGGCGGCCACATGGGAGCCTTGTGGACAGCAGGTATGAGCCGGGGGTGTTGGGGCGACTAAAACCTCATGGGAAGGGGGGCGTTCCAGTCCGTCCTTCACGCCCTACTTAGGTCACCAGTTGACCCCCGCGAGCGGCTCTCCAGCATGGCCACAGCCCCAAAAGCACAAGGACTTAATGCAGAACCCAGCAGCTTGGAGCAGAAAAGTGAAAGGACTATGCGTTAATCCAGGCCTCAAGTCTGCTGGAGGGGAAAGGGTGTTGCCCCATTCGCCCTCTCCTCTCTGGAAAGAAAGATGGCGGCCGCATGGGAGCCTTGTGGACAGCAGGTATGAGCCGGGGGACTGGGGGCGACTAAAACCTCATGGGAAGGGGGGCGTTCCGGTCCGTCCTTCACGCCCTACCGAGGTCACCAGTTGCCCCCCACTAGCGGCTCTCCAGCATGGCCACAGCCCCAGAAGCACAAGGACTTAATGCAGAACCTGGCAGCTTGGAGCAGAAAAGTGAAAGGACTATGCGTTAATCCAGGCCATCAAGTCTGCCAGAGGGGAAAGGGTGTTGCCCCATTCGCCCTCTCCTCTCTGGAAAGAAGGATGGCGGCCACATGGGAGCCTTGTGGACAGCAGGTATGAGCCGGGGGTGTTGGGGCGACTAAAACCTCATGGGAAGGGGGGCGTTCCAGTCCGTCCTTCACGCCCTACTTAGGTCACCAGTTGACCCCCGCGAGCGGCTCTCCAGCATGGCCACAGCCCCAAAAGCACAAGGACTTAATGCAGAACCCAGCAGCTTGGAGCAGAAAAGTGAAAGGACTATGCGTTAATCCAGGCCTCAAGTCTGCTGGAGGGGAAAGGGTGTTGCCCCATTCGCCCTCTCCTCTCTGGAAAGAAAGATGGCGGCCGCATGGGAGCCTTGTGGACAGCAGGTATGAGCCGGGGGACTGGGGGCGACTAAAACCTCATGGGAAGGGGGGCGTTCCGGTCCGTCCTTCACGCCCTACCGAGGTCACCAGTTGCCCCCCACTAGCGGCTCTCCAGCACGGCCACGACTCCAGAGCACAGAAACCAATTTCTTAACTATCTGACTTTCAGTAGAAATACTTCCAGAGTCAATAGGTAAAATAGCAGAAATCCAAAACCAACATTTAATTCTTGAACCCAGCTGTAGAAAGCAAATCACTTCACAATGCTTTTTCAGCATGTCTGATTTGGGGGGGGGGGGGTAAACTCTAAATAATAGTGGTGAATCTTTTATTGAAACAATGAATCTAATCAAAGCAGATAGAGTGTTAACTAGAATTCATCTGCCCCACAGGGACGGGGAGGGGTGGGGGGTGGGGTTTTATTGGGGTTCTTCATGGTAAAAAATAAGTTTTGGTAAAGGGAAATGTGTTTGATATTTGCATGACTGAGACCTAAACCTGAAAACTTTGTAACCTTTCCCACGGTGATTCAATAAATAAATAAATTAATTAAAAAAAAATAGTCTTTTTGGACAGGCTTATTTACCTGTGGGTGATACCACTTGTCCTCAGGAATCAGAACCCACATTTAGTGCCTGATTCCCCCTTCACTCAAGCACCGTCAACATTCCTACTTTTAACCAAAGCTTAACGGGAAAAAAAATCTTGTTTTTTTTTAAAGTAAAAATTCTCTTTAGTATATTCATTCTTGAATATTTTCACTCAGTATAGAAATGAGCATAAAAATTTTTGCAGTGTGTTTCCAGCTCTTTAAAATATGTTCTTTGGGGCTGGAGCGATAGCACAACGAGTAGGGCGTTTGCCTTGCACACAGCCGACCCGGGTTTGATTCCCAGCATCCCATAGGGTCCCCTGAGCATCGCCAGGGGTAATTCCTGAGAACAGAGCCAGGAGTAACCCCTGTGCATTGCCGGGTGTGACCCAAAAAGCAAATACATAAATAAATAAAATATGTTCTTTCCCTTTGACCTCTATGCTTTAATTTGAGAAATGAGCCTTTGGTGAGGTGCGTTTCCTTGCGGACTGGATCTTTTTCTCCTTGATTTCAGTCTCTGGTCTTTATCTTTGATTTTCAACAGTTCGACTCAGTTGTCCGGTGTAGGCTTTTTGGAGTACCGATTTTGCTCGATATATGTTGTTTTCATTCACTGTTTAGGGCTGCAGAAATTTGTATCTACAAATTTCCTCTGATTTCCACGATTGTTTCTTCAAGTATTTCATTTCTGCCCCATTAATCCTGGACTCCCTGACAGATACAGCTGACAATCAGACGTTATCAGTCAGACCCTGAGATGCAGATTTCTTTCCTCTTTGTTTTCCAATTTGGAATTTCTTTTTTTGCCTGTCATCTTATTGACTCCTTTGCGATCCATTTTGATGAGTTCATCTAGTGAAATTTTAATTTCAGAAACTGTACGATTGCTCCCACCCCACTGCTTCCATTTTTCTCTGAGAACCTTCACCTCACTACTAAGATTTTCATGCGTTGCAGATAGATATTACCTCTTTGGGATAAGCTTATGAAATCTGCTTTTAAATTTCTGTGGCATTATGTGATTATATTTGGCTGCAATCCACTGCTTTTTTAAAAAAATCTATTTTAGAGTTGTTGTCTCTCTCTCTCTCTCTCTCTCTCTCTCTCTTTTTTTTTCAGTTTTTTCACCCGCTGGGTATTTGGGGACAGACGGTACCCCGTGCACTGCCGAGGCTGAGTAGGGGAACACTGGATTCTGTTATTTTTCTGAAATGAGATTTTTAAAATCCAGTTTTACAAAGCATCTCTAGGACTAGAGACGATGGCATGGGGCTAAGTTCCCCGCAAGGGTCCGGGCTCAATCCAGCACCCTACAGGGTGCCCCGCGCCCCGCCAGGAGTGAGTGACTCCTGAGTGCGGAGCCAAGAGCCCTGAGCACCTCCAGGTGGGTCCAAAAACCGAAGCAAAAGGACAGCCGTGAAGCCCGAAGCAGCCACCTGTCCAGCGACGGCTTCACCTGACCGGGACCCCACGGGACCCTGCGGGACCCCCTCTCTCTGTTGCCACCTTCAGCCCAGGACGACGGCCGCATTCTGCAGTTCCTGCCGCTCAGGGCTCTGCAGTCAGCCCGGAGTGGATCTGCCGGAGGAGGGGGCACCTTCACTGCGGTCCTCAGGTCACCCTGCTCCCGGCTGCAGCCTGCGCTTGGCGCCCGGACCCCCTCCAGCTGAGCTGTGGTGGAGTTGTTCGCGTGCCTCTGAGTTCCTGGGACCCGGGCCCAAGGGAGCACAGCACAGGGAGGAGCGGGAGGGGGAGGTATCTGTCCTGCTTGTCCCTTCTGGAAACTCTGCTTCACTTTCCAGTATCCTCTGAGGCTGGGTCTGCTCCTCTGGCCCCCAACCTGAGAGCTGAGGGCACTGGGTCCCCCTGTGTGGGCCGCCCCGCCACAGGGATGGGGATGTGAGCTGGCTCTCTGCTCCCTGGCCCAGCAGGGTGGCTTCAGCCTGGACTCCCTCTGCAGTGCTCAGCGCCCGCAGATTCTGCTCCGGATTCCTGGCTCTCGGCGTGCTTTGAGCGTCCGGCCTCATACTCAGTCTGCGTTTGGTTCTGTTCCACGTTCGGTCCTTTCTCCTCCCTGTTTTTCTTTCTGACTCGTGACTTCAGGAAAGCCTTCCCTTCTTGGCGTTTCTATGGCTCTTTTATTTTGCTTGTCCTCACAATGTTTCCTGTTAGTTTGCACTAACTAATAGAATTCGCCCCGTTTCATTTTGAAATCCGTGAACTCAGTCTCTGCTTTCATCCTGTTTCATTTAAAGAATCCTGTTCTCCGACCGTGTTTTCCTGTTTCCTTCCTCCCCTGGACCGTCCCGTTTTGTCTACCAACAGAACATCTTCCTCGCTCTCTTTGACTGCACTAGTCGGTGCACTTCGACCTTTTTCTTCACTTTGCTCAATGATCGTGTTTCATTTGGGGTCATTCTCCGTATTGACTTTGGTCCCTTCCTGGCTGCAGATCACGGTCACGGTCCTCCCGTTGTTCATCGATTTGCTCGAGCGGGCCCAGTAACATCTCCACTGTGACACTTGTTACTGTGTCTGGCATCTCGAATACGTCGCGGGGAGCTTGCCAGGCTCTGCCGTGCGGGCGAGATTCTCTCGGTAGCTTGCCGGGCTCTCCGAGAGGGGCGGAGGAATCGAACCCAGCTCGGCCGGGCCGGCTGTGCGCAAGGCAAACGCCCTCCTGCTGTGCCCTCGCTCCAGCCCAGGCTGCAGATGGTGTTTGATTTTCCGGGCAGGCTTTAAACGGAGGCTGTGAAAGCTGGGGAGCATCTTCGGCTCTGGAATCCAGGCCGGCTTTTGGCCGCTGGCCAGTGCCCAGGTCCTCTGCCCCCTGCTGCCCCCGCCTTGGCAGTGCCCGCTGCTCCAACAGCTTCCGTGAGGAGCCTTGGCAGGTGCCAAGCGGAGAGCGGGTTTTATCTTCTCTCCACTCTGCACCCGGGGGACCCGCAGGTTTTGTAGGTGCGGAAGATCACCTGCGCTTAATCAGAACTTTAGTTCTCTTCGTGTTTCCTTCCTTATTTCTCAAACGTTTTTATTTATTCTTGCTATTGATTTTAAGCCCAGAGTGAGCCAGGATCCTTCCGGACTGTCTCCTGTCGCCCATGGGTGCGTCTCGGGGTGGCTCCTGAGTCCTGTCACGGTCGTGGCCACCCAACGATGCATCGTCCTCTCGTTCACTTAGACAACTTTTATTTCTTAAACGATTAGCTTGAAGCGACCCCCCCTTTTTTTCTTGAACCCTCCTCCCCTCCTCCATCTCTTCATCCCTTTTTCTCTTCTGCATTTGCCCGAGTAAGCAGTGACAAATGTCCTTCTCCACTGCCCGTTGGGAGCCCGACTCTTGGGAGGCCCATCCATGGAGGCGCCCCATCAAGTCTTGATACACAGATGCACATGCCTGAAAGCGATCACGATGTTCATGTCAACGTTTTGCGTCTGTTCCAATTATTTAATTATTCAAACCTTTCGATGTTTAAATCATTATTAGGTAGGTATTCAAATTTTAACGGCCTTGATACATTTTTTTATTTTTATTTTTAAAATTTTTTATAGTCTTTTTTTCCCTTTTTTGGGTCACACCCAGCGATGCTCAGGGGTTACTCCTGGCTCTGCACTCAGGAGTTACTCCTGGCGGTGCTCAGGGGACCATATGGGATGCTGGGAATCAAACCCGGGTTGGCCGTGTGCAAGGCAAATGCCCTAGCCACTGTGCTATCTCTCCAGCCCGATACATTTTTTAAAAAAATAAAACCAACTTATGGTTATTTTAGAAAATACCTCAAATGGATGATACCAGTATGATCACTTAAAAACCTCACCTTTCCAAGGCAATTCTACGCATATACATGCAATGACAGTACCAGAACAGGCGGAACCTGAGGCTTTCAGGGAGAGAAGATGTTCTGAAGGGAACAAATGCAATGATCTGACTCCAGGCTCAAAGGAGGGTAACAAGGTGCCTTTCTTTACAGATTTCTCAGATTAAAGACTATCACCTTGTGAAGGGACATATCGGAGATCTGAGTACGAGGGAGAGAGCCCAGACAAGTTTGGGGAGGGATTTCTGAGTTATCTCTGGGGGATTTCTCTCTCTCAGCAGGGCTGGAGCAATAGCCCAGCGGGTAGGGCGTTTGCCTTGCACGTGGCCGACCCGGGTTCGGTTCCTCCGCCCCTCTTGGAGACCCGGGCGAGCTACCGAGAGTATCTCGCCCACATGGCAGAGCCTGGCAAGCTCCCCGTGACACATTCGATATGCCAAAAACAGTAACAACAAGTCTCACAATGGAGACATTACTGGGCCCGCTCGAGCAAATCGATGAACAACGGGAGGACAGGGCTACAGTGCTCTCAGCAGGGATGGGACACGGCATCTCCGAGAGCAGAGCAGAGTGCTAAGATCGTCTAAGGCTGCAGGCAGCATCTTTGTCACATGAAGAAGAAAAGCAAGTTTTTCAAATATTTCCAAACACAGGGAACAAACACAGTTACCACCAAAGTCTAAGGAAAACCTTTCAATCGATTGGCAAAGAAACGGAAAGGTGTGTAGCTCAGTTTTGTTGAGCTCACACTGTCGCTAGGAGAAGGGCACGTCGGCAGCACGGACGCCGCAGAGTGGGGATGACCGTCATTGCATAGGCGCTTGCCGAGGTCAGGGCTGGACCGATAGCTAGGAGCGATGATTTTATAGGATCCGCTGAAGTATAATTAAAGATTAATTTCTTACCTGGCTGTTTAATTTTTCATAGGTATCCTTTGTCTCTTTAACCAGACCGTAGGTGACACAGTTGAGACATTCACTGTATTTTCTAGTCTTTTTTTAAAAAATGAATCACCTTGAGATACACAGTTATAAAGTTGTTCGTGATTGGGTTTCAGTCAAACAATGTTCTGACACTCTTCACCAGGGCACGGTTCCCGGCACCAATATTGTCTCAGTTTCCCTCCCACTGGCTTCTCCCCTGCATCCTCTATAGCAGACACTTTTCCTCTCTCTCTCTCTCTCTCTCTCCCTGCCTTCCTCTCTTTCCCTCCCTCCCTCCCTCCCTCCCTCCCTCCCTCCCTCCCTTTCTCTTTCTCTCTCCCTCTCCCTTTCTCCCTCCCTCCCTCCCTCCCTCCCTCCCTCCCTCCCTCCCTCCCTCCCTTTCTCTTTCTCTCTCCCTCTCCCTTTCTCCCTCCCTCCCTCCCTCCCTCCCTCCCTCCCTCCCTCCCTCCCTTTCTCTTTCTCTCTCCCTCTCCCTTTCTCCCTCCCTCCCTCCCTCCCTCCCTCCCTCCCTCCCTCCCTTTCTCTTTCTCTCTCCCTCTCCCTTTCTCCCTCCCTCCCTCCCTCCCTCCCTCCCTTTCTCTTTCTCTCTCCCTCTCCCTTTCTCTCTCCCTCCCTTCCTCTCCCCTCTCTTCCTCTCTCCTTCCCTCCCTCCCACTCTCCCTCCCTCTCTTCCTCCCTTCCTCACTCTCTCCTTCTCTCTCCCTCCCTTCCTCTCTCCCTCCCTTCCTCTCCTTCCCTCCCTCCCTCTCCCTTCCTCTCTCTCTCCTTCTCCCTCCCTCCCTTCCTCTCTCTCCTTCCCTTTCTCCCTCTCTCTTTGCATTCTTGCAAAATCTAAAGCTGAATACAACTTTTGCAAAGCT
Organism: Sorex fumeus; assembly: GCF_029834395.1. NCBI lineage: Eukaryota > Metazoa > Chordata > Mammalia > Eulipotyphla > Soricidae > Sorex > Sorex fumeus. The sequence continues at coordinate 1,079,073 of NW_026606275.1, forward strand.
AAATCTTTGCATTCTTGACAGTGTCCAATGTATCTGCTAACATTATGGCTATTGAAAACTGTGGAATTCTTGGTTTTGACTTCTTCATTTGAGAATGTATTAAAGGGAAATGAGAAATAGAAGCAACAGAGGTTGATTCTTTTTTTTTTTTTTTTTGCTTTTAGTGTGTGTCTGGCAGGGGGCGGTCACTCCTGGCTTTGTGTCCAGGAAACACTCCTGGAGGTGTCCAGAGAGCCACAGGTGATGCTGGGGATTGGACCAGGCCTGGCCTCATGCAAGGCAGGTACTTACCGACTGGACTATCTCTCTGGTCTTGCGCAAACTTTTCGGCATCAGGCTTTGGAACGTGGCGAGAACGCGTGTGGTGGCATCCACACCAATAGTCCTACCACGCAGTTTCACAAGGAAGGCAGACGTAAGTGTCTACACAGCCACTTGTGCAATATTATGTATTCCCTTCATTTGCTTGTCTACTAAGCTCTTATTTACATGTGGGCGAACGCTCATCAAAAATAAGTCCACACTTTGATAACTTTTGGGCGCTCATACATCGCTGAAGTCCCTACCCAATCAGAAGGTGGGTCAGCTCCCCGATCCTATTTTGATTTCTCCTCGATTCCTTCTTGATGGGTATCTGTTTCTACACTTGAGCTCAGCGGAGAGGATCTTTATTCTTTGTTGTTTTGTATTTTTCTTTTTGGAATTTCATCTTAAGGTGATCATGTAGCCATTGATGTTGAACATCCTAGAACTTCCCTCCTGGGTGGGAAAGCCAGCCACGCCTTTGTCGGCATTGATATCATCCTTCTTTTGGTTTCTGGAGAGTATTCCTTGTTGTGGATAAGCCACCCTCTGTTCATTCATCCGTCGGTGAGATTTCGTTCGGGTGGTTTCCGGTTTTCCGCTGTTGTGAAGAAGAAAACACACTGACTGTTGGTGTGCGTGCTGTGAGAAGGTGCTTCCTTCCTCTCGGACACGGAGCAAGAAGAAATCTTTCTGGGTCACGCAGGAAATCCCCAGCTCCTTTAAAAGCGCGGCTGCGCTGTTCTCCGAGGTGGCTGCCTCAGTTCACATGCTAGTACAGACTTGCAGGAGGATTGATGGTCCCACCTTCCCTCCAACAGCCATTTTTATCTCCGGCTAATCTCACAGGTGTGTGGAGTGCTGTGATTTCATTGCGGTTTTCATTTCCAGATAACGTTCTGCTGATGGGTGAGGTCCACGAATGGTCACTGAATCCTTAACAGCCTTTCACGGGAACATAGTTCATAAAACTTGCAATTTACACATCCTGCGTGTACTGCACTACTAGTTTTAGTAAATTCTCAAACTGATTCTAGAACAGCCGTGGCCCTCAAAAGAAACCTCTGGTGCATGGTGGCCCCTTCCTGTTCTCCGGAAGCACACACACTCCAGCTTGCAAAGTCTCTGCCTTTCAGTCTAGACTTGCCACGTCTGGACACTCGACCCTAGAAATCACCTAAAACTTTGACGTTGGCTTTTATTTTTTTTTCTTGGGCAGTGTGTGAAATGTATCTGTGCTACACCCCCTGTCGCAAACCACCACCTGAGACTAACATTAGGTTTGCCCGTTTGTCCATGAGCAGACATTTGGAGGAAATCTTCTTTGCGCTAACAGCTGGTATGTGTGCTTCTGTGCAGGTGGGTGAGAGAGTGTTTAATAATCAAGTATATTGTTATGAGGGGTTGGAGCGATAGCACAGCAAATAGGGCTTTTGCCTTCCACAAGGCCAACCCTGCCGACCCAGGTTCGATTCCTCCACCCCTCTTGGAGAGCCCGGCAGGCTACTGAGAGTATCTTGCCCACACAGCAAAGCCTGGCAAACTACCCGTGACGTACTCAATATGCCAAACACAGTAACAAGTGTCACAATGGAGACGTTAATGGGCCCACTCGAGAAAATCGATGCACAACGGGAGGACAGTGATAGTGACAGTGATTATTATGAGTAGGCTGGAGCAATAGCACAGTGGGTAGGGCGTTTGCCTTGTACACGGCCGACCTGGATTCGATTCCTCGGTCCCTCTTGAAGAGCCTGGCAAGTGACCGAGAGGAGTATCCTGCCTGCATGGCAGAGCCTGGCAAGCTCCCCGTGGCATATTCAATATGCCTAACACAGTAACAACTCTCACAATGGAGACATTACTGATGCCCGCTCGAGGAGAATCAATGAACAACAGGAGGGCAATGCTACAGTGCTATTGTTATGAGTGGAGCTGCTATATTAATTCTGTGTCTGGCATTTTGAGGAACTGGGCGGCCGCTTCCAGAAGGACTAGACCCTTGGCCTTTCCCAGGGCCGCGTGTCAGACGCTCAGTGGCGCCAACCCCTCGCTCACTCATGCTTCGTGTCTGGCCTTGACTGCGGTCGGCAGGCGGGCGGGAGGGTCTTCCGCTGGCTTTGCTCTCCCTAACAGCTGATACTGTGGAGCGTCTCTTTCCAAGTCTTGAGCCGTGTGTGTCTGTTCTGTGGAGAAGTGAGCGTTCAACGCCAGCCCCGTGTTTCGCGGAGATGTCGGGTGTCTCGTTAGTGAACTGTGAAGGACGTTGTGGATTCTAAGGGCAAGTAAGTCCCTGAGTGGACAGGCAAAGAGAGGTCACTCCTGCTCTCTTTGGTTTATCTTTTTCTGGAAACGTCCTTCTCCGCCCTCTGAAGTCAGCCCGACTTCAAAGGCCCAGTGTCCTCGTGACACACCACTGGAACTTAAACAGAAACAAAACTGATGGAAGAGTTTGATCCACTTCTATGTGATTACTGATAACAAAGACTTTACCATGGCAACTCCATGAACGGTTTTCATGGCTTTATACCATTTTATATTATTATTATTTTTTTCACCACTTTGTTCCTGCTTCTTACTTGTGTTTTGACATTTTTTCTCACAGGAAATGATTTCATCTGACTTATTTTACCATAATGGTGTGTGTGTCTACAACAGGTTTCTCCTTTGTGATGACTATGAGTGGAAAATGTCTTCTATCACAGCATCTTATTTAATGCTGGTACCACATGACTTCATCAGCACACAGAACTTCTGCCTGTTCCTTCCCTCCCTCCCATTTTAGGTCATGGGGAGTGCAGTCTGCGTACTTTTACACTACAGGAATAACGACAAAATATTAAGACTTGTGGTTATTGAATTGGACTTTCTGATCCTGAATCTAGGACTGTCAGGTAACACGCCTCTCCAGTGCGATAACACAGCTGACATTGGCCCTGTTTGCCATTGTTGTGAGGCGTAGACCTGACAATGCTTTTCCAACGTTGGGTTCTGTTTAGTTTTTAGTTTCTAATTGGAGGATGTCCTCTCATTTATTGACGATAAGTTCCTCCACTCCTATTGTTCCAAGAAGGTCTTTATTTATTTATTTATTTATTTATTTTTGGTGATGCTCAGGGGTTCCTCCCGGCTCTGCACTCAGGAATCACTCCTGGCGGTGCTCGGGGGACCCTACGGGATGCTGGGAATCGAACCCGGGTTGGCCATGCGCAAGGCCAACGCCCTCCCCGCTGTGCTATTGCCCCAGCCCCAGTCTTGATTTCTCCTTCTTGGTTGAGGACCGTTTTCCTAGGGGTGGGCTTCGGGTCAGACATTTTTTATTTCAAGGCTTTGAGTGCCCGTCTCTCGGCCTGCAGGGGTGAGACCCATCTCCTGTCGAGGAGGCGCCTTGTGCGTGGCGAGTCACTTCTGCCACTGTCCAGATTGCATCTCGGCCGCTGACAGCTTAATTGAACCTGCTTCTACTGCAGCATGTTTTGAGTTTCAACCTGTCTCCTGGCCTCTGAATGCCTGTATCTCTAGCCGGGTTGGGTGGGTTTTAATTACTTGTGCCGTAAAGAGGGTCTCTGTTTCCTTCCCTCCGCCCTCTGGGAGCCCGTACCCACGTGCGTCTCCTTGGACGCTAACCCTTAGGTCCCGACGGCGTTCTGCGCTCTTTTCCACTGCATTTTCTTTTCCCACCGAGAAAAAGTCCGTATAACCGTCGTCTGATTGGCAACTTGCTATTGAAACTCGATGTGTGCAAGGCCACATTTTTCAGTCATTGTCTCTTGATTTCTGGGGTTTCCGCTTGGCTGTTCATTGGTTGGATGGTGCCTTTTCCTCTGTGAGATGTTTGCTTGCTTGTCGATTCTCCGCATCTCGTCAGTGGCTTGCGAGCTCTTGTCCCTTCCTAGCTCCTTCAGGGGATGGCACGGAGCCTTTTCGCTTCCCAAACTGCATTCCCTCAGCCCTGAGCCCCCACCAGTCCCCTCTCGGGAAGCCGTGCTGGTTCTTCCTGCGCCCTGATTCCACGGGGATCACTTGGCGTTACAATAATCCCTGTTCTCTGCCACAGTTTGTGCCTCTCACGGGCAGGGACATTCCTCTGCACATCGGTTCAGCTCGGGGGTGGGCGTGGGTCACTGGCAGTGTCCTTGGGCGGGAGAACCTGCTCTCAGGTCTCCTGCGGGGTGAGGTCTGGAGGGGGGGTCCCGCTGACCCCCCCCCCCCCAGTTTCCAGGGCAGCCACTGGAGGCGTTTCATCCCAGGGGGCCTGGGGCCCTACTCGAGGACAGAGGGGGACACCCACTGAGCTTCCCAGTCAGCTCAGTCAGACAGTGGAGCTGCTTTCTCAACTGCTACAGCTGCTGCTGCTGTGTGTGCGTGTGTGTATGTGTATGTGCGTGTGCGTGTGTGTGAGCGTGTATGTGTATGTGTGTGCGTGTGTGCATGTGTGTGCGTGTGTGTGCAATTGTGTGTGTGTGCATGTGTGTGAGCGTGTGAGTATGTATGTGTATGTGTGTGTGTGCATGTGTGTGTGTGCGTGTGTGCGTGTATGTGCAATTGTGTGTGTGCATGTGTGTGTTCGTGTGTGTGCGTGCGCGCGTGTGTGTGTGTGTGTGCATATGTGTGTGCGTGTGTGTGCGTGTATGTATGTGGGGGGGATCAGAGCTTCCGGTCACAATTCCCCACGGTGGGTGAGTCAGCCGTGCGGGGGCTGCAGCGGGGGTCCACCCACGCAGGCGGCAGCTGCTCCTGTTCCCTCCACTTCCTCGTGCTCAGTTTCTTAGAAATGGGGAGAGACGCCTCCACCCATCAGAGGGGATTTGCAGACTTCTTTCTTTTTTCAGGTCTGTCACCGTCTGCCTCATATTTTGATGCTCTGGGGCTAGGTGCCATATATCTTAAAGGTTATTTTTTATTTTAGTTTAGTTTTTTGCTGGAGCGATAGCACAGCGGTAGGGCGTTCGCCTTACAAGCGGCCAACACGGCCGACCCGAGTTCGATTCCTCCGCCCCTCTCGGAGAGCCCGGCAAGCTACCGAGAGTATTGGATATGCCAGACACAGTACCAACAAAGTCTCCAATGGAGACGTTACTGGGCCCGCTCGAGCAAATCGACGATCAACGGGAGGGCCTTTACCTTTACCTTTTTGCTTTTTAGCTCTGCACTCAAGAATTACTCCTGGCGGTGCTTGGGGGACCCTATGGGATGCTGGGGATCAAACCCAGGTCAGCCATGTGCAAGGCAAACGCCCTCCTCACTGTACTATCACTCCGGTCCCTTAAAGGTTCTTTTTTTTTTTAAGGTCTTTTTAACCACAGACTACTTTGAATAACCGTGGACTATCATCCTGAAACGCCTCCACTTCTGCTGCTCACGTTCCCTGTGTCAGATCTGTTTTGCGGGGTGTCTGCGTTCTGCTTTAGTTTTACTTCGACCAGAGCGAACACGCCTTCCGGCTCTCAAGCCTTTTCATCTGTGTCACTAAGTTTTAAACAGCTGGATTTATGTGCCCAGTACATAATCTGGCCTGATTTTTTCCCCCGTTCATTCTGACAGTCTTTTCCTGCTGCTAAATACGGACGCAGTTAGATAATAGACACTAACTTGGTGCGGCGGCTGTTTGCCTTGCTCATGACTCTCTTCTCTGCGGCATTTGTGATGTTTTTCTTTCCTTCCCGGATTTATCAGCTTCCATTGAGCATTCTTATCTGCTTCTCCTTTTGAAAATCTCTGAGTGTGTCATGATATCGCTTTGAAAATCTTGATACTGGATCTCCTGGAGTTTTCAACATGCATTTAAAGACATAATCTGATTGCAGCTCCAAGTAACTCTGCTCTTTGAACTGCGCCCTGATCACACCTCCCCACTCTCCTCCCTTGCCCCTCCCCACTCTCCTCCCGTCGTGTGGGCCACTGGGCCTTCGGGAGCTCAACCACGATGAACGAAAGCGGACGGCGGGGCGGTCAGTTAGAGCAACGCGCCGAAGAGGACGGGCTGTGGGTTGAATTACTCACTGACGTCACCTATCATTTTTAGTTTGGTTTTGGGTTTTGGCGTCTCACCAGAGACCCAAGCCAGAGACTCTCACACACGTGCGAGCTGGGCCACCGAGACCCCCTCCCCGGTCCCGGTTGCTCTCTGAGCCGGTGACGTGGGCCAGAGGCTCCCTCTGGGAGGGTGCACAGCGGGAAACCCAGAAATGGTCCGTCTCAATGTCGAAGGAGAGGATCTTCTGCAGTGCAGCCCGGAGCTGCCGTCGGAGGAGGCGAGGGTGGGCCGTCAGGGGTCAGAGGGCAAAGCCACCTTCAAGCCCCCTGCGTCCCCCGAGGGAGTCTTAGGAGAAGGTTCCTCTCGGCCACGCAGCCGTGATGCAGGCGCAATTCTGCAGCGTCCGAGTGTCCAGCGGCCGTGAGCGCTCGCCGGCAGGGCCTTGGGACTGGGCGCTCTGCGTCCCGAGGTGGGGAGAAACCAAACTCACGGCTGTGTGAGCAGGAGACCCCGCGGCGGGCCCTTTCGGGACGTGCTAACGGCTGCCTGCTCGTGTGGGCGGCTTCACGCCACGACTGGGAGCTCCGATATCTCTGGAGCCGTGGACAGTGGGACGGCACCTGCCCGTGACCGACCCAGTTCCAAGCCTGGCCCTGCCCTGGTCCCGCCAGGCATCATCCCTGAGCACAGAGCCGGGAGGAAGCCCTGAGCACCACCTGGTGCAGCTCCAAATCAAAACCAAAACCCAAACATCTTTATACCACGTCAGAAAGGGAAGCCGGTCACAGCAGCGCCCCAGCGACCTCCCGTGCCCGTCCCGTCCTGGGCAGCTCTCAGGGCCGCTTTTCCCGTCTCTGCTCCCCGAACGTCTTTTTTAGATGCTCCTTGAGGGACAGGCCCGCTGCGGGATTTCTCCAGGTGTTGTCTGTCTGAAAAAGAGTTTTTTCTTCTTCCTTTCGAAGGATAATTTTGCTGGGTATATTATTATATACATTCTTTTTTACCGCGGTACATTTTTGGCCTTATTTTCTCCACATTTGCACGGTTTCTAAGGAGAAGCCTGACTTGTCATGCTCTGCGAAGGCTCCCAAACTGATCTCACCCACCATCCCTTGATTTGGTGGTGTTGTTTTTGGAGTGTTGGGGCTATCCCCACCTGTGCTTACGGGACAAGCCGAGCTCTGCACTCAGGGGTCACGTCTCTCAATGCTGGGGGACCCAAGCGGGGCTGGGAATGGAACCCGGGTCAACCTCAGACCAGGCAAGTGCCTTCGCCTGCTGTCCCTTTTCCAGCAAAAAACTCCAAATCATTCGGGAAACTGACTTTTAGGTAAACAAAGCACGTCCGAAGCTGGTGCTTTGCTCCAGTGCCCCCAGGGGGCAGTGTTGCCCAATTTGTGCAGCAAGACCTGGGTCAGGGTTCAGAGTCTCTCTCCGACATTTAAATCTGACTTTCCTGTCCCATGACTGGAGCAGGACATGCCGCTTGGAGTCTTCTTACTTGGGAGGGGACCCACCAGGACCCACCCGATGTGTGCAGGGCTTCCTCCTGGCTCTGAGCCCAGTGGCTACTCCCGGAGGGCGTGGGGGACCACGCGGGGTCCCAAGGATCCAGTTGGGTGCCCAGGTCAGTGCCCTCCCTGCCGAGTTACCACCCGGCCCTCCGCTTAGGCCACCAGCTCGGTGGGGTCAGTGTTATCATCAGGGGCTCAGGAGTTCACCAGGGCTGCGAGTCGTTCTCACACCCCGACTCTCTAAGGCTGGAATTAGACGTGTGTGATCTCTCTGGGGACACTCGCCGCCTCGAGTCTGTGTGTTAGCGTCTCCTCTCTGCATCTTGCTCTGCCTCCTGTGCGTGATGCTTCCGTGTCGGCCTTTACGCTTCCCGGTTACTCCCTCGGCCGTGACTGCTCCTCTGAGGAACCCACTCAACCCATTTCCATGTGATTGCCCACTGTGCATTGGACTTGGCCATCCTGGTCTCAGCCCGTCCCCACCCTGCCCGCCCACGGTTTCCTGCTGCAAAAACCCGCGTGGAGTCTGGGTCGTGACTCTGCTCCTCACTGCGCTGCAGTCCGTGTTTCAGCCACCTCTGTCGTACCCAGCCATCCTGCCCACCAGGATGCGCTGACCAAGGCGCTGAGGTGGAGGGGTTTCAGCGGAGGCTCCTGGGGTCTGGCAGGAACGGGCGGCGATGAGCGTTTGCTGAGCTGGCGGAGGGCTGGGCCCGCTCCCTCCCCGAGCAGCTGTCCCCGCTGCCGCCTTCGGCTGCCCAGGCCCTCAGGCAACTCCCGCCGCCCGCCTCTGCCAGGCCCTGCTGTGCCCGCTGCTCGCCGGGCGGAGAGGGATGAGCTGTTGGCTGATGCCCAGAGCTCACTTTGGAGGGCGCCCGTGCCCCGGTGTGGCCTCACCCCGGGGTCCAGCCTCGCCCTGTGCGGTGGGCAGGGGGACGGCTGGCCCGGAGCCCCGGGTGGTGGCTCTGGAGAGGGTCTCCCCGTACGAGTGGACACTGGTGCCCGTTTCAGTTTATTATTCTCCTCTGCAGCCAGGGCCACAAAGGAAACCTCTCCCGGGCCTGCGGTAGGAGATTTCGGGGCTGCTGGAAATGGAAACCACAGGAGCTCGGCCACGGCACCGCGAGAAGCCAGCCCCGGTGCCCAGAAATCTGCCCACCCCGCCGTCCAGCCGTGGGGGGTGCCCCCGGGGGCCTGTGGCCGGTCTCATAGGCCAGTCCCCCTGCTGGGACCGCCCCAGCTCCAAGGTTTGCAGCTTCCCAGAGAGGATTAATCCTCCGTGGGCCCAAGAGGGCCGCCAGGTCGGGGTTATTTATAGAGGCTTCGCTGGTGTCGAGGCGGATTCCTGCCTCTACACGCCAGAACGAAACCAGAAAATCCGCTTCCTCCTCCTCGCGAGCCGGTTCGTCCCTCCGCTCTTTGGAGAAGCACGTTCACTTTTATGATCTCATTTTACTTTCATCTTTACATTATTAGTATATTTAAAAAAATTTTTTTTTACATCGACTTGGAGATTTTCTCCTTCTGTGTTTAAGTTCACAGATGCTTTCTCTCTGCCCCATGAAAGGGAACCTGCAAAAGGGAATCTCACTTTTAATACTTTGGGTTTTTTATTTCTTATATTTTTATGTCTTGCTAAATAATGCTCATGGTGTGGCGATTATTTTTTTTCCTCAGGACAAACATTCTCATTTTAACCTTCAAGGAACGGTCCTCTGAAGTCAGCACTGCCCGGATGGGTGACTTATATTTGTTGAATGTGTATGATTTATTGTGACATTTCTTTTTTAAAACAGCATTCTTCCAGTATTAAACTCTTAGCAGTTGATTCAACAGTCAAATTTTAAATGAACTGATTATCATAACAAAAGTCAACCTTATACTGTTAGTCTACAAACTTATAGAAACAGGTTGAAGAGATTTATAAAATCTTTGGACAGAGAAAAACTATATATCAGCCAGTTCCAACATTTTTCAGGGAAAACTGGCCATTTCTGTTCAGTACAGACAGATTTTTATAGCCAAAAGAATGGTGAAATTTTTCTGCCTTTGAGGCAATTATACAAATGCTTTAATGTGCCTCAGCTGGAAATGTCTAAGTTTTGCCAAATTAAATAATCATTTTCTCCCTGTAAAAAGGCCTTTCATCTTGGAAAGGGTTTGAGTACTGCACATATTTGAAAACTATGCAAAACATTTTAAAACTGTTTGGCATGAAAATGCTGATTCTTTTCATCTCTGCCTTAGCTACCAAAGTGACTATTCTTATAAATAAAAAAAAAGCAAACACAAAAATACGTGCTGTAGGTAGAGAAGGGACCTACAAGATAACACGGCGTCATTAATTGTGGGAAATGACTGGATGGTCTTGCCTCATTCCTGAAAATTTTAACATCGGTTTTCACTTTCCTCCTCGCCTTTGGTAGACTGAAAAGAAAATGATTCTAATAGCACAATATATTGAAGATTTAACTAGATTTCAATCACGATTTCTTTCTACTTAACCAAATAACAGATTCGTTAGCAAATGTTAAGTTTACTGGTAGCGTTCTTTTTTTTTTTTTTTTTTTAGATATTCCTGACTTATTCTAAAATTTATAACCAGGCAGCCTAAAGCCAATTACAAAATCTAAATTGCTTTCTGGTACTGCAATAAGCTAATATTTTTCGAAAGGTCTGAAGATTGGATCCTGGAGCCCAGAGTGGTCCTGAGGGATGATCTCTGGGTTACTGCACAGTCCCTGGCGGAGAGGGCCTGAGTCCGCCAGCCTGGTCCCAAGGCCCACGTTTCACTACTCAGAACTGCACGGGACTGACGGTACTTGGGTCATTTTGTAGCCTGAGAACGTGACTGCTGGACACACAGTGATGAGGACCCGGGGCCAACCCTGGAGAACTCCCCACGTGATCCCTCCAGCACGGCCGGCAGTGACCCTGAACACAGCCCGGAGCAGGCCCAGGGCAGACACAGTTCCCCCAGGGCCGCACCCAAATCCCCACCCTTCGAGCAGAGAGAAAGTGCAAGGCCTTGACTTGGCGGTGGCAGATGCCGCGTCCGGCCTGGACGATACCGACAACGCCCAGCTGGACGCAATGGTGCTGCTTTCTTTCTTTCTTTACAGCAGCTGTTGGGCAGGGGCCTCGAGAGAAGCCAGGACCCCCTGGAGAGGTCGCTGAGCGGCCTGAACCCAGCTGAAGGTCACCGCAAGGGCAGAGAGTCACCCCCAAGCCCGGCATCTGCTCTGGGGACAGCTGAACTTGGGCCTTGCAGCCAGGCACGGGAGCCCGTAAAGGAACTCACGGGTGTGTTCCTTTATGCATATTTGGTTGTTTCTCCCCGAGCAGTCACTGTTAGATCTTTCAAGTGAATCTCAGGAACATTCTGTTGATGGAAAAAGTGAGATTAGCAATGTGTAAAAATTGTTTTCAGTAGAAATTTTGATGAAAAGGAATATATATATAGCCTATGAATGTATAAGTAATTTTGCGATAGGATTGGACGGCTCGGAAAGTTGCTCGTAAAAATTTCTATAAGCTGGAGTCCATCTCGAGGACTTAATTTTTCGATAGGGCTTTGGGGCCCAGTTTTAGTTCCGGGCAGCCGCACCCCTTGTCACTGATAATTGTGACTCAAGTCTCCTCTTCGATGCGGATGCCTTTGTCTCGGAGTGTTTCGTTCTCGGTCCCCCTTCTAAAGACTTTCCTGGGATTTTTGCTCGAACAAGTATGGAAATTTACAGTGATGCCTTCACTATCAGCATTCTTGCTTGTGCGATGACAAGTGTCGTCCTCTCCCTTGCATCACAGATATTCTAGATGAATTTAGCAAGAACAGGAGGTTTTGTAGAAATATTTCTAACCTCTTGCATGCCAGATATCTGCAAAATTGGCACGTGGTACGCAAAAAGAACGGCGCCACGTGCCTGGGGTGAAGCCCGCCTTGTGCCCGGGGGGCCTGGCTTGCTCCTGGCTCTGCGTGTGGCCCTGAGCTCGCTAGGAGTGAGCCCCGAGCACAGAGCCAAGAGTAAGTCCTGAGCACTGCTGAGTGGAGTGGGGCCCCCAAACAAAACAGAAAGTCTGCAGCAGCCTCAAACTCGCTTTCCTTTTGCGTTTTTCTGTAGGGGTGGGGGCTGGAACCCTGGTTCTCCTGGAGCGCAGATTCAGCTCCGTCTGCCGTTTTCCTTCGGCAGGTTTTCCCCCCAGTAAGTCTGGCTCCTTTTCCTCTATTTTGCTGTCTTTCAACAACGCCAAGTCGGCTGCAATGGCGCGGATGTTTCTACCTTGGCTGTGTGAAACTATTAATACGACCTCGATCACCAGCAAATGCTCAGTGGCCCCAGCCCTGCCGGGTCTCGCGTCTCGTCCGTCTCCTCAACCCCCCTCAGCCCACCCGCTGCCAACCGCCGTTCTAGAACTTCACTGGACACTTGTCCGTCCCCTTGTCTCCTTTATACCTACAACCAACGCGTTGTCCTAACGTCCTGAGCCATTTCTCGTGCCGTGACCCGACCCCGTCCAAGTCCATCCGCGCGGTGGCCGCCGTCGTGATTCCGTCTTTCCCCGTGGTGGCATCGGGCTTGGTTGTGCCTCTCCTTTGCCGTTTCCTCACTTGTTGGCCATCGGCCTCCGGTGACCGTGCCACACTCGGAAACTCAAGCAGCCCTGCAGTGAATAGAGCTGCACAGCACACCCCAAGCCAGTGCTTTATTCTGCTCTGGGCGGGTGCCAGAGGGGAGTTTTTTGAGGCTCTCCCCACTGTTTCCACAGAGGCCGGACCAGCTAACTCACAGGGACTGAGACTTTATCACCACGTCTACCAGCCCCAGGTGACCACAGGCCATTGTCACTGCTACAAGGCCTAATCCAGTGCTCTATTTTTTAAATGGAATCACCGTGGGACACAGTTACAAAGCTTTCAGGTTTGAGCTTAAGTCATACAATGATCGAGCACCCATCCCTCCACCAGTGCCCATCCTCCACCCCCAAGGCCCCCAGTGTCCCTCCCCCCAACCCTGGTTCAGTGCTCTGCACTGTATGTGGCCTCCTGAGCACAGAGTCAGGAGCAAGTCCTGGGCACTGCTGGGTCTCACATCCCAAGCTGCAGGCTCACCTCAGTGTAGACACGCCGGTTCTGTGGGCACCCCCAGGGGGCCTCTGTACTGCTCCTGTCCCCCAGCCCTCTGGGGCCTCTTTGCTCTTCGAATCTTTGTTCACCTGCAGGTAAGAGGTTGAGCCTGAAGCAACTGGGCCCAGACCCAGAGGGCATGCCCCAAGACTATAGGGAATGCCCCTGGGCATATCTTAGGGCTGCAGGGAATGCCCCCCAGGGAATGCCTAGGGCCGCAGGACCAGCACTTAATGCTCTTGGGGTTCACATCTCCCAGCCACCCGTGTGGCTTTTCACAAGCGTGACTCCTTCCTATTTGCAACGTGACTCTGAGCTGTGTCGTGGGCAGGTCTCCAGAGGCCGCGGGATTCTGTGGCGTGGGGCTGAGAGGAAACTAGGGAGGGAGACTCCAAACTCAGTGGAGACAAGGAGCATCAAGACCCGTGACGGGTGGAAGGACGAGCTCCCGGCCGCTGTCCGCGTCTCCCAAGTGCCGTGGGAGCAGGTGACTCCTGGCTGCGGGGGCCTGCCCAGCCCCTGGCCTGCCGCGTCCCTCTGGGAGGAGCCGGCGCCTTCTGGGGGAGACGGGGGTGGGGGGCAGCCTGGCAGGGGCTGCAGACGTGCCTGGACAAGGCTGCTGGGAGGACGTGGCCGATGGTCCTGTGCCCGCTACGGCCACTCTGGCTCTAGCGAACGGGCTTCCCCGTGGCCCCAGCGGGCAGTGGCAGGGACGGTGCGGCTGTGTGGCTGGACAGCCTTTGGCCTCAGACCTGTGGCCTCGCCCCTAACCCGCCTTGGCTGCAGCCGGGCCAGAATGGGCTCAAGTTTGGGGCTTCGCAGAACAGGCAGCAGGTCTGGGGGCTTTGTACTGGCATCAGGTTATTTATTTATTTATTTTTTATTATTATTTTTTTTTAGTTTGCATCTCTTTGCTTTTCAGAGTGAATGTGAGCCAGCAGGTCGCTTCAGGGCAAGCTGAGATGACGATGACTCGCTCAGGTGTGACTGGCACAGTTTGGTGGCTCACGGATCACTCACAGCAACAGGCTGCAGGCAGGAGGCTCAAGCTGCAAAATATTGCAAATATAATAATCAGTGCAGGAGCGATAGCATAGCGGTAGGGCGTTTGCCTTGCACACAGCCGGCCCGGCTGAGCCAAGTTCGATTCCTCCGCCCCTCTCGGAGAGCCCGGCAAGCTACCGAGAGTATCTCGCCCGCGCAGCAAAGCGAGGCAAGCTCCCTGTGACGTATTGGATATGCCAAACACAGTAACAACAAGCCTCACAATGGAGACGTTACTGGGCCTGCTCGAGCAAATCGATGAACAACGGGAGGACCATGACCGTGACCGTGAGTGGGATGCAGTGATAGCACAGCGGGTAGGGCGTTTGCTTTGCATGTGGTTGACCAGGGTTCGATTCCTCCGCCTCTCGCAGAGAGCCCGGCAAGCTATCAAGAGTATTATCCCGCCCGCACGGCAGAGCCTGGCAAGCTCCCCATGGCATATTCGATATACCAAACACAGTAACAATAAGCCTCACCATGGAGACGTTACTGGGCCCGCTCGAGCAAATCGATGAGCAACGGGAGGACCGTGACAGTGTGGTGCAGATCCATAGGTGAAAAATCCTGCTCTCAGGTTCTGCAGTTCACAAAAAAACACAAACTGTCCAATCATCAGAACTACGTGTTTTCGCTCGGACTGCCGGAGCTGGTCACGAACACGCAAACAATCCCTCAAACAATCCCGACGCACTCGGTTTGGCTCCAGAGACGCACAGTCGCGTGGGGTCTTTTTCCGTCGACTTTGTCCCTGGGATTCAGGGTCACCCCAGGGCCCGCAGCAGGGCCGGGCTGTCCTGAGCTGCTTCCTGTTTGATTTGGGCGCTGTGGTGCAGGGCCGTGTCAGCGGTGGTGTCCCCCACCCCCTGTCCGTCTGTCTGTCCAGCAGGGTGTTGGGTTCCTCCAGCCACACCCCTACCCCCTGCCTGGAGTCCACCCTCTGGCCTTCATCTGGCTGCTTGTCCCTCCCTCAGCCCGTCTCGCTCCCAGCCCCAGGGGGAGACCACCCGCCACTGGCCCTCTCCCCGCCAGGCGCACAAGACCCATCCGGCCCTGCTGCAGGGCGTCTGGGCTCAGAGTTACGGGACTCTGCCACCGAGGCTGCATCCCACCTGCCCATCCCTGGGCACTTGGCGCTTCCCGCTGCCTGATAACGGGCTGGCGCTGCAGCGGACACACAACTGTGAATGTATGATAGTGTGTGATAGTGTGTGTGAGTGTATGTGATTGTGTGTATGATTGTGTGATGTGTGTTTGAGTGTATGTGATTGGGTGTGTGAGTGTGTGTGAGTGTGTATGTGAGTGTGTGTGATGGTGTGTGTATGTGAGTGTGTGAGTGTATGCGATTGTGTGTGTGATTGTGTGTGAATGTGTGTGAGTGTGTGTGTGTGACGGTGTGTGATAGTGTATGTGTATGTGTGTGTGTTTATGTGTGTGTGAGTGTATGTGTGTGATAATGTGTGAGTGTATGTGTGCTAGTATATGTGTGTGTGAGTGTGTATTAGTGTGTGTGAGTGTATGTGATTGTGTGTGATTATGTGTGTGAGTGTGTATGTGAGTGTGTGAGTGTATGTGTGTGATAATGTGTGAGTATACGTGTGATAGTATATGTGTGTGCTTGAGTATGTATTAGTGTGTGTGTGTGAGTGTGCAGAGACCAGTGGAGAAGCGGGCTGGGCTCAGAGCCGAGACCCAACCTCAGTTTCCTTTGGCCACGAGCGCGTGGCCTGGCCGCATGCAATGCCCAGGGCCGGCCCATAGATGGCAGCATCCCCCAGGGCCGGAGCCGTCCTCGGGGAGGAGCCGGACCCGTCTGTGGGCGGGGCGAGGACCCCCGTTGTTTCGCAGGAAGCAAATAGATGCTGGTGGCCTTGGGGGGCTCAGACGGGCATGAGGGTGGCATTTGCCGCTCCCAGGTCTGGGCTCCCTCCCTCCCTCCCTGCTGGCTCAGGGGCCGCCCTGGACCCCCGTCCCGTCAGGGCACCCCCGGGCACCCCCTGGCCAGCCCCTGGTGAGCGCCCGTGACTTCTCTCTAGAGTCAGACGAGGCACCTGAGAGCTGTGTCGCCTGTTGTGTATGTGGGTCGTGGTGGGAGCTGCAGGCAGCCTCAGCAGAGCGAGGAAGAGGACGGTGCCAGCTCCCTGCCGCAGGCTCAGCCGTCCTGCCGGTGCCCCCAGGCCAGAGGGACACCCGGAGGCTGGAAGCCCCCCGTGTGGCCCTCACAGATCAGGGCAGACCCGGGAGAGGCCCGAGTGTTGACGGCGCCTTGCGTTGCATCCTCCCGCCGAGGAGTCTTCGATTCCTTCCTCCGTTAACTGAAAATGCAAAGGCCGGAGATGGCCGCAGCCTGGGCTGGCGAGGTTGCCTGGCCGGCCCAGCTTTGCCCCAGCACCGTGTGCCCCTCCCGCAGGGCCAGTGCAGAGCGGAGGCCCCGGGACCCAGGGCAGGCAGCCCGGCCTCCTGGGAGCTGGCCCTGAAGCCCCTGGCTGCGGGTACGACCCGACGCAACGCAGACCCCCTCCCACGGGCGTCCCAGCCGCCTGGGTCGGCGCGGTTCTGGTTCTCAGAATCTCGTGTGTGGGTCTCTGCCGCGCCCTGCCTCTCCTTTCTCTGCCTCGGATCTCAGGTGCTCCCCGAGGTGCCCCGACACGGTCCCTGAAACGAAGCCTTTCTCCTGCGAGTCACGCGGCCTCCAGACGTGCACGGCCCGAAATTCCCAGAGGAACTTGGAAGGATCCTACAGGCAGGTCCAGGTCCAGTAGCGCTTCTAGAAAGATCCCACAGGCAAGCCCAATGGTGCTTCTAGTCTCTGCATGTGTGCATGCGGGGGTGGGGGGGCATGCTTGGTGCTCGCGGGCTCAGGGTCAGCTCTGGGCTCAGGGAACCCTACGCAGAACCAGGGGTCGGAGTTGGGCAGCCCGGTGTGTGAGGCCAGTCCTCTCACCTGCCGCGTTGTTCCGGCCCACAGAGACAAGCCTTGTGACTGAGACTCGGCCCGCAGTGCTCACCACGGGCTGAGCACCAGCATTGTGAGACCCAGGCATCGAGTGGGGCTGAGGCCCCGTCACTTGGCCTGGCTGGTTTGGAGTAACTGGGCACTTCAACCTGGAGACCCGAGTGTCCGAGCCAGCCAGGCCACACGCCTCACGACCCTGGTCTCTCGCCAAGCTGGTGCCCGGCACAAGCAGGCCACTGCCAGGGAACGGGCGACCTTGGGCAGAGGCAGGGCGAGCGGGTGCGAGTGTTGGTGTGGGCGCAGCCCTGGGCTCGGCCCGGCCCTTCCTGGGGTCCCAGATGTGCCTCGGATGATATGGGGGCTCGCTGGGGTTGGCGACCCCCACTGGAAGGTGGTGTTCCCAGGAGCACGGCCTGGGGGTCTCAGCCTCGAGTTTCCCTCAGCAGCGCCACCCCCAGCCTCCCAGGGAGGGACCAGCAGCGTCTCCCAGCCCGACTCTTGGAGTTGGGGCCTCAAGGGGGCTTCTGGGCCGGACCCAGAGGAGAGGAGAGGAGCGAGTGCACCTGCCCTGCACGCACCCGGCCCAGAGCCCACCATAGCGCCCCGGAGGGTCCCTACCCGACAGGAGTGGCCCTGAGCACAGAGCCGGGAGTGAGCCCACTTTCCAACCTGAGCGGACGCGGGAAGGGACAGTCCTCCCCCACCACGCCTGTGTCCTGAAACCTCGGCCGAAACCAGCCTCCCTCCCTCCCTCCTTCCCTCCCTTCCTTCCTTCCTCCTTCCTTCCTTCCTTCCTTCCTTCCTTCCTTCCTTCCTTCCTTCCTTCCTTCCTTCTTCCCCTCCCTTCCTTCCTTCTTCCCCTCCCTCCCTCCCTTCCTTCCCTCCCTCCTTCCTTTCTTCTTCCTTTTCACTTCCTTCCTTCCTTCTTTCCTTCCTCCATTTCCCTTCCTTCCTTCCTTCCTTTCCTCCTTCCTCCCTTCCTCCTTCCTTCCTTCCTTCCTTCCTTCCTTCCTTCCTTCCTTCCTCCATTTCTCTCCCTCCCTCCCTCCCTCCCTCCCTCCCTCCCTCCCTCCCTTCTCCTCCTCCTCCCTCCTTCCTTCCTTCCTTCCTTCCTTCCTTCCTTCCTTCCTTCCTCCTTTCCTTCCTTCCTCCATTTCTCTCCCTCCCTTCCTCCTTCCCTCCCTCCCTCCCTCCCTCCCTCCCTCCCTCCCTCCCTCCCTCCCTCCTTCCCTCCGTTCTGCCCTGACAGGAGCCTCTTCTGCTCTGCCTGGCCCTGCGTCAGCTGAGGGGCCTGAGCCGGGAGCCAGGGTGCTGAGTAATCCCGAGTCCATCCTCACCCACTGGGGCCTGCAGCCTCCCCCCCCCCCCACCCGCCCCTTCTTCCTCCCTGGGGACTCTTGGGAGTCACAGGCAGGACCGAGGCGACAGTCCCTGGACCCACATGGGTCACCGTGTGTCCTGACCCTCCTCACGGCGGCGGTGTCCCGGGCTCCCTTTGTCTGCTCGCATCAGGGCTGCGCCCGCCTTCCCGGCCGGCCGTGCAGAACCCGCAGCCTCTCCAGGGCCGACGGTGTGGGGCCCCTGGCTGCGCTCGGCCGGGCCCCTGGAAATCCCTGCGATTGATTCACATCCTCTCTTGAAGGAATAATTAATATTGATTCATTGGAGGCACTTAGCTTGGCAATAATTGAACCCAATTCACAATAAAAGCAAGTCAGTTGTGGTTAAAATTTTTAATGGTGATGGCCTTTTTCTTTTATTTCTATGTTGAGACGTTATTTGACCCTGGATAAAATCCATCTGACACATCCAAATTAAACAAAGCCAAAATATTGATGTGGGTGGGTAGACTTGGAGGCAATTAGAACTTCTAAAGCCAACGTTAAAAGAATTGGCATAACAGGGAAATCATTAAACAGGACACATTCTTCAGAACAGATTTGAAAATGCCTCCCGAGTTAGAACGTAAGTAAAACAGCCGACGACGTTAGATGAAAACGTGATTTGTGCAAATCTAATTTGTGAATATCTGAAGGAGTCAAGAGTTTGTAACGGTTCTCATCTTTTAAAGAAAAGAATTCATTCTGTGCCCCACACAGTGAATCTAAATTATTCACAGGTCCCATTTAAGAAACATTTTTTGTGAATGTCAGTGATATTTAAAAATGGCCTACAAGAATCAGGCTTTTCTATATTTTTCTGCCGCTTATAACTCATTTTTGATCAGGAAAAATCATTACGACATTACTTATAACACCCTGGATTTCTAAATGACCCAAGCGTCCAGGATTTTTATGAAATAGTTATCTAGAAATAATTAAATAGAAGAGGATTAAGTGGAATGTAATTCATGCGATGGGACTTTAGGGAGCAAAACTCACAGGACAAGGTTAAGAAGGAAAACAATTCATTAAGAGTCTTATGCCGCCCAAATGTCTGAAAACGGCCGATTCCGTCCTAGTACAGCAAGACGCCCCTGGTTAAACGCTTTTCAGTCCCACCAAACGTCACTTGGAAAAATCTGTCGGCTTGCAAAGTACAAAGTATCGCGGGGGTGCCTGGGGGAGCCGTCGCCGCGTCTGCCTGCCTGCCCCGGCTGCGACAGTGGTGGGGAGACCCCGGGTCTGATTCGGGACCCTGAGAGAGACCTCTCGCCCACCCGCACCCCCGACAGGGCACCCGCCGCCGGGCCAGCCCACCCGCCCGCCAAGGAAGACTGACCCCCATAACGGCTCCTCCCGCTCCCTCTCTCGGCCGTGAGGTCGTTCCTTGGCCGCCCCGATTTCCGAACACGGGCGGCGTGGAACCAGGGGCTGTGTGCCAGGGGCCGTCTAGAGGCCCTTTCCCAACCCCCGGGAGCCCCCGCTGGAGAGACCCTCGCTGGGCTGCCCGGGTGCTCCTCTGGGCTTCACTTGTCCCAAGGATGCTCTCCTGTGTGAACAGCAAAGGCCAGTTCCAGAGACACCTCAGCACCCTGCTGGTGCCGCCGACATCGTTGCGGGGAAAGTCGCGTCTCCAACCATGTCAGGGCTCCCTTTCATAGCATTTTAGGGCTGGGCTGGGCTGCACCCAGCTGTGCTCAGGGCTGACTCCTGGCTCTGTGCTTAGGGCTGACTCTTGGCTCTGTGCTCAGGGCTGACTCCCGGCTCTGTGCTCAGGCCTCACTTTTGCCTCAGTGTTCATGGATCACTCCTGGCTCAGTACTCAGGGCTGACTCCTGGCTGTGCTCAGGGGACCATTCTCAGTGTTGGGTCAGACCAGGGCTGGCCACGTGCCAGGTGAGTGTCTCCATCCCCCGCTAATCTCGGCCCCTCCAACACCAATGGTTCTAAATCACAATCTCTCTCCTCCCCGAACCCACTTGTCATGAATTCAGTAACTTGTTTCTTCAAGTCTCTCTTCAATGCCTTTGAAGTATCTGAGTTGTGAGCATTAGAGATACGATCTTAAACGTATTCGTGTTCAGAAATGGATTTTGCGTGAGTCTGCTTTATATCCAAGGTGCTGACCAATTTCATTGAAAGCTGGGTAAGGGATACATAAAATAATAAATCAATAATAAAAGGCATCAAGTACTTCCCAGATACACGGTTCAGTTAAATGGTGTTTTAAATAAACACCTAGAAGAACAGTTTGGAAACATCTCCTCCTTCGGAGGGGTCACTGAAAATTAGCTGAACGCCAAGGAAAGTTTTCTGCAGATTAGGAAGAAGGCAGGATCTCTGAAGTATAGCATGAAGGAAGCCGGAGAGGAGAGAGAAAGAAATCAAGTCTTTAGAAGCCAAAGAGTCGTGCAAATCTGTGAGAACGGCCTCGACCAACTCTCCGTGGGCAGAGGACAGTCCCGGGCCACAGAGGAGACAAAGGGCCATCAAGTGAGGACTTGGCTCTAGCTGGTGTCTCTGGGCTCTCGTGGCCTGAGGGGACGTCCCCAGGGCGCCCTGGGACTCTGGGCCACCGCCAAGTCACGGGCGGGACAAGACGCTTATTCTTCCGGGTGCCCGGTGGACAGGGGGGTCCAGGTGCAAAGTTTAGCAGTGGGCAACGCCGTCCGATCTGTCAAATCGGTCAAAATATAGACAAACGCTTCAGTCTAGACTTATTTATAATGTGTAGAAGTTCAGAATCCTCCGGAGGCCTGACTCTGGAGCACTGCTGATCCGTCATGAAATGCTGAGCTGAAAGCCGTCTCTTTACGGAGGAACTGTCCAGTGCTCGCTGTGTCTGGTTCTATTTTCTTTCCCTCCTCTGTTCCATCCCCCTTTCTTCCTTCCCTACTTCCTCCCCCCTCTCTATTTCTCCTCCCTCCCTCCCTCCCTCCCTCCCTCCATCCCTCCCTTCCTACCCTTGTGTCCAGGGCATCTTACATGGTGCTGGAGATGAACCCGTCTTGGCCACACTCAAGGCGAGGGCTGTCTCTCGCCCGTTCCTGCCCCTAACCCCTGTGCTGCCTCACTCCGTTCTGTCCTTTCCAGGCATGAATGTCAGGAAGCCAGGAAGGAGGCTCACGGCCTTCACACGTGACGCGCGAGGTCTGAGGAGGAAGCCACATCTCTGGGCCTGTGTCTCTGGGCCTGTGTCTCTGAGCCCGTGCTCACCCTTCTCCCTTAAGCCCTCAGGCTCAGATCTGGTTCTGCCCCGTGTGACGGGCCATGCAGGGCCAGATGCAGTGCCCGCCCGCACACAGCCCAGCCTGCGCCTGAGCCTCCTTGGGTCCCGCAGACACTCCAGAACGAGGCCCTAAGCTGTGTGCCACTTAGGGAGGGCTGTGTCCAGTGGCCTGGGTAGCCTGCTCCAGGGGAGGACCGTGGGTCATCACGGCCTCACTGGACGTCTGCCTAGAGCCCGGGATGGTGGCACCACGTGGCACATGGGACGCAAGGGTGGCTGTACCGGGACGGGCACCGTGGAGGCCTTGTAGGACAGTCCTCGACGTGTCGGCTGAGAACGCGGCCCACGCCCTCGTGTCCTGGCCCAGCGGCAGGCTCCTGGCCACCCTCTCACACCTCGCGGAATCCCCTTCTCCCCCGCTGTGCTCAGCCTCGGGATTTGGGACACGATCGTCCATCCACGCCTGCCGCAGCACCCAAGGAGGTCGGGTACCTGAACCCGTTGCCCGATGCCCGTAGGAGCTGCTCCCGCCCAGCAGGGCTGGGGCTCTGCCGTGAAGGTTCTAGAGTCCAAAGGGTCCGACGGATCCAGCTCCAGGCCCCTGGCCCCGGACTTGGCAGCAACCACCCCCCACCCCCCTGGGTCCGCCCTGGGTCTGAGCACATATTTTCTCTATTTAAAAGTTTCTTTTCAATATTTCAATCCTTTAAGCAACATAATTGTTTTTCCACTTGCAATTGGGGAAAAAAAGAGTCCATTGTTATTTTGATTGTGCCATTCATGCAACAAATGGCTGCTTCTTTTTTTTAAACTCCTGTTGGCTGGTGTATCTGAAAATAAAAGCTTTTCTAAGAAACCGAGACATAAAATTTCGAATTGCCAATCTTCTGGCTTTTAAATGTTTTAAACCAGGAAATAATTTCCATGTGACTGTAAACTTTTTAATTACAACGTTGTCCTCTAAGAGCTTTTATGCAGTAACACATTCTTCTAATGGACCACATCGCGATTGTATTCCGAAAAAGCAAACAAAAGGAAACCGCACAGACCCAGAGCTACCCTGAGAAGACCGTGTCATTAGTAGCAGTAGGGAGACTAATTTTAGCAAAAATACGCTTTCCGTGGGATTTACTCATAAGTCAAGGTCACTCTGGGGATTTTGACGAGTCCTTGTCTGCAGTTCCCTTGGGAGAGGCCCAAGGAAACACAGACAGCTCAGGTCAGTTCAAATTTTCTTCCCCGAACCTAAGGGGATGGTTTTCCTTGGACTTCGTGTGATCCAAAATAATTTTCTGTGACACCGTGCTGCTGTTCGGGTGAAGGTGACCCATGGTCCCCGTCTCGGCCGTGGAGAGTTGGATAGCTGGTAGAGTTCACCTCGGATGCACGCATCTGTCAGGGCCCAGATGGGACGTCTCAAAGAACTTAACCAGCATGTTCTGTGCGGAGGCAATTCTCCTGGACGGCCTGGCTAGGAGCACTGAGCTTCTTCTTGTGTCTCTGGGAGCACTGAACTTCTCTGCGTCTCTGGGAGCACTGAGCTACTTCCTGCAACTCTGGGAGCACTGAGCTTCTTCTTTTGTCTCGGGGAGCACTGAACTTCTCTGCCTCTCTGGCATCACTGAGCTTTTTGCCTCTCTGGGAGCACTGAGCTACTTCTTACAACTCTGGGAGCACTGAGCTTCAAGCCAGGCCATCCAGGAAAATTGCATTCGCACGGAACATTCTGGTTAAGTTCTTTGAGACGCCCCAGCTCTGCATCCTCTTGGGGACTCCCGGTGGGTCCCCCCTCTGCTGCTCCTGCTGAAGCGAACGTGCCCACCCTGGTCTCCACCACTGCCTCGCGCGCACGCTCTGCTGAAACTCTTGCTGTTGTCTTGTGAGAATCAGCTCTGGGTTCTGTCCCCGCGAAACTCTCCAGGGGCCTCGAAGCTCTTGGTCTTCAGAAGGAAACTTCAGGCACCAACGGCTTCCTAGCTCTAAGGTCCTCGTCAAAGGTTTGGAATGCCTGGCCAGGCCCCAAGCTCCTGGCCAGCAAGATGCTGATGGTCGCCAGAGAGGAAGAAGGGCAAACTGAGCACCGCTGGGCACTGCTGACCACCGGAAAGCTCCTTGCAATGGCTAAAGGTCACTCGAACCCAGCTTCTGTCTCCTGAGACACGGGAAGTTCTCACCTGTGCAGTGCAGATATTTAAAAAAAAGTCAAGCCCACTCGTGGCATTCGACTTGAGTCAACGTGAACCAGGAGCTAGGATGTTCTCCCATGTCCTTCAGTGGGAGGACAAGGCTCACCGGCCAGTTCCAAAGTTCCGTGAGTGGACACAGGGCAATCTCCCGAGGAGAGTAGCCAACACGGGCTCTGCGGGCCAGGGGGGTTTCCTGCACTTCCTGGCCAGGAGGTTCGAAGGCACCCCCCAGGAGCCAGTGAGGAGGGCAGGGAGGGGAGGGGAGCACCCCACCACTTCAGGAACATTCTTCCCAGTTCAGCCACTTGAAGGTCTTCGTTCTATCACCATGGTTCTTTACTTTAGTTCATGTTTTTGGTCTTTAAGCCACATCCAGCTATGTTCAGAGCTTACTCCCGGCTCAGTGCTTGGGGATCACTCCTGGTGGTGCTCTCGGGACCCCTACGTGGTATCAGAAATCAAATGGGTTTAGTCCTGTGCAAGACAGTGACGTGACCTCTGCACTCCGCTGCCTAATTCCCGACTTTATATTTTCTGTGCTTGGCTAAACGGATACACACACACACACACACACACACACACACGCACGCACACACACACACACACACATGAGTATCGTGGCAAATCAATTAACTGAGTAATGTTGCTAAAAAAATAAGCCCTATTATTAGAATAGTAGAAACTACACATTCTCCAAAAATGTTACTATAACAGAGATGCTGGGAATAAAGGAATCAAATCAAATCAAATCAAATATATTTATTTGCCCACGCAGAGGCAAAAGATATTAAGTGATGTTTATGAATGGATATTTTCCCCCAAAGGAAACTGCAATTTTCCCTCGTGATTTCATGATGTAAAATAAAGCCGATTGCTTCCAACACACATGTCACACTTCTTTCAATAATCTTTCACTTGAGGATTACAGGAGATTTATTCAAAAATAGAAATAATAAGTTGTGAAGTACTGAATAGGATTCATATCATAGAAATAGAATATTATGATAACCCCGATACCTATATTAAATTTTGGTTAGACGAATTTGGTTCAGAGGGTAAATGTGTCACTGATTTCCTACCTGCTGATTCAAGAACCACGTTGAAAGGACCAAGCAGCACTGCAGCACTTTCTCTCTGGACCCCGTCCAGAGAGCCCGTCTAGTAATGCAGTGTCTTGGGCGCCCCGACTCTGCGCAGTGAATGCAGATGAGAGAGTGCCCCCTGGACGTTGGAGAGTGTGGCTGTGCCCTGAGTCAGCCTGAGGGTCTGTCTGGACCTGTGCTCTCTGACCCTTATCACGTGGCACGTGGCCGGGGATGGGATGGTCACTTTAGACCCTGGAGGTCACCTGGGCCCCTCTGCCTCCTGCAAGTGGGTGGCCGAGCTCCTGGGCACCAGGGCAGTCCCAGGTCAACTCTGCATGCGGCATGCACCCTTGTCCATCACTCAGCGCTGCTGTGGAGGGAACCAAGGGTCTTGGCCTGTGGAACCAGGAGGGCTGAGTCTAGCGGCCGAGACTGGCCCCTAGCCTTGTCCACACCTCCCGGGGCAGGCTGTGGGTTATCAGCATCCAAACTCCTTCTCCTGGACAGCATAGCCCTGATGCGGGAAGGAGAGAGGGAGGGAGGGATGGAGGGAGGGAGGGAGGGAGGGAGGGAGGGAGGGAGAAGGGGCGTTGACAGTCCAGGTCACCTCAACAGTGCTCAGAGGCGCCAGGGCCACTCCCAACGTGCTCCTGCTCAGTACCAGGCGCCAAACGGGGCCCGATACTGGCCGGGCCACCGTCGACCCACTCTCTCCACGTCTCCCTCCATTCCGTCGGCACTGTGGGTGGTCTGGGCGCCCGGGGCTCGTGGTTAGACTCGAGGTGTGAGATCATCCCGGCAGCTGAAAGCGAACGCTCTGACAGGTTCTCCCGCAGTTCTCATCAAAGGACACTTTCTTAAAATCTCCAAACAAAATTGGGATCAGATTTTGTGCTTAAGAAGATTATAGTGGGTGCTTTTTAAACTTGTGCTTTCTAAACGTTATCTTGAACAATACGCTACCTGCTGGGCTTCACTCTGTCGGGCCCTGGTTTCAGGCAACGAGGAGGACCAGCGGTGCCGGGGGTCCTGCTATTTGCTTGGGACTGTCATTTTGTCCCCCAGGTCACGACTCTGCCTGCCCAGGACACACGCGGTCGCAGAGGGAGGCAGAGAAGCCACGCGAGTCTCCGCCTCTGCGTGACTCGCCACAAACACGCAGGGACACACTAACTGCAGGCCCCGAGCCCCAGAACAACACACAGGAAACAACCCCAGCTGCAAAGGTCACCGGGGAAAGCAACGCAGGACCCCATGGGCCCAGGGAACGAAGAGCCTAGCCCCGAGCTCCACGCCCGCTCTGAATCTAGAGAGGAATTGCTGAGGACTCACGAGGAGCTTAAAGGAACAATGGGACGCGCCACCAGTAAAACACAGCAGAAAGGAGGAAACTGCAAACGGAACCGACAGATCTGAAAAACTTGGTGGGTGAAATGAAAAACTCCCAGGAAGGCCTCAGCAGCAGAGGGACAGCGCGGGAGAGGATTTATCAATATAAATCAAGGTGACAAGAGAACTTTGGGATGAACTCAAGAGGAAAGTCATCAGAATTATCGGGATCCCAGAGGGGCAGGAAGGAAGGAAGAAAGGAAGGGAGGGATGGAGGGAGGGAGAGAGGAAGGGAACGAGGGAGAAAGGAGGAAAGGAGAAAAGGAAGGGAGGAAGAAAGGGAGGGAGGGAGGGAGGGAGGGATGGAAGGAGGAAATGAAGGAGGGAGGGAGGGAGGGAAGGAGGGAGGGAGGGAGGGAGGGAGAAAGGAAGAGAGGGAGGGAAGGGAGGGAGGAAGGAATGAGGGAGGGAGGAGGGAGGGAGGGAGGAAGAGAGGGAGGGAGGGAAGGGGGGAAGGAAGGAAGGAAGGAAGGAAGGAAGGAAGGAAGGAAGGAGGAAAGGAGGGAAGGGAAGGAGGGAGGAAAGAATGAGGGAGGGAGGGAGGGAGGAAAGGAGGGAGGGAAGGAGGGAGGAAGGAGGAAAGGAAGGGAGGAAGAAAGAGAGGGAGGGAAGGAGGGAGGGAGGGAAGGAGGGAGGGAGGGAGGGAAGGATGGGAGGGATGGAGGGCGGGGGGATGATGGAAAGAGAGAGAAGTACTCCAAGACACATCCTAGTCAGAAAGACAAAAAACACGAGAGAGACAAAATACTGAAGCAGAAGATCCGAAGAAAGAAATTACATACAAAGAAGAATCCTAAATATTTCTAGCAGATTTACCAGAAAACAGTGGTGGGATATAATGGAAAAAACTCACTGAAAGGAGCATCTCCCCAATACAACTTACCCAGCCGCTCTCAGATCTGAGGGAACGATACACGACTTCACAGATGATCAACGACTCGGGAACTTCATAGACTCGAAACCGTTGTTGCAAGAAGAACCAAATGGGCAGCTCTAAGGCAGGATGAGCCTCACAAACATGACAAACTCCTGCAGAAAGATGGCACAGAGCTCCTTAACAATCATCTCTCTCAATGTCAAACTGTCCTACAAAGTGGCAGTAATTTAAAAAACATGGTATGAGAATGGAGACACACCCTCAGATCAATGGAAGATATCCTGAGTCAGACCCTCAGGTGTATCGTTAATTAAACATAAAAGAACGAAGATATACTGGGGGCTGGAGCGATAGCACAGCGGGCAGGGCGTTTGCCTTGCACGCGTCCGACCCAGGTTCAATTCCCAGCATCCCATATGGTCCCCTGAGCACGGCCAGGAATGGTTCCTGAGTGCAAAGCCAGGAGTGACCCCTGAGAATTTCTGGGTATGACCTAAAAAGGAAAAAAAAGAACACAGATATGAAGTGGAGCAAGGAAACCCTCTTCAACAAGTGAGACTGGGAAAACTGGTCATCTACGTGCAAAAATAATAATTAGACCTCTTTCTAAGGCCATGCACAAAAATCAAATCAAAATGGGTTAAAACCGTTGATATCAGACCTGAATCCATTAGGCCCAGAGAGGAGAATGTAGGCAGAACTCTCCATGACCATGAAGCTAAAGGCATCGTCAAGATAAAACACCACTCATCAAGCAAGGGGAAACATAGATTTTTTTTTAAAAAAGGTACTACATTAAACTAGAAGCTTCTGCACTTCAAAGGAAATGATGACCAGGATACAAAGGCAGCCCACAGAATGGGAGAAATTATTTACCCAACACTCATCTGATAAGGGGCCAATGTCAAAGTTAATATAAGCCACTGCTAGAACTTTACAAGGAAAATAAAACATAGAACCACATCAAAAATGGGGAGAAGGAATGAAGAGAGACTTCCTGGAAGAGGAAACACAAGTGGTCAAGAGGCATGGGAAAGATGCGAATCAAAGCAACAACCAGAGATTGTCCTACCACACAGAGGCCGGCCACATCCGGAAGCATGGCTGGTGCTGGCGTGGGTGTGGGGAACTCTCGATTGCTGCTGGTGGGAATGCCGACTGGTCCAGCCTCTCTGGAAAGCAATACGGACATTCCTCAAAAAAATAGAAATCGAGCTTCCATAAGACTCGGCAGTCCCACTCCTGGAATTTATTCCCTGGAGTTTCCAAATCGCACAGCAGAAAATCCACCTGCACTGCAGCCCTGTTCACGACAACCAGAATCTGGAAACAAACCCAGTGCCGAGAACAGACGAGCGGACGAAGGAAACTATGGCGCATCTACACAATGGAACACCGCACAGCCGCTGGGAAAAAGGAAGTCACGCAATTTGCTTGTGAATGGATGGACACGGAGAGTATCAAGCTGAGTGAACTGAGTCAGAGAGAGAGAGAGAAGCAGGCATAGAACGATTATTCTCATTTGTGGGGTCTGAAACGATAGTTTGTGAATAGTGCCCAAAGACAGAAATATGGGCCCGGAGGACTGGTCCATGCTAGGAAGCGTGTCACAAGACGGGACGGGCAGGGAAATTAGGACAGAGAAGGGGCCACGGTGACCACGATGATTGGAAATGGTCACTCTGGAGAAGTGAGTGCTGAAAGGGTAATGCACGATACCCTTTCAGTGACAGTATTACAGAGCACAGGGCACAAAAGGAAAATGAGAGAGAGAGAGAAGAAAGAGGGAGAGAAAGAAAAGAGAGAGGAGAGAGAAGAGAAAGAGAGGGAGAGAGAGGAGAGAGGGGGAGAGAGAGAAGAGAGAGAGGAGAGAGAGAAGAGAAAGAGAGAGGGAGAGAGAAAGGACAGAGGGAGAGAGAGGGAAAGAGAGAGGAAAAGTATTTCCCATAGAGGCAGGCTGTGGGGGCAGACTGGGGGGGGGGGCTGGAGGGAAACTGAGGGAAAAGGGGGAAATTCTGCTCCTTTTTCTATAGCTGGAGCCTTCCAGGGTTCAGGCAGGTTTGACGCCTGCTTCCCCAAGTAGAGCTCTCCTCTCTTGGCAGAGGTTCTCATGGTTCTTTCCCGCCCGGAGAGTGGGAGAGGGCGGCAGGAATTTTCACATCGGCTTTGGCAAATATTTCCTTCTAAAATGTATTGGAGCAAATTCTATTCACACGGAATCACTTTCATTTCTATTCCGGACTTGTGCTGTTCCAGTAATCAGAATAGTGTATTTATATCTCTTCATGTATCACCAATCCCTGTAAAAATACTCTTCAGGAAAACAGATTCCATCTATGATCCTAAAGTCATAGTGAGGAAAATATTAAGCAGAGTGTGCAAAAACCCCACAATTACATTTAAAATCTGCTTCTTGGGGACACGTTTCTTATTATCTAAGATTCTTGAGCCTCGAAGATTTTAAGTCACTCTGGTGTAGGTTTCTTTCTGTTAGTTTTAAAAGAGAATGAGACTTCTCAGCCTGTACATTCTAGGAAGTCGGCTAGCCAAACAGTCTCAGAATAATTCATCGTTTCCACGGAAGGGGCCTTTCCACACAGAAACGAAACGTAATTGCTTATGGCTCGAACTGAAATGTGGGTTTCCTCTGCCTGTGAGTGTTTGTGCTAAATGTGTTCTTTTTCCTGTTTTATTTCTTATTTATAGGTTTCTCTCATCATCAATTCATGGGTTGGAGTTGCCGTAAACAGACCATGGCCCACTGTTTAGAAAAAGAGACAAAAATGACTGTGAGAAACTCTTTCCAGGGGTCCCTGCAGCCTGGCGTGCCCGAGCCAACAGCCCCCTGGAAGAGAGAGAGCGAGCCAGCCCCCGAGTCTGTGGTTGCATCACACGTTTGAGCGTTTTCTCTCTAGACAGAGAAATGGCTGCTCCTCTGAGCCCAGAGGCACCGGAGACGCTCAGAGACATCTGCGGGAGACGCCCCAGCGCAGCGTCCTCTGGAGGTACCAGGAGAGACGAGCGTGTTCTTCTGGGATCTCAGACACAAGGTGCAGCTACACCTTGGCCCCACCCGGTTCCGAGGGCGTGCTGGACGGCTGGAGGGTCCCGGGACAGTGTCAGGTAAGTAGCTTCTCTGGCGGTTACTGACCCGCGCTGGTCGCGGGAGAAAGGGTTCCCATCCAAACGCGGGGACCCAGCGTCCTGCAGCTCGAGTTGGCCTCCGAGCTGAGTGGGCGCAGGTTGGCGGTGAGCTCCCCACACTCAGGAAGGGTCCGGACCAATGCGCCAGTTTTGCTTTGCCAAGTCGCCACCTTAGTTTCCTGTGGAAAGTGCCCTTCTAGTAGGGTGCCAGTGTGTGCCTGCCCGGCATCCAGGAATCAGATCTTTGGGGACATTCGGGTACGATCTGGTGTGTGGGTGTCACTTAGTGCCGTGTTACTGTATAGTGTTTGGTGACACCTCGGGCCCAGAAGAAGGCGTGCATTTCCCAAGTGCTTGGCTGTGTGTGGAGGAAGCCTCGCAAGGTAGGAGGAGGTGGGCTGGTGAGAAGCAGTTTCCACACAGACCCGAGCTCACAGCCGATGCCTCTTCCTGTCCCCTCCCTCCCTCCCTCCCTCCTGACCTACTTACACTTACTGACCTACCTACCTCTCCACCTGCCTAACTACCTGTAGGATAACATTGGTCTGTCCTTTCATCTGCCTCCCTACCTCTCCATCGCCTCCCCTACCTCCCTACCTCCCTACTTATCTACCTTCTATACCTACCTATCAGGGACGCTGTCTCGTTTGTCAAGTCATCAAAAATCAGATGGGCTGGTCACGTAATGAGATTTAGAGACGACTGCTGGACTAGAGCCGTTACTGACTGGATTCCACGGGATGTCAAAAGACCGCGTGGCCGCCCACCTACCAGATCGTCAGACTTCTTCATCAAGATCATGAACGATCGGTTTGAGGCTCTTCGTGTTCCTAGAACGAACAGATGCCATTGGGTTACACTAGCACGTGACAGGGACACATGGAGACGTTACTGGCGCCCGCTCGAGCAAATCGACGATTAACGGGAAGTCAAGTGATCAAGTGATCTGTCTCTCTATCATTTATCCATCCATCCATCCATCCATCCATCCATCCATCCATCCATCCTCTATTATATACTGGCTTTTTGTTAGATGGAGATGATGGCCAGAAACGGCATATCATAAATGAAACCAAACTCACACATAATCCCGAGGAAGTACTTTTCATTCATAAGCAACTAGTCCATTGGGCCAACGTGTCTGGAATTGATTTAGTCCTTCTGTATCTTAACGGGTTATGGTAGAGAGTAATAGGAGAACGCACATTATCTCTTCCCATCAAACAGGACTCTGCTTTGCTAATCCAGAAAAATCACTCAACGTGAGAAACCTTGAACATCATCCCCTGACACTAATGGTCAACCCTAACGCAGCGAGGAGAGTGTTTCTCTTCGCTAATCTTTTAAAGAACCTTTTCAGCGGATCCGCCCATTAACTCAATGTTGTTTATTTCTCTGGCGCTTTCCTAGCAGAAGCCAGATGCGCGGTTCTCCCTCCCCAACCACCCACTCTCAGTTCATCCCAGCAATGGAGATGTGCAGACGGCAGTGAGGGGTGGAGGGGAGGAAGTTGGGTCTTTTCCCAGATTCATTATCCAGTATTTTAAAGCAACTTTGATGCACTGTATTTTTAAACATTAATGGGAAAAACTCAAACTTCTTTGTTTGTTGGAGTTTCTTTGTTTTACGTGGCACATAATAAAATGATAGAAATGCAGTAATCGGTGCATCGGAGCCCGAGCTTTGCAGGGAAACACAACTATCACTCGGTAAGTGGATGATAGGCGGTGGGGGAGAAGAAAAAAGCTGTGTTGGGGAGTGAGCCTGTTGGCAAGAACCTACTCCTGGGTGTGCCAGTGAGCGGAAGCTTCAGAGTCTGCAGCTCAGGCCTGGGGGGATCAAGATTCCATCTTGTCTTACTGTTCAGATAAATTCAGAAGCTCGTATCACCGCCAGGGAGGCTGGGGAACACTTGGACCCAGACCTGACCCGCAGCTGGTGTTTTGGTTCATCTTGGGTGCAAAGTGGATGCTCACCACCAAACATCACATCTCAATTCCAGACCGGAAGGAAAGGGGACAAAAGGGAAAGATAGAGTTAAGAGGTCACTGTCACTGTCACTGTCACTGTCCTCCCGTTGTTCATCGATTTGCTCGAGCGGGCCCAGTAGCGTCTCTATTGTGACAATTGTTACTGTGTTTGGCATATCGACTACATCACAGGGAGCTTGCCAGGCTTTGCCATGCGGGCGAGATACTCTTGGTAGTTAAGAAGTATTATTAGAAAAATCGAGTTTGGGGCTGGAGCAATACCACAGTGGGTGGGGTGTTTGCCTTGCACGCAGCTGACCCGGGTTCAATTCCCAGCATCCCATAGGGTCCCCTGAGCACCGCCAGGGGTGATTCCTGAGTGCATGAGCCAGGAGTAACCCCTGTGTATCGACAGGTGTGACTCAAAAAAGAAAAATAAATAGAGTTTTCTGAGAAATCACTTAGCAAGGCTCTGGTTGGTTTCTTCTCACACGCAGGAAGTACATCACCCGAGAACACGGAGAACACCCAGTTGTAGCAAAGGCTGAAAGTTAGACGTGCCCTGAGCACACTCAATGCCACCGTGAAAGCAGGATTCTGTTGGAACAATGACCGGAAGGCGGGTGTGGGGTGGACATACGTGCTTTGCTGGATTTCGTGTTTCTATCTGAGCTACTGAGCTCCCTGGGCTGGAGCGATAGCACTGCGGGTAGGGCGTTCGCCTTACAAGCGGCCAACACGGCCGACCCGAGTTCGATTCCTCCGCCCCTCTCGGAGAGCCCGGCAAGCTACGGAGAGTATTCGATATGCCAGACACAGTAACAACAAAGTCTCCAATGGAGACGTTACTGGGCCCGCTCGAGCAAATCGATGAACAACGGGAGGACAGTGACAGTGGTGCATAACAAAGGGCTGGAGCGATAGCACAGCGGGTAGGGTGTTCGCCTTACAAGCGGCCAACACGGCCGACCCGTGTTCGATTCCTCCGCCCCTCTCGGAGAGCCCGGCAAGCTACCGAGAGTATTAGATATGCCAGACACAGTAACAACAAATGTCTCCAATGGAGACGTTACTGGGCCCGCTCGAGCAAATCGATGATCAACGGGAGGGCCTTTACCTTTACCTTTTACTGAGCTCCCTTGCCTGGTACTGGTCTAGGCTCCCGGTCCCGACATCCCAGGTGCTTTCTCTTTAAGAATGTTTGTTTGGTTTGTGCCCAAAATTGGCATTTTTTTCTCTTCCTCAGGAAGCGAACCACAGGAGCAAGTTTCTGGCTTTGCTCACTAATTATGCCTGGTGTGTGGTTTGCGGTATAAGCACATACTTGAAAAGTTTATTAAAGTGCAAATGAAGAAGGATTGCCCTCTCTCTAGCCCACAGGAGAGCTACTTTGCAGTCTGTTCCAGGATTCCAGCACTTGAAAAGTTGCCTTTTCTCCCTTCAAGGAATATTAAGACCGAAGGACTTTTCACGTTTTTTTGTTGTCATTTTCAAATTTTTTAAATTTTTTTTGGGGGGAAGGGTGTGATTGGTTAGTGTGAATTTATTTCACTTCTTTCTACTGGAACCTTGATTGGTGGAAACGCTCCTAACGTGACCACTTTAGACCTTCAGTGTCCGCTGGTCATGCTCAGTCAAGGCAGAAAAAACCACATGCAGGTTGAATCCGTTACTGGCTGTTTGAACCAAGGTGCTTGGCCCTAACTGATGGCCAACCCTGTTGCCCCAGAGGAGCCAGGGCTGGCCTGTGTCCGGGGACATTCCTGGAAGTCAGGAACAGCCCTTCAGGCGTGGGGGCCACTCTGAGCCACGGGGAAGGTGTCTCCCTGGGAACGGCTGCCCGGCTCATCTCCAGCCAGACCCCCTTTGGCACGTCTCCCCTTTGGTCTTCCCACTCTGGGAGCTGCCGTGTGCGCCCTGCTCTTCCGAGTCAACTCCAAGCCCCAGAGTTTGGGAATCAGCTTTCACTGCATCACCCTACTGGACTCCTGATGAGATGCATAACGGATTAGCAATGGCCAAGTCAGTCAGGACAGGACTCAACCCCCATGTCCAACGGCAGGTGAGTACAGGTGTATCCCATTACACAGTAGGATTCTGTGCAGCTGTCAGGGCGATGGGGTCGCACTATTCACTGCAACTCGGATGGAAGTAGAGAAGTGAGTTAGAAGAAGGACAAACACCAGGTGATCTCAGCCTCTCGAATAACAAGATGAGGGGATAGAGGATACCAAGGGGGAATGCCCGGGCAGTGCCTCTTCCCTAGACTATGGGGCGGAGATGAACAGGGAAGGAGAGAAACCGAGTGGGGAGGTGAGGCGAGTTGGACGGGGTGAGGGGCAGGGACCTGGCACTTGTGCGGAGAGAGGAGACATCCGTGTTTGTCCCCAACTCCGAAAGCAGGAGATGCAAACCTCACAATAAACTCGGTCACGCCCTGTGGAGGAGACGTGCGGGGAACCCGGGGACAGGCACAGAGGGAGGTGGACACTGGTGCTGGCTTTGGTGAAGTAAAGGTGAGGTGGGGGTGTCTGAGCTGAGACAGTCTTGCTGAGCACGAGGCTCTCGGGGACTCTGCCTCTGGGACCTCTCACGTGGCCGGAGAATGAGCTGCTGTAGGTGCCTGAAACCAGCAGGCCGGGAGCTCACCTCGCATGCGACTGAGCCGGTTTGATCACAAGTTGTCTCAACTCCTTCGCATTGAAAGTTATAAAAATCCACAAATCAAGAAGGTCCAAATAAATGGAAATTTATATTATGCCCCTGCCACTGTCACTGTCACTGTCCTCCCGTTGTTCATCGATTTGCCTGAGCGGGCCCAGTAACGTCTCCATTGTGAGACTTGTTGTTACTGTGTCTGGCATATCGAATACGTCACGTAGCTTGACAGGCTCTGCCGTGCGGGCGAGATCCTCCCGGTAGCTTGCCGGGCTCTCCGAGAGGGGCGGAGGAATCGAACTCGGGTTGCGCGCAAGGCAAACACCCTAGCCCCTGTGCTATCGCTCCAGCCCATTTCTATAATAACCCCCAATAATTTGTAAATAAAATATAGAATATCTATTACAATTCAAAGGACATTTCCCCCCCACATCAATGATAAGAGGCAACTCCGAAATTAGTATGCAATCACTAAAGCCCCAGTAGCTAAACCAATTTTGAGACAGCACGGGACAGAGAAGGTCACACCTTGTGAATCCAGAGATTCACAAGAGAGCTGTCGTGCTCAAAGCAATGCTTGGTGCTGGCGAAAAAGCCGACTCACAGGATCGGAACGTGCTAGAACTGAAAACGGAGTCCTGGCGAGTCAGGCTGGTCACCCTTCCCCCACCCTGGGGTGAGGCCCTCCCTCGCGGCAGCGGGAAACCACATGCCTGAGGTCTGAGCAGCGGCAGGGAGGGACGAAGGCCCGGCCCGTGAACCCCAAGAAGACCCCTTGGCAGTAGTCTTGGCGATGAAGCCCTAAAGGTGGCACAGGGCACGGCGGCAAGCAGGCGGGTCAGCATCCAAGCGGAGCGTGTCTGGGCGGGAAGGGAATCAGCACAGTCAGGAGGAGGCAACAAAGCCACAGAGAAGTTTTCCGGACTCCCCTGCACGACTGAGACAGCCGGGCAGCCTGGAGGGTCGCGTCTCAGCCCAGTGCCGGCCCAGAGTCCCTGCAGCCGCTCACTCCCACTCCAAAATCACCGCCACGCCCCCGGCCAGACTCTGCCGTCTCGGACGAACCTCACCGAGAAATTAGCCTGCAGGAAATTCAGGTATGTGGGTTTGGGGACTGAAATCTCCAAGGTCTCTCGGAGTTGGGATGGGCTACACCCCCACCTCCTGTACTTCCCGAAGTCCCAGCAGTCACACCCATGAACCCCCTCCAGCACTGGCATGTAAGCTCAGACTGGCCTTACTCCAAAGACGCATACATAAACCTTGAAATAGATCAAAGGAAGGAAAAAAAGAAAGAAAGAAAGAAAGAAAGAAAGAAAGAAAGAAAGAAAGAAAGGAAGGAAGAAAGAAAGAAAGAGAGAGAGAGAGAAAGGAAAGAAAGAAAGAAGAAAGAAGGGAAGAAAGAAAGAAGGACAAAAGAAGGGAAGAAAGAAAGAAGGACAAAAGAAGGGAAGAAGGAAAGAAAGAAGAGAGAAGGGAAGAAAGAAAGAAGAAAGAAAGAGAAAAGGAGAGAAAAGAAAAGAAAGGAAAAGAAAGGACACAAAAAGAAGGGGCTAGAGCAATAGCACAGCGGGGAGGGCGTTTGCCTTGCACGCGGCCAACCCGGGTTCGATTCCCAGCACCCCATATGGTCCCCTGAGCACTACCAGGGGTAATTCCTGAGTGCAGAGCCAGGAGGAACCCCTGTGCATCGCCAGGTGTGACCCAAAAAGACAAAGGCAGGGAAAAAAGAAAAAAAATGTCAA
The DNA here is from genome assembly GCF_029834395.1 of Sorex fumeus. Lineage (NCBI taxonomy): Eukaryota > Metazoa > Chordata > Mammalia > Eulipotyphla > Soricidae > Sorex > Sorex fumeus. Next base: position 1,115,657 of record NW_026606275.1, read on the forward strand.
CAGCTGGAGTTCAATGTCTTGAAGGAGGCGATGTTTTAAAAAATGTAACAAACTCACAGCTTGTACGAGGGCTTGTATGAGGCCAACCCAGTTCAACCCCCAGCACCACAATACACCCTCTGAGCACTTCCAGGAGAGATCCCTGAGCATAGAGTCAGGAGTCAGCCCTGAGCACCACTGGGGTTACTCCTGGCAAACCAAACCAAACCAAACCAAATACCAACCCCCAAAACTCACAGTTCAGTATCAAAAATAACATTTTTCTAAGTAAATGTTTTCAATGATATGATTTTGATTCACGCAAAAAATAAGAAAATAAAAATTCAAATAACCTGATGGAATAAGCGGGCAAAGGAGCTGAATACACGCATATCGGCCCAGGGGACCTCGGGAGTGCCAGGCGTCGGGGAGTGTCAGGGTCAGCGAACTGCGGGGCAGAGCCTCAGTGAGACGCCGCTGTGCTGTGCGACTGATGCCTGATCTCAGTTTCCCAAGGGATGACCCTGGTTGTCCCTGAGGCAGGAGGAGAGTCTCGCTCACTGCTGCGAGGGAGGGGGCCAGGGAAGAAACCACCATGAGGTGAGCCAAAAATCAGAGCTAGAATGATGACGTGCTCAACAGCCCGGCCGCTGAGCCTCTGCTCGGTCGGCTGCTGCCAAGTGACCTCTGCAGTATTCAGTCCCTCAGACATCAAGAGGGGAAGTGCTCTCCATGGCCAGTATCCTGGTGGACGATCTGCACGGCCAGTATTCACTGGTGGATGATCTACATGGCCAGTATTCTGGACAGTGTGATATGCAATATAATGATGTCTTATATCTCTTATCGAAATAGCTATGAATCGGAAGAGCTATGCTTAGAGTATCACGCTTCCCTCAAAGGAGAGAAAGAATCTGGAGTTCTGACCTCCGTCCACGGTCAAGAATCAGGGACGCTGTCTCATTTGCCAAGGTGTCGAAAATCAGATGGGCTGGACACATGAGATTTGGATACGACCGCTGGACCAGAGCCGTTACCGACTGGATTCCACACGATGTCAAAAGACCATGTGGCCGCCCACCTATGAGATGGTCAGACTTCTTCGTCAAGACCCTGAAGGATCGGTTTGAGGCTCTTCGTGTTCCTTGCCATTGGGCGACATTAGCACGCGACAGGGATGAATGGAGACGTTGCTGGCGCCCGCTTGAGTGAATCGATGAATAACGGGATGTCAAGTGATGTCTCTTACATCTAATGAAATATTATTCAGCCACAGCAAAGAAGATCGTGGGACTTGCAAAACGTGTGTGAACCCCGGGTAGGAGGGCGTGCTGAGGCAAGCAGTCCAGGCAGAGAGCGACTCATGCTCTGTGGTCCGACTTCTCTCCGTGATGGGATCCCTCGTGCAGAGCTGGGAACGGGAGTTTCCCGGGGCCGAGGGTCAGCGGGTAGGCGAGACTCGGTGCCGGCCTTCACACTGAGTCCTGAGGTGAGTGAGGTCTGTGGACAAGCTACAGTGCAGACTCGTAGTTGCTGAGAGGAGATTGTCAAGTGTGTCACCAGAGCAAGGGGACAAGGTCAGCCGTGTGTCCTGGGTGCAAATGAACTAGATGGTGGTACATAGTGTAACCGCTAGTAGTGTCATACTTGATAATACTTTTTAATAGTAGTGTAATACTTAATAGTACTTTTAAATACTACTGTATTGCTGCCATCCCGTTGTTCATCGATTTGCTCAGGCAGGTGCCAGTAAGGTCTCTATTTGTCCCAGCCCTGAGATTTTAGTGGGCTCTCCTTACTCGTCTTTCCCAACGCTGCCGTATTGGAAGCTCTTTCGGGGTCAGAGGAAAGAGACCATGACTGTTCCTGTTTTGGCCTTATCGAATACGCCGCAGGTAGCTTGCCAGGCTCTGCCGTGCAATACTCCTGTAATACTTAATAATCACTTGACATTCCTTGCAAAGAAAGATCTTTCTGCAGCGATGATTGAGGTCCACAAACTGGCCGTTTCTTTGTGGCCAGGAGGGCTCGGGGGGCATCTGAGGGCGGGGGTGTTCTTTCTGCACTTGGTCTCTCGAGTGTCTGCAGCTGGGACGGGCAGGGTGTGGCCAAGCCCGTGACCCCCAGTGGCGTCTCGTCCCCCACCCCGTTCGAGCGCTCGTCTCCGGATACACTCCGCCACGTAGCAGCCTTGAACCGCTTGTTTCGATGTTTCTCGAGTGTGAATTCAAAGGTCCTGCTCACGTATCGGCCATGCGGGCAGCCAGGGAGGGCAGGACGAGGGGCTGTGATTCTCACATCGCCACACGCAGACGAGCCAGCAGGGGCCTGGCAAGGGACGGCCTTGGGTGCCCTTCCCGTCCCTGCTCTGTGGGCAGGTGTCCTTGCTAAGAGGGTCTGATTGGTGGGCACCTGACATTTTTTCAGATGTTAATATTCATTAGAATCCCACCGCTTATTGAAACACCACCATCCCCAAGCCAGTCTGCTACACGCCGTAACATCTTGGAGAGGCAGAGGGAATAAACGCTTGGCTGAGCTCGGGAACGCGGGCACCGACGCCTCCAACATTTCATTATCTTTAAAAAATGGAGCCGCACATCACAGCACGAGGATACAGATAAGTTTGACTGTTTCAAGGAATAATTCTCGAGAAATATTGCATTACAAATTCAAACAGATTGAGAAAGCCGGCTTTGCTCAGTATGTATTGATAGGATTAGATTATAGCTCCGCATTCTGCGTAATAAGATTCCCCTTTCTAGGGAGGGAATGAAAAATTATACACCGTTTTATTTGTTTAGTATTCAAACAAGTTGGTGATTTATATCACGATCGGGGGCGTGGGAGGGAGAGGAAACTTTGCGAGGCTGCACGAGGCGTCCCGCAGGCCGCAGGGAACAGGAGTCCCGCCCGGCAGACGCGGCGGGTCTGCGGAAGCTTCTTCCAGCCCAGCTTGTCTATCCTGAGCGCACGGTCCTGAGGCCTGAGTGCAGTGGCCACGCGTGCAGGGGCCTGTGGCCTTCCCGGGGGCGGGGCCTGGCATCCACATGCCCTCACGCCGCCCGCCACCACTGGCTTCCACCTTTGCCGTCTCTGCTCCAACCCAGACCTGCCCAGAACCTCCCTCCCCACGGGAGGGGTGCGAGACCCGGCCCTGCTGGCCTCCCCCCGCCCTGTGGCCCCAGATAGCCGGACACTGTCGGCTGCCTCGCTGGACTCAGAGACCGTGGCAGGCCTGTGCCTATTTCCCAGAGGGCCTTTGCTCTCCTGAAGGGGGACACGGCACAGGGACACCAGGGACAGGCCAGGCCTGCAGCCTGGAAGCTGCCGGAACATCTCCTGGGATTCTGCAGGGCTACCCCCTTCCCTTCCCTTCCCCTCCCCTCCCCTCCCCTCCCCGCCCCTCCCCATCCTTGTTTGGTTTGGGCCACCGCTGCCAGTGCTCAGGGTTTCTCCCAGCTCTGCACTCTGCACTCACACTGCCCAGCGGACCCTACGCGGCACCAGGAATCAAACTTAGGCTGGTCGCACACAAGGCAAACTCCCAGACCCCTGTACTGAGGAACTGCTTGACCTTAGGGCGCGTTTTCATTCAGAGGAGCCGTTGTGCCACCCTTGAAGGCCAGGAGTCAGCAGCACTCACACTCTGAGACAGGCCTCCCCCTCCCCCAGGCACTGGGAAGCCCCCCTTGCAAGACCCAACTCCCCGTCACAGCCCACGAGAGCAGCAGAAGACTCAGACGGAGGCAGACAGGACGGGGGTACCAGCACTGTTAGCTGGGGAGAGCGGGGCCTGCATAAGGAAAGGCACTTACAGCAGGTCGAGAGGGACCGAGAGACCCCAGGGACAGTTCCAGTCCGGGGTCAAGCACTGAGGGCGCACAGAACGCCCAGTGGCCTCTGTGGAGGAGCCAGGAGGCTGGAGGACCTCCTAGAGTTCCGAAGTGAAGTCGAACCCACCCGAGAACAGTGCTGGCAAATGCTTCACACTGCACTTCCAGAATAGTCCACTCCGTCTTACTAAGGAAGTCTACGCCGAGCTGTTTCACCCCCTTCGCGCCGACGCTGGAAGGCCCTGAGTCTCCTTCTCAGACTCTAGTTCGTTCCTCAGAACAACGCGATAAACCCCGACTTAGTCAGCTGAGCTGGACCTGTTCGGCCCCATCAACAGCGAAGCTCGATGTTTAAGATATCACAGGGTTAAAAACTGGGTTCCCTAGCAGCTTGGAGCAGAAAAGTGAAAGGACTATGCGTTGATCCAGGCCATCAAGTCTGCCGGAGGGGAAAGGGTGTTGCCCCATTCGCCCTCTCTTCTCTGGAAAGAAGGATGGCGGCCGCATGGGAGCCTTGTGGACAGCAGGTATGAGCCGGGGGTGTGGGGGCGACTAAAACCTCATGGGAAGGGGGACGTTCCGGTCCGTCCTTCACGCCCTACCGAGGTCATCAGTTGCCCCCCACGAGCGGCTCTCCAGCACGGCCACAGCCCCAGAAGCACAAGGGCTTAATGCAGAACCCAGCAGCTTGGAGCAGAAAAGTGAAAGGACTATGCGTTAATCCAGGCAATCATTTCTGCCCAGAGGGGAAAGGGTGTTGCTCCCTTCCGCCCTCCTCCCTCTGGAAAGAAAGATGGCGGCCACATGGGAGCCTTGTGGACAGCAGGTATGAGCCGGGGGAGTGGGGGCGACTAAAACCTCAGGGGTCGGGGGACGTTCCGGTCCGTCCTTCACGGCCTACCGAGGTCACCAGTCGCCCCCCGCGAGCGGCTCTCCAGCACGGCCACAGCCCCAGAAGCACAAGGACTTAATGCAGAACCCAGCAGCTTGGAGCAGAAAAGTGAACGGACTCTGCATTGATCCAGCCCATCAAGTCTGCCGGAGGGGAAAGGGTGTTGCCCCATTCGCCCTCTCCTCTCTGGAAAGAAAGATGGCGGCCACATGGGAGCCTTGTGGACAGCAGGTATGAGCCGGGAGTGTGGGGGCGACTAAAACCTCATGGGAAGGGGGGCATTCCGGTCCGTCCTTCACGCCCTACCGAGGTCACCAGTTGCCCCCCATGAGCGGCTCTCCAGCACGGCCACGACTCCAGAACACAGAAACCAATTTCTTAACTATCTGACTTTCAGTAGAAATACTTCCAGAGTCAATAGGTAAAATAGCAGAAATCCAAAACCAGCATTTAATTCTTGAACCCAGCTGTAGAAAGCAAATCACTTCACAATGCTTTGTCAGCATGTCTGATTTGGGGGTGGGGGGGTAAACTCTAAATAATAGTGGTGAATCTTTTATTGAAACAATGAATCTAATCAAAGCAGATAGAGTGTTAACTAGAATTCATCTGCCTCACAGGGACGGGGAGGGGTGGGGGGTGGGGTTTTATTGGGGTTCTTCATGGTAAGAAATAAGTATTGGTAAAGGGAAATGTGTTTGATATTTGCATGACTGAGACATAAACCTGATAGCTTTGTAACCTTTCCCACAGTGATTCAATAAATAAATTAAAAAAAAAACACACACACACACAGAAAAAAAAAAAAAACTGGGTTCCGTCCCGGAGGTCATTTACCGGGAGTCTCCTGCTTTACCCAAGACCGAAGACAGGGCCTTGTCTCTCCCCCCTCCCGCTGTCGGCAGGCCTTCTTTTTATTTCCTCTTTCTTTATTTCTTTGAAGGCCGTACTAATAAGTCCTCTGAGACGCCGGGGAACCCCGATGACCTCTTCGAACGTCGGACTTTGATAACATCTCTTCGAGCCTTTGTAAACCCCATCAAGATAAACTCTCCCAGATGCTGCTGGTACAGCACACCAGATATTCCTAAATCTCTCTCAGCAAGTGGAGGACCCTTGAGAGAAACACTTTAAGCTTCTTCCTAATTCCTCGTTCTTCCTTTTTATGCTTCCTGATCTTATCAGACAAAGTTATTGGGCAACTGGGAAGAGGCAGGCGGGCAGCTCTCTCTGCTGAATCCAGGGGCTATTACCGCCCGGCTCAGTGATGTTTCATTCAGCCTCGAGCCAACGCCAGGGGGGGGCTTGCTCCAGAGTTCCACATCTCCCTCTGCACCCAGGGGTGCAGCTGCAATCTCTCATTTTGTAATTGCATTGTGCTAATATTTATTTGAGAATAGCAGCTTTAAGGGCTGGAGCGATAGCACAGCAGGGAGGGCGTTTGCCTTGCACATGGCCGACCCAGGTTCAATTCCTCCATCCATCTCAGAGAGCCCGGCAAGCTACTGTGTGTCCTGCCCTCACAGCAGAGCCTGGCAAGCTCCCCGTGGCGTATTCAATATGCCAAACACAGTAACAACAAGTCTCACAACGGAGATGTTACTGGTGCCCGCTTGAGCCAAACTGATGAACAACGGGAGGGCAGCGCTATAGTGCTGGTAGCTTTAAACTACCGACGGTCTGAAGGAAGGAGTCTGGGGAAGGCTGAGCAGTGCCTCTGAGAGAGCAGCTTAGGATGGAGCTGGACGTCTCTCTCCTGAGGTCCCCGCCCGCGCGTTGGAACAATCGTTCCACAGGGTGTTCTGTCCAGCTTGACTTCCTGGGTTTTCGTAGGAACCACCTGGTCGGGAGGAGTGTGCACCCGGCAGTGCTTCTGTCTGCAGTGCAGGGAGAGGCCAAGGGGCACCGTGGAGACCCCCCACCTGGTGGGCAGTGCCCCCTGATCGGAGCCCCCGATCCCACCAGCTCTTGCTCTCCCTCCTCCGCAAACTCCCAGTCGTGCCGCCCACTCTTCACTTCTGCACATCTTCAAGGGAACCCGGGAGACCGACCCTGCCCGCTTCTCCGCGGCCAGCGCGGCTCCTTGATGTTCCCTTGGCGGGAGCTCACGGCAGAGGCCCACGCTCCCCCGGGGATGAGTCACGGGGCTGCACCGTCCCGTCCCAGTCATTTCCTCCTCTGGAATATTCCATAATGGAAAAAAGCGTGTTTCAAACGGCTTCGTGAGAGGTTTATCTCTCTCTGAGTGTTTATCCGCTCTCCGCGGGTTCCACACCTGCTGCGGCTTTGTGATTGTTTGTGTTGCTGGGATTTTATCGGGGGTGTGGCACAGAAACTGCCTGGGGGTGGGCTGTGTGGGTCGGGGGTATCGGGTCGGCCAGAGCCCCGGGGCCGGGGAGGGCTGGTACCGGCAGCTGGGCCTCAGGATGGGAGTCGCTCACAACGGAACTTTAGATCCGCGGTCAGGGATGACTTGATGTGGTCATTGCACCGAGCTAAACGCTTATTTGAGAGCATGAAGGAATGGAAATCCTCCCCAAATAACCTGGAAGGAGAAAGCTAAGCCTGGGGTCTGTCTTTGCAGAAATGCCCGGGACGGAAGCCTTCCCCCGACCCTCGGAGCCATTTCCTGAGTTCTCGTGACAGTTTTGACAGACTTTGTGGCATTATTTTAATGGCAGAGTCGAATAGAGTTAGAAAAAATTAATTTTGACTTCTGAAAAGCTCTGCCGTAGAGAGTGACCAATAAGGAACACGGGCCAGTAATCAGGAGCGCAGAGGCACGCAGGAGCAATGTAAAATGGAAAGATGATTATTGCCTTCGGATTCTTTGCCTTCATCAAACACCGGATCTTCGGGCCCCGAGGCTCCTGCGTGAACGGCTGAGGCCTGGTCAGCCCTATTCTGGGCGCAGAGCCTCGAGCTGGGTAACAGAGAAGCAGACGAGTCCCCAGTGCTCGCCGAGAACTCCCAGGGGTCGTGAAGTTGGGAGCACCTCAGATCGGGTGGGGCTGTACCTGCACCCAAGTGATGCACCCTCTGAGCTGAGCACACAGGAGCAAGCAGGAGGCCAGAGGAGGGGCAGGACGAGGGAGCGGCCCCCAGGGATGGGACTGCAGGTCGCTGCAGGCCTGGGGTCCGAGATGGGGCCGCAGATCCCCCTCGGCGGGAGCTGAGGGTGAGAGAAAGGAGACTGGCGTGTCTGCAAACAGTCGGCGTGGTTCCCTTAGGTCCTGTCTTCCCTCAGCCGGGGGTGTCGGGTCGTGTGGGGTCTCGGGAGAGGCCGGGGCAGCGCCTGGACCCGGCGCCAAGGGAGGGCGGGCTGGGGCCGGTTCGCCAGATTTGCACACATCTCTCCAGTGAGCACAGACGGGAGGTGTGAGTGTCCTCCTGAAGTGTTGGACTCTGAGCTCGGCTGATGAGTGAGAGGGTCGGAAACGGCGGCTGGGTGGGCTCATCTCAGGGATGCCCGGAAGATTCCTGGACACACACCAGTGCTGTGACTCTGCGGCTAGGAGGGGCCTGCCCTGCGGACGGCACACCCTGGGGCAGCCCCAGCGCCCCGTGTGGGATCCTGAGACACCAAGAGCAGCTCCCGGACACTGCCAGGAACGACCCAAACAGAGCAAGCACAAGTGTGATAGTCACCTCCCCAAAGGGAAAGAGGAAATCACGTGATCAGGCCTCGCACACCGCCAGCCTGGACGCTGCCCCAGCCCTGTGGGGGGTGGGGGGGCCCTAGCACCCGGGAGTGAGCCCTGGGCACCGAGTCAGGAGAGCCCCAGTATGCCCGGGGTGCCCCCACCTCCCCTCATGGATGACATTATCATATCAGTCAAAATTCTGAGCTTTGGCCTATGTTTATGATTAAAAACCCTTTAAAATGGAAACACGATGAACTTAATTCAATATAGTAATGTCACATATGACAGGTGGGTAATTAATTTACAACAACCATACTCAGTAGTGAAAAATCGAAAGTCTGTCCCCTGACCGGCTCAAGGCAAGGACGTCCAGCCTCACCCCCACCATTCACCAGAGCATTTGGAAGATTACGCAAGGAAAAGAAATTAAATGAATTTGTATTGGAAAAGAAGTCAGTGTATCCCTCTTTATTGATGATGTGCTATTATGTCCAGAGAACTCAAAAGACTCCGTCTGAAAGCGTCTAGAAACAATAAAGCCTTAGAACAAACCTGCAGGCTATAATATCGAGACGTGACAAACTATTGCATTTCTATGTACAAATAATTATTTAGAAGGAAAATGGTCTCCCGCTGGTGGTCAGGGCTGACTCGTGCTCTGTGCTCAAGGATCTTGTCCGGCAGTGCTCAGGCGGCCACGTGTGGTGCTGGGGACCAGACCCGAGTCTGCTCTGGGGGCGGCCAGGGCCTAACTCAGATGTTCCTCTGGCAAGGGCCTAACCCACTGTGATGTTTCTCCAGCTCCAGAAGAAAACGTTTTCGCCACACCCAGCCATGCCAATGCTCACTCCGGCTCTGTGCTCAGAGGTCACGCCGTGATGCTCGCGGCTCTACGGGCAGTGCTGGGCAGAGAACCTGGTTTGGGGGCACCCGGGCCCTCGCCCGCCCCACAGAGCAGCGTTCGTCCTCGGGCCTCCCGGGACCCTGTCCCCAGCGTCTGTGTATGTCAGGGCCGCAGGGTCGGCCACAGTTGGGGACAGGGCCAGCTCGGCCGGGGCAGGGCCAGGCTGACCCCCCTGGGGAATCCACAGAGAAGGGATCCGAGCAGGGGAAACGCCAGTATCCTGCAGCCAGGAGAGACTGGACACTTCCTGGAGTCGGACATGGGGGTTCCCGGGTTCAGACAAAGTCCCGTGTGGGTTAGGAGCCTGAGAAGGTCCTTCCTGGTGTGGGAGGCCCAGGAGCGGGCCTGGAGACCCCCAGCTCATCAGCTGGTCATCCCCTCCCTCTTCAGGTGTCTCAGCGCCCAGCGTGGGGGCTGGACAGGCCCAGGAGGCCCGGGACCCTCTCAGCCCTCACCGACCCCTGGCAGGAGCACAGACCTGCCCGCCCATGTGGCACGGGGTCCCGGGCAGGAGCCCCCAGGAGAGAAGGGGGGGTCGCGTGTGCACCACTCCGCCATCAGCCAGTGTCCACAGAGGGCCAGGGGCCACTGACCCCGGGGGTCCAGGAGAGACTCTGGTGCCCCAAGGCGGAGGCAGCTCTGTCCCTGCTGGGCCCACCAGCTGCTGTTTGCTGACAGCGTTCGGTCATTCTGCCAAAAGGCCACCGTCCACCTGCCCTGGGATCCCGTTCTCTGCATCACCAGTTCAAAGGCAATCGCCGATCAAAGTGCCAGTGAGAATCCTCTTGGCACTTGTCTTGCCAGGGACCGGAGAAACGGAGACACGGTTCAAACCTGCCTGATGCAAACTTCCCCCGATGGCACAGCCGTGCAGACGTTTCGGCTGACTTCCCCCCACCCCTTCCCCTCTCCTACACCCTCTCCTCGGGGCGTGCGATGAGTGTCGGGGCGTCCCCAGCCCAATTTGTCTCTTGTCTGTGTGCGTGGTTGGTGGTTAGCCCTGCCTCTAGATTTCGCAATTTTTTCCTGACTTGTTAGAACTTGGAATGTCTCCAAATGGTCTCCTCCGTTTGGTCGTTAATTGCTTTTAATTACAAGAACTGTAAAGAGGCATCAGAAGCCTCTCAAGTTGGTTTCCCCACCTATGTACGCATGTGCACGCGTGCTCACACACACACACACACACACACACACACACAGCGCCGTAAATGTATATATTCATTTACATGGAAGCCCTGGGCATGGAAGGACTCAGTTACCAACATGGCCAGACCAAAGTAGAACCGTTTCAATGCTGGGTCTACACACCCCCACCCCCCTTTGCTGCCTGTAGGCGTTTGAGTTGAACTTTCCTAAATCAGCTCCGAGAGTCCTTCTTCGGGGCGGGGTGGGGGGGTGGGGAATGGGAGATCAGAGTGGTCTGAGGTCCAGAATCTTCTGCACCCCAGTGGGCGTGTCTGCTCTTTCTCTCTCTTGGCTCAGAGGTACTTCTCCTTCCCCTCCTGGTCTTCTCTGTGTGAGGGCGTCAAAGACTTTCCCCATTTCGTCTCCTTTTTATCAGCTTATGAATGTGACGTGTGTTTTGGCTTCCGTTGAAGAGGGTCGTGTGCCCACACGAAGGGGACCGCCTGGCGGTGCCCAGACACAGCTGGCTGTGACCCCAGAGCCCCCCTGGAGGAATCCCCAGAGGAAGAGATCTGGTGTGGATGGGCAGACGGGACCCCGTGGCCTGCCGCGTAACAGCCACCATGAAGACCAGGCATCTGGCCACGGTGCCCAGAGTGGGCGGGTTCCAGGCCAGGTTTGCTGAGGAGCTTCAAGACTCGGTTGTCACCTGGGGCCGGGAGAGGCTCCAGGAAGCAGCCTCCTTCCCACGCGAAGGTCCGTCCCGCGGGGTGTTTCCTCTCTGGCCCGAAGTACCACCAGGCGGGTCGTGTCGCACACAGTCAACTGGTTCTTGACAGAGTGAAGAAATTCCTCTTTCAACAGCGTTTCATCTCGCCTCTCCTGAAGGCGGCCTTCGTGGGTGTGAATGCTTGTGTGTTTCAGGGGTACGTTACCGTGGCATGTCTGGCCTCGTATGCCCATTTCCTCCCCCTCCACCCACAGGACCCTCTCCCTGGCCCCCCAAGGGCCAGTGCCCCCAGTTCTGGGGCGAGGGTCCTTTTCCTGGATTTGCTTCTCTCGAGCCCAGCGAGGCCCTCTGAGACCCGTCTTTCTCCTGACTCACATCACTTAACACGACTCCCTCGGTTCCATCGTTGTCTGAGCGAACCTTGAGGCTTCATCTCTTCTCACTGCCCACGAGCCTTCCGTGGCGCCCTCGGACCGAAGCCCTTGCCCGTCCCTCTGTCGTGGGGTGGCCTGGGCTCTTTCCGCAGCTCGGCTCTCTGGGCACAGAACAATGAGCAGAGCTGCACATCCTGCTCTTCAAATGAGCGTTTTCTTGTGTTCTTTGGATTGATCCCAGACCGTGGAGTTGCTCGATCATGTAGTAACTCTCGCTTTTTTAAAAAAAAATTTTGAGAAATGTTCGCACTGTTTTCCACCGAGCCTAACCCAATTTACATTCCCACCCACAGAGATTGAATGTTCTTTTGTGCTCCCGTGCCCAGGGGGTTGGCTCTTCACGGCCTTTTTGATGTGTTCTCACCCCGCGAGGAGATGTTGCAGAGTGAGGTGCTCTGATAGGATTTCACTGATAATCTGGGTGCTGGGCACTTTTTTCAAGGTGCCTGTTGACAGATTTCGTGTTTCCTTTGGAAAGGCTCAGGGCTGCTTTTCATTTTGAACGGGGTTGTTTCCTTTGGACTGTTGAGTTTCGTGGCATCTTATGTATGTTGGACGGTTGCCCCGAGACAGCTGTAGAACATGCAAACAGCCTCTCCCACTCAGTGGGGTGTCTTTCTGCTAAGTGATAACTTCCATCACAACGCAGAGCTCCTCTGTTTGAGGCATTGCCATGGTCTGTTTTGTTTTCCTTGACAATGGAGTCAGCCGCTCAAGCCACCCTTTCCCTCACTGCTGTCAAGAGGGTGGAGAGCTCTGCTCACGTTCTCCTCCTCGATGCAGTTAGAGGTCCAGGACTCACGGCTGAGCCTTTGTCCTATTGAGTTAACGTCCATGCAAAACGTATGCAAAGCACTCCGTGCTGTGTCCCCCGCACCCTGAGATGTGGTGCAATTTAATTCACTTGCAGAAGGCCGACTGGTTTTCCCAGCACTGTGGGTTGAAGAGATTTCCCTTCCTTGTTTTAGGCTCTTGGCTCCTTTGTAATAAATGTGGCCCTTGAAAGTTTCTCACTCTCCTTTCAGTGTTGTTCCACTGGTCTGAGCCCCGACTTTTATTCCGGTACCACACTGTTTTCATTACAGTAGGTTTATAGTATAGTTTAGTGCATCTCCTATTTTCCCTTGGGGTTGTTTTAGCTATTTGGGATTTAAAAAAAATAGTCCCATACTTATTGGAACAGTATTCATTCTACGTCTTTGAAGAATGACATTGGAACCTACATCATGGTCTGGATAAGACGATCATTCAAAAAATATTCGTAACGTAGTCCCGTATTAAGTTCCTCCCGAACTGGGGAGTTTCTTTTTCTTTCTCTTCTGTTTTCTAATAAACCTTTCTATTTCCAAAAAAAAAAAGAAAAACTACATAAAAATGTATTTTTTTTTAAAAGTTACTCTTGGGGGTCTGGTGCCGCCAGCAGGTCAATTTGTACCTGTGAGGCGAGTGCATCAGCAGCCTGATGGCGCCTTCAGACTTCCAGATACTCGAAAACTGCTGCCGTGCCTTTGGCCAGACCCCAAAAACTTGGGCAAAGTTTACCAAGAAAGTAAATGGCCAAAAGTTAGGTGTGTGGGAGACACACCCACAAACCACCTCGGGCTCAGCTATATAATTGGAGGCAAGGCCTCTCTGGTTCCTGATCGAACTGCTTAATGGCCATGACCCCAGAGACTCAGAAATGAACCTCAGAACCCAGAGACTTCTTGCAGAAATGCGTCCTGTTCCTGCAGTAGGTTACTGGGGCTGGGCCACTCCAGGTGGGAATATGTTTCATGCCTTGGCTTGTTCCCCCGGCGGCCCGGTGACCGTCATCCTCCAGAGGCCACTGGACAGACAGGTTTGAGCCTGCAGTGACGAGACACGCGGGGCCTCACCAGATGGGGGTGGAACCGGCCCCTTCCTCCCCATCCCAATGAGATCCAGAGTCGCCGCCTACAAACGGCCTCTCTGGCTCCTAATCAAGCTGATTAATAGCCATGATCCCAGAGACTCCGAAACAAATCTCGAAACCCAGCGGCTTTTGGCAGAAATGCATCTTGGACCGCATACACGGCCATCGCTCCAGAAGCAAAAGGACTTAATCCAGAGTCCAGCATCAGAAAAGTGAATGGACTATGTGTTACACTATGGCGCCATGCCTCACCAGGAGGGAAAGAGTGTTGCTCCCTTCTGCCTTTCTCCCCCTGACAGCAAGATGGCCCCCACCTCGGAGCTTATAGGAAAGCCAGGTATGAGCCGGCGGTGATGGGGCAACTGCAGTCTCATGGGAAGGGGGGCGGTACTGGCTCATCCTTCACGCCCTACCGAGGTCACGAGTTGCCCCCCATGAGCGACTCTCTGGCATGGCCATAACATCAGACACACAGAAACCAATCTTGTAATTATCTGGCTCTTTGCAGAAATTCAAAATCCGCCACATAACATGTTATGATTTTCATAACCAGCTATAGAAGACAAAGTATTTCACAATGCCTTTCAGCAGTTCTGATTGTTGGAGGGGGGGAAATTCTAAACAATAATGGTGCATCTTTTGGCAAAATAATGAATGTAATCAACGTAGAGAAGAGTTAAGTGGAAATCATCTGCCTCACAGGCATTGGGAGGGGTGGGAGGGGGGCATATTGGGGTTCCTGGGGATGAAAAATGAGTACTGGTGAAGGGAGAGGTGTTTGATCATTGTATGACCGAGACTTAAACCTGAAAGCTTAGTAACTTTTCCCACAGTGATTCAATGAATAAATATAAGAAGAAAAATAAATAAATAAATAAATAAAACTATGAAAAAAAAGTTACTCTGCCAATTCATGAATGTAGAATATTTTTCCACTTTCTTATCTCGTCTATTTATTTCTTTTAATTTTGACTTATATAGTAAAAGTTTTCATCTTAAATTAACTCCTGGTATTTGATTGGTGTTTTATTTTCTTTTGTTTTGGTTTTTCAGGCATTGTATATATATATATATAAATATTTAATAAAACGTACTTCTTGGGGCTGAGATATAGCACAGGAGTGAGGGCACAGCCTGTCTGGGCTGGCCTGGGTGGGTCCCTGGCACCACAGGGACCCCCAGACATCGCTGGCAGCACCCCCTGCACGACCCAGGTGCCTCCAGCAGTGCAGGCCAGAGCAATGCTGCGTCCAAGGGCCCTTTCACTGGACCACAGCCTGTGGGCAGAGAGTATCTAAGGTGGACCTCACCGTCCCGGTGCCATTCAGAGCCCACAGGCGTTTCTTTCCTCTGGAGATCACTGTTTGCATAGAGAAGGAGAATCGCTTTTCAGAATTTTTTTAATTTTACTTTTATAAAGTGATTTATCACATTCAATATTCCAACACCAATCCCATCACCATGACACCTTCCCTCCACCACGATTCTCAATTTTCCCAATCGCCACCCAAGCCTGCCCCCCACAGCAGCCCCTAAATGATTTATTTTGTATTCCTTGTTATATTAATCCACTAAAAATGGTCAAAAAAGATTTCCTTCAGAGAAAGGGTATGTCACCTCGGAGCCATTAAGCCCTTGTATAAGAGGTTACTGAAATGTTGTTACAGGTTGTGTGCTAATATTTTCTTAACCAAGATTGGTTGCCTTTTACTTTACACCACAGCGGTAGGGCGTCTGCCTTGCACGCAGCCCACGCGGCCGACCCGAGTTCGATTCCTCCGCCCCTCTCGGAGAGCCCGGCAAGCTGACGAGAGTATCTCGCCCGCACGGCAGAGCCTGGCAAGCTCCCCGTAACGTATTCGATATGCCAGACACAGTAACAACTAGTCTCATGATGGAGACGTTACTGGGCCTGCTTGAGCAAATCGATGAACAACAGGAGGACCGTGATGACCATGATGACCCATCCAATGTGGTGTGCTACTCTTGGTTTATCAGCAGTGTAGAGTTTTTTCAGCTATCATGCTACTGTACTGGTCTATTGTTTTTAGTGGTGGAGTGTGTGTGTGTGTGTGTGTGTGTGTGTGTGTGTGTAATAGTAGTAGTAATAGTTTATTTTTATTTTTTATTTTTTTTTTTGCTTTTTGGGTCACACCTGGCGATGCACAGGGGTCACTCCTGGCTCTGCACTCAGAAGTCACTCCTGGCGGTGCTCAGGGAACCATACGGGATAATGGGAATAGAACCCGAGTCGGCTGTGTGCAAGGCAAACGCCCTACCCGCTGTGCTATTGCTCCAGCCCCGGTAGTAGTAGTTTAGTGGGGGTTTTTATTATATCTATCATTTTGTCTACAAGTAGTGAGAGTTAACTTCCTTCATAACTGAAGCCCCTTCTCTTCTTTCGACGTTTGTTCTGTGGATCTATTGTATCTCTGTCTGCCTCAGTTCCCAGTGATCTGCAGTGCTCGCTCTGATCTGGGACTTTCTCCTTAGAAGCTTTGTTGGCCCAAGATACAAAATACAAGCTATGGTACGCCTAGATGCAGCTGTGCTAATCTGTAGAAGGCTTTCCTTATGATGACTCCCATTTAATGTCGTACTTATCACTAATAAACATTTTAGACTGTATGTCACGGTCAGCGGCCGGACTGGAAACAGCAGGGTGGTGTGTGTGTGTGTGTGCGTGCATGTGTGTGTGTGTGTGCTGTATTCACACGCAGGAGCGTGGCTGCGTGATGTGTCGCACCCATGTGCATGCGTGTGCCCCCGTGCTGCCTGTGATTGTGTGTGCCGGTGCAGGTGTCTGTGTGAGCTCATGGGTGTGTTTCTGCACGCCCGCGGCTGTCTTTGAAGAGCGCCGTGTACCAGATAACACCCCACGGACAGCCGCGCTCGCACACGCTTATCTCGGTTCTGAACATGGGCTGACCCCTTCCGGGGACGGGTCCCCGAACCGCAGAGGTGCAATTACCTTGAGCGCGTGAGGTGACAGAGGTGGCGGGCCGGCCCGTGAGAACGGCTCCCGGATACAGTCGTTCCTCGGGAAACAAGATAAATGCGGCTCCTTCTCCTCGTGGTGCCGCGTAAAAGGGCAAGTGTTCATTTTCCCCTTGAGTGAATCCACACGCTTCGTTGGAAGCTGCCAGCAGAAGGAAATAGTCCAAGGACAGACGAGAAGGCTAGGAAAATCAAGAATCCCCGCCGCGCGAGAACACTGCAGGAGAATCGGGCACGTTCCAGCAGAGGCGATTCTTAGACAAAAGGCTGGAATCGGAAGAAGACGAGGATTCCGAGTTCGCCCACGTCTCTCTCCAGGTGAGACCGAGCCGATTTCTAGATCACGTGACTCGCCCTGGGGCCTGTATGACACCTGGAGGATGACAACTCGTCCTGGGCGTGTTGCGTCATCGGCGCAGATTTTCTCGGGGATCATTAAGCAGAGAAACCCTCCTCTGTCCCTTTAAAACATAAACTGGGTCTCGGCACGTCTGCTTAGTGAAAGATCCTGCAGTCAACAGGACCCACCTTGTGTCCCTCCTGCTCCTTCCCGGGGAGACTCTGGCCCCCCAGAACTGCTTTGCCCGATGGCGGGGAGTGAGTGCTCAGCCTCAGCGTCCGATGCATTGCTTCGCCTAATTTGCATCTATCTACTAAATGGTTTAATTAATTTTGCATTGTGCTTACTGACGAGTTTTAATTAGCAGTTAAATCAGTTCAGTTAACGAAAAAATGTAGGTGTTTACATGCATGCAAATTGCAATGAGATTTCAGGGCTCAATTCAGAAACTGGTTCCATGCCATTGGTGCTGGATTTCGGTGGGGCGTCACCGTGAAGGAAGCTTTCTCCGGCTAGGCCGTCTCCCCTCATAAACGGTGGGCGCGTAGCAAGCAGCCTGGGGGCCCTGAGCTCTGGGCCCAGAGAAGCTGCTCGTCTGGACCCTCAGGAAGGCCACGCAGAGGCGCGAACCGGTTCAGCTCTAAGGGGCTGTTCCACGGGGGTTCCTTGCTAAATTGTTCGTGTCCCCGAAACAGGATGCAGGGGGAGGTGGGAGGGGGTGCAGGCGAAGACCCTCACGGAGCCACTGGTCACTGGGTGAGGGAGGGTGGGTGCTGGGCTCTAATGCCGCCCACCTGGGTTTAATGGTCCCCACGCTCTGCCAGGAGTGATCCCTGAGCACAGAAGCCTGAGCGACCCTGGGGACCGCCAGTGTGGCCCAACAAACCAACTCCAAACCCAAAGCAAAACCCGCGTGTGGCACGCTGACCAGCCCCAGTTCGAAACGAGCTGCTGCCCCTTTTCGACCCTGGTTTTGTTGTTTAATGAACACTGCCAAACACAGTAAGAACAACTCTGGTAACAGAGACGTTACTGGGCCCGCTCGAGCAAATCGACGAACAACGGGAGGACAGTGCTACGGTGCTGCGTTCACTCCCTGATTTGGCTTCTACGTCAGGATACAGTCATCAGAACAGCTTTTTTTCCCTTCATTTTTTATAATTTTATTTATTGAATCACCGTGAGAGCAGTTACAAAGCTTTCGGGTTTAAGTCTCAGTCATACAATGAAACACCCGTCCCTTCACCAGTGCCCGTTCTCCACCCCCAAAAAACCCAGTATACCCCCATTACACGCCGTCCCCCTACCTGTGGGGCAGAGGATTTCCACATTACTCTCTCTCTACTTCGATCACATTCAATATTTTGACACCAGACCCACCATTATTATTTGGGATTTTTTTTTTTTGTTAACCCGATTAACATAACAGCTTTTAGACAAAAATTTTTTTGTGGGGTCACACCTGGCAATGCTCAGGGGTTACTCCTGGCTCATGCACTCAGGAATCACTCCTGGCAGTGCCCAGGGGACCATATGGGATACTGGAAATTGAACCCGGGTTGGCCGCATGCAACGCAAACGCCCTACCCACTATGCTATTGCTCCAGCCCCTTTTCCACAAATCTTACCAACCATTTATAAATATAATGTATATTTGCGTTGCATGTGGCCGACCTGGCCGACCCAAGTTCGATTCCTCCAGCCCTCTCGGAGAGCCCGGCAAGCTACCGAGAGTATCTCGCCCGCACGGCAGAGCCTGGCAAGCTCCCCGTGACGTATTCGATACGGCAAACACAGTAACAGCAAGTCGAAGGAGACGTTACTGGGCCCACTTGAGCAAATCGATGAACAACAGGAGGACAGTGGAGTGCGGTGCCACATATGAATCATATGTACATATATTATATCTGTATATTTATATGTAATTACTTTAAGAAAGTGATTTTGCAATCCCTGGATCCTTTGATACTCCCTGGAGGTGGTCTGATTAAAAAGGAAATGTTTCCAAAACAAGAAACTTTTTTAAAAAAGTGTTTGTTTATTTATTTGATTTGAAATTCAAGATATTTCCAGGATTTCAGAAACTGGCTGGAGGTGCTCGGAGCTGCCTCATCCAGTCCTGGGAAATAGGAAACAGACTTGTTATGTACACAACTCAATGAGTGTATAAAAATGTGCACGTCAAATACCGCCCCCCCATTCCTTTTTTTTCCCTCCGAGGTTCACGTCAGAGGGTCCGTTGAGCTGGGTGAGGCTCTTCCCAGCCGTCCCCGTGCTGACGAATGTCCCGTCTACTCTTCAAGAGATGTTTGACTCGCAGCGTGCTTCTTAGGGCATCTCTAAGCGGTTACTGTTTGCAGAGGTGTTTCTGGAACCCGGGAGGGCTGAGTTTTCTCTGCCAGCTCCAAAAGTCCCACATCCCACACGAGGAAAACGCTGCACTCTAGAAACACGCATTTTTCGTTTTTGACTTGAACAAGAAGCACGTTTCTAAGCCATAAGGGTAATAGGCTGAGAAAGTTGTGGGACCCGGTGCAGGTGGGAATGTTGCCTCCTTCTGGGGGCGAGGGAATGAACGACTGGGGCCACACTCAGCTGCACTCAGGGCTGACTCCCGGCTCTGTGCTCAGGGCTGACTCCCCATTCTCTGCTCGGGCTGACTCCCAGCTCTGTGCTTGGGGCTGACTCCCAGCTCTGTGTTCAGGGCTCAGCCCCGGCTCTGTGCTTTGTCACTCCCAGTTCTGTGCTCAGGGCTCACTCCCGGCTCTGTGCTCAGGGATCACTCCTGGCTCTGTGCTCAGGGCTGACTCCTGGCTCAGTGCTCAGGGCTGACTCCTGGATCTCTGCTCAGGGCTCCACCTCAGCTCTATGCTCAGGGCTGACTTCCCATTCTCTGCTTGGGGCTGATTTCCGGCTCAGTGCTCAGGGCTTCCCCCTCAGCTCTATGCTCAGGGATGACTCCCCTTTCTCTGCTCGGGGATGACTCCCGGCTCTGTGTTCAGGGCTCACCCCTGGCTCTGTGCTCGGGGCTCACTCCTGGTGGGCCGCAGATATGTGATGTTGAGGGGGGGTCTTCAGTCTCCCCTTGATGGCTGCCGTGAACAGTCCAGATTTAGGCTGGCCCATCCTTAACATTTTTTACTTCCTGCAAATTCTGGCCTTTTTTTTTTTTTATAAACAGGGAGTCAACAATTGTCCATTATAAAATACTGCCCGAGTTTGGGCTCACCCAGGGGCAAAGACTAAGGGAAGCACCTCAGGCCAGGAGCCAAGTTAGGGCCTCGGGTCTGCACAGCCTCAGTGCACTCGCCCCAGACCAGTGTCCATTTGAAAGGAAAACCCTGGTCTTTAGCTCACTGCATTGCCTGTAACACAAAGCCCCAGTTTCCCTATAAAAACCCACAAAAAAGAGCCGCAGTTAACTGAGTCCTACGCGAAGTCCCTCCCTGCTCAGAGAGTGCCTTTTCTTGTCTCTTCTACTCGCCAATAAACCTTTCTACTTCCCAACTCTGAGTCTCAGCATCTTTATGACTCGGTATTTTCATTCTCCTGCCCCCACGCCTGGCTGTCCTCACTGGGGCCCCTTGGAGGGGGGAGGGTTGAGTTTCTCTCTGCCCCCCCCCCCCCCGCCCCGAGCAGAGCCCCAGCAGCTGAGGACCTCCGGAGCTAGCCACAACCATGCTGGACCACTCTCCACACGTCGCCTCATGCATGAAAGAACTGGCAGAGGAACCCAGGTATGCGGGTCCCGGGGCTGAGGTCTCCAAGCCTGCTTGGATTGGGACTGGGCCTTCTCCAACCAGACCCCCCATCTTCCAGTAGGTAGGCGTCACACCCACCAGCTGCCACCAGCGCCAGGTTGGTCCCATCAATGGCCAAGATGCAGAGACTATAAAACCCAGCTCCCGGAAGCACGTGCGACATCTTATTTTTTCCTTTTAACCTGGCAGGTTACCAAAAGTATCCTGCCCGCACGGCAGAGTCTGGCAAACTTCCTGTGTCGTACTCAATATTCCAAACACCAGTAACAATGATGGGTCTCGTTCTCCTAATCCTGAAAAAGTCTTGAATATGGCACTTTCCTAAAAATCTCAGGGCTAGGACCAAGGAGACGTTACTGGGGCCTGCTCGAGGCAATCGACGAACAACAGGATGATCGTGATTGTGATTTTCATTCTCGAGAACGTTGAGGAGTCCGGGCATCATGGCGAGCAGAGCCCGGCACCCTGCTCTGCCTCCTGCATCAGCACCGGGACCCTCCCTCAGCCGCACCCCAGCCCGGAGCCTGCCCGCCCGGCTCTCATTCCCATCGGGCCTTCCGTGTCGTGCTCAAGATCATTCTCGGGACAAGTCCCGGGAACACGGTCAAGGTCGGGAGGAATCATGGCTGAGAAAAAGAGAATCGTGGGACAAGGGGCGGGAACAAATTCTGCGGATGGCGGAAAGGCTGTAAGAACGGATTCGAGGGGCTCCGTATTCGCCAGAGACCCTCGTGGTAAGGATTTAACACTAAGCGGCAGCTTGGATGGGATGCCCGGCTTATCTTTTTTTTTTTTCTTTTTGGGTCACACCCGGCAATGCACTGGTTCATGCACTCAGGAATTACCCCTGGCGATGCCCGGGGGACCATATGGGATGCTGGGAATCAACCCCGGGTCAACCGCATGCAAGGCAAACACCCTACCCACTGTGCTATGGCTCCAGCTCCCCGGCTTGTCTCTTTAACCCAGCTAACACAGCCACTGGCATCAATTCTGGGAAAGCAGAGGAATGAGTCAAGGTGCAGAGTGGCGGGCGAGAGTCTGAAAGGGGGAAGGAAGTTGGACTGGGTGACCCGAGTTAGCCAGGAGGTTAGCAAGGAAGGGACAAGCCAATCAAGGAAACACTCGACCCCCGGGGCCTGGGAGGGACCAACCCAAGGCAGGAAGGTCCGAATCCAAGCAAAGGCAAGAAAGGGGGGAGCTTGCAGGGAGCCGGGGCCGCCTCTGTGCAGGGGACCCAGGTCGAGCTGTGCGTGGGCTTGGGGCGAATCAAGAACTTCTTTGCTCGCGTGTTTGATTGACTTGGCCTCACTTTTCGGGTCACGGACCCCAACAATGACCCTGATGATGCGTGATGACAGACCCAGCCACACACCAGGGAGGCCTGGGAAGCAAGTCCACGTGGCTCGTGCGGGTTTGCTCGGGACCCAGTGGCGGTCAGCTGATGAAACAGTGACCATCACAGAATCAAAGATTCCCCCGTCCCCGGCGTGGCGCAGGGCCACCAGGCCACCCCCTGCCCAAACACATGCTCCCTACAAATGACAGATGCCAGGCCCTGCATGGCCCCTCCTGCTAGCAAAAGACAGAAACTCTTTGTGTGTGTGTGTGTGTGTGTGTGTGTGTGTGTGTGTGTGTGTGTGTGTTCTGGATTCTTCGCTAGCACTGACCGATGGGGCTGTTTCTTGGCTATCCTGGATCAGACGGGATCACACGGAAACATTCCCAGCCCTGACATCTTGTACCGCCTCCAGCCCCTTCGACGGCCTGGGCTGGGCTCTGTGGAGCATGACCCTGGCACCGGGTGGTCCTCAAGCTCTTCGTGGAACTTCGGGGAAAGACAGTGGACTAAAGTAAAGGTGTTCAGTGGCCAGATGCTTCTGGGCTGTCTCGGCCTCTGGAAAGGCGGGGGCTTGTGTCAGCCCAGGAGAGGAACCGAACTCTGAGAGGGCCACGAGACCCCTAAGTCTGGGCGATTCTTTCACTGAGAGATGGAGAAACGGAGCCACGCTGTGTGTGAGTCCAGCCCCCTGGAACTAAGTTGCATCAGCCTGCAACTGAGTCATGCAGGAAGCACACACGCACCTCCTTCCTGCTTTCACTTTATTTTTTTTTTATATTTAAGCAGGTAGGGCACTTGCCTTGCACGCTGACGACCCAGGTTTGATTCCTCCGTCCCTCTTGGAGAGCCCGGCAAGCTTCCAAGAGTATCCCGCCCGCACGGCAGAGCCTGGCAAGCTCCCCGTGGCGTATTCGATATGCCAAACACAGTCACAACAAATCTCACAATGGAGAGGTTACTGGTGCCCGCTTGAGCAAATGGATGAACAACGGGAGCATAGTGCTCCAGGGCAGTGCTACAGTTAAGAACTAGGTGAGGAGACTGGAAGTTTAGGGACAGGAGCGGGCAGGGGCCAGGCGGCTACTGAGAGTGTCTGAGGCAGGAGCCTGGCCGACAGAGGGTCAGGCAGACCCCCGGGAAGCCCCAGCCCTCAGCCCTGCCTCCCCCTCGGGTCTCCCTGCCCCGCGGCTCCAGTATCCACGAGTCTGCTGTCGTCACGAAGACATGCCACGAAGATTAATTACAACAATTTCTCCCGCACCTGGGATTATTGATATCCGAGATGTTCCCAGACCCTCCCGCGTGTCCCCGGAACGCCACGAGAGCTGATCTATGAAGAGCCAATTTATTAGATGACCACACGGAGAGCGGGATGCAGAGAGGACCAAGGATTTGCATCAGCTGCCCGGACTCGGGGGGAGGGGGTGGGGAGGGTGCTCTCCTCAGGATCCGAGAAGATGGATGAGTTGCAGCGGAGAGACCCGCGTGCGCGGGGTTCATTACACGGGCGAGGGCGATCTCCGACGCCTGATGAAGATATATCCGACCGCACGTCGGGGAGATCGCGTTATTGCCTCGAATCTATCATCGCATTAATGCTATTTCTATGGAAACATGAAAAGAAATTAAACTACTGAAACCTGAAAGTATATTTGACAGAGTCGCCAAAGAAAAATATCAACGTTTTGCCGAAATACATCTCCCCCCTTACGGAGTGTTGGGGCCATCCTCACCACGCAGCCCTGCCAGAGGGGGGCGCTGTCCCGGCCACTGGGGCCAGTCCTCGCTGGTGTGTGCTCATATTGGAGTGCTCCTCGGAGGGAATTGTCAGCTGGGGTTTCTGGCTCTAGAGAGGCAACTCAGTTCAACCCGAAGGGAATCTCCTGGTCCCCGAGCGTTTGCTCAGAGCTCACACAGGCTGTGACTCTGTTAAGTGGGTTTCAAGGGCCCGAATGGTCTCCACCAACAGGTCGGGGTCACTCTGGGGGCCCGGCTCTACCCAGACGTGCCAGGTCTGGTGTGTTTAAGTGTGAGGGTCTGTCTACACAGCTGTGTAGGGAGTGAGAAGGGGGTGGCGTGACCCTTTACGCCAACAAGGATTTCCCTTTCTCCGTGTTTACTCACTCACTGTGGATGATACGACTTGAGCAGAAGAGGTGTCTGACCCCTTTCAGGTTCTGCTTGTTTGTGCCACGTGCCATTGCAGGGGTTATTCCTGGCTCTGAGCTCAATAAATAGCCCATGCTCGGTGCTGGGGCTCAAGCCAGGTGGGCTGCATGGCAGGGGAGGGCCTGACTGCAGGACTGTCTCTCCAGCCCCGTTTTCACACTGTTCACGATCACGATCACGACCATCCTGTTGTTCGTCGATTGCCTCGAGCAGGCCCCAGTAACGTCTCCTTCGTCCTAGCCCTGAGATTTTTTAAAAAGTGCCATGTTCAAGGCTCTTTCAGGGTTAGGAGAATGAGACCCATCATCGTTACTGGTATTTGGCATATTGGGTACGCCAAGGGGAGTTTGCCAGACTCTGTCGTGTGGGCAGGTTACATTCGGTAGCCTGCCAGGTTGTCCAAAGTAGGAATGAGATCATAAGATGTCGCGTGGCCGTGAATGTGGCCGCGCGCTTCTGGGAGCTGGGTTTTATAGTTTTATAGTTTATAGTTTTATAATTTCACCCTGTTCATTCAACCCAAATGGTGTAGGAAGTACCTGCCATCACGAGGAAGAAAGGAAATGCGACTCGAATGAGCTTTATTGATTAGCCTGTGAGTGCAAGCGGCGTGGTTTAGGGATGCCTTTTCTTTCCTTCTACGGGTCTGTTACAGAACGGGGCGCTTCAGCTCTTCTGTAATAAGCGGCGCTCTTTGATGGAAGTGTGCAGACAGGCCGACGAAAGGCGTCGAGAATTCTCAGTGACAGAGCTAATGGCGTCTCGGTCTCCGGGGTGCGGTGTCTGAGACTCCTCCGCGAGGCCGGCAGCGTGACAAGGTCTTCCCAAAGTAGTTAGATATCAAGCCTGAATTCAGCGTCGAGCAGAAGATCAAAGCCAGCCGGGTTAATTATGTGGAGGCGGAATCCCCGTGGCCCGTCAGTGAAACCAAGCAGCCAGTGACAGCGACGTCCTGTGCAACTTTCCAGACGAGGGACCGTGCTCCCAGGAAGACACGCCTGTGAGCGAGACATCAGCCGTCTCCCGGACGGGGGCTCTGGCTGTCTGGAGTCAGTCTCTGTTCAGAGACGTGCTGTCAGATCCTGTGTCAGGAAATGAAGCTGCTTTTCACTGTCACCGCTGTACTGCTAATACTTGTCTGGAGGCTGAAGAATTCAGGGAGAAGCGGTTGTTGCAAATATCAAATGGAATTGGGCACTTTGGGCTAGAAACTTTATTACATACGTGCAGTCCAATTTGGTTGTTTTAAGGGTGGGGTGGAGGGTGGGAGGGCAAAATTAAACACCAAAAAAGTTCCTCCTGAAGTATAACCTCTTGGATCGCTGTTTCAGTGTAAGTAAAAGTAAGTAAAGGCCCTCCCGTTGATCGTCGATTTGCTCGAGCGGGCTCAGTAACGTCTCCATTGGAGACTTTGTTGTTACTGTGTCTGGCATATCGAATACGTCACGGGGAGCTTGCCAGGCTCTGCCGTGCAGGCGAGATACTCTCGGTAGCTTCCAGGCTCTCCGAGAGGGGCGGAGGAATCGAACTCGGGTTGGCCATGCTGGCTGCGTGCAAGGCAAACGCCCTACCGCTGTGCTATCGCTCCAGCCCTAGTCCGAAAGCAGTGAGTGGTCGCAGGGTCAGCCTTTCAGTGTTAGCCCCAAAGTATCAAGTGGTTATCAATTTTCCTCCACATTCTCCATGTCCAAAGGCCCCGTTTAAGTGAGTCTTGGAGTTCAACTCTAGGCGGAGACGAGGTGCTGTATTAGCTCTTAAATTATTGTTATTTTATTCTTTTTGGGTCACACCGGGTGATGCACAGGGCTTACTCTTGGCTCATGCACTCAGGAATTACTCCTGGCAGTGCTCAGGGGACCATGTGGGATGCCGGGAATCGAACCCGGGCTGGCTGCGTGCAGGGCAAACGCCCTACCCGCTGTGCTACTGCTCCAGTCCCAGCTCTTAAATTCTGGAATTGTGGAATAGATTCACCTAAAAACAATTCCATGTTGGGGCCAGAGCGATAGTGCAGTGGGGAGGGCGTTTGTCTTGCATGCGGCCAACCCGGGTTCAATCCCTGGCATCCCATATGGCTCCCAGAGCACTGCCAGGAGTAATTCCTGAGTGCAGAGCCAGGAATAACCCCTGAGCATCGCTGAGTGTGACCCAAGAAGCCAAAAATAAATAAATTAATAAATAAACTCCTATGCTGGGGTCAGAGAGATCGTACAGGGTTAAGGCGTGTGCCTTGCAGGTAGCCATCCCCATGTGAGACACAGCACTGCACGGCCCCCAAAGGACGGGTAGGTGTGGCCCTGAAATCTCCCCAGAGCTCTCACCCATGGCTTAGTAACGACGGCAAACTGCTTAATATCCAGGTCCAGGGTCAACGACTCGGCAGGCCAGAGGGAAGGTCAGCCTTACTGCACGCACGTCTACGCACTGTGGTCGGAGAGAGACTTTCTTCCTTTCTCACTTCCGGGTAAGAGGTGAGGGCCTAAAGACAGCCCGGGAGCGAAGACCCTCGCCGTGACCGTGGTTGACCCCAGTACCAGTCCCCAGCACCACATCTAGCCCACAAGCACCGCCAGGGGGTCACTTCTGAGCACAGAGCCAGAAATAGCCCCTGACTCCTCTGGGGTGTGGCCCCCAAACTGAAAGGGAAAGAAAGGGAAAGTGAGTCAACTTGGCCTCTCTTCAGGCCACACAAATGTCAGGTTTCTATGGCAAACTTTTCACCGACCAGGATCACTGGGCAGAACCCAAAGGCACCCACGGCGAGTACGGGGACTCTGCGGGCCACGGCAGCCACGGCCACATGAGACACAACCAAGGCAGACACAGCCACGGCAGACATGGCCACGCAGACACGGCAACGAGAGACTTTGGCCACTGATTGCTCATGGGGTCCCTTGGGGTAAGAGCACAAACAGCTTCAGCGGCCGCAGACTCTGAGTCACTTCTGAAGTTGTGTCCAACTCAGAGCACTTGCTAATGAGGACGGAGCCCTAGAGGGCTCTGGGCTCAGTTCTCAGAGCTGCCCCACACTACTCTCAGTCCCGTGGGCCCAGCTGCTTCTGGGCAGCTTACAGCTTCCCTGGCCACGGGGTCTGCAGTGGCCAGCCAGCCCAGCCGCATGTCCATCTTCTAGAACAGGACGCCTCCCAGGGTTGGAGAGAGAGCCCAGGGAAGATCGGTATGCTCTACGTGCAGAGAGCCTGGGGCCGGACCCCCAGATGTGCAAAGGGCCGGGGGTTGGATCCTTAGACCTGCAGAGTGCTGGGAGCTGGGTCCCCAGACATGCAGAGGGTTGGGTGTTTGACCCCCAGACATGCAGAGGGCCGGACCCCCAGCATTCCATGTCCCCCCAGACCCTTCTGAGACCAGCCCCTGAGAGCCCCCGGTGTGAGGGTGTGAGGCAGAGATGGCCCTTGAGCACTGGCCTGCGGGGGTTGGCGCCCAGCCAGGCACTTGGAACTGTGACCTTCTGAAGCAGCGTCTAGGGGAACCTGCCCTGGACACTCACTTAGTCGAGGCCATCCTAGAAAGCAGGGGTGGGCACGTTGTCTCCCCTGGGTGCCGCCTGGCTCCCAGCTCGGGGTCTCTGTGGGTCTCGGTGCGGGCTAGGGGGTTTCGGTGTGAGCTAGGGGGTCTCGGTACGGGCTAGGGGGCCTCAGTGTGGCCTCTGGTCTGGGCTGCCTCCCCGAGGGGCCTCCCTGCACCCCTGGAGCCCAGCGGGGAGTCGGCAGAGAGACCAACGCCTCCGTCCGGCCCCGGGGCCCTGCAGACTGTCCCTCCGTGCAGGGATTCCCGAGGGCTGACCGCACCCCTGGGCCGTCCGTGGGCACCCCCTGCCCCTGCAGAGCGAGACACTGATAAAGTCCCGGGAATCTCCGGGCGTGCTCGGGTGGGGTGGGCCGGCCAGAAACTTCTTTTCCGTGTCCCGAGGGGGACGGTCATCTGTTCCCGATTAGCCGATACAGTCCAATAAAACGACTTTCAAAGAGACAGGACAAATCGCGGCCGTTTTACATGTGTCTCTCGAGGCTCTCTCAGGCGCTGCGCTTTCTGCCCGCCCTCTCCCTGTTCCTCCACGAGCCGCCTATAATTCATGCAAGGCCCCTTTTGATTCAATTTTGCCTAATAAACTAATGAAATGGCCCAATGAAGCCTTTATGGTGGATATAATTTGGTGAGCGCCCGAGCTCTCATTTCCTCCAGGATATTAAAGGCTGGTCCCTGCCCCCACCGGGCTGCCGTCCCCCGAGCCCCCCGGGGGGGAATAGACCATCCAGCCTGCAGAGCCCTGCTCTGTCTCAGGAAACAGCTCGGCAGTGCCGCGTCTCGGCGGGAAGAGAGGAGCTGTCCTGGGCGCTCCTGCGAGTGTCCACTCACCCGCGGCCTCTCGTCTCCCAAAGGTCCTCAGAGCAGGCTCGGGAAAGCAGGGGCCTGGGAACACGAGCGGGGGGTCCCCGAGCTCCACAGACGCCGCCCGGCTGCAGGCCGCGGGAGCCCGGCCCCTTCTGCTGGGTGCAGGGGATCTGCCCGGCCTGGTCAGCGAACTCCAGGCAGCTCTCAGGCCTCTCCGTCCCCTCCTTCCTTCCACTCGACCCCCAGGCAGGTCCTGGCTCTCCCTGCACAGACCCATCGAGCTCTTCCAGTGGTGGAGTGTCCATGGGGCGCGGACAGTGCAGCCCTGGGTGGGGTCTGGGCACCCTGCTCGGGCCATTCACGTCCAGCTGCCTTGGGGAGGGCCACGCTCAGTTAACCTAGGGAGCAGGCAGCCGCGGGGCCCAGGCTGGTGACTGCAGGCCCTGCCCTGGGTGGGCGCCCGCCCGGGGGGTCCTAACGGGACGCTGGTAGGTCTGCACATGGGGGCACGCTTCTCCTGGCCCTTCCAGCTCCCTGAGTGCTGGCGACTCCCAGGGTTGAGGGATGGATGGGGAGAGGCCAGGCTTCTGCCGGCACCATGGGGGCCACACCTGCCACACGCACTAGTCTCTGGGCCGGGGATGAGCTCTTGCCTCTCTGGCCATTCCCGGAGGCCTGTTTCAGAGGTCTGGAGGGGCCGTCCTGCAGAACCAGCCTTCCCGGGAACACGCCGAGGAGCAGAGAAGGCAGGAACCAGTGGGCCGTGGCGGGCGGGTGGGGGTGACTCTCAAACGTGCAGATGATGGGAGACCAGCCACCTGGGTGCATCTCAGGGAGCTCCCGGAACCCCCAGCCGGGCCCCAGACTAGACTCGGCCCCCAGCCCTTTTGTCCTCCTGAAAGGGGGACCTTGGAGGCACGTGGTGTTTCCCGGCCCTTCAGGCCACACTGTTGCGTCTCTTTGTTACATGGCCAGGGCCGCAGTGGCTTTCAGTCTCATCCCCATGGGTGGTGGTCTGCGTGGGCAGTGGAGCAGGGTCCTAGGGGCATTCACGGCTCAGGCCTGCCCCTGGCCCACCTTGGGGACCATAGGATGGGGGGGCTCAGCCCTATTGCAAGGACCCAAGTGGGCTGGAGAGGGAACCGTGGCCCCGACCTTCCACGCCGCCGAGCCTGGCTCAATCCCCAGCACCACAGAGGGGGCCCCGGAGCCCGTCCGGGAGTTCTCCCTGAGCACAAAGTTCGGGGTCATCCTGAGAACAGTCGGGTGTGGACCCCAATCCCTGAACTGAAAATGCACGGCTAAAACACACAGCCACACATGCTGGTTGGCCCTCTGCAGCAATGGGACGGGCCGCCTTGGGCACGGGGCGCCACAGGGTGAGTCTGTCTCCGGGGCTCCCCCATCCAGAGTCCTTTTGCTTCTCCCACAGAGACCTCGGGGGTGGGGGGCTTTGACGCTCCTCTATGTACGGACGGGGTCACCTCAGTGACGGGTCTGGTACCTAGACTCAGGCCACGGGGTCTCAGAGCATCAATCTGCTCTTTCGGGCTCCACAGGGGCAGCCGAACGATCCCACTGAGTCGAGCTAGAAAGTCCCGCTCCTGAGAGATAACAAAAGGGGATGCCCTGCCACAGAGGCAGGATGGGATGGGGGGATGGGGGGTGGGAGGGATATCTGGGTTCATTGGTGGTGGAGAATGGGCACTGGTGGAGGGATGGGTACTCGATCATTGTATAACTGAAACCCAAGCACAAAAATTTGTAAGTCTACAACTGTACCTCATGGTGTTTCACTAATAAAAATTTAAGGAAAAAAAAGAAGCATGACAGAAGTTACTGATAAATAAAGCTTGAGAAAAAATAATAGAGATCATCACTTGATCACTTGATCCCCCGTTATTCATCGATTTACTCGAGCGGGTGCCAGTAACGTCTCCACTCATCCCTGTTGCATGTTAGTATAGCCCAATGGCATCTGTTCGTTCTAGGAACATGCAGAGCCTCAAACCGATCATTCAGGGTCTTGACGAAGAAGTCTGACCATATTAAAAAAAAAACATAAACGGCAACTGATCACCGAAAAAAAAAAGAAAGAAAGTCTCGCTCCTAAGAGACCCCAAGGACGTGCTGGGGCATGGCCTTCACCAACCCCTAGGCAGATGGCTCTCACTTGCCCGCAGCTGTAACTGAGCATGAGTCTATGCTGGGGGGTCGGAAGGCCACAGTGCTGGGCTTGTCCTTTGCTGCCACGCCATCGAGCTGGGGTCCGGCTCACTGGTCAGCAGGGCGGCTCTAAACCAGGAAAGCAGGGGTGACAGGCGCCGTCAAAGGCCCAGCCTGCCCCCGAAGTGAAAGACGCCACGTTACGTTAAATGAGAAGCCTGTGATGATGCAGTGATGCTGGGAGCAAGTCTCAGTTTCCGACAGAACGCAAACGCGCCCCCGTCCCCAGCGTGTCTGATTCGGCTCTCTGCCTTTACTTCCTTCCTACGGCGCCTTCTTGAGACTGTGGCGGGGGGTCTCTGGAGCCACGGCGAGGCTGACGCCATCCACCCAACGGCTGTCCGAGGAGAGGCTGAACACCGAGTGTGGACTCAAGTGGCCTGCAGTGGCCGAGCGTCCGTTCACTTTGATACAATGGACTCTCGCGCCCGGGTGGGTGACCCTCAGCTTTCCACAGGAAGCCAGCACGTTCTCTGGGTTATGCAGTTTGGTCTCGGAGAGGGCAACTGGTCACTTATTTTTAAATTGCATTTTGAGAATTCACTTGGGGTGCCCCAGAGGGGGGCAGATGAAAGCCCTCCCCACCCCAAGGGACCCAGCCCCGGCAGCCGACCTCCACGACCCAACCACCGCCATGCTCCAGGCCACTTTCCACACACTCAGGCCGAGCCTCATGCATGAGTGAACCTGTTCCTGGACACATCATAAGACACTTCTTACCCATTTTCCATAATTACCATATTTGATGGGGTTCAGACAGTAGGCAACAAATCACAGAGGGATATATATATGTCGAGAAATCAACATGATGAATGACCTGGCACCTGAGTTACGCAGGAGGAAGAGAGCAGCTTGGAACGCCTTCAAGAGCGTTAAAGAAATAACTAAGAGGACAAAGAACCTCCAGCTCCGGACACATCTCTTCGATTTCACTGTTCTTCCTGCATTAACATATGCCTCAGAGACCTGGGCCCTACGAAAACAGCCTGAGAACGCTATTTGGGTCTCTCAAAGAGGAATCGAAAGAGCTATGCTTGGAGTATCATGCTTCGCTTAAATGAGAGAGAGAATCCGAAGTTCCGACCTCCGTCGAAGGTCAAGAATCAGGAACACTGTCTCGTTTGCCAAGGCGTCAAAAATCAGATGGGCTGGACACGTAATGAGGTTTAGAGACGACCGCTGGACTAGAGCAGTTACCGACTGGATTCCACGGGACGTCGAAAGATCGCATGGATGCCCACTTACAAGATGGTCAGACTTCTTCATCAAGACCCTGAATGATTGGTTTGAGGCTCTGCATGTTCCTAGAATGAGCAGACGCCATTGGGCTACACTAGCACACAACAGGGATGAATGGAGACGCTACTGGCACCCGCTCGAGTAAATCGATGAGTAACAAGTGATCAAGTGATATATGCCTCTCGGGGAGCCCAGCAAGCTGCCGAGAGCATCCTACCTGTACGAGAGCCTGGCAAGCTACCATGGCATATTCGCCACAGTAATGATAACAGGTCTCATTCTCCTGACCCTGACAGAGCCTCCAACGGGGCAGCATTGGGAAAGACGAGTAAGGAGAGGCCGCTAGAATCTCAGGGCTGGGACCGATGGAGATGCTACTGGTGCCTGCTTGAGGACATGGATGAACAAGGGGGTGACAGTGATACAGTGATGCAGTGATTTTGAGAATTCACTCTCCGATATTGCAACTGGTCAGGTTTTTTGTATTTTTTGACTTTTTCAATTGTTAAATTTTGAGAGATTTCTGGGGAGCTTTCTTTCTTAGAGAAAACAATTCTGGTACAAAAACAAATTTTCTTTTCCAACAAAACAGGGTGGGGAAATCTCAGCTGGGGAGTGTTGTGAAATCGCGAGGCCTCTGTCGCCACCCTGGGAAGTTCCTGTAAGACTTGAGAAGAAGTGGGACGGCTCCCGCGATCCCGCACTAGGAAGATGGATGTGCCATCTGGAGGCTTCCTGGGGCTAGGACGAGGGCCTGGTGCCAGGTTTATAAAAAGACGTTGTGGTATCGATGTGAAAACAACTCCGTAACCATTGCGACGAAGCAGAAAGCCCCGTGGCTCGTGACAAGGAGGAAGGGGGACAGAATTAGACCTCGTTACCGTTTCACTGACAGCGGGGAGCTGAGAAAACCTCCAAGTTGAAGTTATGAGTGGCGTTGACCTAGTGGAAGAAGTCACTTTCTCACTGGACACACCGCGTCTCTCCGGAGGCCAGGGACACAGGGAGACCATGGGCGTCTGTGGAATCGCTCCCAGGTCATCGGATTCGCCCCTCTGTGTTCCCCACGGGTCAGGGAGAGGCCCCCGAGGCCTCCAGAGGCAAACTAGGTGGAGCTGGGCTCAGAGCAGGGGGGTCGTAGGGTCAGGCTTGTGGGGCACGCTTTGGCCTCCCTTGCTTCTCTGCCAAGAGGAGCCAATGGTGGGCGTGTCCTGCCTTCACACCTGGACCAGTGGGACGTCTGCTTTGAGTGAGGGTCCCAGCTGCACACAGGGTGATGCGTCGGCCAGACTCTGTCGGCACCTCAGTTCCCTGAGAAAGGCTCGACCTCCCTTGGCCCGTCACATCGGGTGAAGGGCCTCTTGACTGAGCCAGCTAGTTTTGCTTCCGACTCACTTTTCACACAGTTATTTGGTTTCTTGCTGTTCCAGTTTGAACCGCTGGGTTCTAAAAACTGTCACTTGCATATGCACAGGGCCTGTTGAGGACTTTCATGACTTGTAGCTTCGCCTAGACAATGGAATACTAGGCAGCTGTTAGAAAAGATGAAGTCATGAAATTTGCCTATAAGTGGATGGACATGGAGAGTATCTTGCTGAGTGAACTGAGTCAGAAAGAGAGGGACAGACATAGAAGGACGGCACTCATTTGTGGAATATAGAATAACATAATATGAGACTGACACCCAAGGACAGTAGAGACAAGGGCCAGGAGGATAGCTCCGCAGTTGGAAGCTTGTCTCACGAGCTGGGGGAGGAGGCAGCTGGGATGGAGAAGGGGTCACTGAGTCAGTGATGATTGGAGGGATCACTCAGGATGGGAGATGTGTGCTGAAAGTAGACCAAGGACCAAACGTGATGGCCTTTCAGTATCTGTATTGCAAAGCCCGAAAGTAGAGACAGAGTAAGAAGGAAATTGTCTGCCATCGAGTCAGGGGGTGGGGTTGGGTGCGGGTGGCAGGAGGGACACTGGGACATTGGTGGTGGAAAATGTGCACTGGTGGAGGGATGGGTTCTCGGTCATTGCACGACTGAAATTCAGCCATGAAACCTTTGAGGCTGTCTCTCAAAGCAATTTAGTCAAAATAAATAAATGCATACATACATAAATAAATAAAACTTGTGCCTTGGCAATCTTCTAAAACTTTATCCATCAATTGAAATTTATCTTTCCTTAGAGAAGGGAGCACCAAATAAAGGGTGTTGGGAGGATCCTCCCAGGATGGGAGAAGCGTGCTGAAAGTAGACCATGGACCAAACAGGATTGCCACTCAATGCCTCTTTTGCAAATCTCGGCACTCCAAAGGAGAGAGAAAACAAAAGTGAATGCCCCGCCACAGGGATGGGGTGGGAGGGGGAAGAGGGGTGGGAGGGATACTGGGAGCACTGGAGGTGGAGAATGGGCACTGGCGGAGGGATGGGTACTCAATCATTGTATAACTGAAACCCAAGCACAAAACGTTGCAAGTCTACAACTGTACCTCATGGTGTTTCACTAATAAAAAAAAAGAAATAAATTTGTCTTTCCTTTGAAGCACCGTGATTTCTGCGGCTGCTCGTGATTGGGTTCCACGCAGGCGATGGTTCAACCCACACCCTCCGCCAGAGGTCCGGTTCCCTCCTCCTTTGACTCCGCCTTCCTCCCCCACCCGCCTCTGGGAAGCTCTGCTCTGTAAGCTCGCTCTCAGGTTCTGAGACCGTTGGCCTTTGACATTCCCTCAGCGTCCCTTTCTTTCCCCCGAGAGACGGTTCCATGTCTGTCTCTCTCCCTTCACTCAGTACGTTCCCTGCTGCTGTCCTTCATCCACGAGCAGCCAACTGCAGGAGTTCATCTTTTCTTACGGCCAAATAGTATTCCATTGTGTGACTAAATACCACACTGTCTTAACATACCCCTCTGTTCTCGGACACTTGGGTTGTTTCGAGATCTTGGCTAGTATGAATCATGC
Organism: Sorex fumeus; assembly: GCF_029834395.1. NCBI lineage: Eukaryota > Metazoa > Chordata > Mammalia > Eulipotyphla > Soricidae > Sorex > Sorex fumeus. Next base: position 1,150,469 of record NW_026606275.1, read on the forward strand.
AGCAAGAAACACGGGAGCCCAGATGTCTCTCTGAGTAGAATTTTTGGGCCCCTGGGAGTGATTTTTGAGAGGTGTCCATATTGTTTTCCAAGGTGGCTGGACAGGTGACAAACCTCACCCACAGTGGATGCGGTTCCTTTCTCCTCACAGCCGTGCTATTTCTTGTTTCGGTTCTTTTTCATAGAGGCCAATCTCCTTGGTGTGAGGGGATGTCTCCTTGTCGTTTTGATTTTCATTTCCATCTTATAAATGACATGATGTCATTCCATTTCTAGGCCCACAGGCCACTAAGCAGGCTTTTTGCCAGCGATAGCACAGCGGTAGGGTGTTTGCCTTGCGCGCAGCCAGCCCGGCCGAGCCAGGTTCGATTCTTCCGCCCCTCTCGGAGAGCCCGGCAAGCTACTGAGAGTATCTCGCCCACATGGCAGAGCCTGGCAAGCTCCCTGTGACGTATTCGATATGCCAGACACAGTAACAACAAAGTCTCATGATGGAGACGTTACTGGGCCCGCTCGATGAGCAAATCGATGAACAACGGGAGGACAGTGACAGTGACAGTGCTTATAAATGATGAGGAGCACATTGTCCACAGACATATTGGCCATATGTACGGCTTCTTTAAGAAAACATCTGCTTTATCTCTTCTCCCAGGTTTTTGACGGGGCTGCCTGGCTTCTCCCTCCTTCATTCTTTCAAGTGCTTTATGTAACTCGGGTGTTAACCCGTGTGAGCTGAGTGGTGCTTGAGAATTTTCTCCTAGTCTGTGGGGGGCCTTTCGATTCTGGCGATTACTTCTCCTGCTGTGCAGAAACTTCCTAATCTGATACGGTCCCATTTGTTTATTGTCGCTTTCACTTGCTGGACCATGACACTGAACCAGCGAAGATGCCCAAGTATACATTCTGGAAAGTTCCTAGGCAAGATGTCGCTGTCACAACCAAGAGCTTGTGGTGTGTGAGAGTCTGAGGTGGGCAGGGGTTTGTGTGCCCCTCACTCTGCATGCACAGAGCCAAGGGGAGTGAGGGAAGGGCAGGACTAGAAATAAGAAGGTAGGGCAAATGTGCGTATTTGGGTCCGAGTTTAATTCAGCCTGTGGCTCCCAGGAAGGGTCAGCACCTCCGATTTTGGCACAGTTTCCCATCTGTACAAGATCTACAGAAAAAGAAGGAAACCTCCCGAGGATGATAAAGGTCACAAAAGAACATTCCCATCTTTGGATGCCGAGATAGCCCCAGTCGGGCTGCAGAACCAGGCACCACGGAGCTCCCATGACCCCGGAAGCTCATGGGCACACTCCTGGCCGCAGCACCTCCAAATCCAGCTCTTCCTGCCACGTTGGGAGTGAGTAACCTGCCATGCGGCTCTGGCAGCCACGGCCGCCTTGCCTGGTCATTGCACGTTTGATCACTTGATCACTTGACATTCCGTTACTCGTTGATTTGATCAAGCGGTTGCCAGTAATGTCTCCATTCATCCCTGTCACGTATTAGAGTAGCTCAATGTGTCTGCTCATTCTAGGAACACAAATAGCCTCAAACCGATCCTTCAGGGTCTTGTCAAGAAGTCTGGCCATCTGGTAGGTGGGCGGCCACAAGATCTTTTGACATCCCTTGGAATCCAGTCGGTAACAGCTCTAGTTCAGCGGTCATCTCCAACTCTCATTACGTGTCCAGCCCATCTGATTTTTGACGCCTTGGCAAATGAGACAGCGTCCCTGGTTCTTGATCATCGACGGAGGTCGGAACTTCGGATTCTATCTCTCAAAGCATGATACTCCAAGCATAGCTCTTTCGATTCCTCTTTGGAAGACCCGAATAGCGTTCTCATCCTGTTTTCGTAGGGCTAAGGTCTCTGATGGGTATGTTAATGCAGGAAGAAGAGTGGAATCAAAGAGATGTGCCCGGAGCCGGAGGTTCTTTGATCTCTTAGCTATTTCTTCAATGCTCTTGAAGGCGTTCCAAGCCGCTCTCTTCCTCCTGCGCAACTCAGGTGCCAGGTCGTTCGTCATGTTGACTTCTCGACCTAGGTACACATAACTGTTGCATTCGGAGATGGTTGTTCCATTGAGAGTGAATAGAACATCAGTAATGAGACTGTTTCTCATAAACATTGTCTTTGTGAGAATCAGCTGGAGTCCGACCTTTCCACACTCCTGGTCGAAGTCGGCCAGCATTTGTGCTGCTTAGCTAATGTTTGGTGTTATTAGAATGATGTCATCAGCAAAGCAGAGGTGCTGTAGTTGCCGACAGTCTATCTTCACTCCCTTTCCTTCCCATTCCAGTTGTCGCATGATGTTCTCGAGGGTGACACTGAAGAGTTTCGGTGAAATAGTATCACCCTGCCGAACCCCTCTCTTGACATCAATGATTGCTTATTATGAGAATCACAAATCACACAAATCATCCTGTTAATCGTCGATTGCTTCTAGCAGGCCCCAGTAACTTCTCCTTCATCCTAGCCCTGAGATTATATTCAAGGCTCTTTAGGAGAATGAGACCCATCATTGTTACTGGTATTTGGCATATTGGGTACGCCACGGGGAGTTTGCCAGACTCTGCTGTGATTATTATGAGAATTTTCTGGATGATCCCATAATTCAGAATTCCACTTCTGTGTGGAGCGATAGCACAGCGGTAGGGCGTTCGCCTTACAAGCGGCCAACATGGCCGGCCCGAGTTCGATTCCTCCGCCCCTCTCGGAGAGCCCGGCAAGCTACCGAGAGTATTCGATATGCCAGACACAGTAACAACAAAGTCTCCAATGGAGACGTTACTGGGCCCGCTCGAGCAAATCGACGATCAACGGGAGGGCCACTTCTGTGTAAACGCTTCTAATCCCAGAGACTTCTGGAAAATCATTTTCTGGGACAAGGAACCCTTGTTTTCTTTTGTCTTGCTTCCAATTCCATAGTTTGTTCGGGCAGCAGGCACTCAGAAGAAGTCCAAATGAAGGTGGGCTCTCCACCTTCATTTCTGTTCCTCACCTCTGGACAGAATTACTGTTATTGATTTGTATTGATTTGACATTGATCCTCCTAACTTTTTAATGTGGCTCTCTCCAAGAAGATAAAATAATTTTTCCAATCATTTTTTCCCCCTTTTAATCTGAGATCTGCTGAGGACATTGAAGCGGAACCCTGCACGAGACACTTGAGGTGATCAAACCCAGAACTTGTGCTCAAAGAAAACCGGAAATTTCCCTGTTTCAGAGGACAGACACACCGAAGGAAGTCAAGAATGAATGAAAAGGCAAGTTCAGGCTGGTTATTAAGTTGGAGCAATTTACATTTTTAATAACTTTGAGGGGTGAGACAGTGTCATATTTTAACCGTGGGCCTGGCAAATCCTCTGTCTCTGCTCCTTTTTCTATTTGCATAAGCAACTGACAGCTCATTAAGAACTCATTAGGAGCTGGGAGGACTGTGATCAGGGGAGGGAAAATAGGGCAGCGCAAGGAAATAATCACTGGTGAGCGTCCTGGAAACTGCACGGCATGAGGCGCGTCCACGGCTGCTGGGATGAGAGCAGCTACGCGGAACTCGCCACCGTCAGGGCGGAGACGCGGCGTTAATCCGGCCACCGCCAGTTTGCCTTGGCAAAGCCGAAGATGAAGGTGATAAAATTCCTAACAATGATGAAATTCCTAACATCGAAGAAAAAAAAACGGGAAGTTCCACGTTCTCAGACTGAGTTTCCCTTCCCTTGTGCTCTTCCAATGTTCACATTTGACCCAAGCGTCTCCATCCTTTCCTTCGATCCACCTGTCACCCACCCAGCCTTCCTTCCTTCAGCCCGCCTGCTTGTCACCCATCCTCCTTCCCCTGGCCTCCAATCCCCTTCCACCCATCCGTCTACCCACCCACCCGTCTTTCCATCGTGCGTCTTTTCTTCCTGCTGTCCTTCTCCTCTTCTTGTTTGCTTTTGTTCTGGGGTCACACCAATCTGTGCCCAGGACTTGTTCCTTGTTCTCTGCTCGGGGATCACTTTGAAAGCCTTGGGGGACCGGATGGGGTGCCAAGGGCCAAGTCCAGGTCGGCCACACGCAAGGCAAGAGCCCTACGTGCTGAACTCTCTCCAGCCTCGGCCTTCATTCTCTGTCTCTGTCTCTGTCTCTGTCTCTGTCTCTGTCTCTGTCTCTGTCTCTCTCTCTCTCTCTGTATCCTAGAGAAACCAAATACTAAAGATGCTTCTTCCTGGCAAAACACATCTAGAATAGAAATGAGTTCTTTTTCACGCGCCAATACTCTCTGGACCCGAACAGGGCCGGCGAATGTGGGCTGAGTCGGGTTCTGGCTCCTCTGACTGACTGGGACTGAGTCTCGTCACGAGTGGAGGGCGGGCCCCTCGCCCAGTGTGAGGTGGAGGACCCCTCTGCTGCCCCCCATCCTGTGCCTTCTGCGGGCACGCGTGGTGAAACGCGCAAACACAAGATGCTTTAGAACCCTCGGGGTTGGTTGCCCCCAAGGCGGCGGCGGGAGCACACGGAGCCCTTTGGTTCTGCTCAGCTTGGACTAGCGGGTGTCACTTCAGAGCCACATTCGTCCTTTCCCAGGGCCGCCGGGAAGGGGGCAGCTCCAGACGGTCCCTGGGACCTCTGTGTGTGTGTGTGCGTGTGTGTGTGTGTATGAGTGTGTGAGTATGTGCATGTGTGTATGAGTGTGTGTGTGTGAGTGTGTGCATATCTGCGTATGGGTGTGTGTATGTGTGTATGTTTGTGTGAGTGTGTATATGGGTCTGTACGTGTGTACGGGCATGTGTATGTGTATGAGTGTGTGCATGTGTGTGTATGTGTGTATGTGTGTGCATGTTTGTGTGAGTGTGTGTATGGGTGTGTATGTGTATGTGTGTGTATGTGTATGTGTGTGTATGTGTATGAGTGTGTGCATGTGTGTATGGGTGTGTGGGTGTGTGTGTGGGTGTGTATGTGTGTAAAGGAGTGTGTATGTGTGTATGTTTGTGTATGTGTGTGTATGTGTGTACATGTGTATCTGTGTTCGTATTTTATGAGCCAGTGAGAGAGAGAGAGAGGGAGGGAGGGAGGGGGAGGGGGCGGGGGGCTCTGAGGCCCCCCCTCCTTCCCTCGGGGCTGCTTTCTTGCCTCTGGAGTCTGCGCCTGGGCCGCCCGAGTGTTCTTGGCCGGGGCTTGTTTGCTGCCCAATTTGATCCCGGGGGCTCGTCCTTTGCAGGACGGAATCAAACACGGAGCTGGAGGGGCCCACGCAGCCCCCTCCAGGCCGCCTGAGCCTCTTCTGTGCCGCTCCCCGGGGGTCCTCCCCGCCCCCTCTTTTCTTCCCGGCTACAAGCAGCCTTTGTCTGTCCCTTGGTGAGACCACACTATTACGCTGACCCCGGCCCATCAATCTGCCTCAATTGGATAATGATCCGTAATCACTTTCTTCCAGGGGAGCCCATAAATTTGCCAGGGCCCTTTCTTCTCTGAAGGGCTCCTTATGCTGGGCCGTTTGCGCCTGCGCCCCTCGCAGGGCTAATAGCCGTGCCCACGGCCCGGCTCCGGCGGCCCTGGCGATCCTCCACGCTCCGGCCCTGCACGGACACTGGCTGCCGGACAGGGCACGCGGCGGGGGGCGGCCGGCCGGCCACATCACAGGCGGCCGCTTTTCTCATTAAGCAGGACCCGCACGGGGTCACTTCATGCCGGCTTTGTGATCAATGAGCTGGACATTCCGCGCGGAGGGGCCTGTCGGGGAGCGTGAAGGCGAGGAGGGCGGAGGCAGGAAGTTCCCCGGCAGGGACCGAGCCGGGCGCGGGCTGAGGCTGGGCCTGACCGCCTGGGCAGGGGCCACTGTCCCAGCAGCCGAGAGCTTGGCAGCCTGGCCTGGGTGTGTGCCCAGGACAAGGAGGAGCCGTGCAGCGCTGCCCCGCACGCACCCAGGGTCCAGTGCTCGGCGAGGCCCTTGGCTCTGGGCACAGGGAGGACGCGGCTTCTCGGGGGGACGTGGCTGCCCGCCCTGCTCGGGGGCCCGAGTGGGCCCCAAGCCACGGGACAGGAGCCGGTGCCCTGGCTTGGCGCACCCAGTTGCCACGGGGCAGAGCCCACGCCTGCTTCCTCTCTGCAGCCGGTGCTCCTGCGGCTGGGGTCAGTGTGTTTGGGGGTCCCAGGCACCGTCTCCCGGCTACTCCCGTGGGGGCCCGAGTGTCCAGATGGGAGGAGGCGACGGGAAAGTCCTCCTGACCCTGAGAGGGGGCGGCTGTTCTGCCCCCCACCTTCGAGAGGGTCCCCTGGGGTGTGGGTATGAGGAGTCAGGGGGCTGGGGGAGGGTCTCGCACAGAGTGACGTTTGTCTTCCAGAGAACCAGGCCCCGGGGCTGTTCTCGTGTGTCTCTGGGTGGACGGGGGCGCCTGCAGCAACAGGACTGGCCCCAGTGACCTGGGGTGCCGGAGCTGCCCTGGGAAGACAGGGCTCCGCTCTGTCCATCCCCTCCCGGCCGCACCCGGCCCCTCTGCGGACTTCAGAGCCGAGGTCCTCTGGGTCGAGAGCACAGGCCGCATGACCTGGTCACAGGCGGACAGCAAGCACTTGCCCAGTCCCTTGCCGCCCTGGTCACTGCCACCCATGATGAGCCTGGTCTGCGGAGTCCATTCAGAGAGCAGCACGCAGGCAGGATGACCGTGTCCAGCTGGAAGAGCAGCCACGGAACCCGGGAGATCAGGCGCTTTCTCCTTCCGAGGACAAGGGAGAGAAGCGCTGGGCCCTCTGGGGGGTGTGGGGACTTCTGGAACCCGGGCACTCGTCCTCCCTGGCTGTCCCTCCTGCCCTGGCTCCCGACTCACCTGGCAGAGGCGGCCAGAGTGTCCAGGAAATGCTCCTCCTTGGGGATTTTCCCTGGGTTGGGCTCATGTGGGGACCCGGGGGTCACAGCCCTTCCCCAAGTCTCCTCCAGCCGTGCCGGGACCCCGTTCCATCTCAGCCTCCCCCGCAATCCGCAGCATGGCTGCCAGCCACAGGTCGGTGTGTGCTGGCCAGTGTGTACACCCCAGCCCGGCCACGGGCGATAGATCAATTATGGCGGTTTCTGATGTTGGTTTCTCTCCAGGTCTGAGCTCCCTGTTCCCTGTCCCCCGGGTGCCCGTAGGACCCTGCCAACTGGGCGCCACTTGGCTGGGGGCCCCTGTTCCCAGAGCACAGTGAGACTTCCCTCCTTCCCAGGGCGGAGGACGCTTCTTTAGAACCGTTGTCCGGAGAGTTTATGGGGTCAAGGACACTGCTGCCAGTTCCCACCTCAGCAAGAGCCATAGTCGGGAATCCGTGCCGAGCGTCATCCCTGGCAAGGACTTTCCCTCTCAGCCCGATCCAAAGGCGAGTTGTGTGGGGGGAGCCGGGTGCTGGGCCCTCTTTGCGTTCCTTTGTGCGGCCTGTGCACTCACACGGGGCTACCTTAGGGAGTGAGCGTGGTTCCTGCCATTTCATAGACTTTATTTTTCGTCTCAACGACCCTATGGCTGTGTTTCATGCGTGGCATCTTTCAGGGGGCAAGGGGCCAGCCTCACAGCCTCTACCTGAAGATCAGGTTTTCTTTCCTCAGTGCATTGGGGTCACATCAGGGCGGCCCCATTTGTGTGTTTTGGGTGAGGGGTGCTTGTGATCTACTTCTGTGAGGACCTTCGTTTTACTTCTTTTGGACAGAATTGGACTGATTTGTGATTTTCTTTCTTTCTTTCTTTCTTTCTTTCTTTCTTTCTTTCTTTCTTTCTTTTTGGGTCACACCCAAAGAGGAATAGAAAGAGCTATGCTTGGAATATCACGTTTCACTCAAATGAGAGAAAGAATCCGGAGTTCCAACCTCTGTTGACGATCAAGAATCAGGGACGCTGTCTTGTTGGCCAAGGTGTCGAAAATCAGATGGGCTGGTCACGTAATGAGATTTAGAGACGACCGCTGGACTAGAGCCATTACCCACTGGATTCCACCAGATGTCTAAAGACCGCGTGGCCACCCACTTACCAGATAGTCAGGCTTCTTCGTGAAGACCCTGAACGATCGGTTTAAGGCTCTTCGTGTTCCTAGAAAGAACAGACACCATTGGACTACACTAGCACGCGACAAATGGAGACGTTACTGGTGCCCACTCAAGCAAATCGACGATTAACGGGAAGTCAAGTGATCAAGTCAAGTGAAGTGGGTCACACCCAGCAATGCACAGGGGTTCCTCCTGGCTCTGCACTCAGCAATTACTCCTGGCGGTGCTCGGGGGACCCTATGGGATGCTGAGAATCGAACCCGGGTTGGCTGCATGCAAGGCAAACACCCTCCCGCTGTGCTATTGCTCCAGCCCCATGCATTGTATTTCTATGAGAGTAAATTTTGGTAGATTATTTCTTCCAGGAAATGACTTATCTAGGTTTTCGCACTCATTTAGATAGAGTCATGCAAAATTGATTACTGTGTTCAAATTCGACTGTGTTCAAAATCTTTGTCTCTTATTTTTGTGTGCGGGTGTGTGGGGGTGCAGGCTCGGTGGTGCTCAGAGCTTACTCCTGACTCTGGGGGTGCTCAGGGGACTAGACATGGTGCCAGGGATGAAACTGGGGTGTTTGTTTTATCCACAGGATTTCAACACTAATGTCACTAATCAGTATTGGCCTGGTCACTCTGGAGGCCGCCCACCTCCCGGTCATTCATTGTTCATCCTCCCGAGGGCCACGTCCACCTCTGAGTGTGGGGGATTTGGGGCTCTTAGTTTGAGGAACACATTTCTCCCCAAATTTACTTCCTAGAGACATTTTTTTATTTCAAAAGCAAATACTGCCGATTTGGGGCTTCGGTGTTCATTTTTTATTTTAGTTACTCTGACCAGATGATTTTGTATGAATTATTTATACTTGGTGAAATGCATCGATCCTCTCTTTGTGGCCCGATAACGCAGACTTTCCGATGGCCCCAGTCATTTGTTCAATATGCATATGGATTGCTGAGACAGAAAGTTTGCTAGATCTATAAAACAGAGTCCATTACGTGAGGTATTGAGGTCCTTTCTGGCCTAATGATTTGGGTTTCCATCGGAGTAATCGGAACCAGAGAGCGGGAGCCCGGCAAGCCACGAGGAGCGAATTTCCCTGTGGCCGTCCTGATTGCTGCTTCAGGAGCCTATTGTTGCCCGGCTTTCGCAATTCTTTACATCTCCATTGTACCCGAATGAATCTAGTTAGGAAAAAAAAATCCTGGATTCCAGTTGCGCAAACAGCAGAGGCAAAGGCAATGGGGCCAGGGCAGGCTTGGGAAAGGTGTTCGCGGTGTTTGAAGTGAGCGAGAAACAGATGCTGAGTAAGAGATGCGGATAGGCTGAAAGGAACAACGTGCTTCCGGGAGAATCACCAAAATCCCAAAACGGGATTCCCAAAAATCCGGATCCCAAAAATCCCCAAAATCCGGCAGCCAGGGAGCCGGGGATGCTGCAGCCCAACTGGAGTGTGGCCTTGGGGGCCCTCGGGGGAGAGCTTCCCTGGGCGGGGCGGGGGAGGACAGGACCGTCTCTCAGGCTCCCCGGCACAGACTAGAGCCATGAGCATCCCTGCGCCCCTCAGGGGAGCCATGGGGCAACCGAGTCCCACCCTGTGCTGAGCCGACGCTGGCCTGGCAATCAACACGGAGCCTTGGGGTCTTCGGCGTGAACCCCAGACTCATCAGGAGGTTGCAGGGGGAGAGGAGGAAGAGGAGAGGAGAGCGAAGGCTCAGGGCGTTCTCGTGCCCTGGGTGCAGGTTGCTCAGAGGCAGAGGGGGCCAGATGGGTGCCCGCTGGGAGAAAGGCAGGCTGTGGGCCCTGGGGGGTCTCCACATGCTCCCAGGACCCTCCTTAACGTCAGCCCCATGTCCTGGCCTCTCCCCCATCACCGAAGGCTGTTCTTTCAGAAAGACGCTCGCTCCAAAGTTCCTGGAGGCACTTGGTACGGCAGGGGGGACACAGAAACAACCCGGGTGTCCAGCGATGGGCCAGTGACTTGGCTGTGAGCTACACACGAAGGAGGAGACTCGGCAGCTGTGAGCAAAGATGAAGCCAGGCATTCCGGGTGGACCAGGGGAGTGTCCTGTGCAGTGACGGAGGGAGAAGGACGGGTTCCCACAGCATCTGTGGGTACGGGGGACACCGGAGGGAAGAGCACTTTAAAAGTCGGAGGATGGGCACTGGTGGAGGGATGGGTACTTGATCATTGTATAACTGAAACCCAAGCACAAAAATTTGTAAGTCTACAGCTGTACCTCATGGTGTCTCACTAATAAAAAAAAAAGTCGGATCACGGGGCTGGAGTGATAGCACAGCGGGGAGGGCTTTTGCCCTGCACACAACTGACCCGGGTTCAATTCCCAGAATCCTGTAGGGTCCCCCGAGCACCACCAGTGGTAATTCTTGAGTGCAGAGCCAGGAGGAACCCCTGAGTATCACTGGGTGTGACCTCAAAAGCAACAAATCAATGAAAAATAAATAAAAGTCAAATCCCAGGGAGATCACAGCTCCAGAGTTGTTACGACTGGGTTTCAGAATCCAGTGTTCAGTGGCCCTCCCTTCGCCTGCCTGCGTTTCCCAGAAGAGACAGTGTTGAATGATGACACATCCTTGGCCTTTGATTACAAAGCCGGAATTACCGAGTGGGGCGGGAAGGTCAGTGGAAGGATGGAGCTGAGCCGATCTGGGACACCGGGAGGACCAGAGGGTCGGGCACAGTGGGGTGGGAGTGTGTAGACCTTTGTGTATCTAAAGTGTAAGCCACCGATGTTTGACTATGGAACCAAGTGGCCTTAAAGCCAAAGAGATGACAGGACTAGAAGGTGTTTGCCGCGCATGTGGCCTGGCCCAGTTTGAATTTCGGGTGAAGCAGTATTTTAAGAAATGGAAAATCGAGATAGAAAAGATCGAAATTTGAGAAGTCAAGATTGAAAAGCGCCAAGTGCTCCCAATGAATGAGATTGGGTCTTCCCTGCCTTTATGACAAATTCTTTCACCACCAGCAGTGAACAGGAAGCCTCCGCATTAGCTCCTCTGCCCTGGACCCCTGCGTCCAAGCACTGTTGGCCTGGGTGGGCCCTGGAGGAAACCCTCCAAGTACCAGGTGCTGGGGAGGAAAGTGAGACCCTGATAGGGCGGCTCACCTGAGGACAGAATTCACCTCTTTGAGGCTTGGGGATGACGACCAGGGTCTTGCTGGTCTTGGCCACAGGTCACTCAGATTCTAGAAGACAGACCTTGGTGTGGACACCCTCGCCCCTTCCTCAAAGTCACAGAGACCAGGTGAGGCACAGCCACAGCCAGGGGCGTGGGCGGGTCTAAGGGAGGCTCCATCTTCCGTCCTTTCCTTATTCTCACCAAACAAAGCACTCTGCTCTCCAGAAAGGGCAAAGTTATGATTTTTGCCTTTTCATGACCAGGACCCTGGAGGATTTTTCTGGAATGTCCCTGCCATGTTCTGAACTGTGACGCTGGACTCAAACAAGGGCTAGAAGTCTTATCAAAGTCCCATATCACCTGTCACACACTTTCACCAACAAGGAAGAGGGTCAGTCCCAAGTTTGGTCAAACTTGCCGTATGTTTTAGATGACGCATTTTACTAACTCTGCTACATGGTTTTGTCTCATTCTATAAGTGTTTGATGCATTATAAGGTACTATTGAGTATTTTCCAATACAGAAGATATTTTGGCTGGAGCGATAGCACAGCGGTAGGGTGTTTGCCTTGCATGCAGCCAATATGGCCTACCCGAGTTCGATTCCCCCGCCCCTCTCGGAGAGCCCGGCAAGCTACCGAGAGTATCTCCCCCGCACAGCAAAGCCTGGCAAGCTCCCCGTGACGTATTCGATATGCCAGACACAGTAACAACAAAGTCTCCAATGGAGACTTACTGGGCCCGCTCGAGCAAATCGATGAACAACGGGAGGACCATGACCGTGACAGAAGATATTTTATTACTGACTTGTAAATTAAGGACATTAGGAGAGTGAATAATAATGAAGACAGTCTCGACTAGGAAGAGAAACACCAGAGGCTTCCAGCCCACCACGAGGGCACAGAACCCTGCCAGGAACAGAAGGAACCTGCCATGGTGGAAGGAGGAGGAGAGTAGAAGGTTCTGGAATGGACTTCAAGGACCAGAGACCCTCAGCCCTGGAGGAGATGGACACTTGTTTCTCCCTGAGTGCAGGGACCCACAGACAGGGATGACGTGATGACCTTTGCCCAGAGAGTACAAATGTGGTTTCAGAACAGATTTAAGACCCAATGGGGCAGACACAACCAAGAAGACCTTAGTGTCAGGACTCCAGGATGCTAGGGTTAGGAAAGGTTTTACTCTGACGGGGGAACCAGGAGACACTTGGAATCTCTGCCCTTGTTCTCCCAAACACAGGGAGGGAGAGAGAGAGAAAGACAGAGGAGAGAGAGAGAGAGAGAGAGAGAGAGGAGCAAGGAGGTGTGTGAAACGCTCATGTCTCTCACTCAGGATGCACGTTTGGGCTCTAGACCACCCTTACCTGTTGGAGAAGCTCCCCTACGCCAACAACAGAGTGGAGAACGTTTGCAGGGAGCATGTGCCATAAGACCATCTCACAAATTGCCAACACACGTGTGTTTTAGACTCAATATGTTACTGCCGGAGCGACAGCACAGCATGTAGGGCATTTGCCTTGGCGGCCAGCCCGGGTTCAATTCCTCTGTCCCTCTCAGAGAGCCAAGCATGCTACAGGGAGTATCCTGCCCTCACGGCAGAGCCTGGCAAGCTCCCCATGGCGTATTCAATATGCCAAACACAGTCACAACAAATCTCACAATTGAGATGCTACTGGTGCCCGCTCGAGCAAATCGATGAACAACGGGAGGACAGTTCGACAGTGCTAAGTTGGTTAGCTTTGACGGTCATGCAACATTAAACTCACTGTAGACAACTCTCCACAGGTCGCAGTGACTGCCGATGAGCACTCCTGCCGGGGGGAAGGGGCTGTGGGGGCGGCCGGGCACGAGGGGAGCAGCTGGCATCACCAGGTGGGAAACGTGTGCCAGCCTCCACAACGCACGAGGCGCCCATTCCTGCCCGCTCCTCTCTCCCACTCCTGCCCACCAAACCTCAGGGCAGCATGACTTCAGGTAGCTCCCGGGAAAGCCTCGGAGCAGAGCGAGGGTCACCAGGAACAGAGAGGGCCACACGGTCGTGCCCCGGAACCCCAGCATGCCCCGAGAAAGAGTTTCTGCAGTCCTGGCCACAGCAACGGACGGTGGGCACTAATGAGTGCTCACGACCGGTCTGAGGCATGTGCCCACCACAGAAGCCTCCGAGGGAGCCAGGACGGCAGGCGAGACTGGGCATCAGGAAGGTTCCCACTGGCACTAAGTTCCAAGGACGGGCAAGTGGCCTCATGGGACAATGGTCGCCTTTGTGGGCACCATGGAGCTGGAGGAGAACGTCTAGAAGTGGTCGTGTCCAGGGGTCCAGGGCAGTTGTGTCCAGGGCGGTCGTGTCCAGAGCGGTTGTGTTCGGTGTCTGCCACTGGACGGGCCTTTGTCCCCGCTGCAGTCGAGTCTTTCCTTGCGTGAGATCTTCCAGAGTCACAAACAGTTTCACCTACGGGATGGGTGAGGCCGTTAAGGCCGCTGCGGTCCAGAAGTCATCTTGGGACTGGACGGGTGCGTGTCCGTGGGCGCGTGGCCCTGGGTTTTCGCGCGAGGAGGCTGTTCCAATCAATCACTCCTCTCCTTAGTGCCCCAGCCCCTGCGCTGGGACTCCCGGCCAGCAGGCTCTGTCCACGGCCGCGACGCGGACAAGAGCGCTTTTCACATTCTGACAACCTTACCACCCGAGGGAACACGCTCTCCCCCCGGTTCCACACAGAGCAGCCTTTGTCCCCTGAGTCGGCGCTGGACAGATCGCAGATGTGTGACTCCCCCGACGGACCACCCACAGCCAGTTGGGTCCGTCTTTGCTCTTGTCTCTGGGAGGATGGAGTGGGGGGGGGGGGGTGAGCTTGCCTGCCTCGGACCCCCCAGGGCCTTCTGGGCTCTCTCTGACCTGGAGCAACCTCATCACTTTCCCCGAACCACTGTGGGGTGAAGGCCTCTTCTGACATCTGATAATTCTGAGCCACAGAGAAGGTGTCCCCGTGTCTCCCTGGAGAGGGGCTGGCGGCTGCCACTTCACAGAGGCCTTCAGGAGGCTGGGGTCTGAGACAGAGCAACTGAGCACCAAGGCCCGCGTCCACTTCACGGAGGGTCGCTCTGGACGCAAAGCGTGAGACGTTCTGTCCTGAGATTTCCCCTGGGAAGGCAGCTTGGACAATTTGTTTTTTTTTTTTTTGCTTTTTGGGTCCCACCCAGCGATGCTCAGGGGTTCCTCCTGGCTCTGCACTCAGAGGAATTACCCCTGGCGGTGCTCAGGGGACCCTATGGGATGCTGGGAATCGAACCCAGGTCGGCCACATGCAAGGCAAACGCCCTCCCCGCGGTGCTATCACTCCAGCTTCTCACAATACTGAGAAGAATTAAAAAAAAAAGTCACTCTCAGTTTATGACTTGTTCTTCATTAACTTCAGATGGAATCCTTCCATGACTCACTTTTCACGTCCTAAAACAAAAAATCTCCAGCTTGTTCCACTCCAGAGAAGCTTGTGTTCTCTCTCGATAATCTCTCTCTCTTCTAAGCGAATCTCTTTGAATAAACTATTTTACTTTGCTAAAGAAAACTACCACACACCAAGAGTTTGTACCGGAGCCAGGAAGTGTGCTGGTGGGGCAGTGATGTTGCATGTGTGTATTAAAAACAACCCATTGGTTAGGATGAAACACCGGTACTAACAGCCTCTTTAGAAGTAGCAAAGAATCTGATTTAAATAAAACATGTCTGCTGACTTCAGCGAGTCCTGCTCTCATTGTGACTTCAGGTCCGTTCCTTCTTTTTGAGTCACACCTGGTGATGCTCAGGGGTTCCTCCTGGCTCTGCACTCAGGAATCACTCCTGGCGGTGCTCAGGGAACCCTATGGGTTGCTGGGAATCGAACCCAGGTCGGCCACGTGCAAGGCAAACGCCCTACCAGCTCCAGCCCCAAGGTCCATTTCTGTTGATCAGTAATTGGCTAATTTAGAATCGTGTGTTCTAATCTAGGATGGGAAGCAATAGGTTAGGTAGTCTGGGCACTTTGTGTGTTCCTTGTACATTCACATTAGGTCTGATGTATAGTAAAGGCTGACATGTCCTAATCGCCCCCTTCTAATAGTCTTGATTCTATAATCCAACTATCTCCAGCACCCCTCGAAGAGCCCGGCAAGCTGCTGAGAGTACCCCGCCCACATGGCAGAGCCTGACAAGCTAACTGTGGCGTACCTGATATGTCAAAGACAGTAACAATGAATGGTCCTCATTCCCCTGATCCTGAAGGAGCCCCCAATATGTCATCGGGCTACACTAGCACGTTACAGGGACAAATGGAGACGTTACTGGGCCCGCTTGAGCCAATCGATGAACAACAGGGTGATAGTGATAGTGATAGTGATCTCCGGCACCTGAACACACTCACACACGTGTCCACATGCAACAAACAGAGGGCACTCTCTTGCACGAGGCATTTCTGTCACAGCCAATACGAACCCGAACTTACACCCAGACAACCCCTACCCTGATACAAAAAGTCGTTGGGAAACTGGTGACGAGCTATTCATTAATTTCCTATTTCAGCACCAGAGATGCTTTGCAGGGGGACGAAGACACCAGAGAAGAGGATTTATGGGAGACAATTGTCCAGGGCACTAAATCTGTGCTAATAAAAAGAACCCACTTGTGTCTGCTGGTGATTCGGGCTGTGTTTTACCAACCTCACAGAGCGGAGGACATGGAAATTATGGGAGGCCCCTGGGCTCAAGTCTCTAAAGAAATTAAGTCCCAGCTAAACCAAATTATGTCCTGAGAAAGTAAGAATGGAAACCGTGGCCCCGGGCAAGGCTCTCCGGTTGTTAGGGCGCTGGGGCTCCCGGCCACCCCGTGATCCCTCATGCCGACACGAAGGCGTGCGGGAAGGTTCGAGCCACTGGGCAAAAGACACAAGTTTTATGAGCAGAAAACTGTTGGGTGGTTGTTCTCGCTGCAGGAAAGCCAGGGCTGCCCAGGAAACCCCTCACTCGGCGTCTTTGCTGCTTGCTGGGCGATTGCAAAGCTCTGCTTCGAGGTCCTGGACAAGACACGGAACCTTCGCCCGCACCCAGCCGGGCCTCCGTGGACCCACCGCGTCTTGTCTGGAGAGACTCACGGAAACACCCTCTGCTACGCTCGGGCGGAAGACGGAGCCACGAGGAGGGTGGCTGCCTGGACTCCCACCCGGGGGGCCGCAGGGACGTCCACCCGCAGGAAATGGTGGCAGAGTCGGGGCAGGGGCAGGCCAGGAGACCAAGGCACTGACCACCAGCTGCCCGCTGCTCCGGCTCTTTGTGACCCCCCCAAAAGAGTGCGTGCAGCTGGCTGGTCAGTGGCTCCCCCAGAAACCTTGGGACGATAGGACCAACCACAACACTCACGAGAGCCACCCGCCCCCCGGCCCCATGGGACCTGGACGACAGGGGCCGTGGCGCCCAAGAGGGGTTGGTTGTGCCTTATGTGAAGGAGCGTCCAGGACTGACCGACCAGCTCACACCTGCCCTGGTATGCAAAGGACGGGTCACAGCATGACCGACTGGCCAGCACACGCAGGGAAGGGCCTCAGGTTCTTGTCCAGCTGGGTCTCCCTCCCCCTGGCCCTGGATTCACCAAGACAGCCAGGCCCAGTTCTGGGGAGTCTCAGACAGGTCAGGGGTGACATCTCCCAACACTGCACTCCTGTTTGCTATCGGCTACTGCACACGCCCACCCTCTGGTGATGAATGATACGTTTCAACGAAAATTAAAGAAGCTGGGGCTGGAGCGATACCACAGCGGGGAGGGCGTTTGCCTTGCACGCGGCTGACCAGGGTTCAATCCCCGGCATCCCATATGGTCCCCCGAGCACCGCCAGGAGTGATTCCTGAGTGCATAAACCAGGAGGAACCCCTGAGCATCGTCGGGTGTGACCCAGAAAGGAAAAAGAAAATTAAAGAAGCCTCTGTCCCAGGGTGGGCACCGGGGCTGGCCAGCTGGGAATGTCAGGTCTGAAGCCCCACAAGCTCCTGCTCATGGGCACCCCAAGGCAGCCAGTCACCCTGAGAGCTAAAGGCCGTCTGAGGTACTCACACTTACAATACAAATTTTTAATTATGACCACTCCAATCTTGAATTCCAAATGAAGAGCTGGGGAGGAACACCGTTTTCATTTGTTCTTTGTTTCATTTTGGTCTGGGGCCCTGGCTGGCTGTGCTCAGGGCTTCCTCTTGGCGCTGTGCTCAGGGGTCACTCCTGGAGGGGGTTGAGGGCCCCTACGGCGGGTGCGGGGGTTGAACCGGCCCAGCTGCGCTCAGCGTCAGCACCTCCCCCGTGGGCTATATCTCTGACCCCAAATGGACACTCTGGGATGCACAGCTGCATCCTGAAGAAACACGCGACTCTGACTGGAGTAAGGACAGGCTGAAGGGTTTGGGAAAGTGTGTGATTCCGACGCCCCACCTTTCTCGGGATGGACTGATGCTCCTTACAGAAGGAGTTCGGGGAACAGGAAAACGCCGGAGTCAATGGAGGCGGGGGTGCTCCAGCCCTCCATCCCCCGGGGTCTGCTAGGAAGGTGGGTGCTGAGACACCCTGGCCTGGGGGGCGTGACTGGTAGGTCTGACCTTCCCTGCGTCGGTCACTGGTGGCCGTGCCCGGGGCCTGTCCCTGAACATGCGCAGGGTGGGCGTCACGGGAGTCCGCATCCTGGGCTGGGGGGGGGGGCAGGCAGGTGAGGGCACCTTTGTGTGTCCCTGGGGGTAGTGTCTCAGAGTACCCGGCCTGGGCAGAGCCCTGGACAACCAGAGGAGAGTGGTCACTCATGGGCAAGCCGCAACTCCTTCTGCTGGGCAAGAGGCCAGCGTTGACTGGCCGGGGCAGTGTCCCCCAGGGAGACACAGCAGGGCTGGGCTTGGGGTTTGGGGGCCGCTGGACAGAGGCGCAGTGGGGACTGAGCTGTGGGCGTGGCACCCAGGGGTTCTGTGCCAGCCAGTGTGGTGGGAGGCCTGGTCCCCGCCGCACGTCCTCACTCCAGGCCGCGGGGGACAGCGCCGGGTGTCGGTACCAGCCTTTGATGAACAACTGCCCTGACCCCTCTGCCTGGCATTCTGGGGTCACTCTCCCAGACCCCTCAGCTTCTGCTAGGGGAGGGGAGGGTCTCACCCTGACAGCACAGGGGGAACCTGCCCGCCAGCCGAGACCCTCCTGTGGCCCCGGAAGCTTGACATAGGCAAGGTCACAGTTGAGTGCACCCTGACCCCTCAGGGGAGGTCACGTGGTTTCTAGGGCTGACCCCGAGCCCCAGGCCCATCACCGGGATGGTTTTTGCTGACGGTCCAGCCAGCAGTGAGCAGCATCAGTGCAGGTTCAGAGGTGCCTGCGCGAGAGCCCATTCTCTGAGGTGTCGTCTGAAGGTCCCGCGGGTCCAAGGCTGGGAGACGACACACGTGTAAACCACCCAAAGGACTCAGAGACCCGCACAGATGGCAGAGGAAAGTGGGGGGACCCCAGCCAGTAGCAGGCCACTTGTTCTCTCTCTGTCCCTGCCAAGGGCTCTGGGGGACCCGGCCCGAGTACTGGGACTCCAGGAGAAGAGGGCAGGGGATCCCCACCACCTGCCCCCTACGAGGGAAAGCCAGTTCCCGCCGTCGCGGACACTGGCCGTTACTTAATGAAACAGAGAGAGAGATCCGGAAATACAATAAGGCTGGCAGAGACCAGGGTGAGACCAGATTAAAGCCGGCGCGGGCGAGCCGGGCACACCGACCGGAGACGCCGGCTCTGCCCCGCAGTGCCAGGGAGGTTGTATATTTTTAGAATATACTGGGAGCCACAGTGCTTTTACTTAGGTTTTTATGGTTTACCACGAGATGCAATTTTCAGGCCTTATATGCAGTTGTAACAAAAGTCAGAGACGTTTTATGATAGCTGCCACAGTTCATAAATGATGGGATACACTAAAATATTTATAGAACTGTAAAATCTTGATTTCTCTCCGGTTCAGCAGATGGGGCCCCAAACAGCCACTCCCAGATTCCTCTCATTTCTTCACCTTTACATGACAAAGGAGCCCAGGGGAGGGTTCTTCCAGGGAGGGGAGGGCCGGTTGTTCCCCAGAGAGGGCCAGGCCGGGTTTGCCGGATTGTCTCTGTGTGATTGTGTGATTGTGTGTGTGTGGTTTTGTGTGTGAGTGGTGTCAACACACTCCGAGGGCAGCTGGACTAGAGGTGCTTCTCCGGGCCTGACCCTTGGTTTCCTGCTGGGAAACTTCTCAGCGCTGGACCCCGCTGACACCTCCACAAGCATCACTGGGCACTCGGGGTGGGGGAGGGGAGGGACCACCGGAAGGTTCCCCCTCATCCCGATGTCCCGGGGGCTGGGAATTGAGCGCAGCGTGTGAGGGCCAGGCTGAGGTGTGCTGTGACAGGGTGCATGAGAGCCGGCAGTGGCGAAGCCCGGGACTCTCACGCGGGGATTCCTGGGCAATGCGTCTTATTTTCTTTCTTCCTTCCTTCCTTCCTTTCTTTCTTTCATTTTTCTTTTTTTTTTTTTTTTTGCTTCTTTTGGGCCACACCCGGTGATGCTCAGGGGTCACTCCTGGCTCTACACTCAGGAATTGCGCCTGGTGGTGCTCAGGGGACCCTACGGGATGCTGGGAATCGAACCTGAGTCAGTCGAGTGCCAGGCAAACACCCTCCCCGCTGTGCTGTCGCTCCAGCCCCGGGCCTTATTTTCAGGTATCAATCAGACAGACGAATGCCATGAGAACAGGCTGATGTGAGTCAGGTACGAAGTAACCAGGGCAAAAGCACCGAATCCCAATTTCAGAGAATCGACAGAAACAGAAAGAGCACTGTTGCACTGTCCTCCCATTGTTCATCGATTTGCTCGAGCGGGCACCAGTAACGTCTCCATTGTGAGACTTGTTGTGACTGTGTTTCGCATATCGAATATGTCCCAGGTAGCTTGCCAGGCTTTGCCATGTGGATGGGATACTCTCGGTAGCTTGCCAGGCTCTCCGAGAGGGGCGGAGGAATCGAACCCCGGTAGGCCACATGCAAGGCAAATGCCCTCCCCGCTGTGCTATCGCTCCAGCCTGGAAATAGAAATTCATTCATCATTTGTCAATTGCCTCGAGCAAGCCCCAGTAACGTCTCCTTCATCCTAGCCCTGAGATTTTTAAGAAAGTGCTATATTCAAGGCTCTTTAGGAGAATGAGACCCATCATAGTTACTGGTATTTGGCATATTGGGTATGCCACGGGGAGTTTGCCAGACTCTGCCCTGTGGACAGGCTACATTCGATAGCCTGCAAGTTTGTCCAAAGTAGGAATGAGATAATAAGATGTCATAATAAGATGTCGCACGGCCGCGAATGTGGCCGCATGGTTCTGGGAGCTGGGTTTTATAGTCTCTGAGTCTTGGCCGCTGATGGGATTACACGGCGCCAGGGGACCAGGTGGTGGGTGTGACCCCCGCCTACTGGAATTTGGAGGATCTGGGTGGAGGATGCTCAGCCCCGATCCGAGCAGGCTTGGAGATCTCGGCCCCGGAACCCGCGTGGCTTTGTCCCTCTGCCAGTACCTTCAGGTGTGCGGAGAGTGGTCTCAGCATGGTGGTGGCTGGTCCTGGAGGTCTTCGGCTGCCGGAGCCCTGGTCGGGGCGGGGAGGAAAGCTCAACCTGCTCCCCTCCAAGGGACCCCAGCGAGGAACAGCCAGGCGCAGGGGCAATAGAAATAGAAATATTTGGAAATGGAAATAGAAATATCGTAGGAAAATGTGGATCATCGGCAAATTGATAGAAAATACACACATAGACGGATGATAGATGATATGAGTACGGATTATTGGCAAGCTGTCAAGGGAAGCCCCCACGGATGAGCGGTTGGTGATGACAGTGATGGGTCCCAGGGAGGCCGGGCACCCGAGGCGTGGATTGACAGCTCCAAAGACAGGCAGCTCGGAGCCAGAGTTCGCAAATTTTCTGTTTATCCTCAAGAGGAAGATTCTGGACTTCAGAAGACGGAACATTTCGTTAGGGCTGAGCCCTGCGGACGTTCCTTGATCCTCCGAGCGGGACCCGTCAGAGACACCAGGCGTTGCAGGAATGTCTTTGTCTCGAGAAGGAAAACACTGGCTCCCCAAAGAGACGCCCCCACCTTCTGAGCCGTGGTCAGGGTGGACAGAATCATGGACGTTATTGGCCCATGAGGACACGCCTCAGAGTGCCTGGGGACACAGAGGCGTGCGGGGAGCATGGTTCCAGGCCCTGAGAATGTTTGAATAACTCACAGCCAAGGGTCAAGTCTGCCAAGACTGGCCCTGCTGTGTCCGGGGAATCCACAGGCCAAACAGCTGACCGAACATCGGCAAACGGACTGCTGTCTTCCCAATATTGATTTGCAGAACATCCCCTCCCGTGGCGCTTCACAAAGACCTTCATTTATATGACCGTTCGACTGGTGCTGTCAGGTGAGCCCGGCCGAAAGGGGGTCTGTGGTGAACTTTACCACGTCAGGCCAATAAGCTGACACTCCTTTAGAGACACTTTGAAAGATTGTTTATTAGAAAGAAATCTAAAAGTACAGAAACTTCTCTTAAACATTAAAGCACAGAAATTCACCATCCGAAATGATCAGCGTGAAGAACCACCATCATGATGGCCGAGAACTGGCCTGAGAGGAACCTCACTGGCGAGCTCCTGGCAGTGGGTTTTTTTTTCTCTTGATCCCATGGACCTTTGCTTGAACTCCCCGTGGACAGTGCCATCAGATCTGTAAGAAGTGCTGACGGGAACCCCCCCGCGCCGAAAGGGCGGCCCCCGGTGTTTCTTGCAGAAGATGAAATTTCCTCGGCCCTGCAGGACAGACGCTCTTCAGCAGGACTGAGAGCCAGGCGGTTGCTCCCAGCCTGCTCCCGGGGCAAGTGGAACCCAGAGCTCGTGAGCGACTCCATCTGATGCCGGGGGCCCCACGGAGGGCTTATGTGACGCGAGGAGGAGGAAGACAGTCACTCTCTCTCCCTCCATCTCTGCCACCTGGGACCCAGGGTCGCTGGGCCCTTGTCTTGCCTCACAGAAAGGAATTTCAGGAGGAGACAAGCAATGAATACATAGATTTTATCTGGAGGGTTTTTCAGGTGTGGAGGGAGAGAGAGGGAGAGAGAGAGAGTAACACGTTCAAGAGAGAGCCGGGGCTTCTCCAAGGGCGGAGAGACCCCAACACACATCCCAGCATTTCACACGAAAGCGTGGAAGTCCACGTCTCAAGAGGGGAGATGCGGGCGACACATGTGCTCGGCCACGTGGGCGCAGGCAGCACCTGGGCTCAGGCAGCATCTGCGCCCCCTTCCTTGGTTCGAGGGGGCCTTTAAAGGGTTTCCCCAACCTGCCCCCACGTGGGCTTCAGGTCAAACTCCACTGCAAAGGAGGTTACCAGGGAGGTTGGGCGTGGTGATGGTCTTCTTCGGGCTGAATCCCTAAAGTTAGGGTATTCGAGGAATTTTCTTCCCGGGGAGGGCCGATCTCCCCAGGGCCTGTTGTGTTGCTGCTCAAGGCCTCATCGGGCCTTCGTTCCTGCTTTTCCTGTTTTCTGCAAGGTCGGCTTTTGCCATTGCCTTGGGAGGGGCCTTCCCTATCCTGCCTGCGTGGCCTCCCCCGAGCAGAACCTTACCCATGGGTCCTGCAGAGTCTCCAAGGAGGCGTGGACAGTCTTGCCCCGAGATCGTTTCGCTGACAGCATTTCCTACACAACCCTCAGGCCTCAGGCACAGAAACAGCTGCTGATCTTTTATTTATTTATTTATTTATTTATTTTGCTTTTTGGGTCACACCCAAAGAAGACCGACTCCTAGCTCTGCACTCAGGAATGACCCCTGGTGGTGCTCAGGGGACCCTATGGGATGCTGGGAATTGAATCCCGGTTGGCCGCGTGCAAGGCCAACGCCCTCCCCGCTGTGCTATCACTCTGCCCCATCAGCTGCCAATCTTTTAAAGCAGATACCCCCCCCCCCATTCCTTTACCTTAGAAACATCCACATTAACCCTCACCTACAAATTGTGTTTGTTTTTCTCCCAAAGCCATAGGCCCAGTTTCCTTTCCAAATCACATCAGATGCAAACGGGTCTCTCCAGTGCCCGAATGACGGCTGTGGGCGGGCCCTGGAAGTCCTGGCCCTTCTACCCCGTCTTCTTGGGACAGTCCTGGGAAGTCGTCCTTTGTGAAGAGAATTCACATCTTGGACTGAAGCGATAGTGCAGTGGGTAGGGCATTTGCCCTACACGCGTTCGACCCGAGTTCGATTCCTCCACCCCTCTCGGAGAGCCCGGCAAGCTACCGAGAGTATCCTGCCCGCATGGCAGAACCTGGCAAGCTCCCCGTGGGGTATTCGATATGCCAGAAACAGCCACAACAAGTCTCACAATGGAGACGTTACTGGTGCCCGCTCGAGCAAATCGATGAACAACGGGAGGACAGTGCTACAGTGCATTAGTTCTTAATACCCACTTTATGTTGTGATAGAAAGTCCTGGACTGTGAGCGTGAGTTGCAACACACATCTGTGTCCATTGTTCACAGGCTGTGAGCCCACGGAGTTCTCAGCAGGGCCTGCCCCTGAGATCCTCGCCCCTAACCGGACAATTTAAGTTGAGGGCACGAAGCCTCTGAGACCACAGGGTTACCCGGCAAGTGCTGGGGGGCGGGGGGGTTGTCAGGCAGTGCTGGGGTCACTGCGAGATGCACGGACCTCTGACCCCGTGCTCTCTCCCCAGCCTCCTGCCCGTGCGAATGGATGATTTTTTAAATCTAATAACCCACACGTGGGCATCGAGGGAGGGGCCCTCACCCGTTGTCCATGACATTTTTTTCTATGTGAATGAATGAATCTAACCCTTATGATCACCACGGTGGTCCCTGGTCTCAAGGGTTAAACTCTGACCCAGGAGCAGGGAAGAAGCAGGAAAAAGCCACGTTCTGGCTCCTGGCGGGGTGCTCGGGAGAGAGGGAGGGGCTGGCCGCTCTTGCTTTGGGATCTCTCCCTCCGGAGGGGATTAATCGGATCTAATCAGAGATCATTATTCCTTCCTCTCTGCCCAGACGCATCGTGGTTGCTTAGTAACTGGCCCACGATGACCATTTTTTCTCTCACCATCGCAGACATAGCTAATTGCAAGGTTTTGAATTATTACAGTAATTTTCTATTTCAGTGACCTTATTGGTGTAAGAACGACAGGATTTTCCAAAGTCAAATTCTCTCTGCGGGCTCAGCATCTGGCAGTCGCGCTGAGACGGGGCCCCCGGAGCCCACGTTGGGGATGAGCTAAGCGAGCTGGCTTTCGGCAGGTCCCGAGAGACGAAGGACTCGAACCCCGTTGGTTCCAGTAGCACCAGATCTCCTGCCCGACAGGGTAGCTCGCCTTTCCATCCCAAAGCAATCCTACTTCACTTTTCTTCGCTCATTCTCGTCATCTGTTCGTTTTCTTGCAAAGGCCAAGAACGCCTTCACCTCCCGCCCCCGTGTGCCTGGGGGTTCCGATTATTGAATGATGGTGAGAACTAGCTCGGACCGATTTCCCTGAGTTTCGGTTTCAGGACCCGTAGGAAAGATGAGCGTTTGCTACGGGATCTCCTCTCAGGACCCAAGAAACAGACCGGCGGCCACGTCTCTCCCCTCTGCCCGACGTGTCCAGGCTGGAAGCAGCGTCCGTGAGCCCCAGCCTAGATCTTTCTCTCTTGCTATTATCCTTGTAGCTTTTCCAGCGTGCTTCCGACGTCACAGAGCTGCGTCTTGATTCCGGGTGGAAGACTTGGCTCTGCCATCCGCCTTGTTCTCTCTTTGTTTCCAGACACAGCTCTGCTTTCCCTGCCAGTCACATTCGGTCCTTAACTTCACCCTCGCGGTTGAATCCTGGGGGCTGTCGCTTCTCCCACAAAAACCCAGGGGACGAGGCGTGACCCACATGTGTCCGCGCGCCCGGCCCTAGCTTCACCTGAAGCCCAGACGTCCTGTCCACACGTCTCCGCCTCAAAGCTTTCTGGACGATGGTTTTTTTCCATGCTTACTTAAGTTTCCAGTTTAAAACTCTTTTGATCTGTTCTCCTCTCCCGTGTTTTCCCTAGTTGGTCTTCAAGCGTGCCGAGAATCCGAAGCCCGAATCCTGTTCTCTGATAACAGCGTCAGAGCCGGTGTTTGGGCTCCAGACCCTCCCCCCACTCCCCTGCACCCCAGCCAGGCCGCGAGAAGCTGCTTTCCCGGAGCTGTTTTTCCTACCCAAGACTTCAAAGGGACGAGGCTGCTGCCAGGTCCTGGATGGGACGGAGCCTCTCCCCGGGCTCCGGCAGGAGTGGGTGCTTTGGCCGGGCTGAGAGGGCAGCTCCCTGGGATCAGCCGTATTGGGCTCCATGTTAGGCTGTGTCAGACTCCGTGTCAGACTCTGTGTTAGGCTGTGTCAGATTCCATGTTAGGCTAAGTGTTCGACTCTGTGTTAGACTGTGTCAGAGTCCGTGTTAGACTTTGTGTTAGACTGTGTCAGACTCCGTGTTAAACTGTGTCAGACTCCGTGTTAGGCTCCATGTTAGACTGTGTCAGACTCCATGTTAGACTCCGTGTTAAACTGTGTCAGACTCTGTGTTAGGCTGTGTCAGATTCCATGTTAGGCTAAGTGTTCGACTCCATGTTAGACTGTGTCAGACTCCGTGTTAGGCTCCATGTTAAAATGTGTCAGACTCCGTGTTAGGCTCCATGTTAGACTGTGTCAGACTCCATGTTAGACTCCGTGTTAAACTGTGTCAGACTCCGTGTTAGGCTCCATGTTAGACTCCATGTTAGACTGTGTCAGACTCTGAGTTAGACTCCATGTTAGGCTCCATGTTAGACTGTGTCAGACTCCGTGTTAGACTTCGTGTTAAACTGTGTCAGACTCTGTGTTAGGTTCCATGTTAGACTCCATGTTAGACTCCGTGTTAGACTGTGTCAGACTCCATATTAGACTCCATGTTAAACTGTGTCAGACTCCATGTCAGGCTCCATGTTAGATTCCATGTTAGACTGTGTCACACTCCGTGTTAGACTTCGTGTTAGGCTGCGTCAGACTCCGTGTTAGTCTCCATGTTAAGCTCCATGTTAGGCTCCATGTTAGACTCCGTGTTAGGCTGTGTCAGACTCTGTGTTAAACTGTGTCAGACTCCGTGTTAAACTGTGTCAGACCCCGTGTTAGTCTCCATGTTAAGCTCCATATTAGGCTCCATGTCAGGCTCCGCATTACACTCCGGGCTCCTCTGGTGGGCCTTGCCCGAGACTGACGCTTCCCCATGCCGTGAGTCTGTGCCTGTCTCACCGGGAGCACCCGGTTCTGGGGTCGAGTTTATGTCCCACGGGCTCCGGGGGTCTGTGGGGCCGTGTAAGTGGACTCACGCCAGCGGCCCACGAAGACTCTCCAGCCCTCTTCCTTCTTTCTGAGTTCCCTCCTCCCTGTGCATCTTGGACTGTTTCCTCATCTTTCTCCCAAATTCTTCTTTCTCTCAAGCAATGCAGTGCCAGGAGGCTGCGTCTCGGGGCCACCTCAGCACCACGAACACGCCTTCTCGCTCCTCCTCCTCCTCCTCTTCCGAGGGAAGACGGTGACGTCACTGCACCCAAGCCCGTGGGCGCACTCACCACTGAGTTTCAGCCTTTACGTCTGAGGACGTCGTCTGAGACGTTCTGATTCTCCCCAAAGTCTTCCCTCCAGAGCTCTGAGCAACTACCCAACTGGAAAGTCCCCAGAAATGGCCTTTTTGCACTCAGATCACTGCTCAGTGGTGTCCCTGTTCAAACCGGAGCCCAATGCACACCCCAATCCGCACCCCCCCACCATCAGAGACCACAGGCCCTGCCCTGAGCGCTACCGGGCAGCTGAAGACACAACTCTGGGTGTGTTAATTCTTTCTGTTACTTCATGGGGTCTCTCCTTCCTCTGGAGAAACCTGCTCTCTTTCCCGAGTACATTTTATTATTATTATTATTATTATATTGCCTTTTTGGCAGAGCCTGACAAGCTCCCTGTGGCATGTTTGATATGCCAAAAACAGTCACAACAAGTCTCACAAGGGAGACGTTACTGGTGCCCGCTCGAGCAAATAGATGAACAACGGGAGGACAGTGCTACAGTGCTATATTGCCTTTTAGTAAAATTTCTTCAGCACACACAGCAGGAACACACATGTGCATGCCTGCACACGCACCCCATGACCGTTCTTGGGGACAAACACATGCGTGATGTGCTCTCCCAATTGAAGTCTCTTACACACACTAGCCCGGCCAGTGGGGCTCCATTCTGGAATTCTCAGTCACGGACAAGGGACCAAACGCCCGGAGACACGTTCCGTCCCGCAGGTGCCAACCCAAGCCGGCTCTCGGCGTGCCCTGAAGAGTCGTGGGAGAGAGGGAGCCAGGCGGGCAGTGGGGTGGAAGGAGTTCCAGATGCTTCCTTTCATCCACCCCCGAATTCTCTGTAAATATTGTTCCAATGCGCAGAGTGAACAGCACTTCCTCGCATGAAGACGACGGTCCGGATTCTGGCCGGATGCTGAGGGCTGGGGACCAGGGAACCACAACGTCACGTCCTGCCGGCCTCGCCCTGCCCCTGCCGAGTGTTCTGAGCTCATCTGCTCCCCCAAACACTGCCTATGTGCTGGAATAAGCCAACACGCTTCCCCCCCCGGCCCCCCCAAGACCCGCGACTCTTCCTGCCGAGTCATTCATTTCGTTCTCTCCCTGCTGCCTTCCCGGGGGGCCGGCAGACGGGGCCGAGTGACCCTCGGGGGACTCCGTCTCTGTCCCCGAACCGGCGCGTGTCCCGTTCTGCAAAGTTGAGGTGCCGCTCGGAGTCTGAAGGCCGCCTTCCTGGCAACTGCCGGCTTAATTACCCACGCGGCATTTTATTAGCCCGTTATCGGACGTGGGGCTTCTGACTAATTAATTTCACCTGGAATTGCAGGCGGGCGTATGAAAAATCACATTTGGCCACTCCGAGCGGCCAGCTGCCTGCTAGAAGCACCTCGTCCCGTCGGCGGGGTGAGAGCGAGTCCGCGAAAACAGCTGATCGCAAAGAACAGCCACTTCCCCGGTGCCCCGGAGGTTTGATTATTGGCAAACAGTCATCCCTGCTCGGCCTCTGTTCCAAGGACCCCGCTGTGAGCGGCACTCACGGGCACGGCGTCGCCGTCCCTCATTTGCGTTCGGATTTGTGGCGAGGCTTCTGGGAACGGCGTCTGGTCACGCCGCCTTCCTCCAGCCCCCGCCCCCGCCCACGCCACTCGCCCGCACGCGTGTCCAGGCCAGGCTGGCTGGAAACCCACCGGCCCGGATCTGGTCGCGGCCGGAGCACTCCAGGCCGGAGCTGGGCTCTCGGGGCTGGCAGCCGCGTCCAGTGCTCGCCCGGCCCTCCCTGCTCCGCCGCCGCCCGGCCTCTCGCTCTGCGTTTCCGTTCGGAGCCTTTGTTGTGCCGGCAGCAGATGGTGTTTTAATAAAGTCCAGTAGGAATAGAACTGTGAGTAAATAGGGCCGCACGTGCCAACTCCGTAATTGCCGGGTACCGAGCAGCCTCTTACCTGCTCTGTCCAAGTTGGGAGGGAACCAACCGTGCCCGCACCTCGGCCCGCAGCCGCTCTCCGCAGCTGGGGGTGGCGGGGGGGGGGGTGCCGGCAGCGCGCCCTGCCACCGCAGAAGGTAAATTGTGGCTCTGCCCTGCTGGCTGGCACCGGATCCGGGCCCGGCTGCCATCTGGCTTGTCATCAAACACGGCCCTTGGATCTCGGCGCGGCGAAATAGCTTCTGCGAAAATCTTGCTCTGGAAAAGAGAAAAACATGAATAACAAGACACACACATCAGCGGCCCCCGGTGCTCCCCGAGGTCCGGGGGTCTCGGGGCAACGGAGCCCGGGGGTGGGAGCGCCCGCTCGTGGAGACCCAGGTGCAGGCAGGGCTGCCGGCCGCGATGTGCGTCTGCCCCCTCTCGAGGAGGGCGAGGTCAGCGTGATGGCTGGAACAGGTTTCCCTTAAAAACAAACACGCGGTGGCCGGAGCAACAGCACAGCGGGGAGGGCGTTTGCCTTGCACGTGGCCGACCCGGGTTCGATTCCCGGCATCTCATAGGGTTCCCTGAGCACCTCCAGGGGTGATTCCTGAGTGCAGAGCCAGGAGGAACCCCTGAACACCGCCGGGTGGGACCCAAAAAAAAAAAAAGAAAAGAAAACATACACACACACACACACACACACACACACACACACACACACGCTAACAGAGTCTTTGTGCTTGTCCTTGTTTACTCCGGAAGGGGAGCAGGGGCAGGGCGTGGTGTGGGGGCCACCCTTGACCCCTCCTGGGGCCTCCCCGACCCCCAGCTGCCAGAGGGTCCCGGAGCACACGGGGCTGGTCCAGGGCGCAAGGAAAGGGGGTCGCCGGATTCCTCCACTGCACCTGTGTTCAGTAGCGAGCACTTTGAAGGGAGCAAGGGGAGGCCCGCCCAAAGTGAGCGGAGAAGCCTGCAGGGCGGCACCCTTGGGGTGCCCAGGCCGGTTCCGAGAGACCTGGCTTCTGGGAGTGACCGCTCAAGGCAGTGGAGTACGAGCTGGACAGGGCCCCGGGTGGGCAGGACGCTGGGTGGGCCGGGCCCTGGGTGGCGCGTGTGCCGGGCTTGCCACCCCACGAGGCTGTTGGTGCCCCTGCTAGACCGACTTTGCCATGAAATGTGGGTGCGGCATCATTTCCCCCTGCCACGGGTATTCGCGTCAATGCTCTGGTTTGTTATGTTTCCCTAGGTGAGAAGGTCCAAGACACACACAGACGCAGGCACGCACACGTGCACACCCTTCCGTGGAGTGGTTCTCCCGGCTGCCACAGGCCGTCATCTCCACAGCCCCCTGGTCCTGCCCCTCGAGTCCTCGCCGTTAGAGCTGGGGCCCATTCCATCCCTCCTGGCAACTTGGCTAGCGGCACGTCCTGGTCTCTCCAAGCCAGCCGCCTGGTGTGGAGGGGAAGGGGGTGACCTGGGGTTCGGACCTGGGGTCCGAAGCTGCAAGAAGAGCACGAGAGACGCTCTCGGAGACGCCACCTGGAGTTGCTGGGCGCTGGGTGGGCTGTGGTCTCCCTGCCTGCCCCGGGGTCCCTGCCGGCTTCGCTCTCCACCACGCCAGCGTCTGTCTGTCCGTCTGTTAAGGGAGCCCAAAGCCGGAGACGCGGAACAGCACAGATTCCCCGTCGGGGGGTCCCGGGTCCCCCGAAACGGTGGTGAGGAGGAGCACGGCCCTGTGGCGAGTCTCCCGGAGTCCCACGGGCCCGTCCCTGCCATCTCAGCGTCCGCCAGCCCCCACTCTCCTGATCCCACCCCCCCTGCTTGCCTCAGCTTCCCACAGCACCCAGAGCGCTCGAGCAACTGCCTCCCGCGGTGGGTGCCTCCGGGCACACGCTCCTGGGCTGAGGCCACAGCCTCTCGGCTCCCTCCTAGGTTGAACCCTTGAGCCTGCAAACCAGGGCTCGCTCCTCACTGCAAGACCCTTAGCCCCGGGGGCGGCAGAGTCCCCACCACCCGATGTGACAGGCTTTCCGGGGAGAGAACAAATCAAGGGCCGGGGGAGGCCTGGGCCGGGGTTTCAGCAGGGGCGTCCTGGGAACGAGACTCTCTGACTCTGACTCTCTCTGACATCACCCGGTGGAAGGGCCCGACCTAGAAACCGTCTGCGCGCTCTCGCTCTCTCCCTGGGCCCCGTACCAGGCAGAAGCCAGCACCTGCGGGAACGTCGTCATTTCCTGTCCCTGGTCCCGCCCACCTGGGCCAGCTGCCAGGTCGTCCTTCTTCCTGGCCTCGATTCGGATGCTCTTCAGCGTCATATGCCTGGTCACAAGGTGCACTCCAGCCGAAACTTGTTTGTTTGTGTGTTTGTTTGGGGGCCGAACCCAGTGATGCTCAGGCCTTACTCCTGACTCTGCTCTCGGGGATGGTCCTGGCGGGCTCTGGGGACCACCCGGGGTGCAGGGTCGGTGCTGTGTGCATGGCGGGCCCCTTCCCTGCTGCACGGTCTCTCTGGCCCCTGGACTGCTGGTTCTTGTGGCTGGTTCTGGATGACAGCGGTTGGCGGATGAGGGGAGTGTGATGTGCCCCCGTAGCGATGGTCTCTTCCCGGGGGTTTGGTCAGGCACTGGCCAGCACACCTGACCAGCACCGGGGAGCTTGCCACAGTGACCGGGGCGGCTGGGCTCCACCCACTGTGTCAGCTGGGCATCAGCAGCGTCTCCTATGACTAAGGACGGGCACAGCGGTGGGGCTTTGAGACTGCGACCTGCCAGCTCTTCACTGCACTCACCGTCTCCTGCACCACCTTTCTCTCCTCTGCTCGAAGGACACCCCGACCTGCCGTTGCCTTATGAGTCAGTCATCCCTGGAGGTCAGTGAGAATGTCCGTCTCCTGCCCTTGTCTCTGTCCCAGTTCCCTGTGCATCCTGACCAGCTCAGCCTCCTCACGGGAACCTGGCGCTGGTCTGTCTCCTCAGGAACATGCAGACCTGAAAAGCTGCCTCTGGAATGGGAGAAGGGCGAGGTGTCCCCCTCCCCGCCTGCCTCCGCCCGCCCGCTCAACTCTCCCTCTCTCTCTTCTCTGTCTCTGTCTCTGTCTTTCTCTCTCTCTCTGTCTCTGTCTCTCTGTCTCTCTCCCTCTCTCCCTCTGCCTCCTTATGCCACTGTCCTACCACCCCGCCCAGAGCCAGAATTCCTCCCACCACCCTCCTCCTCCTCCTCCTCCTCCTCCTCCTCCTCCTCCTCGTCCGCTCGGTGGCCAGGACTGAAGAAGGCGCTTCCTTTGACTCACTGGTGGGAACTCCCTGGCACACTGCTCATTCTTCGCCCCATTTTAGCTTTCGGAAAGATTTTTGAACCCGTGAGAGTGATGTTTGCCCCAGCATCTCATGAGATCATCAACCAGATATTCAAGGCTTCGGAGGAAGAGCTAAACTCAAAGGCCGTGGGTGAGTTTGCTGGAATTGCAGCAACATGAATGGCCTTGCACAATTTGGCCTATTTCGTAGCATTTTAAAAAACATTTTTAGTTGTCTAAGCACTTTCATTAATGTTTTCAAATTTCCTAAATAAATATTACAATTCAACCCTCCTTACCCCCCACCCCGCCCCGAGTGAGTGGTGGGCCAGTGCCCTTGGACGGAAGGCAGATGCGTGACTGGGTGACCGGGCGGGAAGTCCCTGCTTCTAACAGAGCAGCCATCACTGACAGCAGGAGAGGGACGAGAGTCTGGATTTTCTTAGCATGAGAGCCGTGAGGAAAACCTGTGTGTGCTTGTGAGAATGCAGGTTCCAGGGTTCTCCTCCCAAGCGACCAAGTAGCTTTCCAGCTTGAGATGAGGTCTGGGCCATCGTAAGTCAGTTTCCTTGAGCATCTTTCACAGAACATTGCAGGTTTGTCTCCGGTTCTTCTCTTTCTGCCGGGTTGTATTTTAGTTCCTAAAAGGTTTCCCCTGGGGAGCTCAGAGAGAGAAGGGAGCACCAAATAAAGGGTGTTGGGAGGATCCTCCCAGGATGGGAGAGTCATGCTGAAAGTAGACTATAGACCAAACATGACTGTCACCCATTGCCTCTCTTGCAAACCACAGCACCCAAAAGGAGAGAGAGAACAAAAGGGAATGCCCTCCCACAGAGGCAGGGTGCGAGGGATACTGGGACCGATGGTGGTGGGAAATGGGCACTGGTGGAGGGATGGGTATTTGACCAATTGTATAATTGAAACCCAAGCACAAAAATTTGTATGTCTACAACTGTATCTCATGATGTCTCACTAATAAAAAAAATTTTTTTAAATAAAATAAAAATAAAAGGTTTCCCCTACCGCCATGCCTGGGAGAGAAAAGACTCAGAGGGAAATATTCACAGATCCAACACAAGTCAACCAAAAGGGTGGGCACGGGGCTGGAGAAAGAAGACAGCAGGCAGGGCATGGCCGACCCAGGTCCACCCCCGGCACCCCAAATGGTTCCCTAAGCACTTGGGCATGGCAGAAGAAGAAGGAGGAGGAGGAGGAGGAGAAGAAGAAGGAGAAGGAGAAGGAGAAGGAGAAGGAGAAGGAGAAGGAGAAGGAGAAGAAGAAGAAGAAGAAGAAGAAGAAGAAGAAGAAGAAGAAGAAGAAGAAGAAGAAATGTAGAAGAGGAAGAAGAAAGAAAGAAAGAAAGAAAGAAAGAAAGAAAGAAAGAAGGAAGAAGAGGAAGAAGGAGAAGAAGAAGAAGAAGAAGAAGAAGAAGAAGAAGAAGAAGAAGAAGAAGAAGAAGAAGAAGAAGAAGAAGAAGAACCAAAGCGTCCAGAGAGATTCCGCACGGGGTTCGCCATCACCTGAGCAGGCGTAGCTGAGAGGCTCTTGGCGGGAGAGACGCTGATGAATCATCTCGCCTGTTTGGGAAACGCTCTCTCCCCACTGACGTTGTGTGTACAACCCTAAAACGGCAGACGCAAACTCTTGTTTCTTTCCTCCCACCAAACAGGTATTCAGACAAAGGCCTCCTCTGAGTGGGGTAGAACTACGGGAAGGTGAACTACCGATAGGGCCCATTTGGGAAGGAAATGGTGGACACTTTTAAATCGCTATTTTTATTGCTTTATACTCATTCGTGAAAATGTTTAAGACCACCCTTAAATTTTTGTTGAACTAAATCTATTTTTTTTTCCTCGGTCACTAGCTGCATGACAGCCAGAAGGATTCTCTTCCCAGAATCGATCTTCTTCCTCACGCTAACTTCCACGGAGACTATGGAAAATGAAAATGAAAATCTCAGTGAAGCTTCCTGAGTTGTGAAAAGCTTCATGTCACGGGGGCTTTCAGGAGCCTGGCGTGTCATCCTGCTGCCCCTGGTGAGGTCAGGCAGATCTTCTGGAGTGTTCCATATTTTCTTTATTTATTTACTCATGTATCTATCTATTCTTGGGTTACACCCTGTGATGCCCAGGGGTTCCTCCTGGCTCTGCACTCAGGAATTACTCCTGGCGGTGCTCAGGGGACCCTATGGGATGCTGGGAATCGAACCCGGGTTGTTCCACGTGCAAGGCAAACACCGCCCCTACTATCACTATCGCTCCAGCCCCAGTATTTTAAAATGGATTTTCCGTGCCCAGGGACATGCAGCGGTGTGTGTTTCCCTAAACTTGGGAGTTAAAGTGACTTACTCAGTGCCCCCAATCTCTAACTTAGGAACCATTTGGAGCTTCTTACTTAGAGCTGGTCCCTTTAATCACAGCTTTGAACGTTTCCACCGAGCGAACCGTCCCCTGGCTTCAGTGCCCATGTTTGAGAAGCTCCGTGCACTCCCGTCACGGCTGCTCTCCCCAGAACAGAACCCCGCGTGCCCACACTGGCACCGTGTCCCCCGGCATCCCTGTGAGGGTCCGTCGCTGTGGTATGAATGGTCAGTGTTGAGGAACACTCACGCGCCAGGACATGGGCTTCTCGAGCAGTTGGCTGCGCGGCTGCCTGACAACGGCGGGCACAGGCCTTTGTAGAAAAGCGTCTCCTTCCGGCCTCACCTACGGGGAAAGGACGTTTTGCCTTGGTGGGATTTTTTGCTCCCTGGCTCCGGATTCGTGAGTGAGAAGCTCCGGCCCCATCTTCTTGAGATGCTCTTCCCAGGCACTCGGTGGGTGGGACCGAGGGACCAAGTCCAGAATATCTTGCTGCCGGCCTCCGAGTCCTTTGGATAAACACTGAGAGTTCCGCTACACTCACTGCTCTAGTCTTTTGTATCCACGGAGAAACGTCTGAAATGTTTCTGCCACTCCGACTCTTGCTGAGACCCCCTTTCTGAGACAAGTGAGCGGGGCCGTCGGCCCCCCTGAACTAAGGACTTAGAGAGGAGACGGCCCTCTGGCTCTCCATGGGCGCCCCTTCCTTCTTCCTCTACTGTCATTATTTGGAAGGACGACGGGGAAGGAACACAGGGAGCCACATCCCCTTCTCCAAACACCGCAGGGTTTAAGTTGTCAGGAAGAGGCAGCCGTGGGGCTGAGCTCGGGGCAGCCCCCCAGCCTGTGTTGAAAGGAAGTTCTCCTGGCCCACCCCAGAGAGGAGACGCCTTTGCTCCTGAAAGCAGGCGCCCGGCCTTCCCCGCTCTCTCGCTCTGAATTCCCGTTTCACTTGGCTTCTGGAATGTACCTTTTGTGTGTCCTTTCTAGTAGCTGTGTTTGTTGAATCACCATGAGATGCACAGCCACAGAGCTCCCGTGGCCGGTTTCAGTCATGCAACGATCCAACCCGTGTCCCTTCCCCATCCATCACCAGTGTCCCCCGTTTCCCCCGGCCCCTCCCCGCCCCATCCCAGCCAGCACGTTCACCGCGGCCCTGGGGGCTGGATATGGTGTCAGGGATGGAAGCCAGGACCCCACCCGCCTGCACAGCCTGCGCCCTCTCTGTCTCTCCAGCCCAAGGCCCGGAGTTTCTACTGCTCGAGCTGAGGGGTAGGACCGTCTTCCTCTTTCTTCCCCTGGCTCATTCTCCCTATGGGAGTGGAAACTCATGCTTTCTTGTAGCCCTGTCCTCCCGTTGATCGTCGATTTGCTCGAGCGGGCACCAGTAACGTCTCCATTGTGAGACTTGTTACTGTTTTTGGCATATCGAACACGTCACGGGGAGCTTGCCACCTCTGTCATGCAGGTGGGATCCTCTCGGTAGCTTGCCCGGCTCTCCGAGAGGGGTGGAGGAATGGAACCCAGGCTGCCCCGTGCAAGGCAAGTGCCCCACTGCTGTGCTATCGCTCTTATAAAGGGCACGGGCTGTCTTCCAGGAGTGAGAATCAGTGTCTCTGATGAAAGGACAGAGATCCGATTCATATATCTGGAATGAAATTCATATGCGATGGCACAAATTCAATTGCAAATGAGTCTTTCTCTTTTTTTTTTTTATCAAGTTGTTTAACTTAGAGTGGGAAAATCCCTGTTGGGAACCGGTTGGGCATAAGTGAGCGTCACGGGGGGTTCTCGAGCCCCCAAACTGGGCCCAGCATGGCCAGAGAGTGAGGCTGGAGGGGACAGCTCCTCCCCTGGGGGCCGGACGTCACCTGCAGACGCTGGGAGACCAGTGGGTGCCAGGCTGGGCCTGAGGGGGCGGTGATGACTGTTTGACCGAGACCTTCAGTATGTGTGTGTATGTGTGTGTGTGTGTGTTTGTGTGTTTGTGTATATATGTGTTTCTGTATGTGTTTTTGTGTGTTTGTGTGTTCATGTGTATGTGCGTTTCTGTGTGTTGTATTCGTGTGTGTGTGTTTCTGTGTGTGTGTTCATGTGTATGTGTGTTTCTGTGTGTTCTATTCGTGTGTGTGTTTCTGTGTGTTTGAGTTCATGTGTGTGTGTGTTTCTCTGTGTGTGTGTTTTTGTGTGTGTAAACACATGCGGAGGAAGAAGTCATCTCGCACCGTGCTCTGGGCTAAGGAAGGAAGAGTCTCGCAGCCAGGCCGGTGTGTATGCGCGTTGCGTGTATATAAGAGGGCAAAGGCATCATACGTCCTAAGTGTGAGCACGGTTCTGTGAGTGCTCCGTGTGGCCTGGCTGTGCTGTAGGTGTGGGTGTGTCGTCTGTGCATGTGGTGTGTATGAGTGTATGTGCCAGTAAGTGGAAGCGTGTGTGAGTGTGTGGTGTCCGTGAGTAGCGACGTGTGGATTGTGTGTATGCTCACACTCGTGCACAGAATCGCGTGGGATGTTCTTGATCCGGAGCCACAGCTCAGAAGGCCGGTGTGTGGCTCACAGAGCCCGGGCTGCCCACGCCAGGACACACGGTCCCCCGAGAACCCCTGGGAGAAACCCCAGCACAGAGCCAGGCCACGTCCCTGAGCACTGCCTTGTGTGGGCCCTAGACCACGATCACGAGACAATAAAATGGATGTTGCTGGGGCCACGTTTGATTCTTGGGGACTAGGGGTGGGCGGGTAGATCAGTGGGTCAGTCAGGCGGCCACCTTGCATGCGGCTGATCCGGTCTCCATCTTCAGCGCCTACAGGGTCCCCTGAGTTCCCCAGGAGTGATCCCCGAGTGCAGAGCCAGGGGTAATCCCCGAGCACCACTTGATCACTTGACTTCCCGTTAATCGTCTATTTGCTCGAGCGGGCGCCAGTAACGTCTCCATTTGTCCCTGTCGCGTGCCAGTGTAGCCCAGTGGTATCTGTTCATTCTAGGAACACAAAGAGCCTCAAACCGATCATTCATGATCTTGACGAAGAAGTCTGACCATCTGGTAGGTGGGCGGCCACGCGGTCTCTTGACATCCCGTGGAATCCAGTCGGTAACAGCTCTAGTCCAACGGTCGTCTTTAAATCTCATTACGTGACCAGCCCATCTGATTTTTGACGCCTTGGCAAACGAGACAGCGTCCCTGATTCTTGATCGTCGACGGAGGTTGGAACTCTGGATGCCCCGAGCACCCCAACACTTCACAAACAATCTTGGGGATAAGACGCATAAAGTAGCTAACCCTTCCCGTTTGTTTGCACAGACGCCGTGTCTACAAGATCCAACGAGGAAGACTCTGAACTAACACTGATGACTCATTTCTCTCAATGAATATGCGGGAGGGGTGGGGTTGGCAAGCGCCAAACAGGAATCGTGGACTGTGGCCGCGGAGCCTGAGGGAGCCTGCAGAGACCTGGAGACGAGCAAATCTCACACACCTCCCTCCTTCCACTGGACCTGCACCAGACGAGACCCGAGAGCCCGTGTCCGACCCACACGGCCCCGGGCACCTTTGCTTCAAGTGCCCGTGGGCTGACTCCGAACCAGCAACCAACCGGCCCCCAAGAGCAGCGTACCATGAGGCTCCAAAGAATAATCGCGAACATCTTTGCAGGAGTCTCGCCCGCAGTGATCCAATTAAAAAGTAAAAATAAGTAAATAAATAAATAAAACTACCTTGAAGCCACAGAACAAAACAAAAAGGCTCCAGGACATATTTTCTCTGGAATGTTCTGAAAGCAACACGATTCAGAATCTATCTGTTTCCCAGCGGGGAGGGGAGGGCCCAGTAGGGAGGGAGCTGGGGGCAGTGAGGGGGTCTCTGATGGGCTCATCCGAACCCCACAGATGGGGAGACGAGATCAACGCCCTTGAGCAAGAGGCCCTGAGAGGGTTCGAGTGAAAGCCACGCTAGCCAGGGCTGGGCTCCGGCGGGAGCTGGGACTCAGCCCTCCCAGACTATCACCTCCCTGTCCTTCGAGAAGACGCTTCCTCTCGGCCTCTCGGGACAACAGCCGTTCTCCGCCTCCAACCCTCAGACACCGGTGGGGTCTCTCTTGCTTGGAGTCGATCTTCACCAGAACTTGGAGGTCAGACCCAGCTGCATCCGGCCAGACGGGAGCCTCATGGCTTTGGCTACTGATGCGTGGCTGTGCAGGTGACACCCAGGGCTCTAAGGCCACAGTCAGGCCAAGCTCAGGGACTGTGTGTAGCCGCGAGGGGCCTGGGGTTGAGCCCGTGGGAGGCAGGTGCCGACAGCCCTGTGCTGTGATGACCAACTTCTCCAAGCAGCGGGCACCATGAAGAGAGAATTCCGGGAGTTTCTGGAGCCTTTGGGATTTCCCCATCTTGGGGGCAGGGGGACATCGAGGGGGAAGCAAGTCCCCAGGCTCCAGGCCCCGGAAACGGCTCTCCCGGGCCAACCCGTCCCTCCGGCCGCAGCTGCCCTCAAAAGCCATGAGTTCACCGGCGAGCTATTCCATTCTTCTGAAAATTGCCTCAGCCCGCAAGAGCCCAGCTCTCTCGAGGAACAATCGATTCTTGACTCTGAGAGCCGCTCGGGGGTCCGAGGCCTCTTCGGATAGACACTATTTCAATCCAGCCGCGCAGACATCTGAACTTTTACCACTTGATTCCAACTATTTCCATCGACTCTCTCTCTGAAAAGGACATCTCATAAAACTTGGCTGCCAGGGAAGGTGTTATGAAGCGCGGAACTGTAGTCCGCAGGGCTCAGTGCGGGTCCCCCAGAGCGCTCTGCAGTAAGTTTTCTGGAATGTCGGTCTCGGGACTTGAATTCAAAGAGCTCAAGCATTCCTGCAACCCCCCCGTCCCTCACCCCACCCCCATCCTTACAGCATTGAATGCCCCAGTCATGTGAAAGGATTTTGGAAGATTCAACAAAACAACGGGAGATCATCTTCCAAGTGGCCGAAGTCGAGTGTCACAGTGAATTCCTTTCCCGTGTGCAGTCAAAAGTCCATTCACCCAGAGCAGGAAAAGCGCCCTCGGACACGACCCTCTCTGGGAAAGGGAAAAGTGGCCCTTGTTCTTCCCACAGGAGGGGCTGACTCTGCTCGTGGAGTCCGAGGTTCCTTGGAGGTGGCGGCGGGCTGGAAGACAGAGAAGAACAAGGCGTCCACGGGGGCTGGGCCCCGGACACTGGCCACATCTCAGCTGTGAGCCCACTCTGTGGGGAGGGCAGGCAGCGTCCAGCCGTGCCAAGTCTCTCTGGCCTATTTCTGTGTCCGCCCTGTTCCTCTCTGAGCATTTACGAGATCCGGGGGAAACAAAGAAATACAGCTCTCGTTAGCTTATTTACTTTTTGACAGTTTTAAGAACTTTATTTGAAATCTCCATCAGAGGACACCCATTATTTGATTTGAAGTGCATTAGCTGAGCAAACATTTCTGTAAAAATAAATATAAATCTGATTATATTTGGTGGGCTTAAAAAAGCACTCAAATTCTTAGACTAAAACCTAATGTTTGGTTTTCCCTTTGTTTCTTTTTCTCGTATCAGTCCCCTAAGAACTCTTGACTCGTATCTAGGGTTTATATTGAGGAAGGAATTTCAATTCAATTCAGAGCCTCATAAATACCTCGGTGGAACAAGATATTTAATATTCTCCACAAAGTTTTATTTTTCCTTTATATAGAAAAACGAATGTGTTTCGCACTATCTATAGGACATACCCTGGGCAATTTTCCCCCTGAAGTGGTGATGTATTTATAGTGACCCCCAAGCTCTGGATCATTTATATTTTTATCCATCAAAGATATTAACTTTTTGGTCCATCGTATTTCAGGTAGAATATTATCTTCCAGTAGCACACAGAATAAAACAAAGTATTTGCCCTTAAAAATGCCAAAACATAGAGGAAGAAACGAGTCCTCAAGACCCAAAACGAGCAAAAATAGGTTCTGTATGATCAGTGAAAGATTCTATAGCCATACGGAGAAGTGATCTCCCTCGAGAGCAGAGGCAGGGCGTATTAGTCATCCTGGGTTTTGGCTCCTGAGTATGAACTTGACAGAGCTTAGCCAGGAGGAAACGCGGAGCTTCCCGGTCGAGGCAGGAGGAGACAGCGTCACAGCAGCCGCTCCTGACTCACACCCAGGCCTAGGAAGCGGGTAACTAGGACGGGAACGTTCACGGGGTCTAACCAGGCCACAGAGGACACTCAAGGCAGAACCAAGGAAGCCGCGTTTGAAATCTGAGGAAGAAACAAGCAATTCCTGAACCAAAACGAACACGAGAAACTTAAGAATGAGAACACATGAGAAGAAATGTCTCAGATTTAACTTGATCAGATAGAGGATGGGGGGGGGGGGGGGGGTTGAGTGAGAGTGTGTGTGTGTGTGTGTGTGTGTGTGTGAGAGAGAATGTGTGTGCTTGTCTGTATGAGTGTGTTTGCATGTGTGTGTGTGTGTGCGCGCGTGCGTGTGTGTGGTTCTGTGTGTGTGTTCAGTCAGTGCTGGTGTAGATGTGGGGGAAACGGGGACCCTCAGCCCCTATTGGGCGGAACGTCGGCTGGTCAACCACGTTGGGAAACGATAGACAACCTCCCAAAAAGCTAAGAATCGAGCCTTCATGTGATCCAGAAATTTCATTTCTCAGCGTCTCCCCCCAGGGCCCCAAATCTCTGTTTCGAGAAGACTTTCACGGCAGACTCCCCACCATGAGACACGCCCTGGGAACAACAGACGTGACCATGGAGAAGGCAGAGGCACAGACGGGCCACGGAGGACCCAGGGCCCCGACTCGGCCCTTGGGGGGCGCTGGCCTCAAGGTAGAGCGTGTCCTGCCCGCTGTTCCACTGAGGGAGAATCTTCAGCCCCACGCCCTGGCGGAGCTCTGCTGCCCCTGCCGAGTGGGCGGGACTGTGGACCCCCTGAACCAGCGCTGTTCCCTGTGGGGACTCCAATGGACCCCCTGGAACCAACACTGTTCCCTGTAGGGACTCCAGCGAGTCCGGTCCGGTCCGGAGGGAGACGCAGGATGGCGCAGCCCAATGCCTCTTCCAGTCCCGGAACGGAAAACTGTGACCCTCCAAGAACACTGCCGACTTTCAGGTGGGAAGAAGATGAGGAGTGTGAGGAGGGACCCGGCCAGAGGTGAGTCACTGGCGTGTGGACAAGACAGATCCCAGCAGGCAACGCAGGGCCAGAACGATAGCACGGCAGGGAGGGCGTTTGCCTTGCATGAGGCTGACCTGGGTTTGATTCCCGGCATCCCATAGGGTCCCCCAAGCACCACCAGGAGTGGAGAACCGGAGGAACCTCTGGTGTGACCAGAAAAGCCAAAAAAAAAAAAATCAAGCAGGCAATGCTTGGGGCACACTGCCTGGGGCGGGGCCCAATCTCCACGGCGGATGTCTCCGATGCAGCCAATGCAGATTTCCTGTTTCTGATCTGCATCCAACACTTAGAACGACTGCCAAGGGTTCCAAAGATGAATCGGGTCACGGGAAAATATGCCCGGAGAGCATTTCAGTAAGAAAATTTTCAATTTTCATGCTAGAGATACAGTCATTGAACTCTTCTGCCCACCGGGTTTGCAGGGACCCTTCTGGCTCTGACAAACATGGTCATGAGACCCCACCGAGATGGTCAGGAAATTGCTGAAGAGCCGGAGTCGTACAGATCATTTGCTCACCAGAATGCAGCAGAACTGGAAGGGAAGGGAGGATGCGAGACCATTCCCAGGCAAACACGACCCCTCTCCGGTAGACATCTTAAAACCTTATCTTGTATGATTTAATTAAAGAATAGAACAGCAAATATAACGGCATCGACTCCCAAATATAAAACACATGTTTCAGCAAAAGCAGACACAGAAGAGAAAAATGTGTGAGATGAAAAATGTTCTTACTATTAACCAGGCGCCGTTCGACCGAGTGCACTTGACTTTGCCCTCAAAGTGTATCGAGACCCAATAATTTCTCATCATCCATAAGCTTCCACTGGCGGCACCTTGGTCCCAACACCGCTGCAGGGCCAGAAGATAAGATTAGCCCCTTCCCAGTTAAGGCACTCTTCCTTGCACGTGGCCAACCCCAGTTTCATCCACGGCACACGGTCACCACCAGGAGTGACCCCCGAGCACAGAGCTACAAGCAAGCCCCAAGCACTGCCAGGTGTGGTCCAAACTCTGCCCCCAACCAAGAATATTTAGCACCAGCCCCTTCGTGGGCACCCCGACCTCCATCGTTGCTACATCAGAATCAGTCACACACCAGGATGGTGCTGTTGGTCCTCCTGTAATTCATTGACTTGCTCGAGCGGGTCCAGTAATGTCTCCATCGTGGGACTTGTTGTTACTGTGTCTTGCATATTGACTACGTCACAGGTAGCTTGCCAGGCTTTGCCATGTGGGCGAGATACTCTCGGTAGCTTGCCGGGCTCTCCGAGAGGAGCGGAGGAATCGAACTCAGGTCGACCATGTTGGCTGCTTGTAAGGCAAATGCCCTACCACTATGCTATTGCTCCAGCCCGACATAGTATGTAATAGAATGACTGCTGCATTGGCTTTGAGAGTTGGCTCCCCTTCTCTGACTGTAAGATGCAGGACATGATGCAGGAAAAGATGCATCACACCCCTGCCCACTGTCACACTTGCTCCATGAAACAGGGCAGACGGCCCAAATGCCCCAGGGCCCAGGAATGGAGGGAAGAAGTCGGGGGCTAAGTGCTAGATGGAAAACTATGCCGCTGAAAGGAAAGATGGAAGCACGCTGTTCACTGCAGCTTGTCCAGAAGTGGAGGGCGTGTGCTGGGTGAGGTCGGCCAGGGAGAAACACACCCTGCAGGTGCCCATCTGTAGGGAAACGAGACGA
The DNA here is from genome assembly GCF_029834395.1 of Sorex fumeus. Taxonomy (NCBI): domain Eukaryota; kingdom Metazoa; phylum Chordata; class Mammalia; order Eulipotyphla; family Soricidae; genus Sorex; species Sorex fumeus. The sequence goes on from NW_026606275.1 coordinate 1,193,647, forward strand.
GGAAAGGCCGTCGGTGGTGATGTTGGTCCCGGAGGACAGACCCCCAGCACCAGGCTTGGGGGATGGGAGAAGGTGACAGGGGCTATCCTCAGGGACGTCGACTCCCAAATATAAAACACTTGGGTGGGGTTGAGGGGAGGGGACTCTGCACCAAAGACCGGGAATGTCAACCCTGGGGTGAGCACATTACCCTGACTATCATAAACTTAAGAAAAACATAAATTCAGGTTTAAAAACTTGAAGGGCAGAGAGAAAGTGAGGCAAGTAGGCAGGTGGGCAGGTGGGTGCTGGCCGTGCAGTGGACAAGTCTCCGGCCCTGCATCTGGCTCTCCCAGCCCACCGGGAGTGACCCTGAGTGCAGAGCCAGGAGGAATCCCTAAGCAAACCGTCCCGTGGGCCAAACCCCACACGAACAAAAATGCTTGTTGGCATTCAAAGGTAAACTGCCATTTAAAAAAAAATTGTTTTTAACTGATATGTTTGAATTTGTTCTGAGTTTTATTTTTTTCTTTCCCATTCTTTTTTATTCTGTCTGATTATAGCTTTTTAAAAAAATTTAATTAATTAATTAATTAATTTTGAATGCCCATCCCTCCACCAGTGACCATTTCTCACCACCACGGATCCCAGTATCCCTCCCACCCCCCATCCCCCCATCCCACTCTGCCTCTGTGGCAGGGCATTCCCTTTTGTTCTCTCTCCTATTGGGTGTTGTGGTTTGTAAAAGAGTTGAGCCTGATTTTCAGGGAGAAACGTTGGATGACTTACTTTCCATTGATCACTTTGTACATAAGGAGATGTCGTGCGGTCGTGCTGTTTGGAGTAAAAGTCCTGGTTCCCGCATGCCCGAGCTATGCTTGTAGAGGCTCCTGGTCACCGGGGTTCCATCTGGGGGAGGCGGGATGCGGCACCTACCCCATCTGGGACATCCCGGTGATCTCGGCTCTCTTTGGCACCGGGAGCATTCTCCAGGAGCTGTGGAGCCGCCCAGCGGCCTTTCTTCTGTTGCTGTGTCTGTTCTGTGTTTTTGAAACCGATCATCTACATTGGAAGATATAAATGGTCGTGGACTAGATGACAGATCAATATCAAATGCCTAAATAAAAACAGAAAAACATCATGAAAACAAAGAGCAGAGACTGCAAAACGGAAGATCCACAAACATACACACAGGGAGGATGTCTCAGCAGGAAGAGCCCTGGGTGTGGATGACGTCACACATACTCTGAGAGTGTTGGAGGTTTGCCGCCAGACTCACTGTGTTGGGGGGCACAGAGATAAATAGAGAATGACCACCAAGGTCATCCCTAAAATACTGGAAATGAGAAAAGACACAACTTTTCACCGTTTTAGAAGTGGCTACAATTACGAGAGATGCACTCAGCACTGTCCTCCTGTTGTTTATCGATTTGCTTGAGCGGGCACCAGTAACGTCTCCACTGTGAGATTTGTTGTGACTGTTTTTGGCATCTCGAATACGCCACGGGGAGCTTGCCAGGCTCTGCCGTGCGGGCGGGATACTCTCGGTAGCTTGCCGGGTTCTCCGAGAGAGATGGAGGAATCGAACCTGGGTCGGTCGCGTGCAAGGCAAACGCCCTACCGCTGTGCTATCGCTCCAGCCCATGAGAGATGAAGATATTTTAAAATAACGAGGGAGCAAATCCACGGGAGAGAAACAAACATTCTAAGTTGCACTCAAGTCCATGACCCCAAAATAGACAAAGGAGAGGCTAAAACGGCAAGGAGAGTTAGAAAAATCCACGCCAGGTGGCTCCCGCATCTCTCTTCATCTCTAAGACGGAAAGGAGGCGGGGTCGGAGCAGAGGCGGGAGCTGGCGGCTAGTCCTCACCTGCGACCCCTGACCGACCACTTGGTGGTGAGCCGAACAGTCGGTCACCCTGGAGTCCACAGGGGACTTTGTTAGGGTCGTCCGCGAAGCACAGCCAGGCAGGGCTGGGGGTGGCAGGAGTGTCCAGTCCGAGTCCAGGTCCTGGCCCCTCCCTCCCCTGGGCCTCTGGGCTGCCTCTCGCACACTCGCCCTGCAGAGAGCTCCCACCTTTCACCCCTCCTGACTGAGGCTCCCTCGGGACGTGGCTGATGCCAACTCAGGCTCTCACCCCACGACTCTCCTTAGGCCACCGACTTCATCAAAACCAGCAGGGGACGGTGCTTTAACAAGACGGACGAGGCAGTCTTAGGGAAGGCCCCGTCGTCCGTTGACTAAAAGCAAATCGTGGCGCCCAACTCCACCGAGAGGCAACTGTGCAAGGGCTGGATTAGCAGGAGGCAGACGGAGCCACGGACCCTTCCAGAAGATGCCCCACCCCACCCCCGCACTCCCCCCCCACAGCTGCCCAAGGATCTAATTCACAGCAGAACCTCTCACCCAACGACAAGCAAGTTACAGGCAACGTTTACCATAATTGACGACGTTTTGGATCATAAAGCAAACCTCAACGAATTTCAAAGGTTTTCATCCATTCAAAGTATATTCTTTGACCACAGTGAAATTAAGTTAGAAATCAATAAAAGAAAGAAAACTGAAAAAATTCCCTCCCACTGTGTGGAAGCTAAACGATGCACTTGTAAGTAATGCATGGATTTTTTTAAAAAAAAGAATAGAAATTAGAAAACATTGTAACTAAATGACAAGAAAAGTATAAAATATTAAAGCTTGGGGAATGCAGCCAACAGAGCTTAGGAGAAAATTTATGGCGTTAATACTTTTAAAAAGAAGAAAGGTTAAAAATCAATGATCTAATCTTCCTTCTTAACAGATAGATATAAAAATAACATACACCGAACCTGAAAACAGCAGAAGTAAGATAATACAATCATATCCATTTCTGCTTCTCTGGAGGGTCTTGACTAATGAAAATGAGTGATGGGTGCGGTATCAGACAGAACCGTCTGCCAGGAGGACGACGCGGGCAGCTCAGGACGGTTGCGATGGGACTCTGAAAAGGGCGCTCGATCACACGTGCACGACATCGCACGGGCGTGATGTGCAGTAGGCGTGTCACATGGCAGCGCGGGCCTTCCTCTATCACGCGTGACAGAGCGATCACAGGCAACTCGCCGTTCGGTCTGGGGGAATAAAGACGGAACAGCCGCTGGGAACATACGAAGAGGGGGAGGACGAGACTCGCGGTGAGAAGTGGACAGCGAAACTCGGAAACGGACGGAACCACCGTGGGTGGACTCAAGCCAGAAAAACAACATCGAAGAGAAGAGGACAGACAGGAACTCGGGCCGGGTTCCGGAGGCTGTGACATTCTCTGGCCCCTGGCGTGTTTGCTCCCAGGAAAGCGTTCCTGGACGCGGCGGGGTCCCCGAGCCGCCCCGCAGTTAGCGTGTTCTGCCCTGATGTTCGTTTGTTTGTTTGCTCTGGGTTGGGGGACGGATCTTCGCACATCACACCTTCGGGGCCTTCAGCGACACAGGCTTAAAGCCGCAGGTTTGTTGCCCGGGATGTACTCTGCGTTTCGTTGGAGAGCGACACTGAGATTCCCAGGGCTTCTGGTTTTCATTCCGACTGTTATTCTGTGAGCCGGGTGGGCACTGTATTCGCGATAGTGCAGTGTGCAGGGTACTTGCCTTGCACGTGGCTGACCTGAGTGGGATTCCCAGCACCTTGTGTGGTTCCCCAGCCCTGCCGTGGGTGGCTCCTGAGCTCAGAGCCAGGAGTGAGCCCTGAGCACCGCTGGGAGAGGCCCCCAAACAAAAAAGAACCGTTACTGTGCTGCTCGGGTGAATGCCTGAGGCCAGAATCTCACAGACCGAGGGAGGAGTTCCCCAGACCCCCTCACCTCCGCGTGCGTGGCCGGCCTCGAGGCTTCTCCGCAGATGCAGCAGGAGCGGGGGGTGACACCCGAGACCCCCGACCAGGCCTGCCGCTCAGCCCCTGAACTGGCCTGGTTCCCGCCACCCTCAGGGCAGCCTGCACCTGAGTCAGGCGTAGGTCAGTACGTCAGCGCATCTGCAGGCTGGCAGAGGGCGGGGACTGTGGGTGCATGGGAGAGGAAGGCTGGGAGAGGGTCCTCCGAGACACAGACCCCCACGTCCGAGGGTGGCCGCTCACCCCCAGGGAAGGCCTTCGCCAAGAACAGGTGCTCCAGGCTTCACGCCTTTATTGATGCAATTAAATATTGAATCCAAAGAAAGATCCTCTCTGGCATCACAGGTCCCTGTAGACCCTGTGTTCCGGGTGAAAGGTCTCGTCTCCTACACGCCTGTGAACTGAAGCTGCCTGGCCCAGCCTTCCCAAAACCCCCACGCACCAGGACACGCAGCCAAGGAGCAGGCAGTCCTGGGATTACGGCATCTGCCTTGCAGGAGCTGACCCTGACCCCACCCACAGCACCCCAGATGGTCCCCTAGGCACGGCCAGGGGTGGTCTGGGTGCAGAGCCTGGAGAAGTTCCTGTGCACTGCTGGTGGGGGGGGGGGGGGTCAAAGGAACCACGCACACAAAACACACAACACACACACACTCACACACACTCACAGAAATGATTCTTTTGGGACATAAATTTTTTTAAGTGGTTTTATGTTCCAGAGAATATGCCAGAGCCTCAGCACAGCTGACTGTTGGTGGGGCACATGGGCCATCACCACGGGGCCCACACGCAGTCCGGGGCACAGCTGCAGACACACTGGGGCACACACCTCGGGGTGCCTGCTGTTTTTGCCAGCACAGGAGATGATGGATCTACGTCCAGAGACGCACAGGACACACACAGCGCTTTCCGTCCTCCCCTGGCCGTGGGGTCGGACGTGCTCTGGGTTAGACCAGCAGCAGGGCACCCTAGGGTCCCCCCGCATCTGGTTTCCAGGGCTTCTTCCCAAGGCATCCTGGAAATCCACATGCCTGGACCCCCGTCCAGGGACAAGACTGTCACGAGGCTGGAGCCCTGGGCAAGAGGAGTCAGGCTCAGTCGCTGGGGTAGGGTGCTCATCTCGGGAGATCTCCCTCGGAAGCGACTGCAGAATCCAACTCGGGCCGGGCTTCTGCACCACCTGAGGGGACGTCTCCGCACCCTGGGGCAGCCACGGCGGAACTCAGGGGCACATGGCTGTCCCGTGGCGCTCCAGAGACGAGGAGAGACGGAACCCCATCTCCGAACGGCTCGCAGTCTTTTAGGGGAGGTCCGTATGGATGTTTCCTTTTAATTTTCCAACCTACCGCAGACAGGACCGCGGTTCTCCGGCAGAACTGCCGGTATCAGGATGTGTAACAGATGTCAACTGAAGTGACAGGCTCTGGCTGAGGTTCCCGAAAGAAAGGGCAGGTGTCATCTTCCAGAGCCGGCTTTCTGTAATCTACTGTCTCGCTCTTTGTTTACTCTTCAGATGCAATCTCTAAAGCCACCGTTCATCTATTTAGTCCCGGGGTGGGGGGCGGGGAACTCAAGCCAGATCTCAAATTTAGTTTGTCGTTTGCCTTCTTGAAAGGAGACGTGATTTATGTTTATAATAAAGTATTTGAAATGTCATTTAATAGGGAAACAAATGCAGTGGGAGCACGAGCTGAACCCTAGCAGAAAAAGCCGGGGAAGAAAAGGTTTGGAACTTCGGAGTCAGACGCTTTTATCTGGCCGCACTCCGAGTCACATATTTTTACCCTAATTGTAAAAATTATCTCCCTTGATATATCTTTTCCATTATTTTTTTTTCGGAGGGAATTCATCAGCTGGGTTAATGATGACACAGAATTTTAATATATGCATTAAACATTTAAGTTCTAATATGTTAGCGTGTCACAAGATGTGACTAATAACAATGTTTTATATATGAAGTGAAAACATATTTTATGTTAGAAATAGTTATAATGCCCGGAAAGTGACTTATATCCATAACAATTTCATTTAAATATTGCTTTTGCTCCCCATCTATCTTCGATGCAATTTTATAGTCCTTTTAAAAAATTCATTTTGGTGTGACCCCTCGTCTCCACACGGCGCCTCTAGCCCACAGAACCAATTGCACTTGTGCTTGCTCCCTTTCAATTACCTTTCAACATGCAGAGAGCTGCTAGCACCCAGCTTGGAACTGCATCTGCCATTCCGAAACTCCCCAAGAATTACAACCTCGCTTCAGTTCCGCTGCAATGAGAAAAAAAGGGGAGAGGGATCCATTAGCAGGCGCGCGGGCCAGGCCGCGGGCACGGGTCTGAAGAGCCCGCGCGTGAGTCCCTGGCAGGGCCTGGAAGGCTTCAGAACTTTCTTCTCCGGAGCACAGGAATGGATTCCTAAGAGCAACCTGGGACGGGTTTACGGTTCTCAGACCCGGGAGCAGAGAGAGAGGCACCGTGGGAAGGAACACGGGTCCGAGGAGAGACAACGTCCTCCTCCCAAGCTAGACCGTCCAGGCCTGCCGAAGCAGCCACCAGGGACACCTGCAACTGTCAGGGAGGGGCGAACTCTGTGTTTCCCCCCGAAGGTGTGACCCTAGAATGAGGTCTTGGTCCTCTAGCAACTCAAACCCATCCCCTGTGCAGTGAGATGGGAAGCTGTTGCTGTCACAGGGCGTCTCGGGGTCCGGGCACCGACACAGAGCTTGCCCGGCTGGGTGGTCTGGGTGGGGTGTGACCGCACACACTCTTCGGTGCACGGCCTGGCCACGCTGCCTTTGAACAAGAACGGGGGGGAAAAATCCCAAAACGTGTTCAGGAAAGTGTCCAGCCAAAGAGCAACCGCCATGAACGGCAACTTGGGCTTGGGTTCAATTGTAAGTAACGAGGAGGAGGGCAGCCTCTCGGCCCCTGCACGGCCGCTCTCTGCCGCAGTCCTGGGGACAATGCATTCCAGAAGGTTCCAGAAGGAGCCACCAGGCGAGGCCCGGGGTGGACGTCTCCTTCCAGGCTGTTGTGCAAGCCCCTGACCAGAGATCCATCATTGTGTGTCCTAATGAGAAGAGAAGGGCCCTCGAAATAGCTGCGGTAACTTCTTGGGAACATCAAATACCTATTAAAAACCACGTCCTTTAGCAACGCGAGAGAAGAACAAGAAAGCCAGATGGGTTAAATTTCTCTCCCAGCGGCACTCCGATTTCAAAACTCACTGAGAAATAAGCTTGGGGTGAGACGCAGATGCATCACTGGTGAGGCTATCGCCGCGGAGCTTCCTGAATAATTCAAGACGGTCAATAATTCTCCAGGAATCAGGCTTCACGCACATACGTGAACATGATTCGATCCTCTGGGTAAATCAGGCAGACCAAGACGCGAAAGAACAAGTATCCCTGTCCCCGAGAAAGGCTGGGGACGGTCAAATGGCTGGACGTAGCATCCTGGCTGGCGGGTGGGCAGCAGATAAAACGAATTCGGTCACTTCCAGCCGTGAGCCCGGCGCACTCACCGCCCCGCGAGGCACCTCACTCTCCCAGGTTTACCCGCTCCGTGAGTCACGTCTGTGACTCACTTTCCAGCATTTTCTCTTCCACGGCATCTGGCGATAGGTCTTCAAGGGTGGGTCCGTGGCTGAGCAAGCAGGACGCAGATTGCGCGGACATCAGCCCTGTCACCACGTGTGGCCAGCCCATGCCCATGCACAGGCGGGCAAGGTTTGCTTTGGAAGCTTAAGGACACCCGAGGGGCTGCCCTGGGGTCAGAGATGGGTTCCTAACCTGAGAGGACGGTCCCCTGGTGTCCCTCTGCTGCTGGGCGGGTCCTCGTGATGTGAGGGGGCACGTCTTCCTGGACATATCACACACACAGGCGGGCCCAGGGGCGCAGGGCGGGGAATTTCCACACTCACTGTGCTGGGGGGAACAGGGACGCCACGGCTGTGCAGGGGACACGCGGGTCAGCCCGAGTCCAACACTCAGCCTCACGCTTGCAAGTAGGGTGCTGTGACCACGGGACCGGCCCCCGACACCTCAGTATCTCCGTGTGGCTTTTTCTCATTTTCAGAAAGCTTTACTGTAAATTAAGCTCTGATTTTACTTACATAAATTCTGTGTTATAAAATTGGGTGTCAGACAGAATTAGGTTGATGTGTACTTTTTAATTTGTGTCTTAGAAACTGAGCTATGCGCCAGCCTTTATGCAGGACAATGTCAAAGTTTAGGGTTATCTTCTGAAGCGCAGTCTACCTTGAAAACTACTCGTGAGCTGGGGGGCGTGGGGGTGGGAGAAGGACCCTCCGGGGGGCACTGTCACTCTGGTCCCAAACAAAATACTTCCCTGTAGAGAGCAAGAAGACTGTTCTTAATCCTGACGTTTCCTCTGCGACGGCAGCTAAGTTTTAGTTCATCAAACACCTTCAGCTCTGAGCTCGCCCATGCCACTTGTGCCGGTCATCCTCTGATCAAGCCCCTCGAGGCCCTAGGAGGGACCCTCAGCCTCGCAGCCCCGCTCGCTCCTGGCCAGGCAGAGGCTGCGAGGGCCCTACCCACCGGCCTCTCAGTGAGCTCCGTGAGCTTCCCCCTCCGCTGCTGCCGGGGACCGTGAAATTAGAAACCAGCCAGGCGACACGGCGGCTCCTCGGGGCGTCTGTGGGGGCTTGGAACACAGCCGCACACTCTCCGCTGACCCCAGAGTGAGCAGAGATGGCGGGAAATTGGGGTAGGCGCGGCTGCCGCATAATTAAAACCAGATAAACACGTACGGGGTGAGGCTAAAGGAGTACTTAGAGGAAAATTTATAGCTTGAAATACTCTGTGAGAAAACGGAACTCGAAGAAAATAAAAGCAGCCAAGCGAGACAAACCCCAAACAGCCTAGGAAAAGCCAGGGACGAGAGTAAGACCCAGCAAACAGGAGAGGGAGAGAGTGAACGATCGGGGTGAACGCAAAACAATTTAAAAAAAATCAGATTCCTCGAGGAAAATAAGGAGAATTCTCAGGTCACCGTGACCAGGAAGGAAGAGGGGAAGTCACTACTGCAGACCCGAGATTAAAGTCCCAAGGAGCCCAAAGAACAAGTTTTTCCCGCCTAAGTGATGAAGCAGAAGCCAAGAAGAAATGTCTAAAAAGACACAGTTCTGCTAATAGTGGCTCAAGGGAAAAAAAAAAGATAAAAGCCCCAGAAACGAAGAGACCTGCCTCGGAATTGGAATGAGTAAATAGCAGGGCCCTTGCAGTGACCTGGCTCTGGGGCGAGGCTCCCCCTCAGGGAACACGGCTGGGCTGAGACCCCCGGCCTGGAGAGAAATTCAGAAATACAGGAACCGGGCTGGGGGTGATGGCACGGACTCGGGGGCCGACGGGTCCCCCAGAGTATGGGTATGTTGTGTTTGTGTGGGGGAGGGGGTCGCTTTCTTCTCTCTTCACGGCAGTGGGTTTCTAGCAGCGCTGAGGAAACTTCCCCTGACGTGGGAGTGAGAGCGAATGAGTCTGGGGACCCCCCACCCCCGGGGAAGACCAGCCGTGGCGGCCTCTGGGTTCCCGCCTGCCGCTTCCTCTGGAATGGGAAGACTCAGAAGCCCCGAGTTACCTGGGGAGACATCGAGCCTTCACCGGGTGAAGGAGCACAGGCGAGACAAATCCTGCTCCTGTTCCCGTGAGCACCCAGGAGGGCGATTTCTGGGACGCCCGGCGGCCTTCCCGGCCCGACCGCAGCTGCCGGCCTGAGCGGGGCTGGTGATGGGCAGAGACAAGGGCCTCGCCGTGGCACGGCTGGTGGTTCGATCCCCGGCACGCCACAAGGGTCACCCAAACCCCACCAGGAGTGAGCCCCGAGCCCTGAGCCGAGAGTGACCCCAGGACCAGTGGGAGTGGCCCAAGCAGACAAACGAGACCTGGCGTCCGCCCCACTGCCTGGCGCCATTAGTCATCGTTCAAGGGAACGAGATTCCCTTGTTACCAGGAGGCTGCCCTTGGGTACCGGCCCGGGCCGGGGTGGTTCCAGGAGCCCTGGGGATCCCCAGACCTCCGAGATAGATGCTGCGTCCTCCTTACAAACGCTTTATCGTGCTTCCTACGCTGACTCGGCCTATGAACTCAGTTTCATGAAAACCAAATCTCTCTGCCACCCCCAGAAAGCCCCTCCTGGAAGCAGACCCCAGGGAGCTCTCAGCCCCTGCCCTGGGAAACAGCCTAAACCCACCCCTGGGGTCGCCCAAGGTACTGCCCTAGGGGATTAGGACCGTGTGTGTGTGTGTGTGTGTGTGTGTGTGTGTGTGTGTGTGTGTGTCCCTGGGGTCACCTGTGGTGCCATCATAGGGGACTAGGATGGTATGTGTGTGTGTGTCCCTGGGGTCACCCGTGGTGTGATCCTAGGGGATTAGGATTGTATGTGTGTATGTGTGTGTGTGTGGAGGGGGGGGGGGTCGCCCATAGTGCTGCCCTAGGGGATTAGGACTGTGTGTTTTGTGTGTGTGTGTGTGTGTTCCTGGGGTTGCCCAAGGTGCTGCCTAGGGGATTAGAACTGTGTGTGTGTGAGTGTGTGTGTGTGTGTGTGTGAGAGAGAGAGTATGTGTCTCTGGGGTTGCCCAAGGTGCTGCCCTAGGGGATTAGGACTGTGTGTGTGTGTGTGTGTGTGTGTTTGTGTCCCTGGGGTCACCCGTGCTGTGATCCTAGGGGATTAGAATTGTTTGTGTATGTGTGTGTGTGGGGGGGATCGCCCATGGTGCTGCCCTAGGGGATTAGGACTGTGTGTGTGTGTGAGTGTGTGTGTGTGTGTCCCTGGGGGTCACCCGTGGTGTCATCCTAGGGGACTAGGACGGTGTGTGTGTGTGTGTGTGTGTGTGTGTGTGTGTGTGTGTGTGTGTGTCCCTAGGGTCGTCCATGGTGCTGCCCTAGGGGATTAGGACTGTGTGTGTGTGTGAGTGTGTGTGTGTGTGTCCCTGGGGGTCACCTGTGGTGTCATCCTAGGGGACTAGGACGGTGTGTGTGTGTGTGTGTGTGTGTGTGTGTGTGTGTGTGTGTGTCCCTAGGGTCGTCCATGGTGCTGCCCTAGGGGATTAGGACTGTGTGTGTGTGTGAGTGTGTGTGTGTGTGTGAGTGTGTGTCCCTGGGGTCGCCTGAGGTGCCATCCTAGGGGACTCCCACGTACCAGCTCCTCACTCTCCACCCTGCCTGCCCTCCCTGGTCTCCGTCCACAGGGAACATTGTCCTGCGGTCAGTGTGAGGCAGCGGCCGGAGGGCCCCACCGGAGAGGCCGTGTCGGCGTGGGCTGCCCTCGCTCACCCTCCGCTCTGGGCCCCTGTCCTCTCCCTTCTGGGCCGGACTGACATCAATTAGCGCCAGTCCGTTCTCTGAGCTGGGCAGAACGGACACGTTTCGTTCCTGATTTACGGAGGACGGTCTCCGTTGACAGGGATGGAAACAGGCATATTCTTAGATTCACAGAAACCGAGATTTCCAAATGATTTCCCCACATTGAGAAACTCCACGTTTCCCCCAAGCGGTGACCTCGTGGGACCTGACCCAAACCCGTACAAATCCATTCCTGAAGAAAAAGGGAGTCGGCTTTCGCCCGGACCCTGGCCGTTGGTGTGTCAGCCAGCCAGCCCCCGCCCCAGGAGACGAGCATCTGGGCACAGCTCATAAACAAAGACACCGGGAACTTTCTAGAACCTGCTAGGGGGAAAATATCCTTATTCTGACTCCTCAGCAGATTCTGAATGGCAACAGAGGTGACCAACAACGTGTCCCGCGTTGTCTCTGTCTCCTTCCGAGCCGGACTAGCAACGCCCAGGACTAGGCCCCCGGATGAGGCAGCCTAAATGGTGCTCACCAGGGACGAAACTACAAAGCTGGTTTCACCTCGGGCCAAACCCCACAGTGGCCGTGAACGTGTCTCTGGAACACGGCACTGAAGGCCTAACGCGGTTCCTTTCCCGGTGAGAGCAGCCGTGGGGACTTGCCCCTTCACTCAGGGCTCACTCCTGGCTCTGTGCTCAGGGCGGACTCCTGGCTCTGTGCCCAGGGTCACTCCCAGCTCTGTGCTCAGGGTTGACTCCCGGCTCTGTGCTCAGGGCTGACTCCCGGCTCTGTGCTCAGGGTTAACTCCCGGCTCTGTGCTCAGGGTTGACTCCCAGCTCTGTGCTCAGGACTCACTCCTGAATCTGTGCTCAAGGCTCACTCCCAGCTCTGTGCTCGGAGTCACTCCTGGCTCTGTGCTCAGGGTTGACTCCCGGCTCTGTGCCCAGGGTCACTCCTGGCTCTGTGCTCAGGGTTGACTCCCGGCTCTGTGCTCAGAGCTGACTCCAGGCTCTATGCTCAGGGTCACTCCCGGCTCTGTGCTCAGGGTTGACTCCCAGCTCTGTGCTCAGGGCTCACTCCTGAATCTGTGCTCAAGGCTCACTCCCAGCTCTGTGCTCGGAGTCACTCCTGGCTCTGTGCTCAGGGTTGACTCCCAGCTCTGTGCTCAGGGCTCACTCCTGAATCTGTGCTCAAGGCTCACTCCCAGCTCTGTGCTCGGAGTCACTCCTGGCTCTGTGCTCAGGGCTGACTCCTGGCTCTGTGCCCAGGGTCACTCCCGGCTCTGTGCTCAGGGTTGACTCCCAGCTCTGTGCTCAGGGCTCACTCCTGAATCTGTGCTCAAGGCTCACTCCCAGCTCTGTGCTCGGAGTCACTCCTGGCTCTGTGCTCAGGGCTGACTCCTGGCTCTGTGCCTAGGGTCACTCCCGGCTCTGTGCTCAGGGTTGACTCCCAGCTCTGTGCTCAGGCTCACTCCTGGAGGGACTCAGGGGAATGAAAGGGGTCCCAGGGACTGAGTGTGGGAGCCAGACAAGTGCCTTAACCCTGTGCCCTCTCTCTCTCCGGCCCGTATTCTCTTATAATTATTGGGGAAACCACTGGAAACCCTTTAGTGACAACTTTAGTGTGATTTTTTGGCCATTAGTGAATGTTGTCTTGAAATCTACGTTGGCCACATCTTACTACCTGATCCAGCATATTTGATTTTTGATGGTTGGCTTAGATCACCATGTCTAAAATGAATGTTAATGGATCCACATGTTCAAGCCCTCCCTCTTAAAAACTCTGATTTAGTTAATTGTTAGGCATTTGCTCCAGATGAATAAACTATCGATCCAGAATCAATTGAACTCATTATGAAATAAAATATCTGAGCCCGTGAGCCCGTGCCCTGCCGCTCCGTCGCCGATCCCGTTGACTCTGGAGTAACGCAGAGAAACTACTGAGAAACATTTTTCTCCTGGTAGAGACCTACGCGCTGGGTCACAGGGGAATCCTGCTGGCAGGTTAGCGTCTGCCGCAGCTGACGTCGTGATGCGTGAATCTGCCGTGGGGGCCATCGCTGATGGTTAATCGAGCCTATGAGCCACCGACGTGCTCTATAAAGCCATTTGTTTTCTATGTGCGACACAGAGAAAGAAGCTCCCTAGAATCTCCCCCTCAAGCTGAGTGACGATACTGGGGTCCACAGCGGCACCTGGGACCCGCACGGACGAGCCCTGAGACCACCCGTCCTCCCTCTGGCCTCTCCGTGCCATGTCCCGCGACTCAGGCAGAATGATGCTGGGGTCCTCCCCCGGGCCCAGGGTGGGGTCCTCCCAGGGGGGTTTCCTGCTGGGACCGTGCTCCTGGCTGTGTGGGACCCACTGCCCCTCACTGACCCCTTCTCCCGGGGGGCTGGCAGATTCAGCTCCTGGAGGACCCAGGAGGGTCCTGCTCTTTTGCTCATGAGACCTGGCAGGGGAGACCCTCTCCCCAGCAACCTGGGTTCACTGGGCAGCCCCCAAGCTCGGAGCTCCCCATCGCATCTGCAGAGAAGAAATCCCGGGGGTCGCCGAGAGTGTGGGGGTCGTCCCCACACTCACCCCCCGTGGCCCCGTTCCCAGGTGGGAGACGAGCCGGCCCAGGCTTGAGGGTCCTTCAGGGCTGTGACCAACCCAGCCCAGCAGGCCAGCCGGGCCAGAGCCCTCTTCAGTGGGGGCACCTTCACCTGGCCAGAGAAGGCAGAGGTGTCGAGTGGGCACCCCGAGCCAGAGGGATGGACCCTCCACATGCACACACACACACACACACACACACACACACACACACACACACACACACACTCAGGACGTGGTTGCTTCTTTCTCATCTGACTCCATGTGCCGGGGAAGCAGAGAAAGTCCCCCCATACCCCACCCCACCCCCGGGACCCGGAGCAGAGACCCTCTGCCCGGCCCTTCGGGTGCCCTGGGCAGCACAGCTCACACCACCACCCTTGGGAGCCGAGAGCTGGGGGGTCCGGCTCTCTCCCCACAAGGGGCTCCGGGCCCACCCCTGCCGTCAGGGCCTGGGCGCCCCTTCACCAGGAGGGGTACAGCCTCGTTGCTTTTGGGTTATGTCAGGGATGGCGGGACAGTGGGACGAAGGAAGGACTCCACCTCAGTCCGGAAGGTTCCGGTGCCCTCACCTGCAGAGCTGACTCCCACCTGCTGCCCCCGGACCTGGCTCTTCTTACGGGTCAAAACCGCTGGGTTTCAGAACTCGCTGCAGCCCGCCGTGGCGTTAGCATTTCTTAAGCCTCTCCTTGCCAGGGAGTATCAGCAAACAGCCCTCTGGGATCGTGTCCTCGGGGCCTCCGTCCCGGAGCGTCTGTGAAGCTCGCGGGCCGCAGCAGTCATCGCTTCGAAGGAAATTTTTTCCAGGAAAAGAGGGAAACATCGCCTGCCCGCCGGACGTCCCTGATGGTGACCACCCTCTCTCCAGTGCTATTAATAGAATCGCCCCGGGGGGACAGGGGGAGCGCCCTGATGAATAATTAAAACGTGGCTGCGAAGCTTGTTTTCATAATTTTAAAAAATGGCATTTTTATGCTTACATAAATCACGCTTGCTTGGGATGCTGGTGGCGGGGGTGCCGTGTGCCAGCCGTCCTCTGGGCGCTGAACTCTGGGCGGCTTCTGGGCCCTTGGACACGCTAACAGCAGCCCTGCGGGGGCGCCCACAATTCCTGAGGACCCCGGGACTTGGGGATGACGCAATATCTGTCTTCACATGCCTGTTTCTCAGGGTAGGGGATGAGGCGAGCAGGGCCTCCGGGGTGTGTGTGTGTGTGTGTGTGTGTGTGTGTGTGTGTGTGTGTATGTGTGTATGTGTGTGTGTGTGCGTGCATGTGTGTGTATGTTTATGTGTGTGTGCCTGTGTGTATGCGTGTGTGTGTGTGCATGTGCATGTTTGTGTGTGTGCATGCATGGGTGTGTGCGTGTGCGCACTCATGTGTGTTTGTGTGTGTGTGTGTGATGTGGTATCTGCCCCGTTTTAGGGGGTAAGGAGGTTTAGTTTGGCCGCACTCCCGGCCCCGCCAGCCACCACGCAGGGGGGATGAGAAGCAGCAGGTCTGTCCAGGAAGAGCTTTGCCAAGGAAGGGCCCCTGCCCCCGCGACGGCCCGTCTCACCCTCCGCTCACGGTCAGGCCCCCTCGCACGCCCCGTCACGCTCTCCGTCAGTCGCCCCGAGAGCCGTGCCCGTGGGTCTTCAGCGACTCGTTCCCTGCTGCTGCCGAGCACCCCTGAGGGAGGGGACAGCGATGAGTGAGTCTGGGGGCAGTGGGCTGGAGCGCCCCGAACCCGGCCTGGCTCCTTCCTGGGAGCAGCTGAGTGTTCCCCCCACGCCGACCCGGCTGGGGGACTGCCTTACCTGGCCCCATGCAGACCGGGTACTGCGTCCCGGGTACGAGCACACACAAAGAAGCGAGTCTCGCCCGCCAGGTGCCTGCTCTCGCCGCGTTATTCACCCCTCTCCGAGCCCGGCATATGGGACGTTTGGCGCCAAGAGCACTTGAAACGGGTGCGAGCCATCTCACCTGGTAATTGTTTTCCCTGGAAGTCAGTGTGTGGCACTAAGTCACCAGCGGCCCCGAGCAGTTATTTTTAGACGGGATCCGGGAGCGAGAAGGGAGGCGGCAGCCGGCAGGGGAGGGAGGGTCTGGGCAGGGGGACCCCGAGTCCAGCCGGGGACACCCGCGGCTCCGCTGGCAGGGAGGAGGAGGGCGGGGAGGAGCGAGCCAGGCCTGCCCTGGGCGCCGCTGCTGAGTCAGTGAAAACGAACGGGAAAACGAGGCTCTTCCAGCCTCAAACTGCTACAATATGGTTCCTCGCCGCCGTCCGGAGAATTCTCCGATGCAGGACCCCGCCGCCAACCGCCTGGCATCAGCACTTTGCAGGCGCGGGAGGCATCTGTATCTGCCGCCAGCCGGGCACCGATCGATACGGAAGCGCTGGCGGAGAAGTCCTGCAGGGTTTTCAGGCGCTTGCAGCTAGTTTATCGTGCAAAAAAAAAGAAAGAAAGAAAATTTTCTGACTGTTTCGTAAATCAACTTCAGATCCCCTCCCCCGCGTTCTGCACTGTTTCTCCCCCTGCCCCGGGAGCGCCCCGCAGACGCCAGCCACACCCCTGCCCGCCCCGGCCCTTATGAGATGCTCTCTCCCTCCTTCGATCGCTTGCGTCTGAGCGCTTAAATCCCTATCCCCGAGCCTCTCTGACACTGCTTCCCGACGCCATCCTCCTCAGCCTGCAAGAATATCATAAAAAATAAATAAATAAATGAAAGCGCCTGACCTTCTCGGGAGCCAAAATGCTGTTCTCAGCACTCTGCCTCCGCCCGCGCCCGTCCGTCAATAGAATTATGCCCATTCACGTAATTGCATTTGATTTTATTTACCACGGAGCATTCTGAACCACCGGCATGAGTCAGATCGTTATTCGAGACACTCCAAAGGCCCACGCGGGAAGGGTCTTTACAAGCGTCTTCAATAAGGAGCTCGCGGAAAGAACTTGGGGAGGTGTTAAGTGTTTGCTCAAATTGCACGGACGCAGACGTGCCCGGCCCCGAGTGTCACGGATATGTAGATTGGGGTTTTGACTGAGGGGCCGCGGTCAGCCAGCCGCACAGAGCCAGGAAGCCAGTCTGCTGAGGTTGGGGGGCTCGGTTTGGGGGCGACCCTTGAGGGACAGTCAGAACCACTGCCCCCGTACCCCAGTTCTGTCTGCATCAGAGATGCCCGTGGGTCAGGCGTCCGGGGTTATTTTCTGCACAAACGTGGCTCAGCCTTTAGCCAGCCTGCAGCATTCAGCTGCTGCCTCCATCACTGCTGTGGGGGCTGGCGTCTGGGGGTCTCTGAGCTGCCACGGGAGCCCTTGGCTGGATCTAAACCCAGCGGCACCCAGAGACGTGGCAACGAGACCTGGTTCTGCAGGGCACGTAGTGTCGCCTTCATGCTTTGCACAGAATCCGCTCAGCCTTGTCCCACATGGACCCCCGCCGCTGGGGCTGCTGGTGGTGGTTCCACAGACACAAAGGGGCAGAGGCCACGTGCAGATGACAGGGCCTGACACACAGGGCGACGGGCCAGGGGCTCGGCTGTCTGGGCCGGACCCTGGTGGGGCGCTGGGTTTGACCTCAGCACTGCACGTGGTGCCCAGCAACCCCAGACAGACCCCTGAGCACAGACCCCTGAGGACCACCGCTTCCAAAGCAGGGCAGAGCAGCCCCTGGCCCGGGGCGGCAGGACAGCTGATGGAGCACTGGCCTTGCTCGTATCCGAGCCAAGATCATTCCCGGCCCCTGACGCAGTCCCTGAGTGCAGAGCCAGCCCGGAGCAACACGGCATGTGGCCCCCAAAACTAACACAAGCATGGACAATTTTTTTTAAATTTGAAAATAAAACCTTTGCAGCCCCCACATTCAGTTACACGCTGAGAGGACTCAGGGGGCTGTGACCTAGAGTCCGAGGGCCGGAGGAGAGCAGGCAGGGGGCAGGAGGCGGGGCCCTGGGGGGGTCTCAGAGGTTCGGGCAGTTGTTTTGCATGCGTGTAAGTGCCTGAGCGCAGAGCCAGGGCCGGCTCTGAGCACGGCCTGTGGCCCTGACCCCAGCCTCCCTAGGGAGAGGAAGCCTGTGCTGACCCCTGGGACCGAGAGGGAGCCGTGAGCTCATGGCGGGACCAGCGGAATAACGCTTGACCGAGTGTGGGGACCCTTCCGTGAAAACATGCACAGAAAGGGCCAGCACGACAGCACGGCAGCGAAGCGTCTGCCCTGCACGTGGGCTGCTCAGGGTCGGTCCCCGGCACCCCCAGGGGCTCCCTGGGCCCTGCAGGAGTCAGCCCCGAGCATCGCCGGGTGCGGCCCCCAAAAGAACAACGAAAGCCACGGAAGCACAAGCACAGAGTCGCATGAACAGGCAACAAGCTGCCCCAAGGCGTGGGGCCTCTCAAACCTTAGGACGAAATCTGCGAGGAATGTAGATTCTACTCGAGTACCAAGAAATGAGGAAAGTGCCCCAAATTTCAACTGTTCCCCAGCGTCATCATAACACGTCACCACCAGCCTTTGGGGAAAAAAAAGAGCTTTCATCTTCTGAGCATGAGTTTCTCACACAGAGGCCAGTCTCTGCTCCCCGGGAGTTCTTCGACGTGTTATTGTCTATGTAGTTTTAGTGTTCGGTCCACGCTCTGCAGAGCTCAGGGCTTACTCCTTTCTCTGTTGTCGGGGGCCACTCCCAGTGGGCTTGGGGGACCGTCTGGGGTGCCAGGGTTTGAACCTGGGTCAGCCGTGTGCAAGGCAAGTGCCCACTTGCTGTTCTGTTGCTTCGACCCCTGAAGAGTGCCCAGTTTCTAGCCCAGTAGAAGATGTGAAAAGAAAGTAACTTCTGGGGGGTGTTGGGGGAGGCGGGAGGGACCCCGGGGACCCTGGTGGTGGGAAATGTGCCCTGGTGGAGGGACGGGGGTTGGACCATCGCAAGGCTGAAACCCAACCATGCGCAGCTTTGTAAGGCTCTATCTCACCGAGAGTCAATAATTTTTTTTTTTAAGTAACGTAGAGTCCATGCCGGCTTCAGTCAGCTTAATCAGTGGCTGAAAAAAATAGCAGTACTCCCTCATTTAAAAAATTAAAATATAAATTAAAATTGAGAGAGAGAGAGAGAGAGAGAGAGAGAGAGCCCCATTTCTCCTCTCAAACAATTCTTTCTCATGTATTTGGCTTAGTTCTTCCTTTAGAATTTCACCCTCATAAAAGTATTCCTGAAAGGAAGGCCCCAACGAAATTCATATTTGGTTGCTTTGTAGATACCCAGCAGGTCACATAGGAAGTGCTCGGAGAGCACCGAGCGGGATCAGCGGGGGTCTGGGTGGGCGGGGAACGTGGGTGACTCTGTGTCCCCAGGGTCTGTTGGGAAGTGCTGGTCCTGAGCCCTGGATGCAGGGGGTCTCGGGGGCTGGACAGTGGGAGGAGGCCCAGAAGAAGGGCCCTGCCCAGCTGGGCGGACCTCACTGCTGGTGAGTCACCAGGGAAGAGCCAGGGACGAGGCCCAGCGGGTGGCATGGACCCTCTAAGGCCTCCCCCAGAAGCACAGAGACCACCCTGGCCCCAGGCAGCTCCATCTCCAGTGCTCACTGCGGAGCTGCTCCCAAACCCTGCAGACAGTGCTCCCAAGACAGCACTGGGATGCAGGTCAGGGAGGGTCCTCCGCTGCCCAGGAAATAGTACGAGTGGGGAGGGCACCTCCGGCAGGGTGGGGGACACGGGGGTCTCAGAGCCAACCCTTCTGCTCCCCCGAGTCTGTCCTGAACTCCCTGCCCTCCTCCACTCAGAAACGCCCTCAGTGATCCCTGCCCGTTGCAATGGCCCCTCCAGCTGCATGCCGGGCTTTGGGCTGGAGAGGGCTGGAGCTGAGAGAAACACTCTGGCCTGTGCCCTGCAGTGCTCCCGAGCTTCCGCCGTGTCCCCACACCGTTCCTCAGAGAGGAGAGTGCTCCTGCCGGGAGCACGGCAGGAGGGAAGGCGTGTGCCTCGTCCCTTGGAGGAGTTGGCCGCTGGACGATGCCCGGATGCCTTCTCTCTCCTTCCGCGGCCGTCAGCTCTGCTGTCCTGGGCAGATGCAGAGGCGGGTGGATGCTGCCATTTCTCCCCCGCTGGAAGGCGAGTGGGATGGCTGCAAACCCACGCTGAGTGCGAGGCAACCAGGGCTGGGGGACGGGGAGTGGGCAGGGGCTAGCCTTGGCCTGACCCACCCAGGTGTGCTCCAGGCTCCCTGTAGGGCCCCCCGGCCCACCCGGACTGATCCCTGAGCACAGAGCCAGGAGTAAGCCCCGAGCAGAGCTGGGAAAGGCCCTTCCCCGCCAAAAAGAACAGCAAGTCATTCCCGTAGTTGAATCTGCTACTTGTGAGAACCTTATTTATCTCATTTCTAATGGAACGATAGCACAGCGGAAGGGCGTTTGCCTTGCACGCAGCCAGCCCGGCCAAGCCGGGTTCGATTCCTCCGCCCCTCTCGGAGAGGCCGGCAAGCTACCAAGAGTATCTCGCCCGCCTGGCAGAGCCTGGCAAGCTCCCTGTGACTATTCGATATGCCAAACACAGTAACAACAAGTCTCACAATTTGTTGTGAGACGTTACTGGTGCCCGCTCGAGCAAATCGATGAACAACAGGAGGACAGTGCTACAGTGACACAGGATGGTGACTTGTGTTGGTGGGATGACAGTGCTAGGTGAAATGAAATTCTTCCTGTTTACGCAAACATTTCTGCCGTCTCCTATGTGCTCTTGTGATCTGGCGTGGGGACTTTGATCCCCGGTCCCAGCCAGGAAGAGCGGCCCGTCCGAGACAGGCGCTCGCCTCCCAAATCAGAGGGTTGGCACTAAAAAGAGGCGTGTGAGGGGCCGTGCACGAGTATGAAGTTCTAAATATAGACATTTTGTTCACGAATCAGGTCTAGAGCCTGAGAATTAGGCCAGCTCTGTGCTTCCCAAGCCAAGTAACCACAGTTCAGCCGGAGCGGGGAGGGTCAGACAAAGAAGCCGCTGCCTTGAACATAGGGAAATAATAGGAGTAAATGTCACGCTGATGTTTGTTTGGGTAATTACCAACTTTTAATGTGCTTTTCCTTTAAACAATATTGTGAGTGAATCATAGCCTCTAAGTGGTTTTCACTCACTTGTTCAGCTTTTAAGTACGGACAAGTTCGGTTTCTTTAATTAGCTGTGCATGTTGTCCTCATCCTGCATTTAGGATAAGTGGGGAAATATCTTGATAGATCTTATCTCTGGAGAACAGAGAATTCAGTTTGCTCTCGGAAAAGCAGAGGTGTCTGGGATTTTGCTCTAAAACGCAAAATTTCCTGATTTGGGTTGAGCAGGGGGAATGTAAGAATCGATTGTTGAAACTGAGACTCTCAACCCAATGACATATAAAAAATAACCCATTACGGGCCGGCGCATAACCCAGGGAGTTGGGCTCCTAGAGCCTTACACGGCCGGCTGTGGTTTCACGTCTGACACCCCACAGCCCCAGACAACCGTCGGAGGGTCCCGCAGCTCAGGGCCAGGAGTCGGTCAGCCCCGAGTGCCGCCGGATGTGGCCACCTCAACCCCCCACCCGAAGAAAAAGGAAAGACAACGCATTAGCCTACGACCCCCAGTAGGATCTGGAAATAACACGGACGTTTGGCCAATCCACGGGGATCTACGTGTTGGCGCTACCTGTTTTTAGAGCACCTACTAAGTCCCTGTTTGCCAGCTTCCTTAGCTGCAACAGGACTGGTTTTGCAGAAGAAGGAGAGAGAGGAAGGTGGGGGATGTTGTGATCAGACTCTGCTCTTAGCCCAACTCGGCCAGCTCTCCCGAGCGACTTCTGAGAACACGTCCAGAGCGGGGCCGTGCTGCGAGCAGACCCCCAGGACCGTGACCTCGGCCTCTTGGCCCACCTCCCCGCTGCCAGTCCCACCCGAGTCCCCATGAAACGCAGTGCGTGGTCTTGGCGTTCTTCGGGCGGGGCCCAGGGGCCTTCGGTGGGCAGCCCTGTCAGTGGACACCCCTGTCCAGTTCATGGGAATCGGAGTTTACAAACAGCCAGCGATGGTGTCATTAGGGGATGTAAGCTGCCAGGCACCATTTACGATGACTTCTCATCTGCTCCGAGGAAGCGCGTTGCTTTGAAAGCCCTTCCAGATTTCTTTAAATGAAATCCAGAATCAGTTAAATGAGAACCATCCCTTCAAGACGCTGAGCCAACAAAGCACAAACACTGAGGTCAGCGTGCGATGGGCAAAGCCTGGTTCCCAGTCCTCCTCTGGTTCGGGGGCAGGGGTCCCTATTCCCAAGGACCCCCACCTTCCACGGCCGGAGATGGGGCAGTAACTCTCCTTCCGCTCCTGGCTGAGCATGGGGCGGGGCCAGCCCGGCTGGCTGGGTCTCCGCTCAGCGGGGCTCGCGCCTTGGGGGCTGCTTCCCCTGCCTCCTGGGGCTCCGTGGGTGCCCTGGCCGGGTGGATTGGGGGCCGGGTGGGAGCCGGGAAGGGCTGTCCCCCTTAGCCCGCACTCACCACCCGGTGCGCGCTGGCTTGTCACCTGGCTGGTGGCTGGGATAGAAACCCCGGGTGCTCAGGCAAGAGCAGGGTTGAAGGCCTCTGGACCCACTTTCCCGGGGGTGCCCCTGTGCTCCTTGCTTCTGCTCTGGGACCGCTTGAGGAGTTTGGGAGGAGGAAGGCCCTGCCAGGCTCCTTGCGGGTCACTCGGCAACTCAGCAGGGCCTCAAGGCGCCGGCTCTCCCCTGGGCCACCCCCTCGGCCCTTGTATCTGGGTTTCCCCGCTGAGGGAAGCGTGTCTGCCCGGCGCTGGGCTTGCCTCGTGATAGAACTTCGATCGATTGAGCCGAATATTCAAATGGCATTTTCGGCACTGTAGCACTGTCCTCCCGTTGATCATCGATTTGCTCGAGCGGGCCCAGTAACGTCTCCATTGGAGACTTTGTTGTTACTGTGTTTGGCATATCGAATACATCACGGGGAGCTTGCCAGGCTTTGCCGTGCAGGCGAGATACTCTCGGTAGCTTGCCGGGCTCTCCGAGAGGGGCGGAGGAATCGAACCTGGGCCAACCAGGTCGGCCGTGTGCAAGGCAAACGTCCTACCCGCTGTGCTATTGCTCTCTTGCTTTCCAATTTTGATGCCACTATAATTATTTTTCCTTGGAGAGTGGAAGGCAGGTTTGCTGTCGTCAGTCAAACTCAGGGCCTTATTATGCATAGGCCATTATATTTCAAACATGAAAGAATAAGTTCTAGGAACCAGAGCGATAGTACAGCGGGTAGGGCGTTTGCCTTGCATGCAGCCGACAGGACCAACCCAACCCAAGTTTGATTCCTCCACACCTCTTGGAGAGCCCGGCAAGCTACCGAGAGTATCTCGCCCGCACAGCAGAGCTTGGCACGCATGCTACCCATGATGTATTCGATATTCCAAACACAGTAACAAGTCTCACAATGTTACTGGGCCCGCTCGAGCAAATCAATGAACAGGCATTTTCGGCAAAGGACTGAAATTTTGCAATGACGTTCACAACACTCCTGGGCTAAGGACATTGTGTAGTTTTGCCGGTGAAATGGTAGGTCCTTTGACCCTCATTTCGTGCAGAGCTGAGTAAGATTCCCGCTTAAAAAAATGTAATGGGTCCTTGGGGGCTGCAGAAGCGACCCCCTGAGTTCCTCTGGGGATGTTATTCCTATGAGTGAGAGTTTGCATTCCAATGAAAGGCAAAGCCCTATAGATAAACAAGAAAGATTCCAAAATTATTACACATACGTAAAGAGTTTTTTCGTCCTTAAATTACAAGTTTGTTTGTTGAGTTGATTTTTTTTTTTACACTGAAAACCAAATGACAACACACCTCTATTTGAAGAAAAGGATAAGGGCATTTTCTAAAATTTGTCATTGGTTTCATTCCTTGGTGTTTTTCCATCAATCCCTTAATCTGACTTAAGTTGGACTCTGGCGATTCAACTTCCTGGTGACGGAAGAGCGGGTCGCCCGTGGCAGAGAGAGGGAGAGCACGTGACGCGAGAGGATTTACCTTTGGAAGTTTATGAGTCTGAAAGTCAACATAATAAAAGGTCTGCGTTCTAGGGGAGGCCTGCGCCCGTGTTAGCACAGTAGTTAAGTATATAAATGAGTCTCCCGCTCTCAGAGACTCCTACCGGCCGCCTGCATAGATCATGCAAATGTGTATTTACCAGAGAGACCTTTAAGAATAGCTCAGACCAGGGAACGGAGACTTCAATTACTTAAAAATGGATATTCTATAAATTATCTTTATCAGGAAATCATATGGCTGCTGTCAGAATTAGCCCGTGGTCTGTGTTTGTTCCTAATAGACAGTCTGTCCTTTCGTGAAGAATGGATTTGCTATTTGCATAACTTAAAAAAAAATCCAGGTCAGTAGGAAAAACAAACAAAGCCTTCCTCAAGCCTGTGCCCACGGCCTCCGCCGTGGGTCTGGCCACCACTGTGCGTCGTTTGCATCTTTGTTGGTGGTGGTGGCACCGTAGGTGCTGGTTTGGAAAGAAAGGGAAAACAGATCTTACTTCATCCATAACCCCAAGATGCAGGAGGATTTTCTCTCTGAGAGTCCTTTAAACATCCAGCCGGGCAGGTGCCTTGCCCGCAGCTGACCTCGGTTCTGTGAGCGGCGTGGCCCAGAGTCCTCCCAGCCCGGCCAGGGGTGATCCCCGATGCAGAGCCAGGAGCAGCCCTGAACCCTGGCATTAGGGCCCCCCACAAAGCACAAGGGACACTCTGTCCCCCAAGCCCAGCCCGGCTGCAGTGCTGGTCTCCGAGAATCGAGGTGGGCCCAGCCTCAGCCTCAAGCCCAGGGCCTGCTTCCGGGTCTGTCCTCAGCGGGACGACGAGAAGGTCCTGTCGAGCCCGTGCTGGGGTCTCCAGCGCCCCCCCGCCCCCCCCCCACGGCCGCTTGACTTCCCACGAGCTCCCGCCCTGCGGAAACGCGTCGCCCGGTCCTTGTCCGCTCCCTCCCTTCCCCGTCCCCAGAAATGACCCAGTTCATGAGCTCGCCAGCGAGGCTCTTCCCGGCTCTCGTTTGTGGGGAAGGGGAGACGCACAGACAGGCTCTGCCGGGGAGACGCCGGCGCTGAGGCCCTGAGCTGGTCCTGCTGCCCAGACCAGCCTCTTATCTGTACTCGGCGCCCCCCACCACGGAGCCAGTTGGCCAGTGCTGGGGAGCAGGTGACGAGTTCGGGCGCTCAGAGCCGGGAGGGGGCGTTTCAGTAGGTGGCGCTTTAACACAGCCCACCTGCCCGGCAATACCTGCGTGTCCCCGGCTATGCCGGCCGTGCCCCCGCCTGTCCCTGCCGTGTCCTGGCCTGTCCCTGCGTGCGTCCAGGGCTGCGGCCCAGTGAGTCCCGCTCCCTGGCCAGCGGTGTGTCGGGCACTGTGGAGCCCAGGTGCAGCCCGGGCATCTCTGGGCCGTCCCGAGAGGGCTGAGTGTGTGGCCTGCCCCCGGTCAGACACCCACACCCACACACCCACACCCGCACACCCGCACACCCACACACTCACACACCCACATACCCACACACTCACACCCACATACCCACACACTCACACCCACATACCCACACACCCGCACACCCACACCTACACACCTACACCCGCGCACTCACACCAGCACACCCACACACCCACACACCCGCACACCTGCACCCACACACTCGAACACGCACACCCGCACACCCACACCCACACACCCACACACCCACACCTACACACCTACACCCGCACACCCACACCCACACACCCGCACACCCACACCTACACACCTACACCCGCGCACTCACACCAGCACACCCACACACCCACACACCCGCACACCTGCACCCACACACTCGAACACTCACACCCGCACACCCACACACCCACACACTCACACACCTGCACCCGCACACTCGAACACTCACACCCACACACGCACACCCTCACACCCACACTCACACACCCACACACTCACACCCACACACCCATACACCTGCACACACCTGCACATCAGCACACCTCCACACCCGCACACCCACACCTACACACCTACACCCGCGCACTCACACCCGCACACCCACACACCCACACACCCGCACACCTGCACCCACACACTCACACCCACATACCCGCATACCCACACCCACACACCCACACACCCACACACTCACACCCACATACTCGCACCCGCACACCCGCACACCCGCACACCGCACGCCTCTCTCCATTGGAGGAAACGCTGCTCCCGTCACCCGGGCTGATTCGAGAATTTCGGCTCCTGCGTCTGCCTCTGCGTGGTGGGGCTCCTCACTCTCGGCTTGCCACGGTTTTTCTCTTGAGAAAACAATTTCTGTGATAGCTTTGGCGGCATTTGTTCTTAGCTAAAGAAAAAAATATACGTGCATTGTGATTTGCAAAGGCAGAGACTCTCCTTAACTTGTGGGTAACCTGGCATCACCCAGAACGATGGACGGACACCGAGCCTGGAGCTGTGGGCAGCAGGAAGTGGGCTGCCCGTGGGGGGGGCAGGAAGGGCTTCGTGGCCCCATCCCAGCTCCCCGGGCCCAGTGACCCGAGAGATGTGCCGACGTCCTCCCGGAAGCTCCGGCCGGGCCCAGCCCACACATCCCCGGGAGGATGAGGCTGCAGTTCCGTCCCCCGGTCGGAACCGAGCAGAAGAGCCGGGCCGGGTTTCTGCAGGCTCCAGGCGGCCGTCCAGCCGGCTCTGTGTCCTGGGGTCTCCTACAGGTCCCCGCGCCGGGCCTGGCTGTCGTGGGGCTGAGACGCTCCGTGCCCCCGTTCCCCCAACTCTTTTGTCTTTCAATCCTCTGCCTTCCTGGAAATTGGATTGAAAAACACACACAGCGGCGGTGGGCAGAGGAGCGAATGAATCGAGAATAACTCACGGCGCTATTATTGAAAGCATCGCATTGACACGAAACTCAATTTAGATACGATGTCGTGACAATATGTCATCGGCGGGGGAGACATTAATTCAGTGAATGAAATCAAAGAATAAAAATAAACTTTCCGTCTCCCTTCCTCGGATCTATTGTACGTGCTGAAATTTATTTGAACGTGAAAAAAAGAATAATGAGGCGGAGGATGTGTTTTCGATTCCGTTACAGTTTGGAAGATCTTTCAGGGAACGGGGCATAATCGCACGAGAAGGCGTGTTGACATCACCCGGCTTAAACACACTCCATGACTCAAATGTCGAACAGGGTTTTTGTCTGTTCGCTTCTGCTCGGAAAGGGCCGTGGAAAATGACCAGCGTCGGCCCTCGCTGATTCCGTCGCCCGGTATCTCTTGATGGAATTATTGCCGACTTCAGAGGCAGGAATTCAAAGTCCCCGTGGCCACCCCTTCCCTCTGCAGGAGCAGACTGTGCCCCTGGGCTGCCGCGCCTTCCCGGGAAACGCATCTTCCCCGGGAAACGCGTCTTCCCCGAGAGTCTCTGTCGCCCTCGTTCTCATTCTCCTTTCTGTGTGCATTTGTGTCAGAACTTCCCGAGAAGAAACGCTCCCGAAAGTGTCTCATGTTTGCTATTAGATATATTGACATCTTTTGCTTCATTAACTTTTTATTACAGTCCTGAGGTTAAAAAAAAAAAAAAGACAATTCCCTGTCCGCTGGCTCTGAGCTTTGGCGTTCTTTCTCTGCTTACATCTGGGTGGATTTTTTTCCCCCCGCTCCATCTTATTTTCAGGAAATCTCAGCAGAAGCGTGATGGGGATAGATAGCGTCTTCCTCCAGCGCCAGGCCTTCTTCTCACAAACAGGGCATGAGATGCCCCGAAGGCTGTGGGGAGGGGCCGGGGGTCCTGCCTGTGCCCACACCTCTACAGACCTGAGTCCTCACAGGTCCTTCCCAGGGGCCCACACGCGGCCCCCTCTGATGCCAACTGGCCTGATGCAAGGCCACAAGGGGCTAGTGGGTCTCCCCGGTGCTCGGTGAGGCTCATGGCCGAGTGCTCCCTGGCTCGCTGCTGCCACTATGGTCTTTGCTGGGCATGTGGCAGCTGGCCCAGGGCCCGGCTTGGCCCTTCCTGTGGCCTCCCAAGGGTCAGGGCAGTCCTGGTGTCTGTCATGATGATCCGGACAGAGAGACGGTCGGGGAGGGGACCGTGCTGCTGGTCACATGGGCATGGAGGCGAGGGACGGGGGAGCGAGGTCGCAGGGGTGTCCGTGAGAGAAGCCCACACCCCTTCCCCGCTGCCCGCTGTCCCCCCGGAGGCCCCTGCAGGGCCGCTGCAGCTGCACTGAGGTTGGTCCAGGAGAGGGGCTTCAGTTCCTCTGTTGTTTCTTAAATGGCCTCAGACTTCTCTGCAGTCAGGGTGCCAGGGTCAGCTGAGCCCTTCGGTGTTAGATGGAGAGTCAGACCCAATTTCAATGCCCACCCAAAAGCCGAGGCGGGCCGGCAAGGGGGGCTTCCAAGGCTGAGGCCCCTGCCCCAGAGAGGGGGCTAATGCTGGCACTGCCAATGCACCAGTGGGACGGGGGTCTGCCGCCTGGGACCCCTATTCAGGGAGAGTGGCTGGGCACCGGCACACAGCCAGGTGTGTGCAAGCCCCCAGCTGGAGGGCGTGTACCCCGCTAACACGTGTGCACCCTGGCTAACGCGTGGTGTACCCCAGTTAAAGAGTTAAAGAGTGTGTGCACCCCCGGTAATGTGTGTGTACCCTGGCTAAAGTATGTGTACACCCCAGCTAATGCGTGCACACCCCGCTAACATGTGTGCACCCCAGCTAACGCGTGTACCCCAATTAAAGAATTAAAGATGTGTGCACCCCAGCTAATGTGTGTACCCCCAGTTACATAGTGTTCATCTCAGCTAATGCACGTGTACCCCCGTTAAAGAGTGTACGCGCCCAGCTAACGTGTGTACTTCAGTTAGAGTGTGTACACGCCGACTAACATTTGCACCCCAGTTAAAGCATGTGTACATCCCAGCCAGCCTGTGTACCCCAGTTAAAGAGTGTACGCACCCCACCTAGCGCGTGTGTACCCTGGGTAAAGTGTGTGTACACTCCAGCTAGCTCGTGTGCGCCCCAGTTAACGTGTGTGTGCAGCCCAGCTGACGCGTGAGTGCCCCTCGGCTGGGGGTGAGGGCTGAGGAAGGGAAGAGCAGGAAGTAATAAGCAAACTCAGAAGAGGCTCCAGGAAAAGGCACACACACACACACACACACACACACACACACACACACACACAGAATCGGAATCGGCGTCTAAAGCGGAGGGAGCAGAATGCCCAACGGGACTGTTCCCTCCTTTGTCATCGTTGAGCTTGTTAAACAGAGATGAAAGTCTAAAGGCCCGTTTGTTCTATTTCAATGTTGCCTCGTATCATTTCATTGGACTTGGGAGTCTGCAGAGCTGGTGTCTTCTCCCCGCCCGCGTCCGTGGCGTGAGGGACGCTGTCGGGTGAGACTCTCCCCGCGGTGCGGGCGACGTTTGCCCTGAGCTCGGCTGCCGACAGCCCCGGGCTGGGCGTCTGCACGAGGCGGTTCGTTCTGTGGCTGGCTCCGACCCGGCTTCCGTTTCTGTCCAGAGACTCCAGGACCTGAGGGCCGTGTACAATCCACCGAACAAGCAGCTGACTGTTTTCCTGCAAACATAGGAGATCGCTTTGATAAACCTGCCGGGAGAAATTCTCGCGGAAGCCTCTGCAAAGCCTTCACTGCATGCTGGGTGAGCCCCGAGCCCTTCCCGGCCCACGGCTGCGAGTCAGGGAAAGTCTCCATTCCGGGTTGTTTGCTTGTAAACCGCCCGCTGCAGAAATAGCATCTCCCGCCTGCCGTATGCCCCATTTAAATCTATCCCCATGACAAAAACCCCATTAATATCGGTTTGGAACCAAAGAGAAAATGACAGGGATTTTCTGTGTCACTGAGAAGCTGAGCCCGCTTTCTTCCTAAGGAAAGCCGGCTTTGAAAACTCGAGAAAATGTCGCCATCACACAACATCTCCCGGGTGCAAACATTATTGGCCGTATTTTCTCGTTGGCAGGATCAAAATGAATTCTAACCCCATCCCTTGATTTTGATCCATTTCTTTGTACTACCTAATAAAAATAAATATCTTCAAGATGCACATTTCGTGGTGCTCCTTCATGAACCCAGACTGTGAGTGCTGTACGTTGTTTGGGAGTAACTGCGGACTCGGGGCCTTTCCACCACTGACACATGAGATGGGCACTACGGCCTCTGCCCAAGAAGCCGCTCCATCAGGGCAGACAGGAGCAGGACAGCCACCTTCCCCTCCCCACCTCCCTACTCCATCCTCACCCCCCGCCACGAGAAACAGCCCCCGGCATTGACGAGTCCCTACAGCTGTGCAGCCGGAGAGATGCACGTTGATGTGGAAACCGCGGGACCCCGAACCGTTACATTTCTGGCGTGTTCTCTGTCACCTTTGCGAGCGTGTCACCCCTCAGAGCTCGCCTGGGACTGGCGGGCTGCAGAGGTCACTGCACTGAGCTGTCTGGCTCGGGAGACCTGGGCAGCCCGCGGAGTGTGTGGGCGCCCCGGCATCGAAGCCCGGGGTACCTGGGGCACCCCGGGTGCAGCCAGGGTATCTGGGAGTCCTTAGCTGGAAGCTTTCTCGGGAATCTCGCCTTGTCCGCCCCAAATTAGCCCCTGGAGGAGAAATAAGAAGAAGAAGGGAAGGAAACGGGAGGAAGGAAGGGGATGCCAGCGGTAGCTTATTTCTCCCACCCGCCTTCCTTTGACCCTGCGTCCTCGCGTGTTGAATTAGCAGATAAAAACGCTCCGGTTGAATATAAAGTAACAGAATGGGAGACGAACACCCAAGGAGAGTAGAGATGAAAAGGACCAGGAGGATGGCTCCATGGCTTGGAAGCCGGCCTCACATGCTGAGGGAAAAGGCAGCTCAGATAGAGAAGGGAGCACCAAGCAAAGGGTGCTTGGAGGGCCCACTCGGGATGGGAGATGCAGGCTGAAAGTAGACTATAGACCCAACATGATGGCCACTTAATACCTGTATCGCAAACCACAACAGAGAGAGAGAGAGAGAGAGAGAGAGAGAGAGAGAGAGAGAGAGAGAGTGTAAAAGGGAATGCCCTGCCACAGAGGCGGGTTGGGGGGGATTAGATGGTGGGGGGGGGCAGAGGGATGCTGGGACCATCGGTGGTGGAGAATGGGCACTGGTGGAGGGATGGGTGCTCGGTCATTATATGACTGAAACACAAGCATGAAAGTTTGTAAGTCTGTAACTGTACCTCACGGTGATGCACTAATACAAAAATTAAAATGAAAAAAAAAATTGCTCCTCGTGGAGACACATATGTGAAACTGTCAAACTAGAGAGGAAACAGGTTTGATTTTGATTTTTCAAGCCTACTTTCATGTTACCCTAGTTTCCACCTAGTTTCTTTTGCAATCAAACCTGGAGGCACACGTGAGGGGACAGGTTGTAGCTAATGTCAGGAACTTCTTGGAAGCTCCCAGGAGCCCTTAGTCACCCGCGGGCAGGAAGGGCGCCTGCGTGAGGCTGTACCGGGCTGGCAGGACAAGGCCAGGACAGGCACTCCCTGAAAGTGGGTGTCTGACACACACACACACACACACACACACACACACACACGACACACAGCAGGACCCTGGGCAGCCATGAATTACATTGGCAGCAGTTTTGTGGTGGTGCAGAAATCATTTTAGCCTTAGATTTAGTTCGGCATGATTGTTCAGACTTCGTCTTAGATGTACTCATGTGCTGCATCAAAGGACTTTGCCTAGAAATCTTCGAAGGTGTGTGAGCATACAGAACACAGCATGGGCGCCGAGTCCTCCTTATAAAATAGGAAATCAATTTCATTCTTGATCTCTCTGAATCTGAAGAGACAACTTCACTCTGAAGAAAACTTATGTTTGTCAAAGGTTTACTCTGAGTAACAGACAGAGCGAGATGTTCCCGGCGCCTCTTCCCAGAGAGCCGGGTGGACGGAAGGACGGAAGGAAGCGTCCACACACCCCCTCAGGGCCTCAGCCTGCAGGATCCTGTGCTCACAGAGGAATGTTTTAGCTTGAGAAGCACAGCTTCATGGAATGAAACACATGTAAATCAAGGAATTATATAAGTCGCACTTATCTATAGTTACGCACACACGTAAATATCCATCTGTGTCTCTGGTTGTGTCTTGAATTAGCATCTAAGTTCCCAACTGACTAAAGTTCTGCTCGGTCCCGAAAAACTGACTAAAGTACTGGTTTTTTTTTTTCTCCTTATTCAGAAATGTTGGAGACCCCTGGTGTTTGCAAAAAAAAAAAAAAAAAAAAAAAACCCAAAACTCACATTATGTTGCCTGAACATCAGGCCCTTTTCTAAGTGCAAGGGAATCATTGATGGAACACAGAATGCTGAAAGCTATAGAATTGTTTCATGAAACAATATTAAAACAGTTTGAAAATACTGTTTTATGCCATGTCGCAGCTCACGAAGACGGGAAAAGATTCAGTTCACTTCTGGACCATGTGCCGATTCTGCGTCATTAACGATGAAGGAATGCTTTAATCTCCGCTGCATGAATCGGGAACCATTAATTTTGGATCTATAGGACTGAGTGATTCAATAAATCCTAGTGGAGTGACTTTAGGTCACCTCTGGAAACTGCCACTCGGGTGACCTCGCCCTCCAACCTGTCCATAAGCTCGGGTGAGAACAAGTGAAAACGTGGATGGAAAGGCGAGTCTCAGAACCCCGGAAATAAAACAAAGGCGCTTTGGCACACACCTAGATTATTCAGAGTTACAGCCGACGAGCCTGCCGGGTTGTGATATTTTGGACGCAGGTGTCAGCGGGAACGCCTACAGATCGCATCTTTCCTATTATTTTTAACTATCCCTTGAAACACAAGTTTCCTTCTGCTTGGGCAAGTCGAGACAGCCCTGCTAGCTGGCAGGTGGTAGGGCCTGCGTGGAAGCTGTTCCTCCCTGTCCTGACTCTTTCAGGACGTCTCCAGCCACTCTCTGTTGAAGGTGCACGCGCCTCTCGCGTTGGCCGCGGCGTGTACAGACTTTCTGAGAGCTTAGGAGAGCTCAGACTTTTTTCCTGCACGTCCCATGGTGTCTGTCTTATTGATACCGCACGCTTCTTTGTGTCCGACACTCCACGCTCGACGTGCGGCCGGTAGATGTTAAGGCTCTTTACAAACAGAAGTCATTCCTTCCTGGCTGGGCCTGGGCCTCGCAGTCAGGCCAGTGTGGCTGTGAGGATGCTCTTTGCTGGTTGCCTGACCGGAAACGCGTGTATCCTCAGAGATGGTGGCACTGTCGCACTGTCCTCCCGTTGCTCATCGATTTGCTCGAGCGGGCCCAGTAAACGTCTCCATCGGGAGACTTGTTGTTACTGTGTTTGGCGTATCGAATACGTCACGGGTGGCTTGCCGGGCTTTGCCGTGCGGGTGAGATACTCTTGGTAGCTTGCCGGGTTCTTCGAGAGGGGCGGAGGAATTGAACTCGGGTCGGCCAAGTGCAAGGCAAACGCCCTATCCACTGTGCTACTCCATATAGATCAACCAACGCACAGGCACTTTGTATAAATGATGCAAACACTGGTATTCCTTGAGAGTTCTCTGCCCTCCTCCCTGTTCATAAATTCATCCAATTTCTTATTTGCAGCCAGAATGCACAGCTCCATCTCTCCATCACACGAGCGGCCTGGCAGCCCGTTTCAGAGGAGTGGAAGCAAAATCCCTCCCTGAAGAGGCGCCCTGGTCGGTGTCACGCCCAGGCTTCAAGCTCGTGATGGCCAGGCCTTGCCGAGGCAGCAAAGGGACTGCCGGATGTTGACTTCCAAGGAGAAGCGAGCGAGCAGAGTCCTGTGGCCTGGGAGCCCAGGGCCCCCTCTGGCCACTCCGTGGGTCAGTGCCCAGACTGCTCGGCCCCGTGCTGCCTGGGCCCGGACACCCTGCTGACGCCCAGTGCCCTCCACGGCTGCATCCCCAGGTAGTGCCCAGGGGTCTGAGAGTGCTGGGGACGGAACCAGGCTCGCCGGACACGAGGACCGCGCCTGAACCTGGCTCTCCTTTCCCGCCCGCGGGGGCATTTTCCAAGGAAAGGGGACGTGCAACCTTCACGGTGGTCAGCTCTGAGGACACAGGAGACCAGGCACCCTTGGGGCCTGACGCTCTCACCCTGCTGCTGTCGTCATGCTCACACGGGGCTTTCTGGGGGCCGAACGCACCAAAGCAGTGAGTCAGAGTGACCCTGCCCACCCACACCCTTCCCCACTGCCCTCAAGAGTTCATTCTGGCATGTGCTGGGATCCTGCCAGAGCCAGTGTCTCCCTCTGGCCCGTGTGCTCTGCCTGCAGGGTGGGCATCCGTTCTCCCATGGCAGGTCCCCCGGGTCCCTTCTGGGTGGCTGGCTCACACTCACGCCCGGCCACGGGGGCCACCACTGGCGACCCCACACGGGGTGGAGCCGGACCAGCTCTGGCTCCTCTGGGCTCATCGGTCCTGCTGCCTGTGAGTTAGTGGTGAGTAGGGAGGAGACAGGGAGTGATGGTTCCTGCGCTGGTTATATCTTCCTAGGGAAAGGCCACGCGTGGACGTTCTTTTGAGGTGGCCCAGACACGGCCGGCCACGCTGCCCCTCCGTCCCGCAGGAAAGCGCCGTGTGGATTCAGACGCTGGCGGGTTCCACGCTGCAAGGCGACCGACTGAGGTGGCTTTAGTGGAATCCAAGGGGAACGGTGCTCAGGTCATGGCCACCCGGAGGGGCTCTGGACGGAGATGGCCGAGAGAGCCGACGAGGAGAGAAGGGGCCAGCAGGCAGCAAGTCAGGAGATGCGCTGAGGAGGGAAGTCGGGGTGGGGAGCGCTCAAAACTCCCACCTTTCACTCTGGATTGACCTACTTGGTCATTTTTTTAAAAAATGTAATCGTCTATGGCCTGGGGGTAGGCCTCAGGGTCTCACCAATGCAGAACTTGCCCCCTTCTGTGTGCGCCATGGACCCCCTGCCCTGATTTCTGGTTTCAGAGAAGATGGTGCTAGAGGCCCAGAATGATGGTATAGGGGGTAGGATGGGGTGGGGGTTTAGGGGTGGGTGGGGGTGGGGGGAGGGTGGGGTTCGCCAGGGCAGAGGGCAGGGAGCATCCTAGCACGCGACTGACTCGGGGGTTTGATCCCCAACTCCCTGTCTACTCCCGAGCCCTCCCAGGAGTGGTCCCTGAGCACAGGCGGGTATGGCTCCAAATAGACCAGCAGAAGCACAGAACATTCCGGAGCAGCCGCGGGCCAGAGTGCGGGAACGCTTTCCCTGTGCACCTGCCCGCCCTGCCGGGCCCTGCGTCTCGTTCACAGATGTCCAGTTCCAAGAAGCCTTTGTGTTTCAGGATGAATATTCTGCTGTTCCACCTGACTCTTCCTTCACTGCCTTGAAAATGGAAGTGACGGGACAGAGAGATAGTCCGGGGCAGAAGGCCCTGCCTGGCACGGCGAGACACCAGCCCAAGGCCACCACCCTCCCCCCCCCCCCCCCGGGGTCCCAGGCCCTGCCAGGAGTGATCCCTGAGTGCCGCGGGGTGTGGCCCCGATCCTCCTCCCCGCCCCAAATGGAAATGATCTCCAAGCAGTTGTGGGTTCAGCACATACTCCAGGAGGGGCCTGGAATCTATTAGGCCAGTTATTCTCAAGCTCAAGCTCAGATCCCACTTGTTTATTTAAAGATATTCACTGAGGGTCGCTGACATAACCGCTGAGCTAAACCCAGTCCAATAGCACAGCGGTAGGGCATTTGCCTTACAAGCAGCCAACACGGCCGACCCGAGTTCGATTCCTCCGCCCCTCTCGGAGAGCCCAGCAAGCTACCGAGAGTATCTCGCCCGCACGGCAGAGCCTGGCAAGCTGCCCGTGATGTATTCGATATGCCTGAACACAGTAACAACAATTCTCACAATAGAGATGTTACTGGGCCCTCTTGAGCAAATCGATGAACAACGAGAGGACCATGACCGTGACCGTGATTCACTGAGGGGCTGGAGCAAGAGCACAGTGGGGAGGGCATTTGCCTTGCACGTGGCCAATCCAGGTTCGATTCCCAGCATCCCATAGGGTCCCCCAGCACCGCCAGGAGTAATTCCTGAGTGCAGAGCCAGGAGGAACCCCTGAGCATTCCCGGGATTGACCCAAAAAGCAAAACAACAGCAATCGTTATCATCATCATCATCATCACTGAATCCTCAGTAAGTACCTGGACACAGGAATAAGGGTCTTGGCTTCCATAGACCCTGTCCCGGGGGTCTGCAATAAGTGAGCCATGTCGCTTGGGTGGCTGGCTGATGAAGTCAGGGCCGTGAGAGTGGTCTCTGCCCCCGGTCACTGGGGTCAGGTGCCCAGAGGAGGCGGGGTATTCTGGACATGCGCACCAAGGCCTCCTGCCATTACTCTGGGCTCAACCATGACTATCATCTCAGATATTGAAGTTGAGGGTCACTGAGACCCTCCCTCAATGATCAGAGCCCAGCGGGGGCTGCAGGAAGCCCAGCTCGGCAGCCTCTGCTCCCCCCGGGGCCCAGGGCATCCCAGGGCGTCTTCCTGACTCACGCAGCTGGGAAGACGTCAACTCACAAGCGTGGCGTCCTGCAGACCCGGGGACGCAGGCCTCGAACCTGTCCGTCTGCCCGTGTGTGCGCTTGTGCCCGAGTGTGTGTGTTGGTCTTTAGAATTCGGCAGGAAGTGGCGTGACGCCGACGTCCAGGAGAGCCGTGGCAGACCCCGGGGGGCGTTTCCCATCTGACTTTGTGCGAATCGGCTCGAGAGAGCATTTGTGCACACACGGTCCGTGGGATGGCACGTCTATGGTCCAGGTTAGCCTGCCGTGTAGACCGTTCGGGGACAGGAACGTGTCAAACCAAAGAGCCGAAGAGCTGGGAACACTCGCTCCTCCCGGGCCCCCAGCCCGGCAGATGAGTTCACTTTGCTCTCGGCGCCCAGTCGGCCCGGGCTGGCTGGACACGGAACTGTCGATTTTCCTCATACGCAAGCTGCCTGAGCATTTGCTTCTCTCCCAGATCATCATTGTTGATTCCATTTAGCCTCTGACCGTGATTACTTGCAGCTGGGGTCCATTTTCAGCCACATTTTTATATCGTGTACAAGATTAGAGCAAACTACTTTGACTACAGTATTCTCCAATTACATTAATTTCATCCACTGATGTCTTTATTTCCTTCCTTTCCAATTTAGCTGTGTAATGTGAAAATTGGCCCTGTTTTTGTGCCTATTATGTCGTTCTTAATCCTCTCTTTCTTCCCACATGATGTTAGTTGCCTAAGAGAACTTCACAAACAAACCCATAATGGGAACGAGGGGATTTTCTCTCTGTGGAAGAATTCCAAAGTGAGTCGGCACAGTTCACTTTCCAAGCTCTGGGTTGGAAGGGAGAGAGAGACATCAAACACCTCCAGGAAAGCCAGCAGCTGCCCCGTCCTGGCTGTCCACCGACACTTGTCGTCTCTCCCACAGTGACCAAATGGTGACCCTGCATGGAGGACCGTGCGTCGAGCGAACACCGACCCCGGCTTGGGAGATCAGAGGGAAGCCTTAAACCACAGGCGGCAAAGATGGGAAAGGAGAGAGAGAGATCTTTTCAAGGGAACAGATGGATCAACCAAAATGGTGTTGCATGCCTACCGCGGCAGAAAGGCGGCGTCTAGCATCGTGCGATAACTCAGGAACCGAGGGAGAAGGAGCAAATGCAGCCCTGGAGAATCACATCAGACAAGTTCATGTTTGAAATATAATTGAAATGAGATGTACTGTATGACTTTAGAATGTGTTATTTACGAGGTTATGTTATTAACATCCTTGTACATTTAAATTGGGTTCATGTTATTCCCTCAGAATGCATTCTCGCTATTATTTTCATCCAGAGGATGTTGGGTTGGGCCACACCCAGGGGTGCTCCGGGCTACACCTTACTCTCTGCTCTGGGACTGCGCCCAGCCATGCTGGGTGGACCATGGAAGGGAATTGGGGCATTGAACTGGGGTTGACCACATGCAAGGAAGTACCTTGCCCCTGAACTATCTCCCCGGCTTCATTCTTACTGTTCTTAAATAAATCACCTTAAGTTTGGAGCAACATATATATTTTTTAATTTACTTATTTTTGTTTTGGGGCCGTGCCCAGTGGTGCTCAGAGCTGGCTCCTGGCCCTGCACTCAGGGATCACTCCTGCTGTACTCAGGGGACCATACAATGTGGAGTGCTGGCCGTCGAACCCGGTTTGGCCACTTGCAAGGCAAGAGCCCTTACCACTGTTTATCTCTCTAGTCCTGACACAATATTTTTTAGAGGTTACGTCATAGTAATTAGAAGAACTACATAAATACTCCAGACGGCTCTGTGCGTCATTTAAGTGCATGCAATGGGGCGTCAGCGTTTAAATATTATTACCTTTCGGAGGATAATGCTCACAATAAGCTCATTTGAACCAGGACTTCTCATCCCTCCGCTCACACTGAAGGCTTGGGGTCAGCTAAGTCCCCTGGCAGCCACTGTCTTGCCTGAGTGGCTCTTTGGCTTGACCCTCACGGCTGACATAAAAACTGGCTCTTCCACGGATGGATTTAATATCCCCCCTATCCAACTAAGGGCACTCGGCTACTTTGATAAACGCTGGAAGTCGGGTGCACTTGTACTCTGAACGGTTCCAGAGTCGAAATATTTAAAGTCTCACCAAGGACGTGCTCACGTGGCTCAGACGCCAACACCTCCCCGGGGCGATGCTTCCCTGACTCTTGGATTGTCACTAATGGTCGAAGCAGTGATCTTTCCTGGTCTCTGGTGCTGTCCTGAGCGGAGCCCTGGGCCTGAGAGGGGGTGCTGTGGCCCCGAGGGTCTCACTCCCAGAAGCCACACGGGAAGCTGCCTTCTCCGTGCAGTCGCTTTTACTTGGGTGTTTCCCAGGGCCTCAGAAAGGCTTCTTACACACGCAAAAAAAGATCCTAGTATCTCGCAAAGTCACAACAATGAACAGTCACGGGGACGTGCCCTGGATGGAAACGTGTGACTCGGCCTGGTCCCGAGTGGCATCTGAGAGCACGGCTTCTACCCTGGTCGGGACCGAGGCCCGTGCTCGGGGAAGCATCAAGTCACACGCCTTGTGTTGCTACTGAAAACCCTTCGGCCGTTTGGGAGAAGCCGGAGCCGGAGCATCAGGACTTGGGAGTCGGGCTCACGGCGCGGCCCGAGCCTGCTGGGCTCAGCTCCAGGCTCTGACTCCCAACTCCTCCCCAAAGCGCCAGGTCGCAATTATCTTCCGCAAACTGCATTTTCCCCCCCATTTTGTCTCTCTGCTGCTATTAATGTGATTGCTAACAAGGTGAAGTACCATTCTTTTTCAAGGAAAGTACGTTCTTCTTTTTCTTGGCGTTGCTTTTGGGATACTAGATTCTTGAGAGGGTCTGAATTTTGCAAATTCTTGAGCGACTTTGAAAATAATAGCTGGAAAGAAATAACGACCTCCACAGCCCGGGTGGTTTTCTCTCCTCTGCAGTGTTGAAACTTTCTCTAACAAGTAAGTCTTAGGCCAGGAAGATAGAGAACTCTGAAACATGCTTAACACTGTTCAAAGTATTAAAATGTCAAGGGAGTTAAAATTCTCTCTCTCTGCCTTTTAACTGTTCATACACACAACAAATTCTCTACTCAATGTTTCCCCCCAAAGTAGTATTTCTCGTTTATCTCTCTTTATTCGTGGTAAAAGTGAAGTGGGGAAAAAAAAATAAAACCAGTTCTAAGATCCTGTAAGGACTTGCCCAACTTTCAACTCTCTGCCCTACTAAAACCAGTTGTGATCGTTCTTACGGAATCTTTTCCAGAGCTTTCAGATGATGGTTGGCCCTTCGTATGTGTACGCTTTTTTAATGAGCTTTGGCATCTTGATATCATAAATGAAAAATAATAGCAATTACAGTTTTACAAATAAGACTGCCTTTGATTTGGCTTAGTGTTCTGATGTATGCACTAGTCCACACAATCCATATTTAATACGCAAGATCAATACCAGAATCCCTGCCAAAATTTGGAGTTACTCCACCCAACTTCAAGTTTCCTCATGCCTGCCTCCCAACATGTCTGATCCTCAATCAAACATTCCCCCCCCCCCGCCCCCCAGTTAAACTCTGCACTTATTGCGACGGAATCTTACTGTGGCTCAGCGCTAAGTGGGTGCTTTTTCTGCTCAGAGACAGATTTCTATCTCAGGAATTTCACACGCCAAGCGGGTGTATCTTCGCACAACCCCCAGAACTGGAACGACCTTGGAAGTCAGTTGGTCGTGTTCAGTTTGGGTTCTCTGAGACACACTCGGAACAAGACCACCCGATGGGGAAAAACTTTGTATTTGGGATCAGCCCAGATCTGTGGGAGACCACGGGGGTGTGGGCAGGTCTGCTGTTTGATTCTCTAAAGCCAGGATGTCCGTATGGGTCCTCTCGAAAGGACCCTGTACCGTGCCTCGTCCCATCTATGGCTTCTGGCTCGGGTGCAGGGTCCCAGCTCCCTGGAGAGTCTCAGCCTCCCTGTGCCATTTTGTTGTTTCCTAACATATCACACAACTGTTTCACTTCTGTGACTCCGGAATGTGTGTGTTGGTTCATATTTCCAACGCGGCTTTCTCTGTTCCAAATGAGGTCGATGTTCACTAAATATTGAGTAAAATTTATCATTGCTGTGTCTAAATACTCGTGTTCTAATAACTAAGCAGTATCATACCTTCTTTGCATTCAAATATTTTAAGACTTAAATAATGTGCTTAAAACTTCATGACAAAATGAGCAGTAACTTGGGAGCCCGAGAGAGTCCTGCAGGCAGGATGCAACTGCACGTCTCTGGCCTCAGTTTGACCCCCTGCAGCTCAGATGGTCCCCGGAACCCCACCAGGAGTGATTCCTGAGCACCACTGGGCATGGCCCGCTCCCCCCGCCCAAAAAACACCCTAGAAAATAACCAGCATGAACGTGATATTATTTTTACAAAAACAACGGAGTTTTGTGGATTCATCGGTAGATATGAGCAGTAATTGGTGCCCCAAACTGGATTTGTGCTCGAGTCTGGCCTTTCTCTGTATGATGGGGGCTTTTTGCCAGAGAAAATTTACCAACATTATGAGATGGGGGGAGGGGGGAGAGGGAGAGCTGGAGGGAGAGACAGGAGAGAGAGACAGAGGAAAGAGAGGAGAGAGAGGGAGAGAGACAGAGAGAGGGAGAGAGAAAGTGAGAGAGGGATGGAGGAAGAGGGAGAGACAGAGAGAGAGAGGGAGACAGTGAAAGAGACAGGAGAGAGACACAAGAGAGAGAGGGAGAGTGAGAGAGAGAGGGAACAAGAAGATTCTAGGAGATCACCTTCAAGGAGCTGAGAGAAGCCACGTTTTCCACCTGAAAGTCAGCGGGAGACGCTAGAAGTAAGGGAAGCCCAGAGTGAGAGCAGCGCGCAAGGAGAGCCCTGGTGGGTGTCTTCTGCACCCCGAGTGACGGCAGGGGAGTGAACCCCACAGAAACACGGGTGCCTGGAAACGCTCCCCACGCTGATGCCCCAGGGCTTGGGCTACCGGGCATGGGGATCCCCCTAGCCAGTCAATTCAGGGAAGGAAACAGCCCACGTCGTGGTCGTCACCCGTTGAACCTGCGCATGAGTTTGAAGTCTCATTTACTCCTTTAGGCTGTTTTATCTTCTTTTCTAATATTTTATTTAGTAAGAACTTAAGAAACTTATTTTACTGAGATAAAATTGGTTTAGAAGAGCATGCATGTGTATAGGTTTTGGAGCGAGAATTCTTACATATTTTCCACTCGCGGGCCCCTGGTTTATGAGATGCAGGGTCTATGGAATATAAAAATGGGCATCTATATCAAACACTTGCTGATAATAAGTACCAGAGATATTTGCTTCAAAACAAACTTTTAGAAAGTGCCGTGACTCCCATAAGGTGTGAAGGCCCATTTAGTCAAGAGTGAAACATCTGACTTCAGGTTTCCGATGTCACGACTCCCAGCACCGTGCGGATGCCCCTGTGCCACCCGCCCCGGGACTTGTGGGTGGGAGCGGGTGGCCTCGGCTCCTCAGATCCCCTCACACTGCCGGCACGACTCTGCACAGCACTAACACACACTCCTAATTCACAGCAGTGCTCCATTGACCTGGGCGATAAAAACTGCAAACATTGGACTTTTTTTACTCGAACTAATACATAGTCAGATCAACCTGCAGCAACAAAAGATGTAGGTGGAAGCATCTAGCTCTGGATTCTTTTTTTTATTTTGGTTAAGCCATTGTCCCTGTAGACAATGGACCTACCAGGGTATTTTCACTGACGGCTGCTCCATGTAGAAAATCAGATCCTTGGTTTTGAATTTGGTTTTGGACCAAAGAAAGTCGGGTTTAAATAAAAAGAGGTTTCCGACAATTACGCAACCTCCTTAAATGAGTCCATTTTCTTAAATTCAGTCTCCCAGTTCATTAATTAGGTAGCAGCATTTTCTTATGGGGTTGGATATTGATTAAATGGAACTCTTAAAAAAAGAAACATGCATCCAGGACTATCATGGGTTGGAACAAAAATGTATTAGATGGAGTTTTTCTTAAGACCCAAGTGTGTTTTGAATTCAAGATAGTTTCTCTCTACTAAACAAAGTTCCAAATGATCAAAACCAAGACAAAGTAGCGGCAGACCAAAACAATTTGTAAAGGAGAACAGTGATTGGATTTAAAAAATAAAACAAAACTGAAACAATAAGTAACTACTCTCAACAGATAAATGCGGCGGCCCAGCACGTGACCCTCTGTGCCCCAATCCCAGAGGCCAGAGTGACGCCGCGTCGCGTGGGATTCTGTCTGAAATGAGGAAGTTCCCTGTCACTGAGAACGATCAAGCAACCATCCAAGTTTTGCCTGCCAACGGTTGGTAAGGGACCGTGAGCGTTGCTTGGAAGCCAAGCGCCATCTAAAATCTCTGCTAAACCGGGTAGTTCCGTGATTGTAGAGAAACTTGAAAGCGCTCCTCGGAACTCCAGGCCTTGCCGTTTCAGTTGGCAACCCTCACTTCAAAGACGATGAGAAACTTCTCTCAAAGGCTTCAATGATTTCTTAGAAATCAAATAGCTGTTGCACAAGACTGCTTAATGACTTAAGTATAAACGAATCAGAAGCAGATGGTGGGGATTTGTGCATGGTAAAATCTTCTTTTTAGGCTTCTTGAACCAAAAATCTTTGGAAAATTGTTCAAGATGTTTCAATGATCCCCAAGAGCAGTTGGCTTTATTCTGGCTTGCTATAAGCAATTTGAAGCCTTTAATTTCCTTTTTCTATTGTCTCTGGACAAAGTTCAATTCAATTTTCTACCAGCTGTTGGCTGTCTCCGCTTAGCTCACTGACATTTTACTGTTGTTATTATGTAAAGCGTGTTTGCTTGTTCTACACATTTGGAAAAAATGACTAAAAAGTTTCAGTTGTTAAATATTTCAAAATATTTGTCATTACTATTTAAATCTTTGCCGAAGGATATCTTCTTTTCGGAGCCGTTTAACTTAAGGGTGAAATTCTTAAGCTCAAATTGGGAGCTGATAAAATAGAACAGCCTACGAATAAATCTCTAGGGGTGTATAATATTTGATACAAATAAAGTTGGTCAGCATGTTTAAAGGGGGAAATGGGAATTTAGGATAGAACTATAAACGTCGAAGCTTTTGTCAAGTGTCAACCGTTTTCATTTGAATGTAGACATACATTTTTACTTCATCTTAAAAAATTCCATTACCCGAAAAGAATAAAAATTCTTTAGGGTCATAAAATTTTTTATGACCCGAAAAATGTAAGCTGACATGTTAGCTGACATCATATATAATTTTTTTCGGGGCTTTCCAAAATAACAGCCAACTGACTCATGAAAAGTTTTCAGAGCTCATAATATTCTTTATGTAATGACATTTAATAACGAACAAGTGTTAAACAAGCTTTCGGGTATTCTTTGGAGGGCCAGTGAATTTCGTTATTTACTGATTTCGGGACTCCGTGCTAGACTATGGGGCGGGTGAGAGCCCTCCCCACCCCAAGGGACCCAGCCCCGGCAGCCGACCTCCCTGCACAACCACTGCCACACTCCAGGCCGCATTATAAGACACTTCCTACCCATTTCTGCCTCTCGGAGAGCCCGGCCAGCTACCGAGAGTATCCCGCCCGCACGGGCAGAGCCTGGCAAGCTCCCCATGGCGTATTCGATATGCCAAACACAGTAACGACAACAGGTCTCCTTCCCCTGACCCTGAAAGAGCCTCCAATCGTTGGGGAAAGACAAGTAAGAAGAGGCTGTTAAAATCTCAGGGCTGGGAGAAATAGAGACATTACTGGTGCCTGCTCGAGTAAATCAAAGATCAATGGGATGACAGTGACAGTGCTACGGTGATACTGATTTCGGCATTGTTGCACTCAACTTTTGAAGAGGCGAGTGAGTAGGTTAGGGTGTGAGTTGTCTAAACGATTGAACAGCTCTTGAAGTCCTATTTTCTGTTGCTGAGTCAGAAGGGTCTCGCGTGGACAGCGGGAGTTGGTTTTTGCTGCTGTGGAGGCCAGGCTGGCAGGGGAAAATGTTTGCCGGCAGCAGATTGTAGAGACCAAAAGGACCCTCTAAATTGGCTCATGACACAGCACTGGGCTGTGCACGCACTAGAGACGTGAACACGGAGTGGATTCCAGACACGCGTGTGCTCTGTCCATGTGTTCTTCCCTCTGGAGTGT
Organism: Sorex fumeus; assembly: GCF_029834395.1. Lineage (NCBI taxonomy): Eukaryota > Metazoa > Chordata > Mammalia > Eulipotyphla > Soricidae > Sorex > Sorex fumeus. The sequence continues at coordinate 1,238,125 of NW_026606275.1, forward strand.
CGCCAGGTGGTCCCCAGCATTTACCTCTCCCTTTAGAAAATGGACAAAAAAGGCTCGTCCCAGTTGATTTGTTCCTCTGGGATTAAATTTTCCTAGCTGTCCGACGATGAGACCGTTTCACACCCTGCGGTGCACTAGCCAACACACGGGTCACAGGACGCCTTCGTGCGTTGGGAAAGTAGAACGGGAACATCCGGTGCTGCGGCTCTCTGAGTCCGACTCACCAAGCGGCGGCTCGGTTCCCTCAAACAGCGGGACAGGAGCAAAGGGCACGCGTGTTCAGCCAAGGCACACGCTTTCCCGACAGGGGGCAGATCTCAGCAGGGATGCAGCTGGCGTGGGCTAGAGCCACGCATGGGGGGTGTGTGCCGCACATGGGCTGGCTGGGGAGCCACGGGGGATGGTTCCCTGACACCTTCCCAGAGCCCCCGTGGGTGCTGACAGCCATTCATCACCGGGCGGGCGCTGGGGACGGACGGAGTGAGGAGGAGAGGAAGGATTCCCGTCACCTTGGCCGTTATGAGATTATCGAGTTGAGATTGATCTCGGGGTCTGGGCTGAGGCTGGAATCCGAGACTCCCTGGGCAGGTCCGTGAGATCGCGGTCAGAATCCACAGGGCGAGGGTTACCTCCGTGTCCTCCCCCAACCACGCTCACACGCGTGTCCTGACACCGCCCCCGCCCAGAGCTGGGAGGGGAGCAGAGGGCGGGTGGCGTGGGGACAGGCCCCAGAGCTGGGGCGCACGAGGGCAGGCGCAGAGCCCGGGCCGAGAGCAGGTCCCCGGAGCCCACCTGCGCGTGGCCAGTGGCTGAGGCTCCTGGCCTCTGTCCGCCTCGGGCTGCGCTGCGGCCCGGGAAGAGGCCTCGGCTGTCCTCGCTTTGCTTCCCGGCACTGCGCCCGCAGGGAGGAAGAGCCGAGCACGGCCCAGCAGAGGCCGCCAGGGGCTCCCCGCTGGGCGCCCCGCCTGGGCCCAGCTGGTGTTGGCACCAGCCCGGAGACACCTGCCTGCGTGGAGCGTGACTGCAGGCTGACGGGTGATGCTCCCTGCCGCTCTGGGACCTGCAGGACCCCAACACGCACACACACATGCACACACGCACACACGCACACACACGCATGCACACACACACGCACACACACGCATGCACGCACACACGTATGCACACACATGCACACACACGCACACACGCACACGAACACACACACGCACACACAGGCACGCACACGCGTATGCACACAGATGCACACACATGCGCACACGCACACACAAGCACGCACATGCACACACACAACACACACACATACACGCACACACACGCATGCATATGCACACACGTACACAGACACAGACACGCATGGACACACTCACGCACACACATGTAAACACACATGCACACACATGCACACACATGCACACACACATGCACACACATACACACATGCACACACATACCACACACACAGACACACATGCACACAGACACACACACGCACGGACACACTCGCGCACACACACGCACCCTGGTCTGTGCCGGCCTTGCACACGCCAGCCCCAGGCTTCCGTGCTTTGCTGCTGCCGAGACGCACGTGGTCCCCTCCCGGGGCTTGGTCCTCCCAGCGACTGGGAAGAACCGACTCCCGCTGCAGACTGAGAGAAGCTCTTTCCTGCCGTGGTAGCTGCAGAGCAAACCCAGGCAGGGCCCGGGGGTTAGTGCAGGAGGAAGAGTGAGCAGCCTGCGACCTTATTGTCTAAGCCGCAAGAAAACAGACGTGCCTCTACACCATCGGAACCAGCGCCCGTGCCAGGCGGCCCGCAGGAAGGAAGGAGACGTTTCGTCGCATTGACTTCTTGGCTCTGCCGTGAACCTAGGGGCTAGAGAGAGCCCCGCCCGCGGTACAGATGAGAAACAGAGGCACGGAGAGGATAGTTAGCGTTGTTTCGGGGGCTGCATCTTGCAAGGGGGAGTGAGGTTCCACGGCGAGAAGGCCCCTGCGGTCAACACTCTGTTCTCTCTGCTGATAACACGGAGGTCCGAGGCTAGTCCGGGACTGCCCCCTCCCATGCCGGGGGCTGGGGTGCAGAGGCCAGGTGGGTGCTGAGCCAGCCCCTCCTGCCCACAGGGGAGTGGCGGGGGGTGTTTTTTAAAGTGACTGTGACGTCCCGTGCAAGCCAGTATCCCGTTAACTGAGCCTCACCAAGCCTCCAACTGAAGAAAAAAAAAATCATTATTGAATGATTCTCAGTGTCCTAGCTACTGGGTTTGTCCTGTGAGTTTGTTACGGTGGCTGTAATGGCGCGTAGAAACCTGTTAGCACCTTGTGCCAAGAACGTCCGGTTCTTCAGTGGCTCCATCAGCCGCAGCCACGAGCTTTCCATGTTAGATGCGCGGATTCATCCTTTGTCCTTTACCGCAGGCTTCCTGCATTTTATTCCCCTTAGGCCTCCGAAGGGCACCAGTTATGAGACTGATACCGACCGGAAGGTTCCAGTAAGGAGCTTCCCTGCTGATAAGCATCTCCGGATGCGCTGCTCACTCTTGTTAATTAAGTGTAAATGCATCAGAGGCGAGAAATACTGTTGCCGGTTTTGTTCGGTGATTTATTCCGTGTGCCTTGTTTTGCAGTTTTACTGAAAAGCAACGGACGAAGAGAACCTCATACAGAATGGTTGGAAATAATTGTACTGGAAAACGATTACGATTTTCTTAGTGAGTGTAGTGAGCACTCACCCCAAAATAGCTGTGATTTACGTTGAATGGTCATCAAATCCTCCTTCGGGTCTATAGCACTTGATACATAGCCCCAGTGTTTAAATCCTTGTTTTCTACCCAAATTTAAAGAACTGCCTGGAAGTGGGAGGAACTGTTGATGGGCATAGAAATGGGGTAGAAAACTGAGTTCTAGCTAGTTTCTAAGAGAAACAGGGGGTGGTGGGTGCTGTCCCCCACCCCGGGGCCTGCCCCCCCCCCCCCAAGGCTGACTGTGATGACCTCATCAGCTCTGGAGCCCCGTGAGCAAACGGGCAATGACGTAGCCAAGGAAAAGTTCTAAATCAGCAGCCCCGAGTCACAAGCGAGCAGCCCCGGGCACGGCGAGGGAAGGGAACCCGCGAGGGCCCTTGTCTGCTTCGTTCCTGCGGGGGGCTGCACCCCTTCACTCTCCTTTAGCCTCCCTCGGTGGCGGGAGTGGGAGTGGCAGCTGGCCCGTCCACTCACTGACCCCGTGTGAGCAGGACAACTTGCGTCACGCAGGGCTTGCCGTGAGAGCCGCGCAGACCAGCCGATTCTGGGGAAAGTGGGCCAGGTGGTGTGGTGTGGGGTGGGGTCCCCCGCGTGCCCCCCGCCTGCCTCTTCTGGGGGGTGGGCAGGGGGCAGGGGGCTCCTCTACTGGAAGGTGCTGATGTCCCCTCTGGGGACGTCTGCCTGGGGGCAGGGGCCACCCTGGTTTTTGGTGGGGTCCCTGCCCCTGACCTCCCTGCCCTCCCACCCCCAGGTCAGAGCACCTCTCTGTTACACGGGGTCTGCGCCACATCCCAGCTGCCGGCAGCCCTGTACCCCAGACCCTGCCAACACTTGCACTGGTTTGAAGTGAGTTTTCATAAGCGTCAAGGAAATCCTCGTCCTCCCAGGATGGGAGAAGCATGCTGAAAGTAGACTATAGGCCAAACATGATTGCCACCCATTGCCTCTTTTGCAAACCACAACACCCAAAAGGAGAGAAAGAACAAAAGGGAATGCCCTGCCACAGAGGCAGGGTGGGATGGGGGGGATGGGGGGTGGGAGGGATGCTGGGACCCGTGGTGGTGGAGAACGGGCACTGGTGGAGGGATGGGCATTTGGTCATTGTATAATTGAAGCCCAGGCACAAAAATTTGTAAGTCTACAACTGTACCTCATGATGTCTCACTATTAAAAATAATAATAATAATAATAATAAAGGAAATCCTGGTGACAAAACTCAAAGAACATCACCAACTTAAAAACCAGGTATGGAGTGCAAGTAGGCTGTGATGACTCATGCCTTCCGATCACGTAGTCTTGCCTTACTTTGGAGATTTGCTGCCATTTTTTTAGAGATGCCAGGGACTGGCAGGCCCGTGGATCACGGACTCCTAAGACGCTGATCTGCAGGCCAGACCACCGAGTAAACTTCCTTCTGTATTTTTAGACGCTTGTGTCATATACTAATGCTATCCTAGTAAACACATCATAATCAGGTTCATAATTCTATTTAATTTGATTATTTTTACTTTTTCCCCCCTTCTTCCCCATGAAAGTATACAATGGAAAATAAATATTTCCTTGAAATTTTGTGTTGACAATTTAAGGTTGTATCAACACAGGAAAATAAAATCAAGCCATGTAATTTAATTTCCTTAAACCAAAGCCAACATCTTGTTGCTGTGTTTGAAAAAAACAGGTCTTCATGCTGTCTGGGGTCCTTTAGTTTACCCTGTTTAAAGTCACTGTAAACTGCGTTTGAGAGAAGGGACAGGGCCGTTTGCTTTGTACATGGCCAAGCTGCATTTAGTCGCTGGCTCTGTGTATGGTCCCTGAGCACTGCCAAGAACAATCCCTGAGCACAGAGCCAGGAGGAAGCCCTGAGCAGAGCCAGGTGCGGCCCATCCCCTCTGCCCAGACCCCATCGTAAATAAGTACAAGTGAATCCCCATAAACTCCTAAGCATTCGTACTAATACACACATCGCCTTTGGGACTTTTCAAGAAAAGGAACGAGGTCATAGAAACGGAGAATGTAGACTTTTTTTTTTTTTTATGATGGTCCTAAGTTGAGAGAGGAGGATTAGCGAAGGAAGTGGAGCAGATCAAGAGTCATTTGAAATATTAATGGCTCAGTTTTGCTTGGGGGTCACACCCCTTTGTGCTCAGGGGTCACGCCTGGCCGTGCTCTGTGGACCGTGGGCAGCGCCAGAGATTGAACTGACCTCAGCCTCGTGGAAAGCGAAGCCTTGTGTGCTGCTCAGGCCTCCAGATTCTCTTTCGTTTCTCACTTTTTTTAAAATTTAAGCACCACGTTTTACAAGTTGTTCATCACACAGCTGCATGGCTAAAGGAATGATGGAAAACACTTCAGCAAAATGACACGTGTGAGAACGGTTCTGTCTCCGCCCAGGGCTGCTAAGTCTTTTCTCTGAGGATGCAATAAGTTGTTGGCCACTCGCTGGGCCTCTGTGCTCGGTTCTGTTTGTTGGGTTTAGTTGGCTTTTGTTCCTTGGGGTTTAGTTGGCTTTTGTTCCTCTCCCGCCCAATTCCGTTGCTCCTGCTGGAGTTTCAGCCCTGTGGAATTTGCAGGTGGCGTGCAGTCCCCTACTGGCTGTGCCGTCCAGAAGCATCAGGGTCTGTCCTGCTGGCGTGAGTCGGCCGAGGCTCTCAGAGAAGCCGTGCAGTTACCCTGCCGCCGTGGTAGCTGCGTGCCTCGTGGGTTCAGCTGCCTGGGCGTTGGCAGAGGGGGGACTCGGCCTGACCCTTCCCGGGGGTGTCCCAGAGTTCGCAGCCAGGGTCCTGGTCTGTGCTGGACTCAGGCCGCTGGCTTGCGTCTCCTCAGAGATCAGGTTCCTGATCTGAGGAGTGGGTGGGTGGGTGACTCGACACAGCAGCGGCTACAGGCATTGGGCCTTGTTCTCAGAGTTGATCCACTTTGGGGAACCCTCCGGCTGGGGTTTGGGTTCTGTGGCCTTCTGGGGTGCTTCCCATCTTGGAGGTGAAGGGCTGTGAGTTCAGCACTTACTTCAGAATTGGCACCAGTGTCTGCAGTTCTAGGTGTGCTGCTTTGAAAGCAGAAGCAGCTTCTCATCAGTGCACCCTGGGCAGGAAGCCCTGGTCTAGGCTTTATCATAGTCTACCGTTTGCTTTGGGCTGGAGCCATAGCACAGTGGTAGGGTGTTTGCCTTGCACACAGCCAGCCTGGCCGAGCCGGGTTCGATTCTTCCACCCCCTCGGAGAGCCCGGCAAGCTACCGAGAGTATCTCGCCCGCACGGCAAAGCCTGGCAAGCTACCTGTGATGTATTCGTATGCCAAACACAGTAACAACAAAGTCTCACCATGGAGACGTTACTGGGCCCGCTCGAGCAAATTGATGAACAACGGGAGGACAGTGACAGTGACCTTTTGCTTGGACCAGAGCAATAGCACAGCAGGGAGGGGCTTTGCCTTGGATGAGGATGACCTGGGTTCGATTCCTCCGCCCCTCTCGGAGAGCCCGGCAAGCTACCGAGAGTATCTCGCCCGCACGGCAAAGCCTGGCAAGCTACCTGTGATGTATTCGTATGCCAAACACAGTAACAACAAAGTCTCACCATGGAGACGTTACTGGGCCCGCTCGAGCAAATTGATGAACAACGGAGGACAGTGACAGTGACCTTTTGCTTGGGCTGGAGCAATAGCACAGCAGGGAGGGGGTTTGCCTTGGATGAGGATGACCTGGGTTCGATTCCTCCGCCCCTCTCGGAGAGCCCGGCAAGCTACCGAGAGTATCTCGCCCGCATGCCAGAGCCTGGCAAGCTCCCCGCAGCGTACTCGATATGCCAAACACAGTAACAACAAGTCTCACAATGGAGACGTTACTGGTGCCCACTCCAGAAAAACGATGAGCCACGGGAGGACTGTGCTACAGTGAAGTGCTGCCGTTTGCTCATTGGGGCTTGGTTTGGGGGCCACGGCCAGGGGTGCTCACAGTCCTTCCTGCCGGTGCTTAGGGACGGGAGAGGGGTCAGCGGTGTGCGGGGCCGGTGTCCTGCCCCTCCACCCGGGACCTCTCCACTCCCCTAAGCCCTGGCGAAACCTTGTTTTTCCGAGCCGCTTCCTGAAGCAGCTGATCTCGGCCGGGTCTGCTGCTCGGATGGAGTCCCGGGCCTCCAGCACACAAGGCCCGTGCCCAGCCCCGCCAGCCAGGTCCCTGCCTGAGACACTGACCGTGAGTGTTTTTCCTCTGACCCCAAGACCTCCCCCGCCGCGGGGCGTGTGCGAGCCTCAACGCCGCTTCCTGACAACCCTGAAGAGTCTCAAACGTGCCCAACAGGGGCTGGAGCAATAGCATAGCAGGGAGGGCGTTTGCCTTGCACGTGGCTGACCCGGGTTCGATTCCCAGCATCCCACAGAGTCCCCCGAGCACCCCCAAGAGTGATTCCTGAGTGCAGAGCCAGGAGGAACCCCTCTGTGTGTCGCCGGGTGTGACCCAAAAAGCAAAACACACACGCACACACACACACATACCCAACACCCACCTCCTCCTACATGTTTCTTATACCCGCATGAATTCAGGTTCATGACTCATCCTCGTCAACCCCAACCCAAACCAAGTGCTCATGTCCGCAGACTTGGAGGAACCAGACTCAGCTCCGGGAGACCCAGGCACAGTGCTCAGGAGCCAGCTCCTGGGAAAAACAGCTCCGAGGGATGAGTCTGCTGTGTGGGAGCCTCTCCGGGGTGAGCTGAGGAGCGAAGGGGCCGCCCCAGGCCCTGCTCCCGGCCGGACGTCCCACGGCAGGAGACCCAGACTCGGCCTCGTCTCAGCGCCCACACGCGGGCACTCCCGCTCTCCCGCCTCCAGCCGGGCACCGGCCGGTGAAAAATGGCCTCTGTCAGGAATCTAAAAACAATTATGCCCACCTTGGTCTTTTCTACTTAATAATTCGGGCCCCGGATTGGTGACCTTTGTTCCGCCCACGATGCAGCCATAAATTACTTTTATAGATCAAGAGAAATTTGAACTTTCGAAAGTGCTGTTTTAGCGCAAAATGTTATGATTCGTATATTTTATTTACATGTGACGAGAGTCCTGGCCGGGAGACGAGGCGTCTGCTTTGTTCCTCTCTCGAATCGCCGCTCCCCGGGGCTGCAGACCTGGACGAGCAGGGGCCGGGCACCCACTAATCAGGCAGTGACAGTTCAGGCGAATCCTCTCCCTCCTCATCAAGCTGCCGTTTGGACCCTTCAGCTCTGCGGCTTCCGAGAGCCCCGCGAGAAAACCCCACATCGCTTGCGATTCCGTATCACCACGTACGAAGAGTTCAACACTCACTGTTTTCTCACTGTCCTAGAAGATACTGATACATTTTCAAATGCCAATTTGAAGATTTGGGGAGATGAGTCCCAAATTGTGGCTGTACTTTCCCATGTCATTAGAGAGTCCTAGGAAGAACCGAAAGTCCATGTAACATTCGGCCAAGGTCCTCTGCCCTTTCCTGGCCCAAAGCTTCCCGTCCGTCATTTCGGTTGAGCAGAGGTTTAGCGGGTGACGGCTGGGGGGTGTTTGGGGTCTGACCGCGAAGCAGCAGCTTCTCCCGGAGAGGGAGGGGTGTCGCCCGGGACACACGGGCACTCTCGCTGCCGCAGTCAGAGTCTGAGGCCAATTTACTCGGGACCCTGCGGTTTTTATTTCCTTCTCTAATACATGTGAGGTGATAGATTGCGGGACGTTTAATTCTCGGAAATCGCAAATGTCATCTTTCTCCTAAGCCCCCGAAGAACCCCACAAAGTGGATCGATACTGCGCAGGATTGATTTTGTTTTGCTATCGGGGAGAACGCGGCATTCGCATAGGTCAAGCGCGACCCCCCAGATGACTCCTGCACTGCAGGGGACCGTGCGGCAGTGGATGTCCAGCGTGTGAGGGCGGCTGCAGGGGACCATCTGACAGTGGACGGCCGGCGTGTGGGGCTTCACCCGGCAGCTCCAGGGTTTTCCCAGCAGGACCAGAGTGGACCATCCACATCTCTGGGGGCCCAGCAAGCAAAGTTGCTCTAGCTTCGTAATCACAACTGATCTACTGATCCCGACCCCTAATGTAGCATTTACCTAAAAACAAAAACAAAAACAAAAGGGCTACCTGACAAGCTGCCGAGTCCCCGAATGAGAGCGATGACAGGACAGTGTGAGGGCCCAAGACGCTTCCCTCAAAGTCCCATGATGCGGGTCCAAAGGGTCAGGGCTGTACCGCTGAAGCATCACTGTCTCCCGCCTCCCTGCAGACACGGATGGCCGCCAGGCTTCAGAGGGAAGGGGCTACAGCCATTCAGTGGAAACAGCCCACTGAGGAGGGGGCGGGGGCCGGGGTCGCAGGCTGCTGGGGGTGGACATGGGAACACCGTGGGCCTGAGACCCGGATATGGACAGCTGTGGACACCACAGTGTCTAAGCACAGCCATTATATATATATATATATATATATATATATATATATATATATATATATAAGCACTGTAGCACTGTCTTCCCATTGTTCATTGAGCTCCAGTGGGCACCAGTAACGTCTCCATTGTGAGACTTGTTGTTACTGGTTTTGGCATATCGAATACGCCACGGGGAGCTTGCCAGGCTCTGCCATGCGGGTGGGATACTCTCGGTAGCTTGACGGGCTCTCTGAGACGGACGGAGGAATCGAACCCGGGTCAGCCGTGTGCAAGGCAAACGCCCTACCCACTGTGCTATCGCTCCAACCCATATGTTTTCTTTTCGGGTCACACCCGGTGATGCTCAGGGATTCCTCCTGGCTCACGCACTCAGGATTCACTCCTGGCAGTGCTCAGGGGACCATGGGGGGATGCTGGGAATCGAACCTGGGTTGGCCGCGTGCAAGGCAAACGCCCTCCCCACTGGGCTATCACTCAGGCCCCCCAAACACAGCAATCACGAAAAGCAGCTACTTCCCCTGCCAGGCAGCTGCCCCCACGTCCCGCCCATGGCTGGCCGGGAGTGCGGCCTAGTGGGCAGTGCGGTGCCGATGGAACCACCCCCCCCCCCCAAGCCTACGTCTGACTTTCCCACAGGAAACAGGTTTGTCAGTGCAGTTTGCTTTACTGCAAACGTAGAAAAGGGGAAGACGTTCCCCACTGCTCTGGGACCCTCGCAGAGGTTGCCTGGGTCTCCCGGGAAACGAGGGAATAAAAGCTGACGGCATTCTACGACCACACAGGTGAGGCCGTCTCCAGCACGTTCTGGAACAGGCCCGCCCTGGAGGCGCTGCGTCCTTCCGTGGGTGGGGGAGCGGCCGCCACAGAGGGGGGCATCTCCTGGGAAAGCCCATTGAGTTGGCCCCTGCCGGCCCCGAGCCCAGGCTGCCCACGCCACCTCACAGGGTGGCCGCGGGCAGAGCTCACTGCCCTCTGGGTCCCAGGGGGGTCTCGCCACACACCTTCCTCGGAAACACAACCCGCCTCGGAGACTCACTTATGCGAGGGACATAAAAGGCCGTGAATGGGCCTGTGTGCGGTTCTGTCCTGGCTCACGGCTCCGAGAAACCCGAGTCGGGAGTCTCGCCCGTCATCACTGTCACCCGCCCCCGCCAACACCAACCTCACGCCACACTCAGTGCCACCCCCCACCACCCCCCCACGAGTGGCTGTTCCCAGCTGACCGCCCTGGGCGCCGCTCGTCCCTTGGGCCGTGTTGCATCACCTTTGCAGGGGTGACAAGTGATGCCTCTTGAGTCCAGGGTCCGGCGGGAGGCCAGCCGGGTGCCCCCCGCAGGGCGGGCGGGGGCTGGGAGGGGGCTGGCCTCCGAAGCGCTCCGTGGGTGCCGGCCGCCCTCTCCAGCCGTATCTGGGGCATCTGCGTGAGACGCAGGGCTGACCTACATACCGACTCCGTCGCGCATGCAAACTGCCACCCCCGATTTTCTTTCTGTGTGAGGAAGAATCGCCGTGAGTCCTGGCGGCGTGGAAGGAAGGGCCGTGTCCTCCCCCAGCTCTGAGCGGGGGGGGGGGGGGGGGGTCGCTCTCTGTGTGTGTGTGTGTGTGTGTGTGTGTGTGTGTGTGTACGGCGGAACTGTAAGATTGGGGAGGGGGAGGATGAGTTGCTTCTCCGTTTTTGTCTTTGCTGTCTTCTCTCGTGCGTCCTCTGGCTTAGGGAACAGCCCCTCCGGGGGCTGGTTCTCGGGACGCCCAAGAAGAAGTGGGCAGACGGCGTGATGAAGTGGCCCAGCCAATGGCGACCTCTCCGATGCGGGTGGCGGGAGACGTGTGCCCCAGGGTCGGGGCTGTCCCTGAGACCCTCAGCCACTGCGCTCACAGCCGAGACCGCCATCCCCGCCCCGTCCCAGGTTGTGTGACAGGACACTCTTTGCTCTGCCTGGGCTCTGGTGCCGACACTCACTGCTGTCCACTCACTGCTGTCCACTCCGGGCCAGCTTCTAGCGTGATCCCTGCATACGCTTCACTTTGGTGTGTGAGGGGCCACAGCCAGTGGAGCTCAGGGTTACTCCTGGCTCTGTGCTCAGGGCTTGCTCCTAGCAGAGCTCAGGGGGCCCCAGGCAGTGCCGGGAGGGAGCTCGAGTCAACGGTGAGCCAGTCACGCGCCTACCTGCTGTAATCCCCCCACCCAGGGCACCCGCAGGGTCTGGGGTCTGTGTGGGTTCAGGGACGCCTCTCTGAGCGTCGGGCCAATCAGACCTTTCTTCCCAGACAGATGACCCCCGTCAGGGGCCAGCCTGGGGGCTCTTCTGCTGGGGGGTTACTCTGCCCCCGTCTCTGGAGGGGGCCACTCAGTGGGATTAGATGTAAACGCTCAAGAAACCCCAGGACGGGTGATTCTCTCATCCGCGTCCCGTGCAGACAGAGCAGGGCACAAGGTGCGGTTAGGAGAGTGTCCAAAGCTTGTGCGTGGAGCTGAGCCCAGTTACCCTGGCACCTCCCAGGGTGCCCTGGACACTGCCAGGAGTGACCTGAGCACTGTGCCAGGAGTCAGCCCGAGGCACTGCAGGTGTGGGGCACAAACTCCCCAAAATCACAAACCAACCAAGCTCCGTTTCCACAAGAGCGCCATGTTATGGTCGAAGAGATGCCCAACGCCTCTCTCTAAGGCAACGGTCCTGAGTGCGAGCGGACGCCACGTCCTAGAGACGTGTGGGTCTGACTCACCTGCCACCTTCTCATCTTCTTGCCTCTCCCCAGCCCAGCAAGGCTGGCAGGGAACAGTTTTGGTTTTTTGTTTTGTTTTGTTTTGTTTGTTAGAGCTTGCCTCCAGAGTTGACCCTCAGAACCACACGTTTTGTTTTTGTTTTGAAAGTAAATCGCAGCCCTGAGTGTGATTGTTCAACAAGGCCTGGAGGAAGACACTGGTGAGGCCCAGGCGGGGCGTTACGGCCTCAGACGCACACACTGGGACCCGCCGAATCTCTCCCTTTATTTGTGATTTCAGGGAATGGGGAAGTACCTCTGGGTGACTTCAAGAAGATTTTTTTTTTAATGTAAGAATACTGCTAGTTATTCAGCCATTGATTAAGCTGATTCAATTGGGCATGAACTTCACATTAAATTAATTAAAAAAATTTTTTTAATTGGTATCTGTGAGATGACCATGATAGTGTAGCCATTGGGCCAGACAAGCACACAACAGGGACGAATGGAGACGTTACCGGCGCCCGCTCGAGCAAATCGATGAGTAACGGGAAGTCAAGTGAAGTGACCAAGTGGTCTGTGAGATTGGCCCTTACAGAGCTGCTTGAGCTTGGGTTTCCGACCTACAGTCGTCCAGCACCCACCCCTCCACCAGGGCACGTTTCCCACCACCAATGTCCCCCGTTTCCTCACCACCATCCCCCCACCCCCAGCCTCCCTCTAGGGGAGACACTTTCCTTTCAAGAACATTCTAGAGTCATGGCGGCCAACCCCGGGCCCCGCACCCTCCACGGGCTCTCAGGCGAAATGCGCTTGCAGGCCAATGCAGTGGGACCGGGAGTTGTTCGGGGAAGCCCGGGGAATCAGTCTCCCCTGTCTCCTCACCCCGACACACACGCAAAGTCTCCACCCAGAAGGACTCGGGCAGTCCTGAGCGATGCCGCCCGGATTCCGGGTGCCCCTCGAGGAAACGGGGGCCTGGGGCTAGGAAGGACGAGCCCGTCCACTGGCGCATCCAGGAAGCAGGAGAGTAAGTGGACACCACGAGCAGGCCGGTCATGCGCGCTCTCCATGCCCCGGGCCCTTCGAGTCAAGGCGGGACCCCCCACCCACGGCTCCTTTAGCTGGTCACGGAACACTGTCACTCAGGAAGAGCTCTGCGACGTGGCGTCCTCAGAACGGCTCTGACGGGCCCCGGCCGCCTCTCCCAGCACCCGCAGGCGCCGGCTTTCATTTCACCTGCGTGTCCTCTTGTGTCTCTGATTTTATTTTCCTTTTCTTTCATCTTCCCCCCTTATTTGATTCTGCCTTGGAGCCTGGCTGGAGTCTACCTTGCGGCCCCGTTTTATTTCACTTCAGGACGCACCTGAGCGCGAGCCACTAAATTTTATTCTCCTCTTGCCGGGCACGTCCCCGCCAACGTGGGCGGCTCCTGGCTCTGCCCCCAACAGTCCTCTGAGCTCCGGGCGTTCCAGGGCCGTGGACGCGCAACGTGGACCCTGGACGGCCTCTGACGACGGTCAGGTCACGCACGCCTGAGAAAGGTGCCTCGATGCGGAAAAACGAAGGAGCCACGGAATCGCTCTTCTTCTCTGCTCGCCCAGGAAGGGCTGAAGCCCTCGGCAGCCCAGGGCGGGTGCGTGGCCAACGGACAAACGTGCTCCAGCAGCATCTGCAAGCTTCAAGCTGCCTCCCCAGTCCCTGCCGTAACTCTAACAAATCCCGTGATTTGCCCAGAAAATAAAACCCTGGCCTTGAGCATCCTAGAATCACATGGAAGGTAATCCTGGTGTTAATTTTTTTTTTTGGTTGCTTATTTCTCTGTTCTAAGGATTCACCCATGTCTCAATCTGAGATACTCCCACTCTCTTCCTCTCTCGCCTCATTTTTCGCGAGTAAAATCTTAATTTTGTCTTGGGGGGAGTGGTCAGGGATGTGTGCTGGGAACTCGTGCTTCTCCGAGGGGCTTCTCCAGCATGGGGGCCCCGGGTCCGTCTCCTTCCAGCCTGGGGATCTTCCCTCCCAGCTCCAGGCCGAGAGGGAGGAGCCCGCGAGGGGGTGTCGCAGTGCAGATCAGCGCTGCCCCCTGCGTCCCTTGGTGTGGCCCCGGGAAGAAAGGCTTGGTGAGCAACTCGGATGATATTAAAAATTTAAATTTAATTAATTCTAATTAGACATTAAAATATTCGACGCAGAGTAATTTATGGCTCCCACGCAGTCTTCCACAGAACCCAGCTGGAGTGCTTGCTTGGTGCTCGGAGAACACGCCGTCCTGCCGAAGGGGGGTGGGGGGGTTTCCAAGCCCCGTGGACGGTGGTCAGCGGGTGCTCCCTCCTGCTTTGAGCTATGCCACGATACCCTCCGCCCTCTCTGCAAACGCCCCGAAGCGCTGAGAGGCGCCTCCTAGTACTCGAACCCCGCGTGCATCTGCTCTCGGACGCCAGGAAGACCAGCAGCTGCCAACGCCCCGCGCACGGTGCACTCTGCTCAACGCTGACTTCCTCACAGTCCTCTCGCCCCCCCCCCTCCCCGGACATCCCCTCCAGTAAGTCACACACGGCCCCTCAGACGAGGCTAGAGGAGAGTCAGCCCATACCCCTCTGTGCCCGAGAGGGCATCGTGTGTTTCATTGTCGTATTCGCAGTTGGTTGCTATCATAAAACCCACAACCACGTGCAACAGTACCGTGCACCCGTTAACCATCGATCTCCTCCGAAACACGAGTGGCCGCGTCCCGTCTGCCGGGCATGCAGGTGCTCCTGCTCGTTCTCCACGCAGCCACACACGGCCGTGCCTGGATCTGATGGCGCCAGTTGTACACGGCACGTTGCGTGAGCATCTACAACACGCAATGTAGTTCAATGGACGGGGGAGGATTTAGGAATCTTTTCACTCATTTCCCGGCAACCCCCTTTGGGTTCTAAATGGAGCAGTTTTCTGAATCCAACCTTATCCGATCTAAATATAATTTTACCTAATCCGTTCCCTGCATGGGGCAAGGGGAGAGCAGGAAGCTGATGGCAGTTATCGGGAGCCTTGGCGTCCCTACCTCGGCGGCAGATAACCTCGTCACTGTGCAAGCGTGGCCCCCGCTGAAGGCAGTCCCCTGCCCCCGGCCCCGGACAGCAGCGGCAGAGGGCGGGGGTCTTTTCCCCGGGAGCGCGGCGATAAACAAGCCTTTAGACATGCTGGTTTTCGCCCCTTCGGTCAAAGCTCCTGTTCCCACATTATCTTGTCAACTCCTATGAGGGTTAGACGGATCAGCGCTTATAGGGCTGACTTCTAACAAACACCTGGCCTTCCCGGGGATGACATGTTAATTAAATAATAGCATTCCTTCCCTAAACGTTCAAATGCCTGCAGTTTACTGTCTCTTTTGAATTCTCTTGTCTCTGTTTTAATACTTTTGGGAGCTTGAGGCTAATGCCGGCCAAGGAGCCGGGTTAAAAGTAATAATTTCGTGTATGTTGCTAGTGACATTTTGACTTAAAAAAGGAAAGAAAGAAAAAAAGGAGGTGGGTGGTGTGGGGAAGCTTTGATCTCGCCCCCCCCCCGGGATTCCTGCCCGCCTCAGAGGGATGAAGGTTTCTGAGCGCTGCCACAGCCCTTTGCGACTTCTTTTGCTTGTGGGAAATGCAGGAGAAGAATTTATACGTGGGTCTGCACGGGACCGACTCCCTGAGGCCCCTCTCGGATTCCACTCCCACCCAGGCCAGAACCAGCCTCCCCTGGAGAAAGGCGCCACCCTGCTAGAGGTTAGCTGCCCTGGCCCGGCGGAGGGCTGGTCAGAGGGTGCTTGTGGCCAGGCTGTGGGTGCACCCAGGGGCCCCTCACCGCTCCTCACAACCCCCAGGCATTGTCTGCGTTCCACCTGCTTTATCCTGTAACACTGAGTTTTATTTTAATTTTTTTTAAGTTTCATCATTTTTTTTTCTTTTCCTTTTTTTTTTTTTATTAGTGAAACACCATGAGGTACAGTTGTAGACTTACAACATTTTTGTGCTTGGGTTTCAGTTATACAAAGATCCAGTGCCCATCCCTCCACCAGTGCCCATTTCCTACCACTACGGGTCCCAGTATCCCTCCCACCCACCATCCCCCACATCCCACCCTGCCTCTGTGGCAGGGCATTCCCTTTTGTTCTCTCCTTTTGGGTGCTGTGGTTTGCAAAAGAGGCATTGAGTGGAAGTCATGAACGCCTAGTTTTAAAGGGCGTATTTACTCTCAGGAGTGGAAGCAAACCCTTGTGCACCACAGTACATGTTATTGACCTTTACATCTTTTGAAAATAAAAGCACGAATGATAAAAAAAGTAATGTAGGTGGGCTGGAGTGATAGCACAGCGGGTAGGGTGTTTGCCTTGCACCTGGCCAACCCAGGTTCGATTCCCAGCATCCCATAGGGTCCCCCAAGCGCCGGCAAGAGTAATACCTGAGTGCATGAACCAGGAGTAGCCCCTGTGCATCGCCGGGTGTGACTCAAAAAAAGCAAAAAAAAAAATAATAATTATGTAGGAAAATAAAAGGAAGCAAGCTATACAGTTTGCAGCATAAAGAGCCTTCCGCCAGGGGTTCTTGTATTTCTATCTCAGGAATTTGGGGAATTTGAATGGATAACCTAAACTTTACATAGTGGGTCCTTCTCCTATTTTTTCTTCTGGGAGTCAGAGCTATTACTCCAAACAAAATGTGTCAATATCATTGTTCAGGGGAAAGTGGCTTACTCTCGTAGCGATGGAAATATTACACGGTCATTGATAATATGTGCTTTACTTATAAGGCATAGATGATAGATAAGCATCTTCACACCAAATATCATCCTGCTCTTTACATTTTGTATGTGTTGGACCAATTTTTCATTGTAGGCACCTTCTTCTGCTTGTAGAAATTCTCTTGATTCAAAGTCTACATACAGACATTTATTTATCCAATATGCAGAGAATGTATGTTTTTTTTTATTTTTGTATGATTTTTATTATTATCCTTCCAAAATAAACATATACTCAAATAGAAATGGTTTTAAAAACAATCTTTAATTAGAAAGCTGTTTTCTGTTTGAAATGAGACTCAGTTTTTAAGATCAGGCTTATCTTTTTTTTTTCTACTTTAGAACTTAAAAAACACTTCCATACTCTTAAAAATAGCAATTTTATTCATTCTTTTCATGGCTTATGACCACCAGCGAACATCAAAGCTTCGTGTGATACATTTAAGTCAGAATTTTATGATAGGAGAGTTTATATTTTAAGGAGAAATGGAACTTGGTCAAATAGCACTTGATCTTTTGGGTAGATATAAAAAAAAAGAAAAGAGGAGCTTCAGTTTAGTGATCTTTCTAATTGTCTGAATTAATTTTAAACCATGTGTGACACAAAAAAATTCAAACCATATTTGTTTTTGCCCTGCCACGTTTGTGCAATATTTATATTTTTAGGCAAGCATCTCTCCTTTGTTTATTCGCTGAATTAATTCATTTCAATGCTGTGGCTTTCCGGCACTCAGCCCCTCGGAGGCGGCCGGTGGCAACGGCCTCACTGCACCTCACACTGCTTGTGTGCCGTGGAAAGAAGAACAGGCCATTATGTATTTAAAACTATATTATCCAAACCATCCTGGGCTTTGAAGTCGAGACTGAAGCTACTTAACAAATAAAAAAATCCTACAGCCCTTACTTAAACTTCCTGAGATCCAGCATCCCTGGTGTCCATCACGATAAAATCTCACAAATCATAAGAACGTGTAGCAGAAGGTCAAAAAAATGATTAGTCTTTCCTTTGTCCTTGAAAATATGATTCACTTCTTCGTGGAAAATGTCTTTCTTGCGCATGTTTAATTGGCAATTAAAAAAAATTCTAGTCACGAAATGGAGAATTGTCTCGGTTCCTTTTCAAAAGGTGACGCTGAGGCAGGAAGTTATAAATCAGTTTTATTTATGATCAATATCGCTAATAATGGAAAAACTTTGAATTAAAGGCGTGTAGCTGCATTAACAAAGATTTAGAGCTATAATCACGGGTGTCAGGGTGAGTGGACATAGGAGCGTGAAAAAGAGCGAAAGTTTTCATTTATACACTTTTCTGGGAAGCAGTTTGTCGATAAGGAAGCTGAAACTTCAGAGAGTTTACGTCTTTATCTCCCTGCTGGGTCCATCGTCATTTTACTGCCAAGAATCCATTCCAATAAAAATAGCAAAACACAAAGGACTGTCTATAGACACGTTTATTGTAATGCTGTTTATTAGGCCAAGTGTTGGGGGGGGAGTTACGCGACATGAACGGAGTTTAAAAACAACAGCTAGGGGCCGAGCGAGAGTCCACGGGGTGACGTTCGCCTTCCTCCTGACGGACCCCAGTTGGATCCTCACGAATGAGGCCCAAGCACCTCTAGGAGGGGACTCCAGGCACAGAGCCAGGAGTAAGTGCGGCGCATGCCCTGATGTGGCCCCAAATCTCAATGAAAAATAAAAATAACGGAGGAAGGGAGGGAGGGAGAGAGGGAGGGAGCAGGAAGGAAGGACAGTAGGAAGGGAGAAGGAAAGGGAAGGAAGGAAGGAAGGAAGGGAGGAAGGAAGGAAGGAAGGAAGGAAGGAAGGAAGGAGGGAGGGAGGGAGGGAGGGAGGGAGGGAGGGAGGGAGGAGGGAGGGAGGGAGGGAGGGAGGGAGGGAGGGAAGGAAGGAAGGAAGGAAGGAAGGAAGGAAGGAAGGAAGGGAGGGAGGGAGGAAAGGAGGGAGGAAGGAAGGAAGGAAGGAAGGAAGGAAGGAAGGAAGGAAGGAAGGAAGGGAGGGAGGGAGGGAGGAAAGGAGGGAAGGAAGGAAGGAAGGAAGGAAGGAAGGAAGGAAGGGAGGGAGGGAGGAAAGGAGGGAGGAAGGAAGGAAGGAAGGAAGGAAGGAAGGAAGGAAGGAAGGGAGGGAGGGAGGGAGGAAAGGAGGGAAGGAAGGAAGGAAGGAAGGAAGGAAGGAAGGAAGGAAGGGAGGGAGGGAGGAAAGGAGGGAGGAAGGAAGGAAGGAAGGAAGGAAGGAAGGAAGGAAGGAAGGAAGGGAGGGAGGGAGGGAGGAAAGGAGGGAAGGAAGGAAGGAAGGAAGGAAGGAAGGAAGGAAGGAAGGAAGGAAGGAAGGGAGGGAGGGAGGAAAGGAGGGAGGAAGGAAGGAAGGAAGGAAGGAAGGAAGGAAGGGAGGGAGGGAGGGAGGAAAGGAGGGAAGGAAGGAAGGAAGGAAGGAAGGAAGGAAGGAAGGAAGGGAGGGAGGGAGGAAAGGAGGGAGGAAGGAAGGAAGGAAGGAAGGAAGGAAGGAAGGAAGGAAGGGGGGAAGGAGGGGAGGGGAGGGAGGGAAGGAAGGAGGGGAGGGAGGGTGGGAGAGAGGGAGGGAGAGTGAGAAGAGGAGAAGAATGATGAGTCTGTTGAGTTGAGGGCACTCCTGCAACAGCAGGACCAGGGGCGTCTGGCCTTAGCCACATCCCAGGCTTGGCCCGCTCGGCCCGGTCAGGACCCCTCCCCGTGGCCCCTTCAGTCTCCCCAGAGACCCTCCCGGCAGTTCCCTGTCCCACAAGGGTCAGCGAGCCTGAGACCAAAGTCTCCAAACGGAATCTCAGAAAAGCTGGACGTGTTCCGTCTCCCGGGAAGGCGGTGTGTGTGTGTGTGGGGGGGGGGGGGTGTCCTCTCCTCTTGCCGACCCTGACCCGGGGTGCTCGTGTCGGGTGCAGAAGGAAACCCCCCCAGTGACCCTGTTTCTGTAGCTGCCTCTGCAGAGCCCCAGGCCCCGGGGTGAAGGGGTGCGTGGTGGCGCCTCTCTCTCTCTCTCTCTCTCTCTCTCTCTCTCTCTCTCTCTCTCTCTCTCTTCTCCTCACGCGATGTGCCTCGCCGTCACCCCTCCGTGGGGCCCCAGCCGGGCGCTCGTGCCACTCAGCAGTGTTTCCCAGCCCGTTTCCCAGCCCTGCGCTCAGCCTCGGTCTCCCCTGGCGCTAAGCTGGCCTTTGTGCGGCCTCTGACTCATCGCTTTCCAAATCCCTCTGCGCGCTTTCCCGGTGACTTGGCAAATCCGTGCCGACGTGCGCGCCTGCCCTCCTCCCCCGCGACCCGTCCGGGCTCTGCACAGGAATTCCGCCCGCTCCGCGCACGCTCGGCCCTCTGTGCCAGCGTGGCTTGTTCAAGACTTTTCGCTACGGTCGGATCGTTTCAAACGGCGGCCGGGTCCTTTAAGAAGTGGCCGCAGCAAAGAACCTTCCGGTGGCTTTGAGCCTCTCGCCACGTGTCCCTGGGAGGCCTTGGCGGCACCTCCTCAGACTCCTGGTGTCAATGTGCCACCCTCGCCCTCCCAGTCCCCAGCAGCCTGGTCCTCTGCAGAGCGTGGGACTGGGGTCGGCCTTGCTGGGGACTCTGAGAACCCCCCGCTCTCCTCAGCCCTGCTGTGGGTCGGGGTCTTTGAAGTGCTTCACGGTGTCTCTCCTGGCGCAGAGGTCTGAGCTCCTACCAACTCACCACCCGAGTGGTGCCCTAGTCTGCCAGTGCCAGGAGGCCCGGGGGCACCGCCGGGAACCGGGTATGGGGCTGGTCCTGGTCACTGGAGCGGCCAGATCAGGAAGGAAACTGTGGCTCTCATCTGACCCGGGCCAAGAGGGAGCACGGGGTCCCTCTCTGAGTGACCTCAGGGGTCAGTGCCGGGAATGTCGCTCTGACACTCATAATCTTTAGGGTGAATTTTATTTTAAGAGGGGGGAGTGGAAAGGAACAAACAGCCCCCCGGAGCTCGCTGGGTGCGAGGGTCCCCACGGTGCCCTCGTCCTGGGCTGGTGCTTCTCCGTGTGGGCGGGCTGGGGGTCCCGGACAAGGGCCACACTGGGAAGAGAGACCACGCCAGCCCTGTGCTGGGGCGCCCACCCGGCATGCGTGAGGTCTCAGGGGCTCTGGGAAGGGATCAGCAGGGGGGCCCTGATCCTGCCAGCCTGCCCGCATGGTCACGGGTGGGCAAAAAGGCCTGAGGACATGTGGGGACAGGAAAGGAAGGACAGCCTGGTGGCCTGCGCCCCATGGACACACGTCACAGGAGGAGAACCCGGCTGCTCACTGGCCCGATGGCGGGTGTCCAGTGACCCCCCGGGGCTGAGCGGTCCAGCCCCGAGGAAAGGCTGCCAGGGACTTGGACGAGCAGCAGGGATGGCCCACGGGGAGCTGGTGGGGAGGCCCAGGGTGGGCAGTGACAGAGGGTCCTGGGCAGGGGAGGGGAGGGCAAGGCAGCCCGGGTGCTGGGGAGTGGGCACCCGCATGCGGAAGGAAGAAGGTCCCCACCGAGACGGGCTGACGGTCCCTAAGGAAGGAAACCACCAAGCGAAACCCACACACCCAGAGAGCGGTGAGACCCTCCGCCCAGCCCGGCATGTCAGGCGCTGAGGGCGTCGGTGGGACCTGGGTCACCCACCGCGTGTTCCCTGGGGGCGGCCTCTTTCCTTAAGGATGCTTCGAGCCAGGTTTGTTCGGGCCATACAGAGCCATGGTGAACATTCCCAGCTCAGGGGCAGAGCTTCTGGGCCGCGTCAGCACCAGGGTCCCCGGGACCCCTGCCGAGGCTGCCACCCGCCAGTCCTCGGGGTCTCAGGTTTCTGGAACGGCTTCTTCGCGTGCAGCACAGGAGGGACAGCACAGCAGCAGGCGGGGGGGGGACGCCAAGGCAGGGCCCCCCCCCAACCTCTCCCTCACTCTCTGCGTCTCCGTCTCTCTCCCTCTCTCTGTCTCTCTCTTTGTCCCTGTCTCTCTCTTGCTCTCTCTCTCCCTGGAAGTCTCTGCCTGTGTCTGTCTGTCTGTCTCTCCCCATCTCTGTGTCTCTATCTCTCTCTCCCTCTCTCTCCTTCTCCCTCTCTCTCCCTCTTTCCCTCTCTCTCCCTGTCTCTCTCACTCTCTCTCCCTCTCTTTCTCTCTCTTCCTCTCTCCCTCTCTCTCTCTTCCTCTCTCCCTCTCTCCCTCGCTCTCCCTTTCTCTCTCTCTCTTTCTCTCTCTCTCTCCCTCTCCCTCTCTCTCCCTGTCTCTCTCCCTGTCTCTCTCCCTCTCTCTCCCTCTCTCTCCCTTCCTCTCTCCCTCTCTTTCCCTCTCTCTCTCTCTCTCTCTCTTTCTCTCCCTCCCCTCGTGTCTCTCCCTATTTCTCCTACTAAGTTTCACGTTGTCTTTCATCCAACCTTTTCCCGATTAAAGACACGTGGCGTGCACATCGTTGCTGACAGGGATGGGGACTGTCAGGGACGGTCAGGGGGGCCCGTGGAGGGCGGGCACTGCTGAGGGAACAGCGCCAGGACACGCTCTGTTTGCTCTGAGGAGCCCAGCAGTTGGGGGTGACATGTGCCCGCGGGCGACTCGGCCCTTAGGAAGCCAAGGCAGAGCTGCTTTCTACACCAAGGCTTCACCTCCGAGCCCCGAGGGGCAGCCGGGAACCGGCCCTGCCTGAGGCCACCCTCGCTGGACTCCCCAGCACCCAAGGGACGCTCCCAGGGACAGCCAAGGGGGCCCTGGCAGCCCTGAGGGCGTCCACAGCCCCCAGGCAGGTGCAGAAACGTAGGCGGGAACAAGCTCTCAGACCCGGGCCCAGCTCAACTCGACTTCTCTCTTTGGGAAGGGATTAATCGCAGAAAATCTAGATCGAAACACTGACTCGGGCCGGGTACATGGGGCAGTTTGTTTGCGAGCTGTTGACTGAGAAGATGGTGTGGCCAGAACCCCCGGGGCAATGAGGGCTCGTGTTATCGCCAGCCAGACCCTGCCCCCGGGGCAGTGGGGGCTCCTGGCACCGGCTTGAGCCTGTCCGTTGCTGGGGATACTCAGCCCACGGCGGGCACTGAGCACTCTCAGATGCTGTGGTGCTCACTTAAAAAGCTACAGCACACCTCAAAAAACACAAAAGAGACCCCCCAAAAGAAAGAAGCCCCCAAAACTATAGCACTAGAGTATGCCGGGAGGTCTGAGCTGGTCAGTGGTCCACGGGGCCGGGCTGGTCTCTGCTGGGCGGTCCGCCCCAAGCTGGCCCTTACACACACGGGGGCCGTTCCCGTACTGGGCCGTGGCCTCCGGGCTCCCACTGGCCACGCGCTTTCTGTTAGCCCCCTCAGACCCCGCTTTCTCCCCTCACAGCACACGTTGCTTCTAATCCCACTTTTTCCTTCACGGTAGAGGAAGCCACTCCATAAGGCCGGCGGTCGGAACCTGTCGTCCTCCTGCAAGGAATAATTTTGTTCCTATTACCGCTGGTGTTACAGAACCACTTTGCAGCCTGGAGATTATAAAAGCCTGCCAGGTGGGGGGCGTGCTGAGGAATTAGACTGGCTAATGCAAACTTTAAAAAATGAGCGTTCGGAGCACTCACGGAGGCGCTGAAAAGGCCCGGAATGCAAAGGAATCGACGCCGTCCGAGGAGAGACGCTGAGAGCGTGAAAGCAGGCCGGCAGGAGTGGGCGTACACTGAGTCCTAAGATCTGTTTTGTTTAAACAGCAAAAGGTGATAAAGCGAATGGGAAGACACTCCCGGGTCCGAGGCCCAGACGGTAACATTTCCCGCAGCGTCGAAATTGCAGAGAGCATTCCAGCCCATCAGTGTCAGCGCGATTCAAAGAAAAATGGGGCCCAGCGGGTCACAGCCGCGCGCGGAGAAGGCGCCCCCGTTTCTGGCGAGAGTGGACTCATGAAAAGTTAAAAAGCCCCATTTCTCCCCTTTCCGAATCGCGTGGAATCCTCGAGCCAGAGTAATGATCATCTCCGAGGAAGATTGTGGCATTAATTTACCAATCAATGAGCCATTGCCACCGAACCTCCGAGCAATTGAGAGGCACGAGGCGTCATGATTAAACAGAAGCGCCGTGCTAAACGCCAAACATGCATCATCGTGTTCTGAGGAATCCCACCTTGGGCTGGCGGTGCCCGCGCGGGGCACGCGCGCTCCTCCGCTCACGCTCCCATTGATCAACTCCGCAAGCAGGGGACCCGCCGGGCGCCAAGGCCCGGCCAGGGCTATTAGTGCCACCGCTGCCAGGACGACCGACCGAGGGCGGGCCTCGGGGGTAATAGGCGCCTGCCACAAATCTTCATCAGAACCTGATGAATCGCCCGGCCACACTTCATTATCCTGATCACGGGCACTTATGAGAAAAATGAAAAATTGATGAGCGCCAGCATAATCAAAGAGAATAAATGTGTCTCCGTTAAAGCGAACGCATAATCTTTCCAGGAATAAAATAACAATATTCATTCATTATTAAGTTCCCAGGACGCTGACACCAGCTCTCGTCTCCACCAGTGACGGGACTGGGCCGGGCTGCACAGTGGTTAGGGCTTGCCGTGCACGCACAGACCCCCTCTCTCCACCAGGCCCTCCTCGCTCCCCGCTGGGGGATATTTTTGGACTCCATTTATCTGAGAATTTGAGCTCCTTTCTTATATAGATGGATGAATCACCTTATCCAAACCAGAATGAACCAATGTCAAAGCCCTTCCTTACTTGCGGGAGAAGTTGAATCCTGTGGTCAAGGACTTTCCTCGAGTGATCAGTTCTCGTTAAAAATGACTTTCTCTCCGTGAAAACAGGCTATTTTTGGCCCCCTCCCACCTCCTCGGCCCAATTCCTCACACAGACGTAAGACACGCATTTTACCACTAATTGTCTCGTTTCTCTAGCTAGTCTGTCCATGTCCGTGTCCTGCTGGTGAAGTCGGGAAACAGAGTGGCATGGCGCCCCTCTGAGAAATGTCCACTAGCCACGGCCCCTCCCACGGGAAGCACGGCGTCTCTCAGGAAGACCAGAAGGGCTGAAACCAGCCAGTGTTGGGGCGGGCTGAAGTGTAGGACATGGTGGCGGCATGGGGAGGTATGAGTCTGAAGCCTGCAGGGGGAGTGACCAGGGCAGTCTGCAAAACCAGCCAAGTGGGGATGCCCGGGACCATCAGCCCCAGCCTGAGGGTTCCCCCCCAGGACACCAGGACTTTCCCTTGACGGGAAAATGGGCCTGGCAGAGAGGAGAAGGCGCTGTCCCCAGGGCCTCAGCAGAGAGTGGACGTCCACGGGCAGGCCTGACGGGGCACGGTGGTCTCTGGACTCGGAGAATGCCCCAGGGAGGCTGGGTCAGGGGCGGGAACTGTGTCCTGGGGACGAAGGAGAACAGGCTCCTGGGGATGCTGGTTTGACCTCTAGGGGTCACTCCTGAGCACAGAGTCAGAGAAGGCCCCTGAGCACCTCTGGGTGTGGCCCCCAAACAACACCCCCTCCTCGCCGGAAAAAAGAATCAAGGAAAGAAAAGCAACAAACGAAACTGTGGCTCTTGGAATCCCCTGGGCGGGTCCGAGGGTTCTTGCTGGCTGAGGGGTCAGGAGTGGAGGCCACTTTGGGCTCTCTGCTCCCTGTGGGCTGGACTTCTGGGCGCCACCCCCCCTCTGGGTGCCAAACCAGAGGCACCAACCCCCGTGGAGGAAAGGAAGAGGCAGGTGGGCAACTCAGGGTGCTGTGGGGTGGCCGGGAGACCGAGACAGAGGCGGGTGAAGAACGGAGCTCTGACCTCAGGGCCTGACCGGGAAGGGCGTGACAAGGTCACCTTCCTCCTGACACAAATCGGGCTGCAAGGTCACCAGGAAGTCGGAAATGATGGGATTCTCAGACACTCGTGTCCCCCGAGGGAATCGGTGCACACCGGCCAAACTGGGCACGATCCTCTCCCAGCTCCTTAGGGTGGGTCCCTGCTGGGGGCAAGAAGGGGCCCCAGGTGGCCACCCAGGCTTGCTGTTCAAGCCTCCAGGTACGGGGCTGGTGGGGACCCAGATGCCTACCTGGCGGGGCTTGCCTGGCCGCTGGGGCCCGGCCCACCTGGCGTACCAGGCCCGAGCCCAGGGCAGCCAAGGGAGCCAGTTTGGTGCTGAAAGGAACGAACGGATAGTGGGGATTCCACTTAAAACCAAAAAATCGCCTTTCTCAGGGGGCACAGATGTTGACTCCTCAGCGGGAAGGAAGGAGGAGCCTGCGACTCGGTCCCACTCCCCTCCCAGCCTCCCTCTACGCGGCCAACGGGGTGTTTCAGCGGGAGCCACTGGGGTCGGAGTCGAAGTCGGGTCCCCTGCTCGCCTGATCACCCGAGTAGCCTTTCCTCCTGCTTCTCTCCTCCCCCGCCCGGGTCACCTGCTGAGGGGACATGTGCCAGCACCAGTGAACATGATGGAGCCCAGAGGCCCCCGCAGGCCGGGCGGGACGGGGCCTCTGCGGCCAGGCCTCCATAGCCCCCAGGGGACGAGAGTGCAGATGGTGGACAGGCGAACAGGGCACTCAGAAAGCAGCCCACGGGGCGGGGGCTGCACCGGGCATCCCCCCCCCCCCACCACCCCAAGGTCGCCCTTTGGAGTCCGACCCTCCGGAAAGGAAGCAGCTTCCTGAGTCACTGAGCCCAGGATGGGGATCCTGGGACCCTCAAGCCGGCCCCCAGGCAGGAGCGACCAGAAGGTGACTGAGAGAGAGGCAGAGGCGAGCTAGGGCCGGAGGCTCTCTATGGTTTGCAAAAGGTCAGGCTGCTCTTGGTGTGTGTGTGTGTGTGTGTGTGTGTGTGTGTGTGTGTGTGTGTAGCGGGCGTGTGGTGGAAAAGCCCTGCCCAGGCACTGAGGCCCGAGTCAGCATCTCGGTTCCTTGGAGGGGAGGGGAGACGGTCCTTAAAGGTAGCCCTGGCCTGAGCCGGGCAGAGCCCTCCCCCGAGCAAGAGCACAGCGGGGAGGGCGTTTGCTTTGCGCATGGCTGACGCGGGTTCGATTCCCAGTATCCCATGGGGTCCCCCGAGCATGTCAGGAGTGATTCCCGAGTGCATGAGCCAGGAGTGACCCTCCCCCAAAATGAAAAACTTCCCAAGGGTTAAAATGGTCTTGAGAAGGGAATGGAGGGTGTTGTACCATGTGTACCCATGACGCTGGGGGCGTCTGTGTGGGTGTGGAGGGAGGGGTCGCTGAGCGTCTGACAGTCCGGAGGCTGTTAGCGCTGTCTCCCCCCGTCCCAGGCTGGTTAGCCCGAGTGACCAGCTGAGCTCTTTCCCCGAACCAAGCCACTCGGGGTGGCCCCGGCCCTCAACCCAGATTCCGTCGTCACCGTGTCATAAATCATCTGTGTCCACTCAACGACTCCATTTCCGCGACAGGCAGTTCTCAGAAGTGTTCTGTGGCCCTTGGACAATCCATTTCACATTTTTCCTCGGCCCACGCTGATTTCCCTGACCTGACCACATCGAGCAGATCCGAGCCAGGAGAGGGATTTGGGCTCCGTGGCCCCGCAGAGCTCGGGCGCGTATAAATCACTGCCTCCTTCTCGGTCCTTGCTTTCCTCTTTGCAAGCTCATTTCTTCGATTTGAAAACACAGTCTCCAACGCGGAAGGGACCAGCACCTTCCTGTTTTGGACAAGGCATCGGATCTCTTCACTGGTGCTTAGTGATTCCTTGCTTTAATGACATAAATCGTGTGTGCCTGGGTAAAATGCCTTCCCAGAGGAAAGAATACACCAGGAAGAATTTTGAAGGGAAAGGGAAACCATTTCTGGTTTGGAAGGGAGCGCGACTTTCCACTAACAGCGGGAGAGCACTGTTCTGAGCACTGTCCTCCCATTTTTCATCAATTTGCTCGAGTGGGCCCAGTAACGTCTCCATCATGAGACTTGTTGTTACTGTGTTTGGCATCTCAAATACGTCACGGGGAGCTTGCCAGGCTTTGCCATGCGGGTGAGATACTCTCGGTAGCTTGCTGGGCTCTCCGAGAGGGGCACAGGAATTGAACCCGGCTCGGCCAGCCGTCTGCGCACAAGGCAAATGCCCTACTGCTGTGCTATCGCTCCAGCCCAACAGCAGGAGAGCAAGAATGGGAATTAGTGGGTCTGTCCCAAGGCGCGAGGATCAGAGGGTCGGTGCAGAGGCAGTGGTTCCCTGGGACCTGAGCCAGGAGCCACAGAAACCGCTTCCTCAAGGACAGCACAGCTCAAGAAGGCTCAGCAATTTTTCCTAGCGCTACTGAGGTGTGATTTGGATGTGACACAGGAAGTCTTTTCTCCACGGCCCCAGAGCAGTGCAATGAAGTCCTGATGCAGTGTGTGAGCCCTGGCCGGCAGGCGCCCAGACATCTGTCCTTGTACCACCAGGGGCAGCTCCGTTGGTCTAAACCGCCAGAGATGCTGGCGCGTCTCGCCTAGGAGAGGAGTTTCTGCTGCAGCCCCTGTGCCTGGAGTCCTGAGCACCCGAGTCTGAGCCTCTGCGAGATAGTGCTGCAGGTCGTGGAAGGCCCTAGGTGCCCCTGACACCCCACAGCGCCTGGTGTCTGGCCCTCTGCCATGCCTACGAACTCAGCTTCCTGAGCGATTCCCAGTGCTGTGGCAATCACTGCGCTGACGTCCATGTCTACCGCTGAGCTGCTTTTATTATTAGTAGTAGTATTATTATTTGCTTTTTGGGTCCCACCCGGTGATGCTCAGGGGTTCCTCCTGCCTCTGCACTCAGGAATCACTCCTGGCAGTGCTCGGGGGGGAGGGGGGACCCTAGGGGATGCTGGGAATCGAACCCGGGTCATCCGCGTGCAAGGCCAACGCCCTCCCCGCTGTGCTATTGCTCCAGCCCCTGCGCTGCTTCTATTTTAATTCTCCGACCTTCACTTGGATGCCGATGCGTGGTCCGATGGCCACGGGAGGCTCAGTGGGTCAAACTCGGGCGGACCCGCGGAGCAGCCACTGCTCGTGTCTTGACTCTTATTCACTGGCACCTGCTTCTCTCTCACGGACGCGGCGACACTCTCCCTGCCCCGCCCCCGTCTGAACCGCATTACTATTGATTCCCGCAGAGATGAGACCTTCAGACAACCACGGCCCGTTAACAGAGAGAAACGGCCTCGTAAGTTCTGCTTGTCACCTTGGCAATCAAATTCGCACGCCATCGGTGGCCGCTCCCGGGGGGCAGACGCTGAGGCAGCAGGGAGAGGCCAGCGCGGAGAGAGAGCGGCTCTCCGCCTGCCGTGTGCCTCCGGCGAAAGCAGGACACCAGGCGCAGGAAGAAAAGTGCTCACGGGGGCTGGAAAAGTGTGTCCCCGCCCGGGGCTGGCTCAGGACGCCTCTTCCCGGCTGGGGCGTGTGCGGGAAACCCTGCCGGCCCGCCCCAGGATCCTGAAGACTCGAAGGACGGCACCGTCTCTTGTCCTAGCCGAGACTCCCAGCTTGTCGCTGGCTCCATCCAGGACCTTGGAGCTGACTTGGAGGACAGAAGAGGCTCCTGGCTGCATCACCGGGAGTCGCTTCCTCCTCGGCACGGGGCGGGAAAGAGTGTTGAAGAAGGAGCTCGGGGACCGAGATGTCAGCGTGAGAGAGACCGTGGAAAGCTTTGGTTCCGAGTCAGTGGCGTCCCGGTCTGTGTAGGGAGCTCGGGAGGGCTGTGCCGTCTGTGCCGGTGTGAGCACCCTGTGTCCCGGCAGGCACACGCCCGCCGTGGGGGGAGCAGAGAACACTGGGGCTTCCGGGTTCCTCTCACGCCCGGGAACACAGTTCCTTATCATTCTGCCAGGGAGAAATCGGCCTCCAAGGGCCGGCGGAGCGCACCCGGCCCAAACACACATGTTCGAACAGACACACCTGCCCCTCCTAGTCTAGAAAACACACACCGAGGCATGGAGCCGAGGCTGGCTCCAACCTGAGTAGCTCAGCGCAGTGACGCGGGGCGTTCACGCAAGTGGTGGGACATTTAACCAGAGAGAGAGACGCAAGGACACGACACTCTCGTTTCAGTCCTTCACGCTTGGTTTGCCGTTAAAAGCCTTTTTCCCTAATC
Source organism: Sorex fumeus (assembly GCF_029834395.1). NCBI lineage: Eukaryota > Metazoa > Chordata > Mammalia > Eulipotyphla > Soricidae > Sorex > Sorex fumeus. The sequence goes on from NW_026606275.1 coordinate 1,267,763, forward strand.
GACTCCACGAAGGCTTCGTTTAACTTCTCCTGGACTTTTCTTTCCATACTCGTTTCCTTTTTTTCCACTCGAGGCACTGTGTCCCAAGACCACACCCTCCAGGTTGAATAACCGACTAATTCAGTCGAGGAACACAGCTGCGGGGCTCGGGTCCCCTTCCCAAATGCATCTCTTCTTTGCCTGGAAGCATCAGAGGCCGGAGGAGGGATTCTGCTCTCTCTTTGCTCCCCAAGTCCTTCCAAGAACCTTCCACATGGCGATCCCGTCCCTGCCCCTGTGGGTGCTCCTGTCCCGGGTGGGAACTCACACTGAGGCGACGTGATGAAGTGGGAACACACTCACATACACGCCGGCCACCTGGGCCACCACCCAGGGGTGGCAACTGGGTCCGCAAGATTATCCTCTGGGGCAGCTGATCTGCATTTCACCCCACCCATCAAAGTCAGGCAGAAAATACGGCCCAGGGAAGAGAGAGAAAAAAAATCTATTGATTCTAAAAACCGCATTAACTCTCCAGAACAGTCAAAGATCCCAGACCACTTAAGGAATTTCAGCAATTCCGTCTCGTGCTCCGGGGACCGTGTAAAATCTCCGTCTTTAATACTAAAAGTGAATTTGAAAAATCGCCGTGGAGAGAGTACGGGGCTGGTGCCATCCTCCGAGGCCTCGGAACCTTCTGGGCTTTGGGGCGCCCGGGGTGGAAACACTTTGCTGGGCTGTGACTTGAACACAAATGTGAAAATAGACGTGGAATTAAACTTTTATTTAGCCGGAGCTCGTTGAGGACCCCTGAGAGACTCCCGAGGAAATGGGGGGAGAAGGGCCCCACAGAGAGGCCTGAACCCCAACTCTGAGTGGCCGGGCCGCACTGGTTCGGGGCAGCCCCCTAAGGGGGAAGGTTGCAAAGCAGGAAGATGGGACCTGGGAAAGGGGCCACCAGGCAGACAGGATGCCCCTGACGCGAGGAGGCGCTGTTGGCGAGAGCAAGACCCAGAACTCGGCTTCATTGATCATTTTCCTGGACTTAAGCCCCTGCCATCGAGGCCGGCTGGGGTGGAGGGTGATGAGAGAGAAACTGGGGACATTGGTGGAGGGAACTGCACACTGGTGGAGGGACGGGTGTTGGACTATTGTGGGACTGAAACCCAACCATGAACAGCTTTGTAACTGTGCATCTCATGGCGACCCAGTTAAAAATAAACCCAAAGGGGCTGGAGCGATTGCACAGCGGGGAGGGCGTTTGCCTTGCATGCGGCTGACCCGGGTTCGAGTCCCAGCATCCCATAGGTCCTCCAAGCACCGCCAGGAGTCATTCCTGAGTGCAGAGCCAGGAGGACCCCTGAGCATCGCCGGGTGGGACCCAAGAAGCAAAAATAAGTAACTAAATTAATAGTAAATAAATAAATCCAAAAGGCAGCCCTTGACTTCTCATCTCAAGCCCCATCTCCCCAGTTGGGGAACCTGCCGGAGAATGCTTCAGGGCTGGAGACAGTGATGGAATAAAGCCCACTGTACGTGAGGGGGGTCCGCCCGGCGCTCCCTGTGCTGCCACCTGTCCAGGGGAGCTGGTGGGTGTGACTGATCGTTCAAGGCGGTTCTCCCTGGTCGCCCAGACAACTGATGCACAGATGTGACGCCATTGCCACCAGCAGTGGCACGAGGCCCAGCAGGGCCAAAGGGCCCCCCAGGCATGGGGCCACCGTCATCGTCTCCAACCAGGCAGCTGGACAGGCTGACTCTCCCCGTGGCCTCCCTCCAGGGATGGGCCTGCTGGGGCCCAGGAGCTCTGAGGAAAGTGACGCCCAGCTGCAGAGCCTGAAGCACGGCCACCTGGGTCACAGTGCTGCCACTCTGCACACAGTGTCCGCTGAGGCTGGCCACAGCCCCGAGTACCAGCAGCCTGGGGTGGTCTCACCAGGACCTGGAGGGGGAGTGCTGGTTGTGGCTGAGTGTGAGGGTCTCCATGGGGGTGGCGCTGAGTGTGGCTGAGTTTGGGGGTCTCCCCTGGCACCTGGGGGGCCGCTGAGTTTGGCCAAAGTGCAGAAGGTCCTCGTGCCCGTGGCACTGCACATGCAACATGTCTGGAGGCAGCTGGCACACACACACCTGGCAGTCGAGTGCCCGTGGCTGTCCGGAACCAGGACCCGGAATCAGGCAGAGCCTGCCTGGAGGACGCGGTGAAACGACGGGACAGCGAGCCCCCGTCCGCCTGGCCCCCTTCTCCGGGTCCCTCCGTCCCGGCCCCGCCCTCCCGGAGGCCCCGCACGACATCTGCCCTGACCTCATTCTCGTACCCACCCATCATTGCGTGGCTATTCCGGCTCTCACCCGGCCAGCGGCTGCTCCTACATCTGTGGTTCAGGGTCAGCACGTACCATATCTGTGGACACCGTTGACCACGTGCAGAGACGTCTGTTTCCTGTCCACTGGAAGCCCAGTGTCCTTTCGTCCAGATTGGTCCCTGAACAGGGGAGGGAGGCAGGAACTGCAGGTGTTTCCTGCAGCAGAGAGAGAAGAGCACTGAGAAGGTTAGGACCAACACGGGTACCAACACGGGTGAGGCCCACTCGGGTGCCTGGGGACTGGCACAGGGGACCCAGCGCGTAGGACTCGGCAGAGAGGACATCTCGCGGCCACAGCCTGTATCCGCGTGAGCTCAGGAATGACGCTTCTAGCGCAGAGCAGGGGGGTCGAGGCCTGCTCCCGCCCTGCACCCCCGCGGGCCTCATAACTGTTGCCTGAACCACACAGCTGCCATCAGCTGGGGTTGGGGGGAGGTGGCACCTGGGTTCTATTCTGCAAGATGGGCGAGTCCACGGCAGTGAGAATAATTAATCTGCGCCAAGTCTTACCGCAAGGACAGATCTCCAAGCCAGGAAAGAAAGAGTCAGCCAGACTCACGGCCCCCGGCCTCCGCCCTCCGCCCTCGGACCCGGCAGCAGGCAGGCGCGGCGTCTAGTTAGACACCGCCAAGGAGCCCACGTCGGTGTCGGAAGAGCCAGGCAGACGAGAGAGTGATTGACAGGTGCGCGGAAGGCGGGAACCCGCTGGGCATTCAACTGGCCGCAAAGGCAATCTCATCTTAATATATTTAATATTGAATTCCATGCGTGGGATGCTGGGAACACGGATTTCGTTCTCGGCTTTCATCCTCCTGACGGCTCTGGGAGGTTGTAAGAACGTCAAGGTACATCTTCGCGGAGGTGCGGGGCCGTCTCGCACGCCGGCTTCAATAAGGGCGTTTCTCTAAAAGCGCAGGGTTTGCAGAGAAGAGAAGGGCGCTTAGCGAAAACCAGGGGCCGGGAAGTCGGCGGAGTGAAAGCAGGCGGCAGAGAAGGGGGTGGTGTGAAACGGGGACCCGCCTTCCCCACGCGAGCGGCGGGGTCCACAGGGCCGTCCCCTGGTGCGTCTGCCCTTGTCTGCCAACAAGGCCCGCTCAGGGCTGGGAACCTCTTCCCAGGGACCCTGCTCTCTCTCCTCCTGCTGGTGGCCGGATGGAGCAGGGAAGGGCCAGTCGGAGTGAGGTTGACCTGCTAATGCGGCTCTTGCGTGCGCCCGACATGCTCTGAGCAGGTCAGTTTTGTTCATTCACTTTGGGATGGCGTTTGGAAGCCGTGCCTGGTGCTCGGGGCTTTCTCCCGACCCCTGCAGGGTCAGGGGCCCATTCGTGGTGCCAGGGACGGCAGTCGGGTCCGCCTCGTGCAGGGCAGGCGCCTTAACTCGGTCAGCCCTCGGCCAGATGACAAACAGAGTAGAGTGAAGCAAGACCAGGGGACTCTAAGGACCCAACACGGGACCAACTGGGGACTCAGGGATTCGACCGCCCGAGACCAGCCCTGCCCGCACAGCTAGGCCGGGGGCTCCCGAGGCAAAGTCAGGGAGCCCGGGGCCCCCCACTGGGCTGGAGGTCTGGCTCGAGGACCCAGGACCTTGGGTGGGTGCTGGCCAGGCCAGCCTGCAAATACCAGGCAGCTCTGGAACCTTGACTCTCCGTGCCCGGGGCCCGCGTGGGGCTGGACAGCAAATGGGCCGGAGCTGCCCATGGAACCAGCTCAGCCCGTTCCCTGCTGACGTAGGAGAGAGAGAAGTCAGTAGGGACGGCGGCAGACCAGGGCCCACCCCCCGCTCCCCAGCTGGTCTCTTGAGCCCCACCGGGAGGTTTCCCTGCATGCAGAGCCGGGAACAAGCCCTGAGCACTGCCAGGCCTGGGCCAAAGGGGAAGAATCGTTTCTTTCCACTTCAGTGATGTCACCTTGTCCTTCCACTTTCTCTCTCCCTCGAAACACTCGGAGAGCAATGACCCGGAAACGTCAACACGGCCCCAGTTCCCCCGAGGCCCCGCCAGCCCGGCAGCTCAGGCTGACTCAGCTGCGCCCCACTCTGGGGGCCCGCGGGCGGTGTGGGGGCGTCTGTGTGAAATAAGGCTCTCGCGACTTCCCGCCAGGCTGCGGTGGGCGGCGGGCGGTGGGCGGGCAGACCTGGGTCACGGCCCTTCTGCCAGGTGTGCAAAGGATCCTCCGAGGGAGGAGTGCTCGGCTGGCGTGGAAGGACTCGGCTCTCGCCTGCAGACCCCTGGAACTCCGGGACCCCCAGCCCGGTGTCCCCAGCGTCAGCGAGAGCAAACACACTGGGAGGAAGCGGATCCACCCCTGACTATGCCGAGACACTCGCTGGGGCCGCCTCCAGGGACAGGCCACGGGACGTGGACGGGGCGTGCATGGGCACCAGTGGGCAGGAGTTGGTCACTGTAGCGGCCTGCTGCTCAGGAAGCCCCTGGGCCCACACGCCACGTGGATGGACGACGCTGTTTCCAGACTCCCAGACTCGGGACCGCACTCTGCACCCCGAGCCCACAGTGTCCGTGGCTGGCTCTTGGCCCAGCGGGACCCAGGGGATGGCTCGGGGGGAGGCCGGGCCCGGAGGCCGGGCCAGGGAGGACGGCGCACCAGCAGGGCCCTCAGCGGCAGGTCCGGCCCAACCACAGGGGGCTAAGCCGGAAGTGGCCCGTTTCCTGGTTCCAGGTACAAAGGTTCGGTGCGGGCCCAGAGTTTGGCCGGGGGAGGGAATTATTATTGCGGAAAATATCATTGCAGTTGAAGTACTGCCTTGCATGTGGCTGACCTGGGTTCGATCCCTGGCACCCCATAAGGCCCCTGATCCCTGCCAAGAGTGACCCCGAGTTCAGAGCCAAGAGGAAGCCCTGAGCACCGTGGGATGAGGCCCCAAAACCAAAGAAAAGGGAAAGAAATAAAAAGGAATTGCAAAAATACCGAGAGATTTGATGCCGGCCGGATTCCTCGGGAATTCTTCACTCTCGCCCTTCCCTTAGGGGCTCAGCTATAAAAGCGTCCGTGACAAGGACTGAGATAAGCCGTGTCCACTCCGTGGCCTTGTCACCCACGGGACACGCTGCCCCACGATGCAGCAACTTTGCACTTTGTGGGCCTTATGATGCATCTGAGAGGCTGGAGTGACAGCACAGCAGGGAGGGCGTTTGCCTTGCATGCAGCCAACCTGGGTTCGATTCCCAGCATCTCATACGGTCCTCCGGGTACCACAGGAGTAATTCCTGAGTGTAGAGGCAGGAGGAACCCCTGAGCATCGCCGGCTGTGACCCAAAAGCAAAAAAAAAGGGGGGACATCTGAAAATAGGCTACGGTTCTCCTTGGCCAGCAAAGAGAAGAATCATACTTCACACACACATAGTCACACACACACACACACTCACACACACACTCACACTCACACAAGACACACACGCACACATGCACACACAAATGCACACTGACACACACTCACACAAGACACACACGCACACACTCACACACACTCATACACACACATGCATATACACTCACACGTTCACACACGCTCACACACACACTCACACCCCCATGGCACTTCTTGTGTCACGTCACATTCATGCACAGGAACGGGACCATTCCCTTCTGTGAGGCCCTCCTGGTTTGCAATGGAGCTCGAACTCTGGTGGGCTTGGGTCCTCGCCCCCGCCCCCCGTGCTCCTTCTCAGTCCCGGCCCTCGGCCCCGCCCCCGCCACGGAGCTCACAGCCACCAGCCACACTGCCCGTCCACGCGTCCTCAGTCCTGGGCACAGACCCAGGGCGCGTGACCTCTGTACCCTCTCCCTGCCTCTCCCTCCCTCTCTCTCCCTCTCTCTCCCTCTCTCTCCCTCTCCCTCTCCCTTCCTCCCTCTCTCTCTACCTCTCTCCCTTTCTCTCTCTCCCTGTCCCCTCAGTCCTAACTGCCTTTCAGTTCCAGAGACCCCGGCGTGGGCAGTTCCTCGCGAGCAGGGTCAGGAGGGAGCAGGCTCAGGGGTCTGTTTCTCCATCCCTAATGTGATTAGCTGCTCAGAGGCTTGGCGGGGACCAGCCGCAGGAAGGAAGGAAGGAAGGAAGGAAGGAAGGAAGGAAGGAAGGAAGGAAGGGAGGGAGGGAGGGAGGGAGGGAGGGAGGGAGGGAGGGAGGGAGGGAGGGAGGGAGGGAAGGAGGGAGGGAGGAAGGAAGACGAGGTTCAAAGGGCCGTGTGCAAGTCACGAGACCCGACTGTTCCCTGGAAGAGCAACATAATGAACACCGGCTGGGAAGGAAAACGGAATGGGTCTCCCAAATCAGGTCAGGGCTAAAGCAGACGCCAGCTTTGCTGCCCCTGACATCAGAAGTAAGGGGGGGCTCATCTCCATCCACCCCACCCCAGAGCCAAGCCTGTGCACGGCACACACTGGGAGAAAGGCGCCACGGACGCCCACCCGCCCCCTGCCGCAGGGACCACGAAAACGCTCACCTACCTGAGCTCGCAGGGACCACAAGGACGTCCACCCACCGCCAGCCCGACCACGAGAACACCTACCTACTGCCAGCCTGCAGTGACCACGAAAATACTCACCTACCTGAGCTCGTAGGGACCATGAGAACACCCACCCTCCTCCAGCCGCAGGGACCACGCTAGTCTCTCTCCAAACAGTGTCGCAGCGTGTCCTGAGGTGATGCTGCCCACGGGTTCTGTTATGGAGGACGCCTCTGTCACGGGCCACCGCCTTTGTCTTGAGAAAGACGCTCTGTATTCTGGAAAAGTTGATATTTTCGAACCTGAAGGTCTCTGGTTCATATCCCACCCGGTATCTTTTTTTTTTTTGCATGCTTTGGGTCACACCCAGCAATGCACAGGGGTTCCTTCTGGCTCTGCACTCAGGAATTACTCCTGATGGTGCTTGAGGGGCCCTATGGTATGCTGGGAATCGAACCCGGGATGGCCGCATGCAAGGCAAACGCCCTCCCCGTTATGCTATCGCTCCAGCCCAGCACCCGGTATCTTCACGTCACTAGTGTTCCCAATTCTCCCTTAAAAATTAAAAAAAAAAAATCTTCCTGGTGACCTAAAGGCCCCGTGCTTGTTGTCGCTCAGGTAACACAAGGGTTTGCAGGCTCAAAAGCCCCGATTCCCCATCTCTGTTCCTGTGACCGACCTCTCACTTGATTCCCACTCCCTGAGCTCTTGGAAAACCTGAAACATGGAACGTTCAGGGTCTGGGACAGATATTTTTAATTTTCGTTAGTTAATGATGCGGTGGCTTTGAACCTTCGTCCATTGGGGGTGGGGAGGTGTAATTATAAACATTCTACATCTCGATTGCATGTAGAGATTCTTTTTTTTAAAAAAAGACATCATTAGTGTGAATGAACATTCAAAGAAACCAACGTGATTGTTTCTTACCCTACCTTTAACGTGGGACAATTCATTATTTTTTTTTTAAAGGAGACTTTTTAAAAAAAAAAAGCATCAGTCGGAATGAATGTTTGGGGTAAGTTTCCCTTAAATTATTCCCTTAAATTATTTAAATAATTGTTGAGGGCAAGTGGGTGTGGAAACAATTACCATGGCAACACGTGATTCATAGCGTGGATGTTGCAAATATCTTCAGTCCTAATATGTTATTCTTTCCGTATGGGGCCTAACCTTCCAGACGGAGGGAAAAATATCTATAAAAGAGGTAATGGGGGAAACATATGTTCACACACCTTGCTTTGTGTAGGAATTCATTAGAGAAAAAGAAATATAACCAAACCAGGTCAGCCTGGCTAGCTCTCATTAGTATTCGCTGGGTTGCTATCAATCAGAAGAGGGGAATATTTGAATATTGAGGCTGGCAGTTTTAATGCTGCAAAATAGACATTTAATGGGAAAAACACTGGTTGCTAATGTTTCCAATCAGTGTAACTTTACCCTGGATCTTTGCGGGTCCAAACACAACCGCTTTAATTGCAGCCTGTGCCCCTCAGACCACAAAACCAGAGGCAACAACGCGATTGATTTACAAGTTCTTCGGTGCCGCGTTGAGTCCAGGCCCTGCGTCCGGCACTTCCCTGCCTGCCTCCCTCCCTCCTCCCCTCCCTCCTCCCTCTTCTCACCTCTTCCTCCCCCTCCGTTTGGCGGCCTTCTCCCTCTCAGTTGCACCATGCCCCGACCACCTCCCCTTCTGGATGTGGGCAAGTTCCCTTCCTGGCCTCTTACCGCCCCATTAAAGCCCCGTCTCACGTGTTGGGCCGGCCGGAGGCGGCTTCTCGCTTGGGTGCAAACGCTTGTTCCTCAGATCACAGAACTGGCCGCGCCAACGGACACCTGGACGCACAGGAACCCGGCCATTTGGATGGCGTATTGATTTCTTTCGCTTATTTCTGTCTTATCTTCTTTTTTTCGTGCTCAGAATCTTGGAGACACAAAGACTGAGGCGTAGAAACTCTAAACGCTCCCCCCCTACTGAAACACACGGCTGGAACATGGAAGCTTTCCCCGCGGGAGAGGAAGATCAGCCCTCGCTCGAGTGCAATGTCCAGGCGGGGGTCTGCTGCGGGGAAGACCCAGGCTCTGAAGGGAGAAGAGGCAGAAGGGCCCGGCTGCTCTCTGCCCGGCCCCGACGCCGCCTCACCTTGAGTTTGGGTCATTCAGCTCAATGGACTTGGTCTTGCTTTCCTTGGGCTCGGAGAAGCACCTAGCCCTGTTGCCTGCACAAGGCAGAACCCAGACCCAGCACCTCAGGCCACACCGAACCCCTCAGACCAGCACCCAGCGGACGCCTTTCCCGGCTGACTGTGCTGGCGCTCAGTTGCCCTGTGGAGGTGAGGGAGGAAAGACGCCCTCCTGGATGGGGCTGGGACCCCACCCCTCGGTTGGGTGCCCCTCCCCTCCCCCCGTCCTCTCCTCACCCCCAATGCCAGGACCCCCCCCACACACACCCAGCAGCTGTGCAGGTGCACCGCCTTCTGCGTTTTCTGTGTCTGCCTGCATTTTGTGCCATTTGCATGGAAAAATGCCTCCTTTTATTTATTTATTTATTTATTTGATTTTTTTTTTTTTTGCTCTTTGCATCGTTACATGCATTTTCTGTATTTTACAGGGGAACATGCCCTTTCCGTGTTTCTCCCAGGGCCGAGATTTTCTGCCTTTTTCCTGGATACAGGCGGAAGCCCATGGCAGGGCCTTCCTGGGAGAGACGAGCCGTCAAAGCTGCGGCAGGAGGAGAAACGGCCGGACCGGGCTGGGCCCACGGGCTGCAAGTCTCCTGGCCCCTGGCAGCCTTGGCCCAGCTCACTGAGCGCTCCGTCCCTGGTGAGGACCGAGATGCTAAATGAACGCTCACGGAGAGACTCTGGGCTGTGGCTGTTGCAAACCCAGCACAGAGCAGGCGGCAGGACCCTCCCCCCATCCTGGGTGCCACAAGGACCGTCCTGGTCCCTTTGGGAGTTTGGAAACGCCGTCAGCGACAGGCTCCACGGCCCTGTTGATGGAGGGTGGACGGAGGCTGTGAGTTCCATGGCGGTGCCGTGTGGGGGTGGGGCTCCCCCAGCTCTCACTGTCTGGGGGAAGAGGCAGAGGTGAGCCTCCTCCCTCCGGCCCTCAAGGGAGCTGCCCCCACTACGCACCACCCAGGAGTGGTCTCCGGGGAGGGGGCCATGTCCCGGCCGCAGCAGAGAGAAGGGAGCGCCTGTTGTCAGGTCACGGGGCGTGGAAGGCCCTGCCGCCCAACCCTGCCTCCCGCTCGATGGTTCTTGAGGGTCCCTGCCCTCCTATACTGTCCGCTTCTGCTCTGTCACCCAGGGAGTGTCCGCCAACAGTGTGTTTCTTGTGTGGTTTACTCGACCTGCTAAGCCCTAAAGTGCTTCTTGGTTTAGTTCGTTTTGTTATCTGGGTCACACCCAGCGATGCTCAGGGGTTCCTCCTGGCTCTGCACTCAGGAATCAGGGGACCTCATGGGATGCTGGAAATCGAACCCGGGTGGCCGCATGCAAGGTAAACGCCCCTCCCCTCTGTGCTATCGCTCCAGCCCCAAAGTGCTTTTTGAAACAAAAGAAATGCCTGCAATTTTCCTAAATTTGTGAAGGGATCAGTGGGATACAGGAATCGCCCGGGATTCACATAGACCCTCCAGAGTAGCCATCTAGTTTTCAAATTTTTTTCTAAGAAAATCCTCCAAGACAACAACCACCCCCCACCCCCCCAATCAAGACATCGATTGATGAGTTATGCTGATCTGGTCTTTTCTTCTTTCACGGATTGATCTTATAGATGGTCTTGGTCAATTTCAAATATTGAACTGATCTTGCGTACCTTAAATAAATGCCACGTGGGTTTGCCCCAACGCTCCCACCAAAACTGACCAATTTTCATTCTCCTCCTTTCCACTCTACTGTATAATCACCTGCTGAGTCTTATTTTTTCAATCCTCGGGGAATCGCACTGCTGGCCTCTCCAGCCCCTGCCCGAGGGACGAAGGACTCGCCGTTACTGAGGCAACTTCAAAGCATGACGGTGTCCCTGCTGAAGCGTCCGTACGGCCACAAAAATCTCACCCCCTCCCGGTGGCCAGTCTCAGCCCACGCAGACACTGTATTTTCCAGCTCTATAGTTCCCTGGAAAACTGTGGGTCTTCTGTTTGGGGGGGGCACTCCCAGGGGTGCCCAGGGACCATGGAAGGTGACATGCTCTCGGCCCGTTGAGCTCGCCTGCCTGGGCCGCCGTTGTTTCTTTCATCATTTCTCTTTCTTGAGGAGTTTTCCCGTGGTTCTTTCTCTTTGCTCCACGGTAACGTGCAGCTCAGCTGATGGCTGGAGTCAAGGTCATTTGCCTCGAGTCTCTCGGCGATGGGACAAAGGCTGAGTCTGAGTCTGGTGGGGGTGAGGCCCAGGGGAGGGTCCTGGGGGTGAATGAGCAGAGCCGGGCAGGACCCCCACGGGCCACGACTGTCCTGCGTGGGCTGAGATTGGCCACCGGGAGGGGGTGAGATTTTTGTGGCCATATAGACGCTTCAGCAGGGACTCCGTCATGCTTTGAAGTTGCTGCATTAACGGTGAGTCCTTTGTCCCGCGGGCAGGGGCTGGAGAGGCCAGGGGTGCGATTCCCCAAGGTGTTGGGTGGGTGGGGGGCAGTGGGGGGGGGGAACATCTCAGAATGAGCAATCACCCATCAGGGCGTGACCCAGTAAACGTCAATCCCTTCAGACATCACGTCTGCATGCAGAGCCCAGCACTGACCAGGAGCACTGACCACTGACCGGGCACAGGCGTCAGGCTGGGGGTCTGTGGCCCCTCCAAGCCGAGCTCTGAAGGAAGGCAAAGGGAGCTGAGCCCAGGCCGCTCCTTCTTCCCCTTTTGGTCCCTGACGGCTGCTCCGCCGGGTGGGTTTCTGCCCACAGGTCTCAGGAGGAAGCGGGCATGCAGGTGGGAGGGCTCCGCGCGAAGTGCTCAGAACAAGCTTCCGGCGACCGTGCGTCGGGGTCCTGCAAATCTACGAGGGCATTGCGGTTGTATGAATTTCACAGTTCTCTTTATTTCACGAAATGGAAAATGATTACAATTGTGTGTAATGTATTGTACAGGTTTAATAGGATTGCACCCTTGCCAAGGACTGCAGTGACGAATAAATGCAATAGAAAACCGCTGACACAATAGGAAACTGCTAGTTCAACATAAACGCTTTCTGTAAATAAATCTGGCGTAATTTCCCTATACATCTTGACTCCGGCTCGGGCCTGGCGGGCGGCAGCTCGCGGCCCTGGTGAGAGCCACTGCCCTGGGCCGCCCGGGCCTCTGCAGCTGGACACGCGGTGCAGGTGGCAGAATTCACGGAGGACGTGGAGATACGCGCAGACTTGGGGGGAGGCAGGCGGTGGGAGGGGGTCTTCCCAAGTGCACCAAGAGGGGTGATGACGGCCAGGTTCATTCGCACGACTGCTGCGGGGTAGACCAGCGGCTTTTCTCGTCCTTTCCCTGACCACGGTCCCCTCTCAGCCTTGCTTCCTTCCTAAGGCCCCGCCGTCCCGCTAGTGAAGCCCTGATCTTGGGCTGTGACCCCCGCCCCACCCCCTGCAGTGACACGGTGTTTACCTGGGGGTCACTCAGAATACCTGGGGCCAAAAAAAAAAACGGGACTGGAGTGATGGCACAGTAGGTAGGGCGTTTGCCTTGCATGCGGCCGACCCGGGTTCGATTCCCAGCATCCCATAGGGTCCCCTGAGCTACCGCCAGGAGTAATTCCTGAGTGCATGAGCCAGGAGGAACCCCTATGTATTGCTGGGTGTGACCCAAAAAGAAAAAAAAAAGAATACCTGGGGCCCGGACAGTCCTGGGTTAGGAAGTGCTGGTGTGGAAGGCAGCTGTCCACGGGGCACCCTCGTGTCTAGAGCCTTCCACGGAGAAGCACCTCTGGCTGGAGCCCAGAAAGCAGGAGAGAGCAGGGAAGGGACGTGTGAAAAATCCCTCACCCTCTGCCCAGCACAAAGCCCCACTAAGCCCAGTAGCCACGATCCCGGGACCAGTATATGCACCCTCTGCCCAATACAACCCCCCACCCACAAACACACGCACCCCAAGTTGGGCATCCCGATCCCAGGTCTACCCTGGACACCCTCTGACCCATGCAGAAGCCCCCGGGTCCAGCACCCACGACCCCCTGTCCTGCCAAAAAAAATTCATCACAGAAGCTGTGGCCTCGCCCACGCAGCACTGGGGACCCCAGCAGCCTTGCTCTGTGCTGGACAGTGCCTGGACATCTGCGAGGGCCGTGTCCCTGCGGCTGTCTCATAGGGACACGCTGCCCAGGCCACCCAGCCGGAGGGTGGGGAGCCAAAGGCCTCACTGCTTGGGAGATGCCGCTGCCCAGGCCCCCGCTGGGACCCTTCTCTGTTTCCACCTCTTCTCCCCCGGGGTCAGCGTCAGCCACACCTTCGACTGGGCACTGTGTGTCCCCGGAGCCAAATCATTCCGCCCCTTGGCCCTCGCACCGTTTCTGATACTTGGCGCAGAATAGCTTTGTGGAGTCACAGGTGGTCAGGGGTCCGTGAAGGCCGGGGAGGCGTGTCTGCAGCAGGGGGCCATGGGCCCCTCAACTTTGCCCTCCGTGAACCTCCTCCCCCCATGCACACTCACATCCCTCCTCTGGTGGGCACTGATTGGTCTGGCAGTGCAGAAATACATCAAAGCTCTTTCTGTCTTGTCTTGCATGCCCGGCTGTCTGTCTGTCAGTCTGACTTCTCTCCTCTCTGACACACGCCCGAGACCAGATGGTGTCCGTCTTGCTCCATCTGACTTATGTCACGAAGCAGAACTCCCCCCAAGGCCCACGCAAAGGCAAGATTCTTTTTTTCCTGGCTGAGTAGTATTCCACTGTGTTTATACATGCGCCTTTATCCAGCATCTGAGGGTGTTTCTAAGTCCCGGCTGTAGTGACTAAGGCTCATCTCTCATGACTTGACTGAATATATTTCCCTGGTGATGCAACTCAAGCCACAGTGTCTTTCCCAGATGACCACACCGTTTCACAGCTCACCCTAAGATGGAACAACCACCAGGGCGTTCCCGACACCTGAAAAACGCCCTCCCTGACCACTCCCGGGCGTCTCTTGCCCTGTCTCCAACCCTGCCCAGGCTTTGTTCTGTACAAACTGAGCTGCGGTTCTGGGGGTTTCTGAGGAAATGACGACGGCGGCTCAGCAAGGCTCGAGACCGGCCTTTCTCACACAGCACCGTCCCCGGCGGCCACTGCTTGCTGGCGTCTGTGGCTGGCGTCCCGCCTCTGCGTACACTCCGCGGAGAGCAGAGGCGCCGGGAAAGACTTGGTTCCTTTGCTCTCGAGCTCGGAAGCCCCCGGCCAGGGTTTGGGGGAGCCTGGCCCGACTTTAGCTGCTGCCACAGACACCAGCTCTGGGGCCGATGGGCGCAGTGTCCCAGGAAACGCTTATATTCTGCGGAGAGGACGCGTTTCATGAACTTGGTCAGCTTGGACGCGGATCTCTGTGCGTGAACGCGGGCGGACGTCTACTGGGCTCTGCCCTGGCCCTTGCGGTCTGCGGCCCTTCCTGCCCACACTTCCTGTTCCAGGCCTTGACTCTCGGACCTTCGTCACGCACCTCCCAAAGGACGCCCGTTGGTGGGCTGTGGCCTGTTTCTCTGACTCCCCCCAGGCAGGGTCTGGCTCCTGCTGCCCCCTGCGCCTGCAGGCCCATGGCCTGCAGGAGGGCATGCCCCTCGCTCCGTGTTTCTTCCTCCCTGGATGGGCTCTGGGTGGGCAAAGCTTCATTCCCAGGTGTGGACACTTTCCGATAAGTTTTTTCTTTTTTTCCTTTTTGGGTCACACCCAGAAATGCTCAGGGGTTCCTCCTGGCTCTGCACTCAGGAATTACTCCAGGCGGTGCTCAAGGGGCCGACGTCACCCAGAGGGGCCGACCTCATATGGTATGCCGGGGATCGAACCCGGGTCGACTGCGTGCAAGGCAAACACCCTCCCCGCTGTGCTATCGCTCCGGACCCCTTTCCGGTAAGTTTTAACGTCTCTGTCAGAAGCTTTTCCCTTCCCATCCTCATGGGCTGTGGTCAGGGAAAAGCAAATCCGAAGAGCACTGAGGGTCCCTCACGTCAGTGAGAAGGACGCAGGTCGAGAAGCCCCGGGGCTGCTCCTGGGGTGGGTGGGGGCTTGGCCCTGTGGGGGCAACGGGCCAGCCAAAGGCTTCACTGGGCGGTCCCAGCTCTGATTCACTTGGGAAGGGCCAGAGGAGTAACACTTCAAAGGGCAGGAACCCGGGCTTTGAGGCCACACACTGACCTACATCTCACCAAGGATATCAATCTCAGAGCAAATCGCTGGAAAGATGCCACACACACACACACACACACACACACACACACACACACACGCACACATGCCTCTTCTGTGTTTTCTTGCATTATAGTGTTTCTTACCAGCTTGGGGCGAGGGGGTAGCAGGGAAGCTTCTCCGTGCTGACTCTGCGTTTCCATCTGTTTCACCGACTAACAAAACCCACCCGTGGGGTCTTGCTGATCAGGGAGACTCAGTGATGCTGATGAGACTCGCCACGCTCTGATTTATGGACAGAACTGACGCTAATCACTGTGTTTGCTGGGGACGGGGAGGAACTGCCGTGGGCTCAGAGGGAACCGTATTCGGTGCTCGGGATGGGATGGGGCCGGCTGGGGCCCTGCAGGAGCCTGGCCCCGTCCTCTCTCTCCTGCCACACTCCACGCTCGGCCCCTCTGGGTGACGTCGGTGAGTAAAGGGTGGACGCACGCTGCCCTTCAGGGCCAGGGTGAGCCAGCCAAAGCTCTGCACATGCGCAGAGAGAGGCTCTGGGTGTTGGGGGTGGGATGGGGGTTCTGTTTGGGTTCTGAATTTGGGGTCTGCACCCAGTGGCGCACGGGGCTGCTTCTGGCTCCCTACCCACTCCCAGTGGGGCAGGGGGACCACAGGCAATGCCGGGTTGGGGGGAACCAGGACCGTCCACGTGCAAGGCCGGCCCTTGTCCCTGCCCTTGCTCAGGCCTCATTCGGGGGCTCCGGGCTGTGGTTCCTGAGAAACGCATCACACACAGGCACGGCGGGCCCAGGTGCCGGCCGTCAGCCTCTTCCCTGCAGCCCACGGCTTCCCGCTCTGGGTGCAGGACTCTGCGAGCCCCGGGGGACAGCCGGCCAGCACCGCGAACCGCCCCCTGCAGGCTTGCTCCTGACGCTTGCCGGACTCACTGCCCCGACAGCAGACGCCGACTTCGCGCATTAGGGCTCCCGGCTCTGCCCACCAGCTCAGAAACCAACAGCGGTCAGGCCAGTGCCAGCCCCAGCCCAGGCAGGCTGTGGCAGCGGCTCTGGGCCGAACCCCTGCTGGTGCCAGGAACTGCCCTGCTGTGTGGGAGGAGACACATTATTGGATTCTGGTTTAAATCATGGTCCTAAATCAACGCTGATAGAGGCCTTCCTTGCCGCTGCCTCCTCCAACGGACGGACCCCTGAGTCCTCAGCCTGGACCTCAGCAGGTGGCTGGGCAGTGACCTGCACTGTCAGACCAGGCAGGCCCTGGCCACAGCATGGCCAGAGGGGCAGAAGGTCAGCTGACACCGGGTCACTGCAAATGCCCCGTCCAGTGCAGGCCTGAGGCGAGGTGACCAGGGGCGCGTGGCCGTGTCTGTGGCATCGCCCGTGGGTGCAGGATTGGGCAGGACCTCCGCTCGCTTGTCCAGGCAGGCACCCAGGACTCCCGGCACAGGCTCTGGGGCCCAGAGTGTGGAAAAGGCCCAAAACAGCCTGAAGGGGCTGGAGAGCGCAGGGGACAGCCCACGGCCCACGGGCACCTCACCCCGTCCGGCCCAGATACCCGTCTGCTCCCCAAGAACGGAGCTCCCATCCCAGGCACCAATGGATGAGACTTGCACCAATGAATGGAATGCCCTTGGTCTGGGAGATATGTCGTTCAGGTGCTGTAGCCACTCGGGTTTGTTTAAAGGAATGGCATGTCTCGAGGGGTGGGATAGAGTAATGTTAAAATCATAAATACATTTATACACACACACACACTCACATATGCTCAAATAGAGCCAAAGTGATAGTACAGTTGCCACACGCTTGCTTGCATGTGACCAACCTGGGTTCCATCCCCTGGGTACGGCCAGCGGTGATCCCTCAGTACGAAGCCAGGACTAAGCCCCGAGCACTCGAGGGAAGGCCCAAACCAGCAAACCAACGACCAGAAACCCAGATAAATGAGTAATCGGTGTGCGTGGGCGAGTATGAAGGAATAGAATTGCTACGTGATCTTTATGAATTTCTCTGATGACCAAGTTCAGCACTGCTAGTTTCGATGAGAAATATCAGTGTTTGTGGAGTGACGTTCCTGTTCCCCCCGTACAATGGCCCACATTTCTCTCTGAGTCTGTTCTTTGAATTCTGCCTCATTAAATAGCTTCTCGGCTAGAAATTATAAAGTAGTCTGAGTTCAAAACTTGCCATTATATCACCAGCAAAATAGCTGTGAATATTGGTCAAAACGATAAATGCAGGTGTAGCTTCATAACATTTATTAGTCCAAAGATACTTTGCCGCCCTTACAGTTTTTCCAAATATTACCCAGGGATGATTTTTTTCTTGGAATGTTCGAGTCATGTTAAAGAGTGTTTCGTGCGGAACGCCTAGGGTCCTGGTCATTTTTTTGCCCTCAGATTCCTGAATATATCAGGGGTGTCTGAGTAAAAAAGATTTGCTCACGAAACCAATAAATTGTCTTTTGACGAACTAGCCATGTGGTCGATAACTTTTCCAGCCTTCTAGCAAACTGACTTGCTAAATTGACTTTCGAAATTTTGAATTTTTTTTTTTTTTGCAAATTCCCCCGCAAGGGGAAAAAAAAAAATGTTGCACAATGAAAACCGAACAGCACAGAATTGAAAAAACAACTAATGGAATGGGGTCCGACACTGCACAACAAGGGTTAATCTCCAGAACCCAAACCAGGACTCGCACAAACTCCCCAACAAACAACCCAATTAAAAAATGGGCAAAGGATCGGAATAGAAATTTCTCCATAGAAGACTTGCAGATGGCCAACAGGCGCCTGGCAGATCCAAGGGCCGGGGGGAAATGCAAATCAAGGCTGCAGTGAGATGTTCCCTCCCGCCCAGGAGAGAGCACTCCGTCAAAGAGATCGAAGAAGTGTCGGGTGGGCGGGTGCGGAGCAGAACGGGATTCAGGGCGCTGCGGGTGGGAACGGGGTTGGTGCGGGCTTGGTGAAGATCGGCCTAGAGCTGCCTCCGAAACTCAACTAGGGGCGTCGCCCGACCCCAGGGCCGGCCCCTGGTGTCTGTCCGAAGGGCACAGAAGCCCTCGATGGAAGGACATTTGCACCCCAGCTCTCATAGAAGCTTGATTCTCCGGAGCCCAACAGGGGTCAGCACGGACGTCCGTCCACAGTGACCGGGAGGGGCCCGTGGTCTCCGTACCAGAGGGAGTTGAGACATTCAGACCCCGGGGGCTGCAGTGTGAGCCAGGACACGGAAGGGGCAGAGGCCTCCTGGCCGGTAGAGTGAAGGTTCTGGAACCCTGGGGGTGGGCACCAGGGAACGTCTACCCCTCTGTAGACTCGCTTCCAAAATGGCACGTGGTTGCCCAGTCCTGAAAGCGGCATCGGAGGTGGGAAATTTGAGAGCACTGAACGGCCACGGCGAGGCTGGGGAGATGCTTATGATCTGTTTGCTGTTGTTGTTGTTGTTTTAATCACTGCACTCCAGCTGGAGTGATAGCACGGCAGGGAGGTCGTTTGCCTTGCATGTAGCTAACCTGGGTTTGGTCCCCGGCATCCCATAAGGTTCCCCGAGCACCGCCAGGAGTAATTCCTGAGTGCAGAGCCAGGAGGAACCCTTGAGCATGGCCGGGTGTGACCCAAAAATCATATATATATACATATATACATATATATATATATCACCATGCTCCGAAGTCGGTGAGGAGGGTCACACGTCCAAGCATGAAGCGGGTCACTTGGAAGCTTGAGCGGGATGAACTGGGGAGAGGCAGGAGAATGAGCCGCTGTCCACGTGACGGCGGCCTCTGCCACGGCCTTCCCTGGGCCTTGTCTGTCTTGCAGGTCTGTCCGTCCGGCCCACCGGGCATCTGTTGGTGGCCACTCTGTCCAGGCTGGGTTTCCCAGCACACGGTCACCAGGGCTGGCGCCCTGCCCCATCTAGAGAGACCCCAGACCCCAGGCTGGTTCCTTCTCCCCTTCCTGGCCTCTCTACTGCTCATCCACTGAGCCCCAGGCTCACAGCACCCCGGGAGAATGTCCGAGCCGTCAGCTCTGCTGCCTGGACCGTGGCAGTTTCTCCACAGCTGTTTAGTGGGTGCAAGTGGGAAGCTCCCCCTGGTCTCCTTCAGGGAGCGAA
Organism: Sorex fumeus; assembly: GCF_029834395.1. Lineage (NCBI taxonomy): Eukaryota > Metazoa > Chordata > Mammalia > Eulipotyphla > Soricidae > Sorex > Sorex fumeus. The sequence goes on from NW_026606275.1 coordinate 1,286,992, forward strand.
GGAGGGCGGGACCCGGGAAGAGCTTCTCTGCCTCCCCGAACCCCTGCATCTTCCAACTTGCTCTCAAATAAAAAGCGCAACAAGGCTGAGGTTCCGAGGCTGTGGAAATTCTCTCCCCCGCTCTCTGCTCCGTGGGCCTGCTGGGCCCCTGAGAGGGGCAGGGCCCCGGGTGGGTTCCTGAGCCGTTGGCAGCCGGCTACGGCCGCCCTGTGGGCTGTGTGGGGTGCTCCCAGGCCCTTCCTTGAGCGTCCGTCTGTCTGCCTGCAGGCTGCCGGTGGCCAGCGTGGGGGTCCAGGGCTGCTGGCCTGGCCAGGGGCAACGCCCGCTGCAACACCCCGACCCCACTGGCTCTCAGACGCAAGGGGGGTCGCTCCTTGGAGGCGTGCTCACGTCAGCGGCCTCTGTGTGGGGAGAAAGGCGCAGAGGCTGAGTGCTGGGACCCCTGCGGGCCGGGGTGCCCTGCCTGGCTGGAACACATCCCCAGGCCAGGGCTGCAGGCGGGGGTGGGAAGCGGCTTCTGTGTTCGTTTTCTTCAGCTCCGTGTTCAGCCGGCTTCGAGGCGGGAAGGCAGGCCTGAGCCCCCGTTCCAGCCCGTTTGGAGAGAAAGATCTGCGGCAAAGTGGGACTCAGCGGGGCCGGAGGAAGCGTGAAGGGCACGTTCCCCGTTATTCCCGATGGACAGCGCCACACTCGGCGTCCAACTTGCGGTGCACGGCTGCCGGGGGGTGACTTTGTCACTCGCGGCTTTGCAGAAAGCGGGTAGCGGGAGCCGCGGCCGTCCGCGAGCCATCCCGGCGAAGACACAGAGAAACGCTTCCGAGCCTCTCGGAATTCACGCCGGCTGGCGGCCGGGAACATTCATCCCACTTCCTGCTGTCACGCGGGCTTCCCCGCGGTTATTCATGGGGACCCCGAGGAGCTCATTTCCCCCTTGACAAAAATGGGCCATTTTTCCCAGTTTTGGAAATCTGGAACACAGATCATTAGAGGACTTTTGGCAGCTAATTTGAACATCCGCGACTCGACTCGGAGAAGGAGTATTTTTTTCTGCCCTAAAGAATCTCTGAGTTCTCCGACTCCAGTAATTGAAAAATCCCCAAACACGGGCTCACCAGAGATGCACATTACTGCAGGAACCTCGACGAATTGTAAAGTATTCAATTTACATCCCCACCTCCTCGGGGCACTTGTGAAGAATTGATATCTTCAGGAACCTTTGAACTAACAAAAGATAACATTTCACAGTTACGTCTGCTTTCGGAAAAGTTTGTAGCTCTCCTTTTCCCTGTCCATAAGAGAATTTTCTGCCCTCCCTGGCAGCTCTGAGTGGCAAGCATTTATAGTCCCTGAGATGCCCAAGAAGAAAATGGTGCCGAAAAAAATAATACCAGTAAAAAAAAAAAAAAAAGCAAAGAAAAACAGAAACATTTTTTTTTTCTAAAGAGAACCAGGTGTAGTTAATTCTAACCTGCTGTGGCATCCTTTAAATTGTTTCAAATAACATAAGGTTTTCCGATTGCACCTCCAACTTGAGAAAAATGATAAAGATGTTTGTTTGGGTTTTTTTTTCCCCTGCTCAGGGTTCTTCTCTGCGTGCACAGCTTTCTTTTTGTCGGTAGAACTTAGCAGTGACACACAGCATTTTTATATTAGTTTTAGGCCGACAAGCCTCTCAACGTACATATTGTAAAATGAACTCCACAATAAATCTTGGGGACTGTCACTCCCTCACAGAGTGAGGACTTTTTTCTCGTCACGAGAGCTTTTATGGTGCTGTCTCTCAGCGGCTTTTAACTACACGGCCGCTGGTGCCGACCAGGTCAGCCTCTGCGCGGGACTGCTGGACCATTTTTCTCAAACTCCACATTCCTGTCCCTGCCATCCACCCTTCGGACCCAGATTTTCAACTTACAGAAATTGCAGATATTTTTGAGATATTCCAAGACACTTCACCCAAAAGATGTTTATTGGAACATCAGATGAATATTTATACGAACGCGGGGCCCTGCCCAGAGCACCCGGGTCCACAGCCACTGGGCCCGGACAACGCATTTATTTGTCTAAAATGTGACTTTTTCAGCACTTGGTTTTGCCTCTTCACTTTCTGAGTCTGGTAAACAAAGTTCAGAAAATTTGCTATGGAATAAAATGGACAAAACGGACCTCTCTATTCCAGCTGGAAATGAATCTTTTCCACTGGCATTTTAATAATACTAATGAAAAAAAAAAGATTTCTTGTAATGACTCATCATTTGACGCCTGCGCCTCCCACGAATCTTAGCATTTCGACTTGAAAATTAGAAACAAACGAATAAAAACTCTTTTATGAATTCCTTTCTCGATTTTTTAATTAGCACGTTCATGATCAGGGCTCTGGTGCAGAAGAAGCGAATATTTCGAATGCAATCATTTGGAAAGCAGAGGTTTTTTTTCTCTCCTTAGGTTAGAAATTGATCAATGTTCCTGTGAACTAATAACCTCAAAATCAACAATCTCATAAAACTGGTTTATTCAGTCCAGAAAATTGGGCTATCCATCACGCCTGATTTGCTCCCGGTCCCCTTTGCAAATAAGTGAGATGGAAACTTTAAAACCAATAAGATAATGCACTTTACAAATCCAGCAGAGAGTGCCCGATAAACCAAGATGCCACTGGCATCAGCAACCATTTTTTAAAAAAATCTGTCATGTTTCCAATTATTCGAGCAGATTTTTTGTTTCCCGATTTGCCGCTCTCCTCCCCCTGTTTTTCCAAACCGAGTCATCAGGTCTTAAATCAGAGCAGGCTCATCATCGCGGCTGAAGGGCCGGCAGGGGACCCGCGCCAGATGTTCCCTGAGTTTCTCTCCACCCTCACCCCAGCCCCCGCGCTCCCCACGCTGCCTTCTGCCTGTCAGAAATGAAAATGCGCCTTGATAGATCAGAGCCGCGCTCTCCTTCGCCTGGGCGGGGGCCCGTGACGCCTGGGTGCCCGGGGTGCCCGCCCCGGACGAGCACCGTGCCCCGGGCCCAGCTGTGCCATCACCCACACACCAGAGCCCTGAAAGGCCCTCGGCCCGCTCCCGTTCCCTTGGAGAGAAGCAGGATCAGTCCAGCCGCACCTCCCTTGGAGAACCGGGAGCAGGGGCGCCGGCCGCCACCTGCGTGCCCCCCTGCACACCCCAGCTCGGGGCCCGGCCAGAGCACGGGGCCCCATGCAGGAGAAGGTTTGCAGAGCCCAGGCCCAGCCGCTTGACACTCGAGAAGCACAGAGTATGTGTGTGTGTGTGTGTCTGCATGTGTGTGTGCGCGCACGTGTGTCTGTGTGGGTCTGTGTGTGAGAGTGTGTGAGTGCCTGTGAGTGTGCAAGTGTGTGTGAGAGTGTGTGTGCATGTGTGCATGTGTGTATGTGTGTCTGCATGAGTGTGTGTGTCTGTGCATGTGTGTGTGCACATGTGTGTGAGTGTGTGCATGCGTTCATGTGAGTGTCTGTACATGTGTGTGCACGTGCGTGTATGTGTGGGTGTGTGCATATGTGTGAGTCCATATGAGTGTGTGAGTGCGTGTGTGCATGTGTGCCTGTCTGTACACGCAGGTGTGAGTGCATGTGAAAGTGAGTTTGTGTGAGTGTGTGCGTGTGCACACGTGTGTATGTGCGTATGCGTGCGTGCATGTGTGAGACCATGTGTGTGCCCGTGTGCATGTGAGTGTGTGCGTGCGTTTGTGTAAGTGTGAGTGCACGTGTGCAAGTGTGTGCGTGTGTGTGAGTATATGAGCATACGTAGATGTGCGAGTGCACGTCTGTGCGTGTACATGTGTGTATGTGAATGTGTGAATGCCTGTGTGCAGGTGTGCATGCATGCGTGTTCGCGTGTGCCCATGTGTGCGTGTATGAGTGTGTGTGTGAGCACGTACACGTGCATGTGTGAATGTGTGTATCTGTGTGTGTGTCTGTGCGCGTGTGTGTGTGTCCTTGATTCACTGTGCAGGGCTAACCCCGGGCAGTGGCCTCAGCCTGGCCAGGGTGTGAGGGATCCGATGCTCCCTTCCAGGGCACCGTTTGTCCCCCCAGCTCAGCGGGACGAGGGTGCGGGCTCACACGTGAGCTCCTGGGCGTGGTCCAGCAGACACGGACCCTAACCCTAACCCTCCCCACTCGGGGCCTCCTCTCCCCTCCCAGGCGTCCACAGACACTTTGGCCACAACGGCCAGTGGAGGGGGAGGCTCTGCTGGCCTCTGGGTCCGGGTCCCAGCCCCCGCAGAGGGCCAGTAAGACGAGGACACCGGGCACAGATGCCACACAGCAACACTCTGCAGGTGGCCGGGCAGTGCCCAGCTGGGCACCCGCGTCCCTGGAGGTGACCCCAACACGGACCCCGAAGGCTTCTGGTCTCCCCCCAGCTCTGGCAGGGCTGTGGTTCGCAGCGGCTGCAAATCATTGAAATGTTCCTGCTCGCGATCCGCGATGATTTGCAGGACCCCCTGGAGCCCAGATTAAGCCCTGCAGTCGCCCGTGAACGGGGCGAGGTGGCACGGGGGTTACCAGATAATCGCTCATTTAACCAGAGTGATCACGTTTTAATTGGACATGTAAACAGATGCGCTCACTGTGTCTGGCGTCCACACGTAGAGAGGCCGCTGACCGGCCCCGGCCCTACGCCAGAGGCGCGTCTTAGCAGGTACCTTGGGGGCTGAGGCCAAGGCAGGAGGCGTCGCTGACCCCCAGCCCGGCCGGGGGGCACCAGAGGGGCGCAGAGGCCAAAATGAACTGTGAAGATGAAAAATAATTTGGGCGTAATTAGTAGTAACAATACAACTATTGATCAATTGTACTAGTGGTGGGAAAACTGAATTATCATTTTTATCTCAATTTAAATTTTTTATTAGAATTTTTTATTTCTTTTTAAAATTTTTTTATTAAATTTATGCTAACTGTGCGACACACAGTTAGCGTAAGGATACTTCACAGTTTTAAACAATGATGAATCCTAAAAACTTTTTCAGTTCATAGCCAGATTACAGCTTATATTCTCGTGGGGGTGTGTGATTATGAGTTCCACTTTGTCATCATCTATTTTGTATCAAAATCAAGGAAAAAATAAAAGAACCTTGACATTATGTTCTGTAGATCTGCCTTCAAATTTAATTTCACTATCAATAACTTTAAGGTGCTATTCAACAAAGGAAATAAATAAATTCCAAAATGAAAATAATTGCTGTAGGACTGAACACATCCGGCCCATAGTAAGCTAATACTCCTGATGAAAGACCGGTAGTTTTCTTGCTAAATGTTCAAAATGCCTTGCGCCACCAAACAGCACTGCTGCGGCCGGCCGGCCGGCCGGCCGGCCGTGTGTGGAAATACAGAAAGTTCCATAGATTTGATTTTCTCTCCTCCCTGTGGGTGCTCCCCGGATGACAATGGAGTGTTCCTGCCTGTGGGTGCTCCCTGGATAATAGTGGAGTGCTCCTCCCTGTGAGTGCTCCCTGCATGATGGCAGAGTGCTCCTCCCCGTGAGTGCTCCCCGGGTGGCCTCGGGACTCTAGGCTGCCCTGAGGGGCCTCTGCTGGCCTGGCCTGGCCCTCGCCTCTCTGCCCTGGCTGAACTGGGTGAGAAGAATCCAGAAACTCTCACTCAGGGCGCCTGGGCACCGTCTCACCCCGCTGGGCACCTCGGCTAGAGGGTCAGAGCCGAGAGCCCAGGGCATGCCCCCCCACGCCCTCCCACTTCCCACCAGCCCCTGCGCTCTGGGTCCACCGAGGCAGGCTGGCCGGGCCGGCTTTGGAGCCAAACCCCCTCCCCCCTTCCCGGACTGTCCTCCCGCCACAGAACCTGACCTTGATGTTTCGTGACGAGGACCACGGAGTCGTTTTCTCCAGCAGAACAGTGTTCGCCTCTGCCGGGCCCTCGGCCCTATCTCGGCCCAAGAACTCACAAAACCCCTGTCCCTTTCACAAGGCATCTTCGCCCGCAATTTCTAAAGGCAAAAGCAGCAAGTGGGTCTGGAGGGACGGACAGCTGGTGCGCTCGGTGTCCCCGCGTCCTGCTCGAGAGGTCCCTGCGCACGGAGCCAGGAGCGAGCCCTGAGCGCACGCGTGTGGTCCCAGAGACAGAGCGCACTGAGGAGGAGGAAGAAGAAGCAGAAGGAGCAGAAGGAAAACCCTGCAGCCCCGTCCAAGGTTCGAGCCACGGAACTGGGAGACACTTTTGCAGACCTGCACCTGCGGGTGGAGAATCACGGCCGGGGGCGTCCAGCTGGGAATTCAGCACCATTGCACTGTTGTCCAGTGCGGTGGACACGGCAGATCACTGAGCTTCCTTCTGTCTTGAAACCCCGTACCACCCAGGAGCCAGTATGAAGGTGGGGGGGGGGGGGTCGCGTCCGTTTCAAAGCTGCTGCCCTGGCTCCACAGTATGGCCAAGCACCCCAGACACGAAGGTCACTGAGAGCCACACAGAGAAAGCACCCATGGGTGCTCACGCAGGGGGCCAGACCACACTCGGGTAAAGGCCCCGCTGTGGACGGGAGGGGCACGGACCCATCCCAGCCGAGGGCAGCCCATGGACACGCCAGCCAGGACCCGGGAACCAAACCTTCCTGCCTTGGCCAACGCGGGAGGTTCTGGGGGAGAAGTTCCGTGATCGCAAAACTCATCATCCCAAAATAGAATCCAGGGAAAAATTAAATGGATTTTTAAAAATCAGTTAACATACCGTATTACTTATTAAATTCTTTCATGGAGCAAATAGAAGACTAATTTCTCTGGAGCCATTCATGCCCCCAAAAGTTATAATTAAAGACACAAATTGAATGATTTTAATCACGATGAACATTCCGCCTTCGCGGGCGCAGGCATCGTGCGGAGACGGGCCCAGGGGGCACCGGCCTCTTTCTTCCTCGTCCTCTCTGGCGCTTAGCGGGACGCCCTGTCCTGTTTGTCTCCGGACGTCCTCCCAGAAGCCGCAGCCGCGTGGAGACAGACAGACAGACAGACAGACAGACAGACAGACAGAGTGTCCCGTCCTCGGCCCGGGGGCCTGGGGCTGGCTCCTGCCTCTTCTGCTCCTTCCTGCCGCCGGTCAGGGCCAGTGAGAGCCGGACCTGCACGCCGCAGTGTGCGGCCTCTGCCGTCCAGTGCCAGGACCTGCTGGGAAAGTGGCATCGAACACTGCCACGTCAACGCCGGGCGGAAGCGGGCTGGGGAGGACGGCGTCGCGTGGAGCACATGCACGGCCAGGAAGTCCCAGCAGCCCCCACTGCAGAGAGCCAGGCTGTGTCGAGAGCACACGCTCCCACACACAAACACACACACACACACACACGTGCGTGCCACCCCGGGGTCAGGGCAGGTGGCCCGGGCACGGCCGACACCTGGCGCCAGCCGCGGTGAGAGCTGCAGCCTCAGGGGCCGCGACGCATGTATGCTCGAGGAATGTGCAGGTCCCCCCTGCAGAGTGACAGAAAGTCCTGTGAGTGTGTGTGCGTGTGTGTGCGTGCACGTGTGTGTGTGCGCATGTGTGCATGTGTGTGCATGTGCGGCACATGTGCACATGTGTGCATGCATGCACGTGTACATGAGTGTGCACGCGCACGTGTGTATGATCATGTGCATATATGTATGTGCGTGTGTACATGTGTGTACATGTGTGATGTGTATATGTGTGCATGTCTGTGTGTGCACGCGTGTGCGTGTGTATGTGCAGGCATGTGTGTGCGTGTAGTGTGTGCGTGCGTGTATGCACGCGTGTTCATGCATGTGTGCATGTATGCACGTGTGTTCATGTGTGTGTACATGTGTGTATATGCATGATGTGTATATGTGTGTGTGCATGCGTGTATGTGTGTATGCGCAGGCATATGTGTGCATGCATGTGTGTGTTCATGTGTGTGTGCATGTGTGTGTGCAATGGTTAGTTTCTTGAGATCTGTCTCTAGGATACGGCCCCAGCGCAGAGGCAGGAGAGCGAGACCCCCCGTCGGAGTCCACCTTCCTTCCCCCTTTCCCTTCCTCTCTCTCCGCCTCCGGCTCTCTCTGTCTCTGTGACCATCTCTCTCTGCCTCTCACCCGCTCTTAGTTCTCCAATCCCACTGCAGACTGAGGCGTGGAGTCAGTGTCTCATCCGTCTGCCTCAGGTCCCCCGACTCAGAGCCCACGTCCGCCTGCCCTGTTCCGCCAAGGGCAGCTGTGAGCACTGACTCGAGAGCAGCCGGGCTTGCCCAGGGGCGTGACGGCACCTCCCATGGGAGCAAGGTTGTGCCCCGTGTGCCCAGTCTCTGCCGGACCAAATAGAGCACCCTGTTTTATTTTATTTTATTTTATTTTTCTGCTGTGCTGATACCACAATGATTAAAATATAATAAGCTAATGAGATTGCGAAAGCTGCTTGTGAGAAGACCAATTGTGTTAATTGGGAGCTCCTGAATGGCGATTTTCGCCGCTGCTGAGTTTTGAAATATAATCAGTTTTACTAATTTTATCTGATTTCTTAATGAAGCTAGCCCTGAGCGATTGTTCTGTGTTCTTTCGCAAACTCTGTGTGTCGTGCGCTGACATTAATCTCGATTACTTTAGTTAAAATAAATAGTCATACTTGGGCGGCTTCAGAAAATCCATCACCCTTCCCGGAGGCCGGGAAGCCCAGAGCTCCGAGTCCCGGGCGCTGTTTGGTCTCTGCGCGTTTGGCCGTTTGGGCTCGGACTCACTCTGGCCCGGTGGGATCCTTTGGTCCCGTCTGGGTGCTTCTGCTCTGTCGGTGAGGCAGGAAGGTGAGGTTTGCGGCCAGTGGGCAGCTGATGCCTGTTGGGGTCCCCGTGGCCCCCGCCATGCCCCGGCCTCTGCCTCCCTGCCCGCGGAGCTCCCTGTCACACCGACCCGCACCAGGGCCGCCGCCAAGGGACTCCGTAGTTATTTGTTTTCTCAGCGGACTAATATACACCGGCCGGCTCCACTGAGAGCTACGGCAGAGTAAGGTTTGGGGCAGCAAAAAATGCCATTTGCACGAGCTAAAGAAACATCTTTCATCCTTTGGGCTTTTTTTCCCATTCTCCGTCTTTCAACATGTGCAATTAGGTTTGTATATTTAGATTTCCCTCCGCTGTGAGCGGCGGCTAAATGGGTTTCGATGGGCACCAGCAGCAACGGGCTGAAGCCGCTGAGATGACAGCGTGTCCTTCCAGCCTCGTGGAAAAAAAAAAGTCTGAAAAATGTGGAAACACAGCAGAGCTCGGAGGCCGTTGCCCATCCACTCCACACGGAGGCTGCCACGGAGCTCAGGAGGCCGCAGGGAGGAGCCTCGAGGCGGCAGGGCCAGACCCGTCCGCAGTGCAGGGATGAGCCCGACAGAGCATGCATGGCGGAGAAAGACCTGGAATATTCCAGTGCTCAGGACTCCCTTTCTCATGATTTTAGCCACGTGGGAGTTCGGTTGTGTCTATGATCATATTTACAAAGTAGAGTAACAAATGAATCCGTCTCCTGTGCCTGACTTGACTTAAAAAAAATATTGGGGCTGGAGGGATAGCACAGCAGGGAGGGCGTTTGCCTTGCACGCGGCCGACCCGGGTTCGATTCCCAGCATCCCATAGGGTCCCCTGAGTACCGCCAGGGGTAATTCCTGAGTGCATGAGCCAGGAGGAACCCCTGTGCATGGCCAGGTGTGACCCAAAAGGCAAAAAAAAAAAAATATTGAGTCACTGTGAGATAGACCCTTACTAAGCTGTTCATGATTGGGCTTCAGTCCTACAGTTCCAACACCAACCCCTCACCAGGGCGCATTTCCCAGCACCAGGGTCCCCGGGTTCCCTCCCACCATACCCCAATTTTTTCCCCCAATTCCTTCCCCCTTCCTTTAAGGCAGGCACTTTTCCTTGCTCTCTCTCTCCCTCTTTCCCTCTCTCCTTCTCTCTCCCTCCCTCCTCCCTCCCTCTCTCTTTCTCTTGCTCTTTCTCTGTCTCTGTCCCTGTCTCTCTGTCTCTCTCTCTTTCTCTCCTTGTGGGCCTTATGGTTTGCAATACGGATACCAAACGCTTATCAAGTCTAACCCTTCACCTCCTTTCAACACTCAGTTCTTGTCCAGCGTGACCATTTTCCACTATTACTGTCATACTGGTCCCTTCTCCATCCTAACGGCCCTCTGCCCCCCCCCACCCACACCCACACCCACACACACACACACACACACACACACACACACACACTTGTGGCAGCTCCCGACCACGGGCCAGCAGTCCTGAAGCCCTGAGTTTGATGCTGCCTGTTCCCTCGTTTTTCTCTCCCTGCTCCAAGGCTGAGTGAGACGGCTCGGCTCTGGCCCTTCCCTCTGACTAGCGCCAGGCCTCGGCCACTGCGCACACTCACCGTTCGCTCCAGCCGCAGAGGACCCCCCGCTGCGTGCCCCATCCACACAGCTGTCGCTGGACGTTTGGGTTGCTTCCACATCCTGACTGTTGTATATTGATTTTTTTTTCAAATGAACGTTTTTGTGTTTGGGGGGTAGATGCCAAGACGTAGAATTTGTTTAATCTCGTTCTACAAAAAGATACAGATGGGCAGATGAGTACATAGATGATCAAAAGGGGGAGAGAGAGAGAGAGAGAGAGAGAGAGAGAGAGAGAGAGAGAGGAGAGGAGGAGGGAGGGAGGGAGGGAAGGAGGGGAAGAGACGGGGCTGGGGGTGTATAAGGAAGAATAAAGAGATGGTGACGCGATAAGACAGATGTGGGCAATAGACAAGGGGATGGAGAGGCGGAAGGACCAGGGTAGATGACGCGTGGACAGATTTTACTTATTTCTCAACCACTGAGAGTGAGTGGAAGACAAGACGCCTCTTCACCCGCAAATATTTAACACAGCATTTCCCGATCAAGAATTCTTGGCTATGAAAATTTAACAATGACAAATCAGTTTTGGCTTATTTTCAAATTTCATTCATCATCCCCGGTCATGTGGCTTGTTGCTGCTTCGTTTACCGCGACAGAGAATCAGAACCGCGACAGTTTCCCCGTGCGGGGCTCGGGGATGTGCCATGAGCACCTTTGGTCTGGGCGCATCTCTTTGTCTTGCGGTTCCTCTCTAGGAGACGGTCCATGCACGCTTTCTGATGTTTCCTCGTGCTCCGACTCAGACCGTGCGCTTCGGGAAGCAGCATCGCGAAGGTGACCCGTTTCCTTCTCACTTTGTTTCCTTTCGCTGGAAGACGCGCGTTGCCACTTTGTCCAAATATTCGTGATGAATGTTTGGGACCGGTTCACCGCACACCCACTCGGATTCACCATTAGAACTGCAACGTTCCCTCATGATGGATAAGGAAGTTATTAGAGAGGCTATGGGCTGATGTAAGTTTCCTTCTCCTTATCAAAATTTTACCACCAGTTTATTATTTATAGATGATTTTCCACCCACATATGGGTATATATTTATTTATCTACACGCTACTTAGGGAAGCTCTCACCTTCTTGCCAGTGATTTATTGGTTCCTTTATTTAGTTTTAGCCACTAGGGTTCATGCATTCCCATTTTTAAAGTTATAGTACATTTTTGTCATCGTTTCTTTGGGTTTTCAGGTTATTTGCAGCTGATTTTGTGTGTGTGAATAGGTCCTGAGGTGGGTCATGGCTATAAAATTCCGGTTCTGCCAGCGTTGGGGGAGAGAGCGGGGTCAGGCACTTGCTCTGCGTGCGGCTGGCCCCTGGCTCGATCTCCAAGACCCCAGACGGTTCCTCAGGCACAGTCAGGAGTGAGCCCTGAGCACAGAGGCAGGAGTCAGCTTGAAGCACCGCAGAGTGTGCTAAAAACCTGAACTAAACACCACCCTCGGTCCCTGGTTCTCCTGCTCTGTCCTCCAGGGAAGATCTGACCCACGTCTGCGACCATGAGCCGACAGGCCACACCCAGGAGATTTCACTCAGCACTCTGGAGTGACCTTTGATTTAAACCCAGGAACCGCCTTTCGCCTTTTGTTCCTTTCACCTGCCTGAGTTTCCCTGGGGAGAGTCATTGGGAAGGTCGATACCTGCGGGCAATCAATAATCCAATCTCCTGCCCACCGAGGAACTGCGGGGTACACCCACGACTCAGGACGCAGCAGGCCAGGCACTCCCGGCCCCTGGCACAGAGCTCTGGGGAGCGTCACATCACTAATCACCAGGGAGATGCAAACCAGAACAACCATGAGATGTTGTCCCACACCACGTAGACTGGCCCACATCCAAAAGAATCAGAACACCCAGTGCTGGCGCAGATGCGGGGAGAGAGGGACTCCTGTTTGCCGTGGGGAAGGGGGACTGTGCTTAGTTTGGGGGCTGCTTACTCCTGTGGTATTTTAGGCAACAGGTCACGAAAGTGCCCGTGGGTGTGGTTTCTCCGCCACCAGGTGCCCAGACTGTCCCCCGTCCCTCTGTCCCTCGAGTCCAGCCTTGACCCCGTCTCCGCCCTCCGCTCCGTGACCCGGGTTGGTGATCTTGGGCCAAGGGTTTGGGTTGCTGGTGCCATCCGTTCCCTTGTTTTCCCTCCCGACTGGCAGTGAGTGGGCGCCTCCAGCTTGCTCCCTCTGACTGCCCGGACGAGCGCGGTGCCCGCCAGGTCCTTCCCTGGGCCCTGTATGCAGGAGAGGCCCTCTCTGCCACCTGCCTCTACGGGGCGTGCCCCCGCCTGCTCTCCTGCCAGTGGGGTCCCCCAACTCCCCTGCCGCCACGCACCACGCACCCTGAGGTGCAGGCACTGAGAATTCTCGGAGAGACAAAGGAAGAAAAGGAATAATAAGTGCAGGAGCAGTGGGAATAGGGATTCCCCGGGAGTGCCCCCCTCCCACGCCTGCCAGCCAACTCCTCCTCTCCTCCCCCTCCTCCTCTTCCCCCCTCCTCTTCCTCCTCCCCCCTCCTCTTCCTCCTCTTCTCCTCCTCCTCCTCTTCCTCCTCCTCCTTCTCCTCCTTCCTCTCTTCCTCCCCTTCCTCCTCCTCCTCCTCCCCCCATTCTCCTCCTCCCCTCCACCTCCTCCCCCTTCTCTTCCTCCTCTTCTCCTCCTCCTCCTCTTCTCCTCCTCCTCCTCTTCCTCTCCTTCCTCCTCCTCCTCCCCCTCCTCCTCCCCCATTCTCCTCCTCCCCTCCTCCTCCTCCCCCTTCTCTTCCTCCTCTTCCTCCTCCTCCCCCTCCCTCTCCCCTTCTCCTCCTCCTCCTCTTCCTCCTCTTCCTTCCCCTCCCCCTTACCCCCCTCCTCCTCCTTCTCCTCTTCCTCCTTCTCCTCCTCCCCCTCTCCAGAGGCTTGACTGTTTCCAAAATTCCAAACACACAGCCATGGAGACAAATAATCTGGATCAACCCCTTCTAGCAGGCATCGAATTATGAAAGATAATGTGGGAGACGCTCCCCTTCCCACGGAATTCCACAAGGAGTATAATGACCACCCACCTGTATCCTGGCCGTGTCCCAAGTGAAAATAGTCTGCACTCCAATCCGGGTCTGTGGGAGGCCACGGTCGGGCTCCCTTTATGCATCAGAGAGACTCAGGGTTCGTGGGTCGAGATCAGCTTTCAAATGCACATCCTGTTTAGGGGCTGTGAATGGGGAAATGATCGGGAAGAGGAGGAATATTCCAGAACCCCTCCAGTAGACACTTGTGATTAAGAACCCACAGCTGGGGGCTGGAGCGATAGCCCAGCGGGGAGGGCGTTTGCCTTGCACGTTGGTCAACCCGGGTTCGATTCCCAGCATCCCATAGGGTCCCCCGAGCACGGCCAGGAGTAATTCCTGAGAGCATGAACCAGGAGGAACCCCTGTGCATTGCTGGGTATGACCCAAAAAGCAAACAACAACCCCCCCCCCAAAAAAAGAACCCAAAGCTGGGTCATGCGGAAGCTCGTTTTCTAGTTGTTTGAGGAATGCCCACACTGTTTTCCAAAAAGGCTGGCCCAGTCGGCATTCCCGCCAGCAATAAAGGAGGGCTCCTCTCGCCCCACATCCACGCCAGCACTGCTTGTTCTTGTTCTTTTGGATGTGGGTCAGTCTCTGTGTTGTTATCTCATTGTTGTTCTGATTTCATCTCCCTGACAATTAGCGGTGTTGAGCATTCTTTCATGCGCCTTTGGGCCATTTGTGTTTCTTTTCCCCATCTTGTGATAGGGTTGGAGGTTTGTTTCTTATAAAGGTCTATCAGTGCCTTATGGGTCTTGGATCTTCACCCCTTATCTGATGGGTACTGGATGGATAAAGTTTTCCCATTCCATGGGTTCTCTCTGTGTTTTGGTCACTGTTTCTTTTGAGGCGCAGAAGCTTCTTGACTTAATGTGTTCCCACTTGTTCAACGTTGCATCCACTTGTTTGGTCAGTGGTGTTTCCTCTTTAAAGACGCCTTTGACTTCACTTCTGGGAATATATTCCCGAGGTGCAAACACACAGCAGAAATGACATCTGCACTTGTATGTTCATCGCAGCACTGTTTACAATGGCCAGAACCCGGAAACAACCCGAGCGCCTGAGAATCACTGTCATCCTGTTGGTCATCGATTGCCTCGAGCAGGCCCCAGTAACGTCTCTTTCGTCCTAGCCCTGAGATTTTAGAAAGTGCCACATTCGAGGCTCTTTCAGGGTCAGGAGAATGAGACCCATCATTGTGACTGGTCTTTGGCATATTGGGTACGCCACGGGGTGTTTGCCAGACTCTGCCGTGTGGGCAGGACACCCTTGGTAGCCTGCCAGGTTCTCCAGAGTAAGAACAAGATGATAAGATGTCGCGCACTTCTGGGAGCTGGGTTTTTGTAGTCTCTGGGTCTTGGCCATTGATGGGATTACACGACGCCGGGGACATTGGTGGGTGTAACGACTGGAAGATGGGGGATCTGGGTGGAGGAGGCCCCGTTTCCAAACTGAGCAGGCTCGGAGATCTACACCTCGGGTCCCATCTGAGAATAGACGACTGGTTAAAGAAACTGGTGCATCTACACAATGGAATACAATACAGTTATTAGAAAAATAAAGTCGTGAAATTTGCTTTATAAATAGATGGACGTGGAGAGTATCATGCTGAGTGAAGTCAGGAGGCAAACAGACATAGAATGACTGCACCCACCTGTGGGATTTGAGAGAGAGAGAGAGAGAGAGAGAGAGAGAGAGAGAGAGAGACCAACACCCAAGGACAGTAGAGACAAGGGCCAGGAAGATTGCTCCACGGTTGGAAGCCGTCCCATGCGCTGGGGGAGAAAGGATCACTGAGTCAGTGATGGCTGGAGGGATCGCTCAGAATGGGAGACATGTGCTGAGAGTCGACGAAGGACTGAACATGATGGCCTCTCAAGGTCAGGTATCAGCATCTCTCTGCTCCTCCCAGCAGGGAGAGAAGCGACCCCAGCCCAGAGGGTGTCTAGTCCCCACAGCGGAGCCTGGTGCTCTGGGCAGGGCAGCTGGGCTCTGACGTCCAGCGGTGAGCCTGGGAAACACACCCTCCACTTGGGTCGCTTTTGGCCAACTGGCCCATAGTCTGAGGTAACCCCAAGAGTGCCCTGGGAGGAGCCGTGTTAGCTGAGACCCGCAGCTCCACCTCGGGAGGGAGGCTGGGCCCACACACACCTCGGGCCCCGAACGCCCTCTGTCTCCCAGGAAGCTGGGATGGAGTGGGCACTGCCAACTCGGTGCTGGAACAGGGCGTCCCTGCACACGGCCCAGAGGAGACGGTGTCCCTGCACAGGGCCAGGCGGCCTCAGATGTGTGGCTCAGGAACAGTGGACGGGACCCCAGGGGAGCGCCGTGCGTCTGCTCCTCCCCTGAGGACAGTCGGTCCCTAGAGGAGACCCCCCACCCCCACCCCAGGACTCCTGGCCAGAGACTCACCTGCCCCCTGGCTCACAGTGGAGGGATGTCCTGGCGATTCCTGCCGCCTGCCCTTGTAAACTCTCTCGCTGTGTCTCTGCTTGTTGGCATGTGCTGGGCTGCCTACAGGTACACGCACGTGTGTGTTTATCTGTGTTTGTGTGTGCAGCTGTGAGCGTCTGTGTGTGTGTGTAGGGGGACACATGTGCAGAGGACTCGAACGTTCCGTGTAACTTTAGCTCTCTCGAACGTGCTGTTTCTTGTCACCGTTAATCTTTCTGGTTGCTCCCAACTTACGAGACTTACAGAGTCTCCACTGCCGCCAAAGCTCCCCCCGTGACTTGGTTCCTCTCTAATTACGCCGCATCATCCTGGGCTCCAGTCTACAATCTGGGACTCATGAGCTGAATGATCTCCCTGGCTCAATCAGTCAGTGTGAAACTTCCTAATCCAAGATTACTTGATTAATCTTTTCAGACTTTAATTCTAAGCCCTGAGTCCACTCCAGGAACCGAGATCTCATAGCCTTGGTGATGGGAAGCAGTCGCGGGACCAGCTCGGCAGGACGTGGGCGCTGGGCTCGTCCCCCAGACTGGACTTCCCGGGAGCTACTTCCAGTTTCAATCAGCCACTGGGGTTTCTGATTCTTGCATTATTTGATTGTCAATTTGAAAGATTTCCCTCTACCCCTGGGCAGATTCTTTCCTGATTCAGTCATTATTGCTATTTTACAGCGGTCGTGGGATTTTAGAAGAACCGTGGCTGGTATGGACTCGGAAAAGCTGTGCAGTGAGACAGGATGAAAAACGGAGCGGGGACTTGGGATTTACTTAACGAATTCAAGCAGCGTCAGGCTCTTCATTTGAATCTGTTTTTAATCATCTTTTCGTGATAAGAAAATCTGTTTATTATCCTTTGCATACTGATAGGACAACTTTGAGCTGTATGAACAATATGGATACTGTATTTTTAATTACACTAAATTTCATTTCGCTCGTCTTTGAATTGTGTCCCCGAATATTTGATTTTTCCGCAAGGATTTGACTCCAGGAAGGTTCCGGTGACTTCAGAAATGATTTCTCTGAACCCGAGTAGACGGCAAATAGGGTCATTTTGTTGGGACTGCTCCTTCGTCAAAGCCTGCTCCGAACTGACCTCCGTTTCCCACAGGCTCCGGTCGAACGCACAGTGTGGGGTGGGGGCCGCACCCCAGGGTGCCCCGACAACACCCCACATACCCACCTGCCGACTTCTCCTTCGGTTCAGTCTCCTGCTGAAACGCGGCTGTGCTCGGCATATGCAATGCGCCCTCTAACCCCCCACCCCACACACACACGCACACACACTCTCCACACACAGCTCACTCACACGCCACACTCACACATGGACACTCACATATTCACACGTGGAGTCGCACTTAAGTAAATACCACACTCACGCACATACATGCGCACCCATGCGCGCATGCAGTTACAGTTGAATACGTGCCACGTGAACGCACCCATGTGCACGTGTAGTCACACTTAAATAGACACCACAATCACACACATGCAGTTACCGTCGAATAAGCACCACATTAACATGCACACACATGCACACATGCAGTTAGTGTTGAATCTGTACCACAACCACACGCACACACACAGTTGAATAAGTACCACGTTAACACGCACACACATGCGTGTTACACAAGTGCACACGCGTAGTCACACTTAAATACACACCACACTCACACCCACACATGCACACGCACACGCAGGCAGTCACATTTAAATACATGCCACACTCACATGCACTCACACGCGCTCTGACCGGGGCAGCTTCTCCCCACAGGACTGAGGCAGGCGTGGGCCCGAAGGAGCAGCCGGCTCTCCAGCCTTCTGGGGTGGCCCAGGCCGGAACCTACAAAACCAGCCTCGGGCCCTGCACCAGCGACCGTGAATTCCTGTCTGCGCCGCTCGGCTCTTCGGAGGAGGCCGTCTCTGGTGGAGTCACTGCTGTAGGAGGCTCCGTCCGAGGGGGATTCACAGGGTGACTGAGGCTGTGTGAGGGGGGCATTCTCGGGGTTAAGGTGGCTCTTGAGAGCTGGACTCAGCCAGACTTTCTGCAAAGTGCTCTCCCTGTCTGCCCTCAGCAAGCCAGATCTGATTTTTCTGGCCTTCCCCACAGGCAGGCCTCAGCTCCCACACCCCCTCCCGTCCCAGATGCCCACGGCTCTGCGTCCAGGGGTCTGTGCGGACCCCAGGTCCACCCTCAGCCTCCCGCAGGCCCCACCCAGCGTGCTGTCCTGGGGTCGGGACCTTCTGCCCTTCATCCCGGCTGCCCACTCGCTCCCCTACAAGTTCCCGAGATACCGTCCTGTCGTGGCGAAAACGCTCGGTGGGCCCCTCATTGGCAAATCCTTCCCCGTCTGCGCTCTGACAGAGCCATTTAATTAGCGGTTTTACAGCCTCTTCTCCTCTCATTAAATTAATTAATAATTAAGTTCAAATATAGGCATCTTTAATGTCATAATTATATTTCAGTTTTATGGTCACTGGAGTTGAGCTCATTAGGGGAGACTCATAAATCGAGGCTGGCAAGCAGAGCCTCGATCCCGGGCCCACGCCGGCCCTCGCCGTCTCCGAGGTCTGAACAGCCCGGCCGTCTCGCAGACACGCGTGACTCACACGGTGCTCCTCGAGGGGGAGTCGGGGGGACGAGGCGGGGGACACGCGACGCCCAACGCCCAGGAGACCCCAAGTCTCCTTCCTCCGTGAGCAGCCCCGAGTGAGGGATTCTCTGCCGTGAACCCTCCCGTCCATTCTGAGGATGGATCCACCCCGGGCCCCTGGGCCAGCCACCCCCGTCTCACCGCGGACTGGTCGCGGTGCACCGAGCACGGTGCCAAGTTTCAGATCCCCAGTTGCGGAGAGACCCAGTCCACGCGCGAGGATGCAAACGCAGAGGAACTTTATGGCTAGTTTGAGCCAGTTCTAGCCCGAGCGAGGGTCCGATTCTCCTCCCACACGGTGGAGTCTTGACAAGAAGCCCGGCTCCAAATCACAAGCGGTTTATATCGGTTTCCGAGTGAAGAACAGTCGATAGACTGGTCTATTGTTAGCATCGGCCCTATTACAACGGTGGTCAGCACCTAGGCCTTGGCTAGCAACAGTTTCTAAGGAGGGTGCAGTGACCTTTCATGACCGGCCAGACCCAACTGCCCAATTCCTTATCTCGGCAAATGACTCAAGTGGGAGTTTACCAGAAACTCCAAGTCCTGCTCCAGGGAAACAGGAACCGAGGCCTTGCTGAGACTTAATGCCGGCTGCAGCCTCTCCTGGCATCAGTTTGGCCCTCACACAAGAAGGCAGCCCCGTCAGGCCCAGTGACCACGTCCTCCCGAAGGCTTCAAGACCTCCTCGGTCCGTCAGGCTGCGTCCTGCCCTGGTGGCCGCACACCCCTGGCCAGAGATGGAGAGAATTTGGCTCGGTCATTATCACTGATGAAAACAGTTTAGCTGAAGAGCAAAACAAAACTTCCCTTTGAAATTGTTCTGATTTAATTTTGTCCGCCTGCCTTCACAGAACCCAGGACAGTGCTAATTATTCTGTGACGGAGCTCCTCTTCCTAATGGAATTCATATGTAAATTCTAATTGCGTTCAGATGGGAGTGTTTGCGTTCCGGGCTCATCGCGGCAAGAACACAAACAGAATGGAACGGTTTGGAAATGAAAGCCCTCCGCGGCCTCTCTGACCCGGCTTTGATTTGCACTGCTCCGCGGTTCCCATCACCGGGGCGGGCGTCATCGCGTTTGAAGTTCCCGGTTTGAAACTGGAGTTGAGGGGGCTGAGATCTGTCTTTACACCTTGAAAGAGTTTGGAGCTATTTTGGAGGTGCCAATGACCTTCACTCTACTCGGGAAAGTTCCCCCGCTGAAAGCCTGATGGAGTTGGCGCTCGCTCGGGAAGGCAGTTGAGGACCTGTCGGAAGGAACTCTGCAGACGGCAGCCGGGAAGGTCTGCGGCCGCCTTTCCATCTGGCCGTCAAACCATCTGCAGTTCGAGGAGCAGCTCCGCGGATGGATGCATCATCTCAAAGACGAGGCCTGTGAAAACGTTTCTCGGGCTAAGCCCGCCCCAGCCGGACCCCAGCCCCAGGCACGTTGCGGGCGCTCCTGAGGGAAGGTGCCGGCTGCTCCCTCTGCTCTGAGCACACCCAGGAGGGCAGGGCATGCCCCCTCCCCGCGACCAAGACCACCGCACAAAGGCACTGGGTACTTGGTCCTTCTGGGTCGGCGGCCCTTTGTGCATGTGTGTGTGCATGTGTGTGTGTATCCCTTGCCTGTCTGTGTGCGTGTGTGTGTGTGCTCGTTTTCGACATGCATGGGCATGCATGTGTATACGTGTGTTGTATATACCTAAGTATGTGTGAGCATGTGTGTTCACCATGTTTATATGCACCTTGTGTGTACGAGCGTACATGTGCAGTTCGTAGGTGTCCACAACTTTGCGTGTATAGGCATACCCATGTGGGCTGGAGCGATAGCACAGCGGTAGGGCGTTTGCCTTGCACGCAGCCAACATGGCCGACCCGAGTTCGATTCCTCCGCCCCTCTCGGAGAGCCCGGCAAGCTACCGAGAGCATCTCGCCCACACAGCAAAGCCTGGCAAGCTACCCGCGACGTATTCAGTATGCCACACACAGTAACAACAAGTCTCACGATGGAGACATTACTGGGCCCGCTCGAGCAAATTGATGAACAACGGGAGGACAGTGACAGTGTTTTTGCATGTGTGCACATGTGCACAGCATATACTTGTGTATGCATGTGTGAAGACAAGTATGTGTGCTGTGTGCCTAAGTACACAATCATGTACACACTTGTGTAGTGTGTGCCTGTGTGCAAGTATCATGGTCACGGTCGTCCCATTATTCATCGATTTGCTTGAGCAGGCCCAGTAACGTCTCCATCGTGAGACTTGTTGTTACTGTGTTTGGCATATTGAATACGTCACGGGCAGCTTGCCAGGCTCTGCCGTGCAGGCGAGATACTCTCGGGAGCTTGCCGGGCTCTCCGAGAGGGGCGGAGGAATCGAACCCGGCTTGGCTGGGCTGGCTGCTCGCAAGGCAAACACCCTACCACTGTGCTATGTGCGTTGTATATGTGTATGTTATACAATGTGTATTCAGATATGTTAATGAGTGTGCCATGTCTATGCATGCAGGAGTGTGACTGGTTGAGCTCTGCACATGTGTGCAGTTGTATGTGTGCGTGCTGTGTCTGTGTGTACAGGGTGTGAATGGTTGGGTTATCATGTCTGTGCGGGTGCGGGTGTGAGTGTGCTGTGTAGAGGAGCCCAAGTGGCCTCAGTCATATTTTTGCACAGATGCTCAGGCAGATACAAGGAAAAGTGTGTGATATGCAGAGCTTTAATATATTGGTGCTGTGTATATGTCTGGATACATGCATGATGTACACATGTGTGCAGTCTTTACACATGAGTCTGCAGTGTGAATCTAGGTGCAATATCTCTGTGTGTGCTGTGTGCATTTGTGTCTGCGTGTGGAAGTGTGCATATGTACACGTATCTTTGCCATATACTTTGCACATGCATCAGTGTATATGGAATGCAGATTTATGTACATGAATGTGCTTGTGCCTCGTGTGAGCGCAAGATGTTTTCTTCTTACAGTGAGACTGAATTTCCTCTGATCTCCAATTCATATTTATTTCACGATCACGACCATCCGGTTATTCATCGATTGCCTTGAGCAGGCCCCAGTAACGTCTCTTTCATCCTAGCCCTGAGATTATATTCAAGGCTCTTTAGGAGAATGAGACCCATCATTGGCTACTGGTATTTGGCATATTGGGTACGCCACGGGGAGTTTGCCAGACTCTGCCCTGTGGGCAGGCTACATTTGGTAGCCTGCCAGGTTGTCCAAAGCAAGAATGAGATCATAAGATGTTGCGCGGCCACAAATATATAAATATCATATTTATATATTACATTTTAAACAAGATTTCCTGGGCTGGAGCAATAGCACAGAGGTAGGGCATTTGCCTTGCATGTGGCCGCCCCAGCCGACCCAAGTTCAATTCTTCCGCCCCTCTTGGAGAGCCCGGCAAGCTACCCGTGACGTATTCGATATGCCAAACACAGTAACAGCAAGTCTCATGATGGAGATGTTACTGGGCCCGATTGAGAAAATCGATGAACAACGGGAGCACAGTGCTACAGTGCTAAACAAGATTTTCCAATGTAACTATGTTTCCAATGTAACTTTAAAAATGGGATTTGGGGGCTGGAGCCATAGCACAGCGGGTAGGGCATTTGTCTTGCACGCCGCCTGACCCGGTTCGATTCCCAGCATCCCATAGGGTCCCCCGAGCATGGCCAGGAGTAATTCCTGAGTGCATGAGCCAGAAATGAGCCAGGAATAACCCCTGTGCATCGCAGGGTGTGACCCAAAAAGCAAAAAACAAAAACAAATGAAAATGGGATTTTTTTTTTAAATGAACAACCTGAGATTAATAGAAAAATGTTGAAGCACACCAAAGTGTGCCCTGGGCTTTGACCAGTCCCCGCAGCTCACCTGCCCGGTGCAAAGTCTACGCCTGGCTTCGTCTCTCGAACCCTCATTCGGCAGATATGGCTTGGTTGGGTTTTCACCTGGAGCTGCAGTTCCGTCTGAGTTTTTGTCCTCAGTTTCCCGCAAGGCGTGGCCCGGGGGCTTTGGGCTGGGGTCGCACTGTAGCCAGCCGCCCTTCCCCGCGTGGCCACCACACATGGGCTGACTCTGCAGTCTCCAGACATAATTAAACCCGCATCCAATATGCACACAAAGCCACGCACACATCATGCCAATGTTAGAGCTGTCCGAAACTATTTTCAATAATTGATTTGCCGTTTAATTGAACAGCATGACTGACTAACATAGCCCATTACTTTACTCATTAGTTAATTATCGAAGAAAGTAGGACGAGTCAATAAAACGGAAGGCTGTAAATTCCAATACTAATTAGCACCATTTCCTCCGAGACATATTTAAGGGCAGATTGGCTACCTGAGTGTCCTCGGACCAGGTGGGTGAAGGAGAAGGGAGAGGCGGGAAGGGGTGGGGAAGGGAGAGGCGGGGCGGGAAGCCGCAGCGAGCACTTGGGGGCTGCCGGGGAGGGAAGCCTGGGGGGCTTCACAGGCAGCGCCGGCCACACCCCTCTTTCTCAGGAACTGCGCCAACTTCTCTTGAAGTCGGGGCTCAGCCTTCTAACTGGGTTCCACCTTGGGCCTCGGGCATCAGCGGGTACGTGGTTCCAGCAGAACCTGGTTCTCCGGGCCCAGGAGGGGTCGGCTCTGGGCTTCCTGGGTCCCAGTGAGCGGGAGAAGCTGGCGACTGAGCCAGCCGCGGTGCCCGCTCCTGCAGTGCTCTCTTGCCCAACCCCCGGGCCGTACACAGCCTGAGCGCTCAGCCTTTCCCCCGGGGGGGGTCCCACAGGCCCACCAAGGGAGCAGGGACCCCACACCCGCCTTCCTCAGCTGCCAAGCCGGGGTCCTCCTTCACTTCCCTGGGTTCAACTCCCCCTCCAGCGTAAGCGGCTCCTCCTGCGTCCTGGGGGCACGGGGGGGCCCTCCCAAGCGGTCAGCTGCCAGGGGACCTGGCCGAGGGCACACTGGTTGGGACCGGGGAACTTGGAACGTGAATCCCGGGTGCCGGGCATGATGGGGTTGTGCGGGGTGCCCAGCAGGGAAGCCCTGCCTGGGCAGCCTCGCGGTGGGCCACTGGTCTCCGCTCACTTCCATCCCATCCTTTGCCCCCTCGAAGGTCACTCTGTGGGGGTCCCAGAAATAGCTGGGTGGCTCGAAAGCCAGCGACGAAGCTCGCGTGCACGAGAGCAGACCTGGTCGCCCGTGGCCTTGCGGCCAGCGGCTGTGATTGCCTGTGAATGCGCAATTCCACGATGTGCAGGGGGGGGCTCTGCACACGTGCATGTGCCGTGGGGACCCCCCATCAGGACATGCCCCCACAGCAGGAGACTGTGCTTGCTAAAGGGGCACAGACCTCCAGGAGTGCGGGGCCGTGTGTGCAAACGTCAGAGCTGGGTCGAACCTGGCTAGAGTGTGAGTGCGTGGCCAGGCCTGGGCATGGCACCCACACTCACAACTCCTGAGGGGTACAGGAGGAGACCCAAACGCTAACAACGTCTCCTTCGTCTGCGCATGCAGTGCCAATGATGTCCCCTCCTTCTGCGTGTGCAGTGCCAGCAACATCCTTCCATCTGCAGTGCCAGTGACACCCCCTCCATCTGCACATGCAGTGCCAGCGATGTTCCCTCTGTCTGCACATGCAGTGCCAGACCGCCCCCTCTGTCTGTGTGTGCAGTGCCAGCAACATCCTTCCATCTGCATGTGCAGTGCCAGTGATGTCCCCTCCGTCTGTGCATGCAGTGCCAGCGACATCCCCTCCATCTGCTTGTGCAGTGCCAGCAACGTCCCCTCTGTCAGCGTGCACAGTGTCAGTGATGTCCCCTCTGTCTGTATGTGCAGTGCCAGCAACATCCTTCCATCTGAGCGTGCAGTACTAGCGACGTCCCCTCCGTCTGCGTGTGCAGTGCCAGCAATGTCCCCTCCGTCTACGTGTGCAGTGCCAGTGATATCCCCTCTGTCTGCGTGTGCAGTGCCAGTGATGTCCCCTATGTCTGCACATGCAGTGCCAGCGATGTCCCCTTCATCTGTGTGTGCAGTGCCAGCAACATCCCTCCGTCTGTGTGTGCAGTGCCGGTGATGTCCCCTCTGTCTGCACATGCAGTGCCAGCGACGTCCCCTCTGTCTGCGTGTGCAGTGACAGTGACCTCCCTGTTGCATGCGTGTGCAGTGACAGCAACATCCCCTTCATCTGCGTGTGCAGTGACACGATGCCTGCCGACGCTCGGGGGCGGAGCGTGACTGTCCCCGGCCGCTCAAACAGCCCAGCCTGGAGCCGTCGCAGCTATTATTAACCTAGATTATAAGTAACCAAACGGGCTCGATACTCCGAGAGTCGGTTAATTAAAGGCGGGCTCTGCCGAAAGGCACCTGCGGTCTCCGGCGCCCTTCCTGCCGGGGTCCCTCCCCGGGCAGGGAGCCGAGACCCACGGGGTAGCTGCCCGCACACCCTGGGCTCTGGGCTGGGTCTGGTCCTGCCTTGCGGGGCCCGGACCCTCTCCTGCATCCTTCCTTCCCCCCAGGTGTCCTCCCGGCGGACCCCACCGCCAGCCCTCCTAGCCTGCCTGCCGCACAGCCCTGCTGGGTCCAGAAGAACCAGGTCAGAACTGGGCTCAGAAGACAACGGGGTGCTGGCAGCTGCATGGGGGGGGGGTGTCGTGGGCTCGTGGGGCCTTGGGTCTGCGCCAGAGACAACGCCGAGAAGAGCTGGAGAGTGAAGAGCACTGATCTGCGAGCCCGCCGCTGGGCTCTGACCTGCCCCGCACTCGCGCCCCGAGCTCTGAGCCCAGTGCTCTTAGAAGCCCGTAGCTCTCCTCTGGGCCTCTGCTCCTGCAGGACCCAGCACGAGCTTCCTGTCACATTCTTCGAGGCTCATGGCTGCTGGCTCTGCGGGCGGGGGGACCCGGCTGCAGGGTGACGGCCCCCAGGACCTGGGAAGAGGCTCTTGGTAGGAGGCTCCCCGTGCACTGGGGAGACCCGGCTCCATCCCAGAGGGCCTGGAGGAAGAGCAGCAGCGGGAGCCTGAGCAGCAGTTGGGAGGGGCCGGTGCAGACGCTCCCCCTCAGGGACCCCCGACGCCAGCACAGCGTGGACTGGACGGGGGTGGGTCATCGAAGAGTCAAGTACAACGGAGTGATCGAGCGGCTCTCGGGGAGAGTCCCGCCTTCCACAAGCACGAACACGAGTGAAAATCCATCAACAGGAAAATAAGTATGAAAAATACAAAGT
This sequence comes from Sorex fumeus, assembly GCF_029834395.1. Lineage (NCBI taxonomy): Eukaryota > Metazoa > Chordata > Mammalia > Eulipotyphla > Soricidae > Sorex > Sorex fumeus. The sequence goes on from NW_026606275.1 coordinate 1,312,686, forward strand.
GCCGTTATAAGGATGGAGGCGGGAGCATTTTTTTTATGTGATTTAGAAAGACACACACTAATAAAATGCCAGCAAAATGCCGATGGATCTTGGCGTCTTTAGATTAAAAAATTTTCAGATTGCACACACTTTGAAATATAATTCTCTGATACATATTATTAAACTACTGTGGTTCTAATGTCCTAAGACTTATTATTAAAGCATAAGTAATGAACCCTTAAACGAGTTTCGTAATGGACCCCAAATCTGAGTGCGAAAGGAGAACCCACAACCTATCAGAGCTGGCACCAGGACCAAGCCGGAAGCGCAATTCTCTCTTCAGGCTGGTTTTCTAAGGGCTGCGACCAGCTCAGCTCCTCCCGGGTTATGTGGGCGGTTTTACCACCTTGCTGGGAATCAGGCCTCAGGTGCTCATGAAGGAAGGCTGAACTTTAAAGGCGGAACATGGGGTGGGATCATTTCATGAAAAGCTCCTGGTTCAAATGGTGAAAATAATGATAATAATTTTAGCAAAAACACTTGAAAAATGCAACCCCTTTAATAAGCATTTCAGAAGAACGTGGGCTAAAACCAACCCGGAGAAGCCAAAGTAAACGACTTTTCCACTATTAAATGTTCCTTTGGTCCGGTGGAGCCTTTGGCCCGGTGAACCGGCTCCTTTCGGACTGTCCAGGCTCCTGGGATGCAAGCAGGAAGAAACAGGACCAAGCCCGTCCCACTAGAAACCTCCCGCGTGGGCTCAGGGTCAAGGATACGCCTGTGGACACCACCAAAGGTCACTGGCCACAGGAACCTTTGGCTCTCAAAACCAAGTCTTCTTGGGGCTGGAGAGATAGCACAGCAGGGAGGGCATTTGCCTTGCATGTGGCTGACCCGGGTTCGATTCCCAGCATCCCATAGGGTCCCCCGACCACAGCCAGGAGTAATTCCTGAGTGCAGAGCCAGGAGGAACCCCTGTGCAACGGCGGGGGTGGGGGGGGTGACCCAAAAAGAAACAAAAAGCAAAGTCTTCTTAGAAGAAGGAGGGGCAGGAGAATGAAGTGGAAGAAGAGGAAGAGGAGGAGGAGGAAGAGGAAGAGGAGGAGGAGGAGGAGGAGAAGGAGGAGGAGGAGGAAGAGGAGGAGGAGGAGAAAGAAGAGGAGGAGGAGGAGGAAGAGGAGAAGGAGGAGGAGGAGGAAGAGGAGAAGGAGGAGGAGGAGAGGAGGAGGAGGAGGAGAAGAAGGAGGAGGAGGAGGAAGAGGAGGAGGAGAAGGAGGAGGAGGAGGAGGAGGAAGATCAAACTCACTACACGCTCATTGCCTGATGACCCCATCAGACTGACTCAGCGAAAACGTTTTAGCAATTCAGTTCTGCCTTTACCAGGATGAACGTGGCGCCCAGCAGGGAGGAATGACTTAGAAGCAGCGCCCGTATCTACTTTTACTGTGGATATTTCTAGAGTAGGAAAATGGGAAAGTCCGTGAAGATGAATAAGGCGTAGAAATAACTTTAACAAACCGTCTGAATTTGAAGGGGAGCTTCATTCACTGTCTACTGCCTCTGCTCACATTCCGAGCGGGCATTCGGGCATTCGGGGCTCAAGAAGTGAAACTCCTTTTGTTTCTAAGTCTGTGCCTCACTGAAAGTGTTAGTTCTTAGGTTGCAACACTGTAGCACTGTTCTCACCTTCCTTCATGGATTTGCTCTAGCGGGCACCAGTAACGTCTCCAATGTGGGACTTGTTGTTACTGTTTTTGGCATATCGAATATGCCAGGGGAGCTTGTCGGCTCTGCCCTGCGGGATACTCTCGGTAGCTTGCCAGCCTCTCCAAGAGGGACGGAAGAATCGAGCCCGGTTGGTTGCATGCAAGGCAAACGCCCTACCTGCTTATCTCTCTCATGTAACTGTGAGGAAAGGACAAACTGGAAAGACTGTGAGCCCCCAAACACTGCCACAAGTTAATAAAAATTGCGGAAGCCTGATTCATGATAAATTATGTATTTGGAGCATAATTCCACAAGTAATTCAAAAAGGCCGGGGGTGGCGCATTCGCGGCCGTGCGGCTCCGGGAGCTGGTTTTTATGGTCTCTGAGTCTTGGCCGTTGATGGGATTACACGGCGCCAGGGGGCCAGTTGGTGGAATTTGGAGGACTGGGTGGAGGATGCTCGGCCCCAATCCGAGTCGGCTTGGAGATCTCGGCCCCGGAACCCGCGTGGCTTTGTCCCTCTGCCAGTACCTTCATGTGTGCGGAGAGTGGTCTCAGCATGGTGGTGGCTGGTCCTGGGGGTCTTTGGCTGCCGGAGCTCTGTTTGGGGTGGGGAGGAAAGCTCAACCCGTTCCTCTCCAAGGGGCCCCGGCGAGGACAGCCAGGAGCGGGGGCATCTTATTATGACATCTTATTATTTGATTCCTACTTTGGACAAACTGGCAGGCTACCAAATGTAGCCTGCCCACACGGCAGAGTCTGGCAAACTCCCCGTGGCGTACCCAATATGCCAAATACCAGTAACAGTGCTGGGTCTCATTCTCCTAAAGAGCCTTGAATATAATCTCAGGGCTAGGATGAAGGAGACGTTACTGGGGCCTGCTCGAGGCAATCGACGAATAACAGGATGATTTGTGATTTGTGATTCAAAAAGAGCTCACGGATTGCCATTCCTGCTCAACCAAATCAGTCTCTTCACTGATTTTGGAAAAATCCAAAAGAGTGTATTTTGAAGGCTGCTTAAGTCAAATCGATGAGAAGACTGGAATTATGTTTTTCTTCCCCTTGAATAGCTAAGCCAAAATTTTCTACTCTGCTTGTTTTGAATCGCAGGATTGAGTAGCATGAACTCTGTCCACAAGGCTAGGTAGCATCACCCCAGGTGTTCCTGAGCTACTTGGGGACAGATCTAAAGCCCGTGTCCAGGCACCTATGACCCCCCTCCCCCATATACCCCAGCCTTAGAGCCCTGCGGTCTGATTTTAGTCTCTGAGTTTGTTTAAATGGAATTCCTTTTTTAAATTTATCTTAGCAATTTTATTTATTTAATTATTTATTTTTGAATTCTCGGGAGATACCTGGTCACAAAGTTGTTCATGATCGAGTTCATTCATAGTGTCCCAGCACCCATCCCCCCACCTGGGCACCCTTCTCACCACCCATATCTCCAGGTTCCCTCCCACCACCCCCACCCCAGCCTGCCTCTCTTTGTCTCTTCCCTCCTCTCTCTCTCTCTCTCTCTCTCTCTCTCTCTCTCTCTCTCTCTCTCTCTCTCTCTCCTTTTGGGCTTAAGGGTTTGCCTCTAAGTCAAGTAACATTTGTTCCTGTCTTCCCTTCTAGTTACCTTGGCACGATGCTCTCAAGGGTCACCAGTGATGTCACACGTAGCAGAGTCTTATTTCTCTGTACGGCTGAAGGATATTCTACTGTGCAGGGTAACGGCGAATCCGTTTATCCGTCCATGCGATGATCCACCCGGTTGCTTCTACCACGGGAGTTCCCACCATTTGGGCTGTTGAGAATAACTGAGAACATTGACACCCAAGTAACCTTTGGCTGTCTTTGGGGACCCCTTAAAGTCTCTGGATTAAAGAGTAGCCGAATGTTCGCCTTCAGGAGAGACTACCAAGCCGTTTTCCACAATGGCTGGACTAGGTTCCACCCCGCCAGTGATACACCAGCCTTCTCATTCCTCTTCTCCGCCAAGACTTGCTGTTCTACTCTGCCCCACACCCTACTGGGTCTGATGTCGTACCGTCTTGTGTCTTTGATTTATTCTCCTAATGTTCGACGATTCCAAATAGCTCTTGCATGCTTACTTGCCATTTGTTTCTTCTTTGTGAAAAAAAAATCCATGCTAAGAGTGTTTCCCATGTTTATTTAAAAAAAAAAAACTTTTGTTGATGACTTACGGGAATCATTTATAGATCTGAGTTCGGAAACTTACCAAGCATGTATCCACAAATATCTTACGTCATACTCCAGATCATCTTATTATTGACTTGGGGACGACGTGATTTTTTAGAGTGAAATCATCTTTCAAGTCATTTGACTCGAGGAATCTTCTCATTTTGCAAAGCAGTGTTGAGTATAATTACCTTCTTTTTAAGGAATTCTACATTTTGTTCGATTGAACAGATCATTGTTAAATGTGTTCATCCCAGGAAATAAGAACACAAAGATAAAAATAAACCCAATCTCTGCCTTGAAGCTATTTCAGAGTCTCGGAGTGACACAGAGACATCAACAAATAACTTACTTGACGGACGCAATACTGAGCATAGCGGATTTTGTAGGGCAGCTCACGCTGGCAGAAAGTGACCTACATCTCTGTAAGATCAAGAGCGGGTCGCCAGGCTGCAGGAAGAAGGAGCGCGGGTGTTTGGGAAGACCAGAACTCGCAGTGCAATGGGCGTTCAGCTGATCTCCAATTGAGATGCGCTAATTTCCTCATCTGTAAAAGTGGGGTATTGATTCCTCCTCTCACCTCGTGCAGTTATCATGTGAGATCAAACGAGATAACAGATGTGGGCCCACGCTGGGGATTGGAAGGTGCTATGCAAATGCAGGGCCTATTATTATCATGGAGTCTTGTGCACCAATTAGTTTGCATCATAATAGTCGGTAATAATCATTAAACGGCGTCGTTAAGAGCAGAGTCATGCCTCTGAGATTATCGGCAGCCGCGCGTCTGTGCACACAGCACACCTGTACCTGGAGGTGCGCCGCTTGTCTGCGTGTTTGATCTTCCCTCGGCCACACGTCCCTCTCGGCCCAAGGCCAGCCCAGCCGCTCTCCTCCTCTGCACCCCAAACATTCCCACTGCAGCGCGGTGGAAGTGAGCCGCCTAGCATTGTCGGGCTGAGTTGTAAGGGTCCTCCTTTAGAAGCCGGCCTTCCGGCCTCGGCGACCTTTAATCGGCTGTCCCTGGAGCGGCCCTGTCTGCTCCTGCATGTTCTCTGCCAGTGTTGGTGCCCTTCAGAGCTTCCCTGATAAACACAGGGCACTTTGGATAGTCAACCTGAGGCAGAAAATCCTAGCATCGCTGCCTTCCGGGAAGAAGCGTCCCTTAACGGCGCCATGAAACGCCTCGAAGCTAAAACCCGAGTGTGGACCAGAGAAGGGGGTGACCTGAACAGAGGAGATGAAAACACAGGAATAGGGGGCAGCCACACGCTGTCGAAAAGAGGCAGAAAGAGAGGAGAGAGGAAAGAGAAGAGGAAGAGGGAGGGTGAGGTGGGCCGGGATGAGATGGGCAAAGCTGGTACTGAGACAAGACGAGGTCGTCGGGGAAAGTGTGTTGGCTTCGGACTCGGGCTGGAAGGAGGAAAACCCACAGAGTGTTCCCAGCTGCTGCCTAAGGTGGACCGTGTCCAGGGGATGAAGAGAGCCGGTAAGATCATTCAGAAGCGCTAGAATCGCAAGGGAAGGGTAATGCCCGAGTTCTCATTTCACGATTGTTGCTGTTCCTGGCAGGTCACCAGCCTGCCCGTGGAGACCCAAGGGTCCGCACGGTGTGTCCAGGGCCAAATCAATATCTACCCTGCTGGGCAACAGAGATGGATGAAAGGAAAGAATGCGGCCACCAGGCTGGTTGGTGACCAGAGGCCATTTATTCGAGTCTCCCAGAGTTAGTTGTAGAGACATCAGGAAGGGGTGGGGGCAGCAGTTACACCTAGGTGTGGTTGAACCTTGTCAAGGACAATCAACAGATGCTCTTCGAGGAGGTTAGCCGGGACAAAATCCTATCCAAGTGCTCAGCACTCCAGATTCCTGCTAGGAGATCTACCCAAGGGTGGAATCCCATCTCAGGATTCTCCTTTCCTTGGCTAGAAAAATGTTGAAGCAATCATCTTAAATTTACTTCTTAATAATATTTCTAGTCATTTTGTATGGACACAGTGAGAGGTGTATTAAGCCTAAAGGGTGACTCTCCTGAGGACTTCTTGCTATATATCCCAGACCACAGTCTTCAGGCCAGGCTGATCTTTGCTATGCAAGTGGACAGCACTCTGAGGTCAGGGCCATAGAGAGAATTCTTTCCACGTGAATCCCTTGCTTAAAAATCAAAAACACTATGGGACCAAAAGGTGGTGACATCGGCCCAATGCATCACTCTTCAACAGAAGACCTGCCCTCAGTGAGAACACAGTACCCTTCTGAGTAAATCAGGTGGCAATAACAGGAAGACCCCCTTCCCCCCATCCCACCACGCTGGGAGCTGTTTGTAGGGGAGCTGGGCAAAGGAAGATTTAATTAATGTGTAATTGGAGTCCTTTATTTAAAAAAAAATAGGTAAGTTAAAAAAAAGCTATTATATCATAACTCTAGAAAATTCTACTGATTAAATACGTGGAAACACTTTCTAAGATGCTGCTATTTGTACAGTCTGGGCACATTTGATTATCAAAAACTTCTACAAAATCAGAATTCAGTGCAAACTGGCCAAATAATTGACAAGTACAGGAGATTTCTCCCGGCATCGGATTTTTGCGAAAACAATCTCTGGCGGGAAGTGCAGGCTGAGAAGCACCAAGAACGCCCCCCTCACTGCAGGGGCCTGGAGCAGAATCTCTCTTGGCTGCAGACACTGGCGGTTGCCTCCTCCCAGGGAGGAGACCCGGCGGGAAACGGGGCTTGGTGTGGGCCAATTTCAGCTCTCGGCTCTGTCACGGCCGTCTGTCCTCTTCCCTCAGCCCAGGAGACAACGGGACCTTCTGACACGTGTCCTGCAGGTGCTTCCCTGGAGGTCACCTGCACCGACACAAAACTACACAGAAACCCGTGGACTGCCAGGCACGGCATCTTCACTCACACCTACAATATATTGATAAGATATCGGTGCCCATAAGTTGACAGTTGGTCAATAAAATGATAGGCTACATCAAAGGGATCTTTGCGTTCTTAGAAACAAATGCAGTGAAGGAAGAAGGGAAGGAGAGAAAGAATGTGGGTTGGAGTCCAATTAGGAAGCATTTCGTGAACTTTTTAATAAACGAAGTCTCAAAGTGTAAATGAGAACGTGCCGCTGTCTGTGTTTTGTGAATGAAAGTGCGGGGCCAATGAACGAGTTAAACTGTTGAGAATGAAGAGGAAAGTTGAACTTGGGAACAGAAAATGCTAGAGTCGTGTTTCAAATGTTGTTGTTCTAAATCATTTTCACCTTTTGTATTCATTTATCTGTTCCATCAAGGCAAGTAAGGGAAAAGCCCTAATCTGAAATGCAAGCCCAGGAAAAACGTCTTGATTTAACCGAAGAGCCGACTCGTGCTGAAGAAGGGTCGAAACGCTTGCAAGTAGGTTTCCAACAAAATCTTTGATCATGCACGCAAGAATGGAACTATCATTCCTGTATCTTGAAGCAAAGCCTTTGTGTTTTCAGTTCTGGGTGGGCAATTCTAAGAAGCTGCTTCTCGCGCCGAGATAAAGGATATCATCCCGGGGACGAGGTGGGAAGTCAGAGAGAGTTCCGTGCTGCTGGGTTGGAATCAGAGTCACGAGAATAGAATTACGTTCACTTATTTCTAAGTGGATAGATCGGTGCCTGAGTGCGTGTGTGGATAGAGAGGCAGGCAGACAGACAGACAGACAGCATCGTGCCCTTCCCCACCTCCTACTCAGCTTCCTTAGCGTGGGCCGGTGGGTCGGTGGAAGGCCGAGCTTAAAGATTCTGTCGTGCCTGGGTTTCGGATCCCCAGTCGCGGAGAGACGGAGTCCACACACGATAATGCAAAAGCAAAGGGACTTTCTTGCCAGCTTGAGCTAGGGTTCAAGTCTCGTCCAATGCAGTGGGGCCTTGGCAAGGACTCCGGCCCCAGATCACAGCGGTTTCTATAGGTCTCGGTGTTGAGAAGCGGCTTAACTACTACTGGACTGTTTTTAGCCCTGGCCCTATGGCGACAGTGGTCAGCAGTTAGACAACAGTTTCCGGTAACAGTAAGTTTCCAAGGAGGGGACAGTGACCCCTCACGACCAACCAGACCCAACTGCCCAGTTGCTTATTTGGGTAAGTTACTCACTCACCTGGGAGTTTACCAGGAACTGCAAGTCCCGTCTCGGGGAATAAAACCCGAGGCCAAGTCGAAGCTTCAGAGTAGCTGTAGCCTGTCACAGTGTTACTCTCGCCCTCACAACCCTCACAACCCCAGCATGGCTGTCCCGTCCCCCTGTCCTCTCTCTGACACGTCTGTTTGCCCCAAACTCTCCCCCACCTTGCCCCTGAGAGATCGCCAGATCACTGCCCTCACCCGAGTCTCTCTCCGTTACTCATGCAGTACCTCACACAGTTCTGCAGGAACCCGTGTTCCAGAACATTCTGGACAAACGCTGGCACCTTCTTTGCCCCTGGGATCTTGTCTCTCCAGTTGTGGCCTCCGGGCGCTGCCGGGTCCCTCCTGTGAGGTGATGCTCGTGTGGTCCCGACTTCCGGGGATTGTCCTTGGTGGGAGGGTGAGTCTGGCCCCAGCGGAGTCCTGAGGAGAGGCGACCCCTTGGCCTGGCTCCTCACTGCAGGGCCAAGGCGCAGAGTCTGGCCGGTGTTTCACACCTGCAGGTTGTGAGGCTGGAGAATGGGCCGCAAAGCACTGAGGAAGAAATAAAAAGAGAGGCGAAAAAAAAAAACATTATTTGTAATAGTAGTCTGTACTATTATTTCTCAGTTTTAGAAAATGAAAATCGCATTGTTATCAAATTTGAAAATAGCCAGAAACTGGTTGGTGACCAGAAGCACACGAAGGAGAACGCCTGGGACCTTGGAGGGACTCGGATCCAGAAGGCGAGACCCGCGCCTGCTTCTTGGCCGGAACAGGAGACGGGGCTGGGCTGTTCACTTTGATGACCCACTTGATTTCTCAGAGTTTTTTGTTTTTGTGGGTTTTTTAATTTATTTATTGAATCATCGAGAGATGCTAAGCTGCCCGTCGTTGGGTAGTTGGGCTTCAGCCCTACAGTGCTCCAGCCCCGGCCTCCACCATGTCCATCCCCACTGCCAAGGTCCCCAGGGTCCTGCCCGCCACCTCCCAACCTCCACCCTCACAGCCCACCTCCATGGAAGGCCCCTCTCTCTCTCTCCCTCCCTCCCTCTCCCTCTCTCCCTCTCTCTGTCTCCCTCTCTGTCTCCCTCTCTCCCTCTCTCTTTTCCTCTTTTTCCCTCTCTCTCTCCCTCTGTCTCTCCCTCTGTCTCTCCCTCTTTCTCTCTTTCTCCCACTCTCTCTCCCTCCGTCTCTCTCTCTTTCTCTCTCTTTCTCTCTCTCTCCCTCTCCCTCTCTTTCTCCCTCTCTCTCTCCCTCCGTCTCTCTCTCCCCCCCCTCCTCTTGTGCACTAGGGTTTGCAGTACAGGAACTAAGAGATTTCTCTGACTTTTAAACTTAGCCAAAGTCTTGGTTTTTGACGGGAAAGATCTTCTTACACAGATATTCGAATAACGGCCCTCACGCAGGATAATCAAGCTGCTTCTCACCCAACGGAGGGGACAGTGCAGCCTCTGGCGTCCCTCATGGCCCGTGGGGCTCTTCACTCCCGACCAGAGCGACGTCGGGAGACCAGGTGACCAGGTGGCCCCTCTCACGAGGATGAGGAGGGGCTGGCACCCCCCTCGGAGGCGCTTTAATCAGGAGGTGAACGTCAAGAGCCTCAGTTTCAGAAAACGAATGACTGAAAGGTTTGAACTCCCTTCCGTATTGATCAGACTGAATTGAATATTGCTTCCTAGTGGATGTCAGCTGCAATCAGAAATTCTGCTTTTCTTCCTGGAGTTTTATTCTTATTTTCTGATATTAATATTTTTATTTTATTGGATTACCATGAGATAGAGGATTACAAAGCTGTTCCTGATTGGGTCCCACCATTTTTATTCTATTTTATTTTAAGTGGCAGGATTTATACTACTATCAGACTATTTAATAGGCTGATGTAATGCTATTAATCATGCGTCCCTTGTTCCAACCCCACTCCCAGAGCCCCTTCCCTCACCTGTCCCAATGTAAGCTCAGTTTCATAGAGGAAATCTTCAGTTCCAATAACGTTTTGCCTTCTTCCTTTTCTCACCCCACATGTGAGAGACGCTTTTCATTGTGGAGGTGGTAAACCCCACCCACATACAGACGTGTAGAGCTAATCGCCTGACATTCCACAAAATCGCAAATCAGTGACAGCTGGATTTTTTTTTCAAAAACTTTCTTTTTTAAATGAATAAGAAATAATTCTGTGCTGATGCATTTTAGAATTTACAGAAACTAGATAAATCTTACAACCGTAGATTTCAGTGAGAGTGAAGAGAATTAAGAAATATCAAGGGAATAACATAGACCATAAAAATATTAGCGAGTCAGGATGGCCGAGTGGTCTAAGGCGCTGCGCTCAGGTCTCAGTCTCCCCTGGAGGCGTGGGTCCGAATCCCACTCCTGACAGCAAGCTTCTTTGAAACTGTGTATCTCACTGTGGTTCAATGAAAAAAATAAAATATTTTAAAAATAAAAAAATATATATAAAAGTGTGTTTGTCTTTAAAAAGGGGGGATATTGACTTTATGTGAGAAAATACTATGTCATCATACTGCTTAGTACCTGCATTAGTAAGTAAAAGGTTGTACTAAGGATCTCTGGGTGTAAAAGCAACACCCAAACACCCACCGGAGAGAGCGCCCAGGACCACTGAGCTGCTGCCCAATCCAGAGCCTGTCTGTGTCCTTCCCCCCAGTGGTCCCCTCAGTGCCTGGGCCCTCCCACCGGCCCCTCTGGGTGGCTGCCCAAACGCAGGGGCTTCTCGTATTTGAGAGGCTCGAGGACCCGCGACTTCCCGGGATCCCGAGATACAGGCTCAGCTCGGTGCTCACAGCAGCGCACGAGCCTCTTGGACCGAGGGTGTTTGAGAATCGTGAAATAAGACGACGGGAGCAGAGACTCGTCCCTGGTCCTCATGTCTCCATGGCTCCGTCTCTAGCTGCTGTAGCATCTCTCCAAGAAGGAAAAATAAAGCAGTCTCGGGGACTATATCTCTATTTCTTTACCTTTTTTTTCTTTTTGGGTCACACCCAGCGATGCTCAGGGGTTCCTCCCGGCTCTGCACTCAGGAATTACTCCTGGCGGTGCTCAGGGGACCATGTGGGATGCTGGGAATCGAACCCATGTCGACCACGTGCAAGGCAAATCCCCCCCCCCCCGCCCTCTGTGCTATTGCTCCAGCCCCACAGGGACTATTTCCCTTTCTTTCTTTCTTTCTTTCTTTCTTTCTTTCTTTCTTTTTTTTATTTTATTGAATCACCGTGAGACAGTTACAAGCTTTCATGTTTGGGTTACAGTCACACAATGATCAAACATCCACCCCTCCCCCAGTGCCCATCCCTCACCACCAATATTCCCAGTATAACCCCCCTTTTCCACCCTCCCTCTGCCTCCATGGCAGACACGATTCCCCATAGTCTCTCTCTACTTTTGGGCATTATGGTTTGCAACACAGACCCTGAGAGGTTCTCACGTTTGGCCTTTATCCACTTTCTGCACACATCTCCCATCCCGACCGGTTCCTCCCTCCATCTTTTTCTTAGCGATCCCTTCTCTACCCCAGCTGCCTTCTCCCCTTTGCTCACGAGGCAGGCTTCCAGCTAGGGAGCAATCTTCCTGTCCTGTGTATCTGCTGTCCTTAGGCGTCAGCCTCATCTTATGTTGTTTCATACTCCACAAATGAGTGCCGTCCTTCTATGTCTGTCCCTCTCTTTCTGACTCATTTTACTTAGCATGATACTCTCCATGTCCATCCATTTCTAAGCAAAGCTCATGACTTCATCCCTCCCACAGGGACTATTTCTAAACCCACTTTGCTTCTTGCAGGTGGGGAAGGCGAGTCTGCACGTTTCTGTGAAGTCTCTGGACAGACTCCAGAACAGACAGCCGACCGGCAGGGCATCCGGTGCCAGGCCTGAGGGCTGAGCTTGAAGGCTCCTGTCGGGGCGGCCGGCGATGCTTCCTGAGCCGGGGGCCCACGGGGCAGCGCGGACTTCTTGCTTCCTCCTGAACCCAGGCCCTCAGAGCCGGCCGACTTCGTGCCGCCGACTCCATCCTGCTGAGGGTTCTTGCCGTGAGCGAGGGCTGGAGGGTTTTCTGCTCGGTGCTTCCGCTTTCCCATAGGAGGGCTTCCCTTTCTGGTTTGTTCGTCCAGGCTCCCGCTGCTCCCGAGGGTGCCCAGGGCTCCTCCCGGCCAGCTCAGGGTGCTGCCGGCCGTGCAAGGTCCCTGTGCCGTGTGGGTAATTCTGCACTGACTTTACATGCTCTCAAGCACGAGCACTAAACCGTCCCCAAGATTCCCGGGTGCTGCTCGTTTTGCTGAGATGGGCCCCTCAGTGTATGAAGAATTTGGTGTCCTTCAAACATCCGTCTGGGGAAAAATTTCCCTGGCTCTGCTTTGACTCAAATCCTATTCTTTGGAAGCTGCACATTAATCAAGCCAGTTGAAAATCCTGCTTTTATACGAAAGCTACTTCAAGGATCATAAAACTGTCAATGTTTTATATTGTATTATCATCCCAGAATGGCGCTCTTGAAACTTAAAGCCAAAGACGACAAAGTTTGGGAAGAACTTTTGAAAAATTGAAAACGTGGTAGGGGCTACTTCGTCTCCAGCCTACTGTTATTCTGTAGGTTTTTTGACTTAGAAAAGAAGAGGAATATGAGGAAAGCAAATACAAGCCTCCCCCTCCCCAAGGTCAACAGAGCTGAAGAAGAGACAAGAGCAACGTTTTTATTCTTTGCAAGTTTTTCTGTATGTCACAGAATCACAGAAAGTTCAAAAGGAGTGTGAAAAATTGCCAAAGGGTTGTACAAGAATACTGCTTTCTCATGTGGCCCATAAAATTAGTCTTTAATGAAAAGAAATTTAATATCTGAAACCAAGGGTTTTCTTATTATACTCAGAGAAGAAAAGATGATTCTGCCGGAAGAAAAAAAAATCCCCAGAAATAAACTAGTATTCTGTAAGATATTTACCACAGAACTAACAAATATTAGAAATAGCAAACTGTTTGATGCATAACCAGAAAAAAAAACTCTGATTAAATAGTGGTATATCTGTGTTAAAATATTAAATAAAATTTCACAATCACAATCATAAAGGTAAAGGTAAAGGCCCTCCCGTTGATCGTCGATTTGCTCGAGCGGGCCCAGTAACGTCTCCATTGGAGATTTTGTTGTTACTGTGTCTGGCATATCGAATACTCTCGGTAGCTTGCCGGGCTCTCCGAGAGGGGCGGAGGAATCGAACTCGGGTCGGCCATGTTGGCCGCTTGTAAGGCGAACGCCCTACCCGCTGTGTTATCGCTCCAGCCCATACTCATAACCATCCTGTTATTTGTCAATTGCCTCAAGCAGGCCCCAGTAACGTCTTCTTCGTCCTAGCCCTGAGACTTTTAAAAAAAAAAGTGCCATATTCAAGGCTCTTTCAGAGTTAGGAGAATGAGACCCATCGTTGTTACTGGTATTTGTCATATTGGGTACGCCACGGGGAGTTTGCCAGACTCTGCCGTGTGGGCAGGTTACAGTCGGCAGCCGGCCAGTTTGTCCAAAGTAGGAATGAGATGATAAGATGTTGGGAGCTGGGTTTTATAGTCTCTGAGTCTTGGTCGTCGATGGGATTACACGGCGCCAGGGGGCCAGTTGGTGGGTGTGACCCCCGCCTACTGGAATTTGGAGGATCTGGGTGGAGGATGCTCAGCCCCGATCCGAGTAGGCTTGGAGATCTCAGCCCCAGGAAATCAAATAAAATAAAATTTCAACCATCAATTAAAAGACTGTGACTGCAGGTTAAATGCCCACTTATGTGAACAAAAACAGAATCTAATATTTTGCGTTTACCCTATAATAAAAGTTAATAAGATTGTGAAATCAATTTGACTCTGGCAGAAGTTTCAAATAAAAGCATAAAAACATTAGTGTGGAATCTAGGTGTTTTAAATTTTAATTTATGTATTGTTATGCTATTGTTATTGATTAATAGCTTGGTACTATTAATGGTAATAGTCTTTGGGATAAATAATAATGACTGGGATAAAATGTATCTAGTAAAAATATCCTTTGGTAATAGGCAATAACATCTTGATACCGGAGTCTTTCAAAGAAAAAAAAATATTAAGTAGCCCCATGAAAATAATCTTTGTATTTAAACATAAGTTCGGGGGGGCTGGAGCGATAGCACAGCGGGGAGGGCGTTTGCCTTGCAAGCGGCCAACCCGGGTTCGATTCCCGGCATCCCATAGGGTCCCCCGAGCACTGCCAGGAGTCATTCCTGAATGCAGAGCCAGGAGGAACCCCTGAGCATCGCTGGCTGTGACCCAAAAAGCAAATAAATAAATAAACAAACATAAGTTCAAATCTATGAAATGGATCTGAGATTTAAGTTAAGCACCTTAAAATATTACTGAAAACATCCCTTACAATATTAAAACTGAATCTAAGCCCTTATCATTTTATCTCTCTTTTCTCAAGGTTAGTCACTGTTTCCAATGGCGCCAATATCGCTGCTCTGGAATACTCAGTCTCGCCCCCTCATTGGCGCCAGCATCCCTCCACCATGGCCCAAGGCCCCTCCCCACCCCCTGCGAGTCCCGCGTCTCAGGGTCTGTTCCGCTGGAGGACTGTCTCCTCTTGGCTTTGTCTCTCTTCTCCACCTATGAACGTGAGCGGCTCTTATTCGTCCCCTGTTTTTCTGGTTTCCTCCCATTGGATCCATCTTGCAGAAGACTGCAGAACTTCATCTTTTTCATAGCTGAGTAGTATTCTATCCTGTACAGGGACCACAGCTTGCTTATCCATCATCTGTCATTGGGCACTTGGGTTGATGTCAGATCTTGGCAGTGGTAAAAGCACTGTGATGAACACGGGATTGCTTTCTGCATCTGCTCAGATGAATGTAGTTTTTTTGGTTTTTAATTTGGCCCTGGCAGCCGAAGACCTCCAGAACCAGCCACAGCTATGCTTAAGACTACTCTCCATACGTCCGGACGAGCCTCACGCATGAAGGAACTGGCAGAGGAACCCAGGCACAGGGACCTGGGGCTGAGATCTCCAAGCCTGCTCGGATCAGGAATGGGCCTCCTCCACCCAGATCCCCCATCTTCCAGTAGGTAGGCATTACACTCACCAACGGCCCCCGGTGCCATGTAATCCCATCAACGGCCAAGACCCAGAGACTATAAAACCCAGCTCCCGGAAGCACATGGCTGCATTAGCGGCTGTGCGACATCTTATTATCTAGTTCTTACTCTTGGAGGACCTGGCAGGCTACCGAGAGTATCCTGCCCACACGGCAGAGTCTGTCAAACTCCCCGTGGCGTATTCAAGATGCCAAAACCCAGTAACAAGGATGGGTCTCATTCTCCTGACCCTGAAAGAGCCTTGAATGTGGCACTTTTTAAAATCTCAGGGCTAGGACGAAGGAGATGTTACTGGTGCCTGCTCGAGGAAATCGATGAACAACAGGATGACAGTGATACAGTGATACAGTGAATTTAAATTTTAGGCACAGAGGTTGACAACGCGGCTAACGAAAGGGTTTTGTGCTGAATACATCCCGCATCTCTGCTCTGCCCAGTGGCCCTGCCCACTATTTTCCCTGTGTTCTCCCCATCCAAAGCCCCACAGAGCACCTGCCCTGGAAAACTTCCTACCAAAGACCAGCTCTCATTTCCTCGTGCCCTTGGGCACTTGTTATTCCCCTGAGATGTATTTTTCGTATCCCTCATATGATGCAGATCATTCTGTGTCTGTCACTCAGAAAGGGACCCCCAGGTCCATCCAGGTGACAGCAGATTGCAAGTTACATCTTTCCTCGCAGTCAGATATCCCACTGGTACCTGCACCATCGTTTCTTTGTCACTCATCTGTTCTTGGACAGTTGGGCTTGTGAGGGACAGGCCCAAAATGGACCACCACCAGAATTAATTTAGCTTAGCTTAATAGGGCTGGAGCGATAGCACAGCGGGTAGGGCGTTCGCCTTGCACGCAGCCAACATGGCCAACCCGAGTTCGATTCCTCCGCCCCTCTCGGAGAGCCCGGCAAGCTACCGAGAGTATTCGATATGCCAGACACAGTAACAACAAAGTCTCCAATGGAGACGTTACTGGGCCCGCTCGAGCAAATCGACGATCAACGGGAGGGCCTTTACCTTTACCTTTACCTTAATAGGAACCTGCATTGCAAAATAACTGGGTTTTCAAGGAATAAGTCTAGATAAGCTTTTTCAGATCCGCTTTACAGGAGCCTGCACTGCAAAATAACTGGTTTTTCTGCCTCTGAGCAAGGAATTCAGATACAGTACTCGAAGGGTGGGGGTCAGACTAGATAACCGGGTGTCTCCCACAAGACCCATGTTGCAAGACCCAGGACTGCCCTAAAAACAGGACGTTCCTAAGCACTGACACAAATGCTGATCTTTAAACTATAGGCTAAGGAGTGATGTGCCCTTAATTGGATTGGTTAGGAAAGTGTCTGTTATTACAAATCTATTGGCTATGAAATGTGCGGGCTCTGCTGTAACGGTCGGTGAAGGCCTATATAAGATGTCCTTTGAAGAAGTTCGGGGTCTTTACCCAACCTGCCGGACCTGCGTGTCTGTGTAGGCGGTGGGACCCTGGCTAGCCAGTCTTGCAATAAACCCTGCTTGCTGTTTGCAGTCTCTGGAGTCTCTTTGTCGTTAAAGGGAGATTTCGATCCGCGCCCCAACAGGGCTGTTTCCAGGTCTGAGCCCCTTTGAATTCTGCTGCAACGCACCCAAGAGTACAGATGCAGATGTTTAAATAGCGTCTTCCTGGAGCGATAGCAAAGCAGGTAGGGCGTTTGTCTTGCACGCGGCCAACATGGCCAACCCGAGTTCGACTCCTCCGCCCCTCTCAGAGAGCCCGACAAGCTACTGGTAGTATCTCGCCCATATGGCAAAGCCTGGCAAGCTCCCTGTGACATATTCGGTATGCCAAACACGGAAACACCGAATCTCACGATGGAGACGTTACTGGGCCCGCTCCAGCAAATCGATGAACAACGGGAGGACAGTGACAGCGACAGTTCCTTCTTGTCCTACCTGAGTACCTTCCATCACAGATCTGGAAAATAGACACGGATGAGGAACACCACAACTGCAA
The DNA here is from genome assembly GCF_029834395.1 of Sorex fumeus. Classification (NCBI taxonomy): domain Eukaryota; kingdom Metazoa; phylum Chordata; class Mammalia; order Eulipotyphla; family Soricidae; genus Sorex; species Sorex fumeus. Next base: position 1,329,776 of record NW_026606275.1, read on the forward strand.
ATGAGGAATTACTCTCGTGTCGACTGGGTCCTGTTAGGAATTTGGTTGTGATGAATTTTGTTCTGGCCCCAGCATAGAGAGCGGCGTGGTTTGTTTTCACGGCGAGGTGTCAGGCTGATGGAAGAGCCGTATCCTCATCTCTGGAAACCCAGGCTCCAATAAGACTCATCTGCATTAACCATTTGGAAAACCATTTTTTTTTCTCCAAGAGACCTGGGAAAAAAATGCACAGACCTTCATGCCCTCCCAATCCAGAGAAAATCCAGCTCATCCATCTTCATGGGAGTTGCCTTGTAGAGTTTCGACAAAATAATCCACAGAGTCAAAATTATTATTTCTTTAACATAATTTTCTTAATGAAAATTTGTTTGCTGTTGTTTACGAGAAAGAAATTAAGGTAATTTAAATGCGAATTTCCCACCTGATAAATGATTCGAATTCCAGCTATAAATAAGTAAAACAAGTGTTCGGAATCTTAGCGAATGAAAGGTTCCATAAGGACTGACAAATGTTTTAATAACACATGAATTTTTATGCCATTGGTGATATAACTAGAAATCAAAAAGTGTATTAAATATGAACAACATATAGAAATATCATAGTTTATCATTTCCATTTTTTTATTTCTGCATATTCGAGCAAACATATGAAATTTGAGATTGAAAACATCTCATTCATTATTCAAACCTTATTTAAAACAACTGCACGCGAACCAGGAAAGACGAGTTTCTGCCTCTTTTTCTTACAGTGATAAAGAAATGATGGGGACTGTTCATCACGGGGGCGGTTTCCCAGAACAATGAAATGCGGAGGAAGACGCTCGGGCCACGGTGTCGGGGTTCAGACGCCCACGGGCAGCTCCTCCCTCCCCCTGCGACGTGGTCCCCCTTCCCGAAGTCCTCTCATCTCAGAGGGTCCCTGGCGGGCTGCCCGGCATTCAGGAAGTGAGGAGGGGTCCTGCAGTGGTGGGCACAGGGCTGGACTCGTGGCTCGGGAGGAGGCCAGGCAGTGGCCAGTATGGGCTCCATCGAGGATGGGAGGTGGGGGACAGGGCTGAGCCCGGGACTGGCGTGGCAGCGCAGACCAGGCCCCGGACCCTTGCCTCTGGGACCTGAGCACACGGCTCACCTGGATCGTCCGGCAATGGATGGGGGGGCCTGGACACTGGGCGGGGCCAAGGAAACCAGCCCTTCATCCTTAGGCCACTTGCCTGTCAGGAAGAGCTGCCCCCTGGGCCAGGCAAGGTTGTATTCAATCCCCAGCACCACAAGAAGGGAGCCTTGAGCCAGGAGTGAGTCTTGAGCACAGAGCTGGGAGTCAGCCCTGAGCACAGAGATGGGAGTCAGCCCTGAGCACAGAGCCAGGAGTCAGCCCTGAGCACAGAGATGGGAGTCAGCCCTGAGCACAGAGCCGGGAGTCAGCCCTGAGCACAGAGATGGGAGTCAGCCCTGAGCACAGAGCCAGAAGTCAGCCCTGAGCACAGAGCCGGGAGTGACCCTGAGCACAGAGCTGGGAGTCAGCCCTGAGCACAGAGCCAGGAGTGAGCCCTGAGCACAGAGCCGGGAGGGACCCTGAGCACAGAGCCAGGAGTCAGCCCTGAGCACAGAGCCTGGAGTGAGCCCTGAGCACAGAGCCTGGAGTGAGCCCTGAGCACAGAGCCGGGAGTGACCCTGAGCACAGAGCCGGGAGTCAGCCCCGAGCACAGAGCCGGGAGTCAGCCCCGAGCACAGCCGGCTGTGGCCCTACTCCCTTCGCTCCCAAAAGATCAAATTTCATACTCAGATTGATCCTCAATTCATTCATTCATTCATTCATCATCCTGTTATTCGTCGATTGCCTCGAGCAGGCCCCAGTAACGTCTCTTTCATCCTAGCCCTGAGATTATATTCAAGGCTGTTTAGGAGAGTGAGACCCATCAATGTTACTGGTATTTGGCATATTGGGGACGCCACGGGGAGTTTGCCAGACTCTGCCGTGTGGGCAGGCTACATTTGGTAGCCTGCAAGTTTGTCCAAAGTAGGAATGAGATAATAAGATGTCATAAAAAAGATGTCTTGATAAGATGTCAGCGGCCGTGCGGTTCCGGGATCTGGATTTTATAGTCTCAGAGTCTTGGCCGCTGATGGGATTACACGGCGCCAGGGGGCCAGGTGGTGGGTGTGACCCCCGCCTACTGGAATTTGGAGGATCTGGGTGGAGGATGCTCGACTCCAATCCGAGTAGGCTTGGAGATCTCGGCCCCGGAACCCGCGCGACTTTGTCCCTCTGCCAGTACCTTCATGCGTGTGGAGAGTGGTCTCAGCATGGTGGTGGCTGGTCCTGGAGGTCTTCGGCTGCCGGAGCCCCGGTCGGGGCGGGGAGGAAAGCTCGACCCGCTCCCCTCCAAGGGGCCCCGGGAAGGAACACCCAGGCACGGGGGCCGAAGACTGCACTGTTCTCGTCCGGGAGCTGCATTTTATAGTCTCTGAGTCTTGGCCACTGATGGGATTACACAGATGGGGTGGGTGTGCCCCCCCCCCGCCTACTGGAATTTGGAGGATCTGGGTGGAGGATGCTCATCCCTGATCCGAGTAGGCTTGGAGATCTCAGCCCCGGGACCCGCATGCCTTTGTTCCTCTGCTGGTACCTTCATGTGTGCGGAGAGTGGTCTCAGCATGGTGGTGGCTGGTCCTGGAGGTCTTCGGCTGCCGGAGCCCTGGTCGGGGCGGGGAGGAAAGCTCAACCCGCTCCCCTCCAAGGGGCCCCGGCGAGGAACAGCCAGGCGCAGGGGCAGGAGACTGCACGGGAGCTGGATCCTCAATAACAGCCAGTTTCTGATGCCATTGAGGGAGGGGGTGAGTGAGCATCAGCCCCATTTTCAACCCCTTGAATAAAAATTGTAGACATTGCAACAGCTATGTGTACCTAGGTCGAGAGGTCAACATGACAAATGACCTGGCACCCGAGCTGCGCAGGAGGAAGAGAGCGGCTTGGAACGCCTTCAAGAACGTCGAAGAAATAGCTAAGAGGACGAAGAACCTCCGGCTCCGGGCACATCTCTTTGATTCCACTCTTCTTCCTGCATTAACATATGCCTCAGAGACCTGGGCCCTACGCAAACAAGATGAGAACGCCATTCAGGTCTCCCAAAGAAGAATAGAAAGAGCTATGCTTGGAATATCACGTTTCACTCAAATGAGAGAACGAATCCGGAGTTCTGACATCCGTCGACGATCAAGGATCAGGGACGCTGTCTCATTTGCCAAGGTGTCGAAAATCAGATGGGCTGGTCACGTAATGAGATTTAAAGACGACCGTTGGACTAGAGCTGTTACTGATTGGATTCCACGGGATGTCAAGAGACCGCGTGGCCGCCCACCTACCAGATGGTCAGACTTCTTTGTCAAGATCATGAACGATCGGTTTGAGGCCCTCCATGTTCCCGGAGCGAAGAGATACCATTGGGCTACACTAGCACGCGACAGGGACAAATGGAGACGTTACTGGCGCCCGCTCGAGCAAATCGACGACTAACGGGAAGTTAAGTGATTAAGTGAAGTGAATAAAAATTAAATTAAATCGTGGTTTTTGGTGAAAAGTGACATTTTCTGAAGAAACCGCCTGCGTGCTCTTGACCAACCTGCGTGGCGCCTGGCTGCTGTGACCTCAGACAGCGGCAGGGCCTGGCTGCAGGTTTGGACGGAGAAATGCAGGAGGCGAAAGACAAGCAACGTTTGTTTCTTGAATCACTGAGCCACCCAGCGAGGAACAGAAGCTCCATCGCGGCGTGCACACGGTTCCATTGCCGGAGCGGCTCAAATATTGGAAATTCTCAGCTGAAGAGTTTCGCTACCACTTTCCAGAGCAACTAACGACTCTCTCACTACAAGCAGGGCATACGTGTGATTGGCAGGAAAGGGTGATGGAGGGAAAAGGAAGGAAGGAAGGAAGGACGGAAGGAAGGAAGGAAGGAAGGGGAGGAAGGAAGGGAGGAAGGGAGGGAGGGAGGGAGGGAGGGAGGGAGGGAGGAAGGAAGGAAGGAAGGAAGGAAGGAAGGAAGGAAGGAAGGAAGGAAGGAGGGAAGGGTTTCAACTTTTATGAGAACCAACTTCCCTAAGGAGCGACGGGTCTTTTTTTTTTTGGAGAATTTGAACATTCTTTTATTTCTGGTATGCCTTATACCCTTTCTAAAATAAACCAGTGAACACTATAAAGATTTTTGAAGAGAACCTCTTTGCAAGTTATGCAATGTTACAATTATGAATTGCTAAATAATGACACCCAAACTTAGTGGTGTGCTATTAATCTGTCGTTATCTATTACGATTTCAGGACTCCACTAAGTAATAATCATTCTGTTGTTCAATGATACTCAACATTTTATATACACCTAGGAATGTAAGGCCTAACAGTTGTGACCAAAGCTTAATCCCAGATCTTCAGGGATACTTAAGGAGGGTGTGTGTGTGTGTGTGTGTGTGTGTGTGTGTGTGTGTGTGTGTGTTTTGTGTGTGTGTAAGGAGTGATGGATCTTTAAGTTATGACTCCATCGCTCTCCAAGTGAGCTTGGAAGTCAGGATTCTACTTTCATGTTGCATGAACTTAGCCGTTTGCTGTTGCTTTTAGAGACGTGCCAATTCGAATGAGTGAATTTCAAGGGAACACAAATTTCCGATCTTCAATAAGAAATCAATGCAGAGGCAGACAAAAATCAAGTAGAAAAATTCATGATACTTTCATAATTTTGTCTTCAAGCCTTTGACAGTAGATCTATGCTGGCTGGGAGTACTCTTTAACCTTCTATTTATTGTGAAGGTTTTCGTTTAAAATTTTTTTTTGGGTTTTCAAAAATATCACATTTATATTTCAAGTTAATTTTGTATTTGATTTACCCAACTATTCCAGTTTGTCCCCAAAAGTGATTTTAAGGACATTGAACCCCCCCCCCCCTATTTTTTTTCATTTACAGGATGGCGGGTGACCCGAGTTATCCCTGAACCCAGTCCAACCAGCAGCTGGGACCTGAAGTCAAGTCTTCCCCCTTTATATACGAAGGAAAGGAAACTCCCCAGGGCCTCTCACACATCAAATATTTGGATTTCCTGATGTCAACACAGATACCAAGTCCCCCTCGAGTGCCAGAGAGCCCCGCATTGCGACTTCTTTGGGGCAATCTCCATAAACAATTAAGCAGGCGTCTGTCGCGGGCCGGCGGAGGGCCAGAGAATGGGCACAGTCGGCCAGAGATTGATTTGTCTGCCTCCCTGCCCACAAAAGGCACCCGGCCTGGCGTTCGACAGCCCGTGGTCAGCGGACAATCGGGGCGAGTTCCTGATCAGAAAGGCGTTTTCACGCCCGTTCCAGGACAGCCCCCAGGGCCACTTCCTTTCTCTCCTTTCTCTGCCTCTCCCCCCTCTCTCTTTAATCACCACGCCTGACATTCATGGTCCTGTCCCCTGCCCCCAGGCGCTGGCTCCGGCATGCTGGCCTGGCCGGCAGGGGGAGGGGGGCAGCAGGCCGGCCCTATTTACCTCGGTGTAATCTGGTTAATCGCGTGGTTAATGGGGAGCCCCCCTGGGGGCCACACAATGCCGACCCTTTCACACAGACACAATGGAGTGTTTAAGTCACTCCCCGCCCTGGGGAGGAGGCGGTGCTGGCTTGAGAGGGTCTCCCGGGGGCCTCCTCCCTCTGACAGGCATATGCTCCGGCTCCTGACGCTGCAGCTGGACTGGCCATCAGTTCCATTCTCGACCCTGCTGCCGGCTCCCGAATTGATTTCCACGGTGTGAAAAGGGGCTGCCCGCCCCCACCTGCCCCGGGAAGCTGCCCTGGGGCTCCTGTGATGCTCAGTGAGATGCAAGAGGCTCTGGCCGCCTTTGTGTGACCCAATGGCCTGCAGCAGGAAAGCCCCACGAATCCCTGAGAAGTGCCATCCGGGTTACTGGGGTGGGGGGGCGGGGGTGGGGTCTGCAGGACCCAGAGAGGGGCCCACAGGAGTTTGCGGAGGGCTGGGCCGCCCGAGGGAGGTCTCCCTCGCCCCAGGGGAGAGGCGATGGACAGGCCGAGAGGCATCGCAGCCCACTTGGACAAACTGGACGTCGCGTTCAGAATCGTGGACATGAGTCACTTCCCACTTGCAATTCCCCGATGCTGTCATGAGCCGCATTCTTTCGTTTCTTCTTCTTTTCTTTTAAATCTGGCTCCAGCCCCAAAGCGCCTGGCCTCCTGGTGGTCCTCTCGGCTGGGCTGTAATCGATCCCAAGTAATGGGCAGTTCCTGGGGACGGCCGCCCAGCTGCAGAAAGAAGATGTCAGGAGGTGTCACAGGCGCTTAGACAAGGGCCGGCTTACAGCTCCATCAGGGGGCGCGGCCGGCCAGACGCCCAGGGAACCCGCGCCGTCTCTCTGCTCCCAAACACCCGGAGATCCCGGAAAGCTCTGGGTTGGATCAGGAGGCTCGGGGACACGAGGGTCTTTGTGCTCAGGGAACACGCAGAACCGTGAGCCACTTGAGTCAGCCCAGGTCCCGGGCTCTCAGCTGAGATGCCTGTCGGAGTCACAGACAGAATCACGGAACACCAGGACCAGGCCCCTTCGGAGACAGCACGGATGCGGACAATTGTCCTGGAGGGCCCAGCGGACGGCGTTTTGTTGTCGTTGGGGAGTCCAGATCCAGCAGTGCTCAGCACTTACTCCTGACTCTGTGCTCCGGGGTCACTCCTGGAGGGGATGGGGGGGACCCTCTGGGTGCCAGGCGTCGAGGGTGCCAGGCCAGCCTTGGGCACTACCCACCATGCTATCTTGCCTCTGCCCCCAGGAGACCATTTATTTATCAAGCGATTCTCGGGCACAGATCAGAGCTGAGGGTTCCCCGCACAGTCACTGCCGCACCTCCTGCTCCGGGGTTCAGCCAGGCGGGAGGCACCAAACAGGGAGCTGGGCACGGCACGGGGGGGCCCCGACTGCTCATCTCGGGGTTCTTGTTCTTTTTCCCGCTTGCCCGTGTTGGGAAACAAACGGCTTAGAGCATTCGGCAGTGCCCTGATATTGGTCATTAAGCGGGTAACCTTCACAAACCCGCAGACGCGACACAAGGATTTAACAGCTGCTTTGTCTGACTCCATAAAGCACTGGTGAAAACCGCGTGTGCTTCCCTCTATTTATGGGTTTGGGTCGCCTCAGCGTCAGCAGAAGAAGGAGCGGGTTGGGAAAAAAAAATCCTATCACCTCTGATTGCAATGCGGTGCGCTCACGCACCAAAGTGGTTCCAAGTGCTTTTTTATTATCTTTTTTTATTATTATTAGTGAAACTCCATGTGGTACAGTTGTTGACCTTACAAATTTTTGTGCTTGGGTTTCAGTTAAACAATGATTGAGTACCCATCCCTCCACCGGTGCCCGTTCCCCACCTCCAACGCTCCCAACGTCCCTCCCACCCCCCACCCCTCCATCCCACCCCACCTCTGTGGCAGGACATTCCCTTTTGTTCTCTCTCTCCTTTTGGGTGCTGTGGTTTGCAAAAGGAGCATTGAGTGGCAATCATGTTCGGTCTTTAGTCCACTCTCAGCACACATCTCCCATCCTGGGAGGATCCCCCCAACACCCTTTACTTGGTGCTCCCCTCTCTACCTGAGCTGCCTTCTCCCTCTGCATGTGCAGCTGTCCTCTAAGCCATGGAGTGAACCTCCTGGTGTTTATCTCGGCTATTCTTGGGTGTTAGTCTCCCAATTTGTTACTTTATCGTCCCCAGATGAATGCAATCTTTCTATGTCTGTCCCTCGCTTTCTGACTCATTTCGCTTAGCATATTATCATTTAATTTCTAAGGATTTTTTTAAATTGAATCACTGTGGGCTGGAGCGGTAGCACAGCGGGTTCAGTGTTTGTTTGCCTTGCATGCGGCCAACCTGGGTTTGATTCCTCTGTCACTCTCGGAGATCCCGGAAAGCTACCCAGAGTATCCTGCCCGCCTGGTAGAGCCCGGCAAGCTACCCGTGGCGTATTCGATATGCCAAACACAGTAACAACAAGTCTCACGATGGAGGCTTGACTGCTGCCCGCTCGAGCCAATCGATGAACAACTGGAGGACAGTGCTACAGCGCCTTGAATCACTGTGAGATAGACCCTTACAAAGCTATTCACGGTTGGGTTTCAGTCCCACAGTGCTCCAACACCCTCCCTCCACCAGTGTCCCCAGATCCCCTCCCACCACCCCCCACCTCCCCCCGCCCAGCCCCTGCCGGCCAGGAGAGGGACAGATATAGAATGACTGTGTTCATTTCTAGCATATTAAAAATAATAGTTTGGGGGCTGGAGCGATAGCACAGTGGGGAGGGCGTTGGCCTTGCACATGGCCGACCCGGGTTCAATTCCCAGCATCCCATATGGTCCCCTGAGCACCGCCAGGGGTAATTCCTGAGTGCAGAGCCAGGAGGAACCCCTGAGCATTGCTGGGTGTGATCCAAAGAGCAAAAATAAAATAAAAATAATAGTTTGAGACCAATATCCAAGGCCAAGAAGAACAGGGGCCCGGAGGACCTGTCCGTGGTGGGAATCTACCGCAAGTGTGTGTGGGGGCTGAGGGCAGGTCAGATGGAGAAGGGACCAGAGTGACAGTAACACTGCGCTGCACTGCACTGTCCTGTTGTTCATCGATTTGCTCGAGTGGGCCCAGTAACGTCTCCATCGTGAGAGTTGTTGTTGCTGTGTTTGGCATGTCGAATACGTCACGGGGAGCTTGCCAGAGTGACAGTAACAGCTGGAAATGGTCACGCTGGACAGGAACCGAGTGGTGAAACCAGGCCAAGGGATCTACACGGGAAGTCTTTTGAACCACTTCATCTTGCGTCGTCCTTCCAAGGCAGCAGCAGGGAAAGAGCAGAAATGGCGAGGAGGCAAAGGAACGCAGCTCAGAGGGAAGTCGCTTTGTCTCGTAAAACAAACGCTCAGGGCCAGAATCAACTGCCAAGACTTTCCCGCGGCTGTTGGAGAAGGGGCTGGTGAAAGTCTCCTGAGTGGGGTCCCGCAGGAGGAGGGGGTGCGGCTGCAGAGAGGCCGGACCCCCTGGGCTCCCCCTGGGCCCACCCCAACTCCCCCCAGCTCCTCCTCTGGCCCCCACTCCCTTAGAGCCCTCACAGCCCACTCCCCACCCTGCCAGGCAGCAGTTAGAGGCCAGGACACTGGTGTCACTCTGATGGGGTGTGAATTGATCGCCCAGGTGACAGGTGCTGCTTCCTGGGAGCCTCTGCCTCTTAACTACGGCCAGGAGCCGCCCTGGAGGTGAGCGGGCACTCACCTCCTTCTGGTCCCAGACTCCCCCGTAGCCCCTCTCCCTTCTCTGCACTTCCGGAAGCCGGGGCCACATGCTCCGGTCCGAGGCCAGACCAGCTCTGCGTGTGGGCCCCAGCTCGGACGGGCACCTCGGCCTCTGGGGCGCTTGACCCAGAGCGAGCCCGGAACCGAGCCAGGAGGAGCGAGGGGTGTGGGGTGTGGCCCCAAAACTGAGCCTCCCCCAAGGAAGGCACGACGTTCTGACACGGTCTTAGGACAGGACCCTTTTCTGAGGAAACGTTTCATTCACTCTCAAGAAACACAAATTCTGACCTTGCAGTGATGGCATCGTCCCCAGTTCAGAGGAATCACTTGCATTTAGGTATGAGTGTGTGTGTGTGTGTGTGTGTGTGTGTGTGTGTGCGCATATGTGCATACTCACGCGTGTGCCTCTGTATGTATGTGCATTTGTGTGTGAATGTGCATGTGTATGAGTTTGTGTGTGTGTGAATGTGTGAGTATGTGTGCATATGTGAGTGTGTGTGAGTTCGTGTATGTGTGTGAGCATGTGGGTGAGTGTGTGAGTGCGTGTGAGTGTGTGTGTGCACGTATGTGTGTATGTGTGTGTGTGAATGTGCGAGTCTGTGTGCATGGGTGTGTGTAAGTGTGTGAGTATGTGTGCATGTGTGAATGTGTGTGAGTGTATGTTTGACTGTGTGTGCGTGTATATGAGTGTGTGTGAGTGTGTGTGAATGTGTGAGCATGTGTGCATGTGTGTGAGTGTGTGTATTTGTGCGTGCATGTGTGACTGTGTGACTGTGTGTGTGTGAACGTGTGCATGTGTGTGTCAGAGTGTGTGCATGCATGCGTGTGTGTTGCTCAGTCTGAGCGAAAAGGAGCAGCAGAAATCAAGCGACTGTCCCTGAAGGCTGAGAGGCATCGGGCCGGCGGCTCCCTCGTCAGAACCCTGGGCAGGACCGGAAAGGCTGCGTCGGGTCACCTCAGCGCCTTCCTTCGCTCCCACAAGCACGGGGTGTGGGTGACTCAACGGAAGGCGTGCGGAGGAGGCGCTTACGGGGCTGGAGGGAGGGTGGCGGGGCCTCGCACCCCTTTGCTGGAAGGGGGGGTCTGACTCCTGGCAGCACAGGCCGCCTGCAGCCCTACTGTGTGCCTTCCCCTCCATGCGTTTTGTTTAAAGTCAAGCCCCGCCCCCAATTCCGGCCTCTCTTCCTCCCTGCCTGCTCTGGAGTGCCTGTGACTGTTCCTGTCCCCTGAGGACCGGCCTCCAGCACGTGACCCGCAGACCCGCCTTGGCCTGACCCCGTGCAGGACTCCAGGGTCACCTCCTGGCTGACAGCGGCGTGTCTTGCCTGAGCGTCTCGTGAACATTGGTTCTCGTTTCTAAAATGCTCCCGTGAGCCAGCGCCCAGCCGGCAGCCGGCAGTTGCAGAGGCTGGTCTTCCCGTGGCAGCTGGCCAGAGCCGAGAGGGGGGCGGCTCCCTCCCCTGCTACCTGCTTGAGCTGAAGTCAAAGAAACGAAACAGCAAGGAACAAGCTTGATGCAGTGCAGAGAGTGCAGGACTTGGTCCCCTGGGGGCCAAGGTCGAGGGGACACTTGCAGCCTGGCCCCAGGATGGCCGGTGACCCCTTCCATGACAACGTTTACTCTGCTGGAGCTGGAACGGAGGAAAGCCAATGGGAGAGGGAGAAACAAAGGCACGTAGCATCCCGGGACGAATTTTTGTCAGCTGTGATAATCTCTTTACAGCAAATGCTATGGACGCCTTGAACGGCAGAGCTGGAGGAGAAGCTGAAATGCCACCCAGCTCTCTGCGGGAGAGGGTGTGAGGGTAGGAAGGACACGAGACGGCCAAGCACCGGACAGCTCGAGGCTCACAGGGGCCACTCAGCCTGCCCGCTGCCTATTCTGCTGTTAGGTCTTGGACGTCCCTCACGAGCAGTCAGATGATCTAGCAGCTCCGAATCAGAAATTACAAGTTCAGTTTTTGGGACACAGAAACTTAGGCCTAGTCAAAACTTACCATGGGCCGCGGCCTGTCCTGGCTGCAGTCTGGCTCGAGGCCTGGCTCTCGGGTACTTAACACAGTCCGGAGCTGACCCCTCTCCCCCACCCCCTCAGGGGACAGAGAACAGAACCGATAATGCAAACCACACAGCGAGGTTTATTGCTCCGGCTAGCTGGGGTCCGAGTGTCCGCCCGGCGCAGTGGGCTTCAACAAGGACCCTGAGCACTAGGTTCAGCGAGTTCTCATACTTTCATTTTGGCAAGTCAGCGTTACTCAGCAGATTTCTATTACCTACAGAGGACACATATTTTGTTGTTGCTGTTGCTGTTGTTATTTTGGCCCGCAACATCGAGCCCGCTCTCTGACAGTTACGCTCGGGAGACCTCATCTCATCCCGGGGATGTCACTTAATCACTTAATCACTTAACTTCCCGTTAGTCGTCGATTTGCTCGAGTGGGCGCCAGTAACGTCTCCATTTGTCCCTGTCGCGTGCTAGTGTAGCCCAATGGCATCTGTTCGCTCCGGGAACATGGAGGGCCTCAAACCGACCGTTCATGATCTTGACGAAGAAGTCTGACCATCTGGTAGGTGGGCGGCCACGCAGTCTCTTGACATCCCGTGGAATCCAATCAGTAACAGCTCTAGTCCAACGGTCGTCTTTAAATCTCATTACGTGACCAGCCTCATCTCATCCCGGGGATGTCATCTTTGACAAAAGCATCTGGGGTTTCTGCGTTTCTTGCTCCTGGGAGAGGCCTAGGTCACTCAGCGCCTGTCATGGCAGTTCCCCGGCTAAGCGGGTCGGTCCTAACCCCTCCACCATGACCCCCGGAGTCCCCCGGCTGCAGTTCCCAGTGAGCAGCCGAGGGCAAGGGGTGCATGGGTCCTGCTCAGGCCAGCAAGAGCGTCCCACATCCTGCCTGGCCGTCCCTCTGCCGTGCCCACCCCTTCCCCGCCTCCGAGGGGGCCGGCGTCCACCCCAGGGCCCCTCAGATTGCGCGGCGGGTGCAGAGATTCCGAGGCAGTCCCAAAGTCTCCTTTTAATCAAGAACTGCAAACTACCTGCCCACAAAGCCAGCATGGAGGATCCGCGTATCATCCCTCACCATCGCTTTATTAACTCCCGTCTCCCTGCTGCCGTGTGGGGGGTGATAATGAGCGGCGAAGTGAGTCAGACGGGGGAGAGCGAGGCTGGAGAAACATGCTAATTAGTCCCCGAGTGGCGAGTGGGAGATGTGGGGGCTCGCATGCAGGGGGGCTGTGCTCTGTTCTCACTCGCTCCACTCTGACTGGAGGCGGGAAGAGACCAGGGCCCCAGCAGTGCTCGCGAGGACCCGCCCGCTGCCGGCTGCTCCCGCGGAAGCGAGCCTCGCCGCCCCCTGCCCTGCTGGGCCCCGGGAGGGTGCCAAGGCAGCCGCTACCCCTCACCATGTGCGGGTGCTCCCAGCTCCCCGCTGCTTCGTGGCTGGGCTTTCTCCGTGCACCCCCGTTTCCGTGAGCTCGATCTGAGAAGGGTCAGATGAACCCAGGCTATCGAGAGCATCTTCCCTGCGCTTTTACCCACGGGATGCCTCGTGACCTCTCAGCAGGTGGCGGTTCCACACACGCACGCGTGCCAATGTGCAGAGAAGCATGTGGGAAAGTAGGTGGATGGGTGAGCAGATACCTGCAAAACATGCATCCGACATGCAGGTAGACAAACGGACGGGTAGATCGACACATTCACTGGCAAAGGGGAGGGTTAGTAATGGATCACGTGTGATGGTCATGGGCAGGTCACAGATGATTGGGGCAGACTGATGGACGAGTGGGTAGGAGAGTGGGCGCGTGGATGCACCGACAGGTGGTGGGTGCGGGGCCGTGGACAGAGACCCCTGACTCTCACCCCGTCGTGTGCAGTTAAGGGCCCTCAGAGCCGGCCGCTGGTCCCTACAGGAGAGCTGCCCCTTTGCGAGTTCTGTGTGCCTGGTGGCACGCGGGAACCCACGCCAAGCGCTGAGCCCCCTAAAGTGGGGCACCCCCAAATCCTAACATGCCAAAGGATCCACAGAACCAGGGGACAAAGATAGGAGGGAAAGGGCTGGTAGGAGACAAATGTGAGAAGGGTGTCCAGGGTGAAGTGACTCCGAAGAGAGAACCAAGGTCACGGCCGGAAGGACCTGCCCCCACACTTGGACACCCAGACTCTTCAGGCTGTGCCCCCCAGAGATGGGGCTCGGGCCTCGCTGAGGGGAAATCAGACCACCCCACCTCAAGGCCTCCCTACGGCCCTGGGGGTCCCCAGCCACATGCTGTCACAAAGCTCTTCCTCTCTCCAGACTGTGGACCTCACTCATGGGGTTGCCTCTGTCTCTCTCTCTTTTTTTAAAATTTTTTATTGAATCACCGTGAGTTACAGTTCCAAAGCTTTCATGTTTGAGTCTCAGTCATACAATGATGGAACCCCCGTCCCTCCACCAGTGCCCATTCCCTACTACCAATGTCTCCAGTATCCACCCCCAACTTTCCAGCCCTTCCCCTGCCTCCGTGGCAGACAGTTTCCCCCATACTCTCTCTCTCTCTCTACTTCTGGGCATTGTGGTCACACAGTGGAAGGGCATTTGCCTTGCACGCAGCCGACCCAACCGACCCAGGTTCGATTCCTCCGCCCCTCTCGGAGAGCCCAGCAAGCTACCGAGAGTATCTCACCCGCACAGCAAAGCCTGGCAAGCTCCCCGTGACGTATTGGATATGCCAAACACAGTAACAAGAAGTCTCACAACAGTGACAGTGACAGGTTTGCAACACAGATACTGAGAGGCTATCACGTTTGGTCCTTTGTCTACTCTGAGCACACATCTCCTGTCCTGAGCGACCCCTCCAACCATCACTGACTTAGTGACCCCTTCTCCATCCAGGCTGCCTTCACCACCCCCCCCTCCCCCATGAAGCAGGCTGCCAACTACGGGGCAATCTTCCAGGCCCTTGTGTCTAAGGTCCTTGGGGTGTTTGGAGGTCTGAGTCCCACCCCTGAGGCAAGGCGTCCACATTTGCATCTGTGAGCCTTGGAGAACAGAAGAGCTGAGCAGGTGGTCTCCTTCCCAGCCCCTCTCCAGGGCTGCTTCTGTGTGGAGAGGAAAAAGCAGGTCTTTTAGTACTAGCGCACTGGGAGAGCCCAAACCTCTCTGCACGCTGCCTCGTCCTTATTCTGTGCGCCTGCTCTCACTCTGGTGCTTACCTTCAGGTTTTCTCCGGAGTGGATTGAGGACTCCCAGTTGGTATTTGAACACTTGGGGAAACTGTGGGAACTCCCCCTCTTTCCCGGTCTATGCCCCCCATGCTGAGCGTGACCTCTGTCAAACTTGGCTTGGGAGAGGGGTGGGCGGGGCCACACCCAGGGATGCTCAGGGCTTACTCCTGCCTCTGTGCTCAGGGCCCCTCTCGGTGGTGCTTGAGGGACCAGCTTCGGTGCTGGAGAGGAGACAGACTGGCCATGCGCAGGGCGAGCCCCGGATCTCCGTCCTGGCTCTTCGTTGATGCCCACCCCACCGGAACATCAAAGAGAACCACTATTGTAAGTCTTGTTTTCCCTCCGACTTGTGGCAGAGGGTCACCTCCCCCAGGTGTCCTTGGAGAAATCTCTGGGTAACCGCACGGTTTCATCTGACCGACACGTGCGTTATGGGATGGGATGGGCCTGGGACGAGGAGACAAAGACCGAGCTTTGCCCGGTCACAAAGCCCAGCACCTAGGGGTGGACGGACGTTCTGCCAACTTCCTGTCTTCCTCCACCTGCAGCCTTGGGTGTGCGCCCCCCCCACCTGCTGGGCCCCGGGGTGCCCCCTCTCCCGGCCTCTGCGGCAAAGCCGGCCCACCTCTCCTCACCCCCTCCAGAGGCCCTGCACTCCAAGCCTTTTTGCTGCCCCTCTGTTTCTCTGGGTGGCTTCATGGCTCCACCTTGGGGTGAAGCCCACTTGTTATTGCCCACCGAGGGTGGCAGGAAAATCCAGAAAGTGCAGAGCCACGCCCATGGTGGGCAGCGCACATCTGGACACGGTGTCAGGGCCTGGTCTCTCCACAGGGACAGAGAGTGGCTCTCCCGAGAGTCTCAGGCAAAAAACATGCTAGACGCCCGCACTGGCCTGGCCCCGAACCCATCTTCCCAGACTCTAACTGTCTTCCTGGCCCCTAACCCATCTTCCCGGCCCCTCTGCCTTTGCCCGGCTCATCCAGGGGCCGTGGCTCTGCTCTGGGCCAGGCTGATGCCACGTGGGGTGGAGCTTCCCCACATCACTGGTCTTCCCCACGGTGCCCCTGGTGTTACCTGAGTCCCTCAGCTCTCGGAGGCTGTTTTCTGCCCTCCAGGCTGTGGTTCCTGATTGAGCCTCTGTGCATGTGTGTGTGTGTGTGTGTGTGTGTGTGTGTGTGTGTGTGTGTGTGTGTGGAGGGGGGGGGGGGAGCTCCAGGTTGGTCTCTGGCCCATGAAAGGAGGAGTGAGTGTGTCTCGCAGGGTCAAACCTCACGGGTCAGAGTCCCAGGGCCACGGGACAGTCCCCAAGATGCTGCCACAGGGAGGGGCAGACGCTGGCCACTTCCTCTCCCACTGAAGGCACGGGCAGTTTCCGGGCGGGCAGCTGGGCCCCCTGCAGTCTAGGAGCCCGAGGGGGGCGGTTCCGTGGGAAGGGTGAGGGGTGGACCTCCCTGCTCTGGACGGCACAGTGCCCAGCCCCTGCCGTCTGCATGGGCGACCCTTCCCGGGCGCTGCTGTGAGCACTGCACATGGAGCATGGGCTGCCCGGTGAGCTCTGCCGCCACCATGTTCCAATCCCAGTCCTGTGGGTCTCCAGCCGCCATCACCTGGCTCCTGCCGGCCGCCGGGACGTTCTGGGGAGATTGATGGCTCGGCCCCCGCGTCTGACATTTGGAGGAAGCGGCACAGAAATGAATCTTGTATTTGACATTTCGGAGGGAGGGTTTCCCAGGGCCCGGGGCTCCCTAAATCATCCAGAGGGATCTGTGACAGCCCGGCTGAGGAATCGCAGCCCGCTGCCACGCCTGCCCCCAGCAGCCACGGGAACGCAGAGAAGCCGCCCGCCAGGATGACCCTCCTCGACAGACACCAGGGCGGGCTCTGACCCGCTGGCAGAACCCGGCACAGGATGTCCAGGCCCCTGAAGACGCCTGCTCGGTCTGTCCCGGGACACAGGGCGGGTCGCAAAGGTGGCTCCGTTCCGGGAAGGTGGGACGTGTTCAGTGAGCCACAGGCATATTTCATATCTCGTGTCCATAAAACGTCTCTACTTTGCTCGAAATGAAGCCCCAGACTCGGCTGCTTTGATTGATTCGTTCCCGCCAGTTGGACGAGTCGCGGTGGCCAGTAAGCTTGGACTTCAATCTTCAGGACCGGTTTTCAGAATTTTAGGATGGGTGATTTAGAATTATTTACTACAAACCAGTATGTGGGTCGTGAAGGGGCCATATATGGTTTTAGGCGCCATGGATTCTTATTTTTCAGTAAGGATCAGATTACAGAATATCGTTGTATACCTACATCTGGTTAAATTATTCAAAAGAGATGTCCCTGTCGCTGTGAATGCTTTGATTCATTTCTCGTCTAAGAAGTTAGAGTGACAACTAGGCCATTAGTAAGAGTCCATCCCACGTGATGTTCTTCAGCAAAGACTATTAAAAGCATCACTGCCATGGGGTGCTTTGCCTCAGAGTACATGGCTGTACAAGCTACTCTCACCTGCACGCAGGCACGACTCACAACTTTCCTTTCATTTCACACACATAGACAAATAGAGCTATCTAGTTCTAAGAGCAAGGATTGCAGTTTCCAAACCTACAGAGCTAGCACTGTCCTGTCCTCCTGTAAGATAACGTTGCTTTGTCCCTTCTCCCTTGCCACGAGGAACTCAGGTTCATATGACAGTGCTCCTGAGGCACTTCCATTCCATTGTGTTTATCTGCAAACTCTTCCCTGTGCTCTCTTCCCCAAACAGTTAATCAGCTTTCCCCCCTAATTAGGCTCTGTTAACTTGTAGGATCAGATTCCTCAGAAATCTATGATTTTATATGTATGAGTGAAACATTGTCTTTCTCCTCTTCCAGATCCTCCATCTTCCAGTAGGCAGGGGTCACACCTACCAACTGCCCCCTCCCCCCAGCGCCATGTAATCCCATCAACGGCCAAGATCCATAGACTATAAAAACCCAGCTCCCGGAAATGCGTGGCCACATTTGTGGCCACACGACCTCTTATTATCTCATTCTTACTTTGGACAACTTGGCAGGCTACCGAATGTAGCCTGCCCACACGGCAGAGTCTGGCAAACTCCCCGTGGCATACTCAATACACCAAATACCAGTAACAAGGATGGTTCTCATTCTCCTAACCCTGAAAGAGCCTTGAATGTGGCACTTTTTAGAATCTCAGGGCTAGGACGAAGGAGACGTTACTGGTGCCTGCTTGAGGCAATTGACAAGCAACAGGATCATCATGATCGTGATCCTCTTCTTATGTCTTGTTTACTTTAAAGCAATGTCCTTTTTGTATAGATAGAGAAAGACCATTAATATTATGCTTTTGTAATTTTGGATTTGACTGGCATCTGCTTCCTCGACTTAAGCCCCAGTTGCCCTTCGTTCCTAGCACCCCAAAAGCAGAGTCCCGACGAGGGACTGAATGGACCCAGGGCAAGCTCTGAGCTACCCTGGCATCGAAATGGGCCAGGCCAAAGCGCCACGATTCTTAACTATAAGTTGAGAGCTTGATCATGGACAGATGCTGTCATGATCCAAAAGTAATGACGAGACTTGGACCCTGCTAGTGATAGGAAAGACTATCTGGCCTGAGCACTGTAGTCTATAAGCTTAAGGTATTTCTTACTGTATCCATACAAAATAATTCATATTATGAATGCTTATATGTTTGTTGGACAAGGAGAGAAGAAACACATCCGTGGGATTCCGCTCTAGGGTGGGTCGACCTTCTAATGAGAATCTGTTCCTAGAAGGGGCTTTCCCTGAGGGATAGAACTCTACCCTATTAACTGTGACCACACCTATGTGTAATTGTTACCCCAATCCCTCATGGTTTGGGGATTTAACTAGACTGTAAGAGTGGGCTGGGGGATCAGAATCCAGACTTCAGAAGGAGAAGGAGAAGGGGGATTGAGGAGAATGAAGTACAATGGGGGAGGAAGAAGCAAGAGGAGACACAGGAGTGAATGGCGAGAGGATTGGAATGAACTGCAACTAAGACCAACTAGCCTGGCCCTCGTTTCCTTCCTTGCCTGCCCATCGCCATCGATCTCCCCGGGGTGGGGGAAGCAGCTTGAGACTACCGACGTGGGCAGCAAGAGAGAGAGAGCCACTGCTGTTTTTTTGAGTTTACACATCCTCCCGTTCATCGATTTGCTTGAGCGGGCACCATTAACGTCTCCATTGTGAGACTTGTTGTTACTGTTTTTGGCATATTCAATACGTCACAGGTAGCTTGCCAGGCTCTGCCGTGTGGGCGGGATACTCTGGGTAGCTTGCCGGGCTTTCCAAGAGGGGTGGAGGAATCGAACCTGGGTCGGCCGCATGCCAGGCAAATGCCCTACCTGCTGTGCTATCGCTCCAGCCCAAGATATTGATTCAAAACATCCTTGAAAAACAGCCCAAAGATATTGATTTAAACATCCTCGAAATGGGAGCCGCAGCTGAAGAGATTGCGTGTTTAGTGAAGCTCAGGGCCAGGAGACGGGAGCTGGCGGGTCTCGCTCTGAGGGTGAACGGGGCCATCCCCCACCCAGGCTCACGGCCTTCCTGTGTCCCCGTGAGAATCCTTAGCCGGAACCACCGCACGTAGAGGAAGAACCCACTGCCGAAAGCACCCAGGGTGGAAAAGCCAAACTCCTTCTGTTCCCGAGCAGCCCAGGAGGTGTGTGAGGACTCGTCCACCTGGGCCTGGGGCGCCCTGTGTTCACACCTGCCAACTGCAGAACTCAGGACTCCTGAGCACTGCTTGGGAGCCCCAGACGGAAACTGGAGACGGCCCGATGGTCAGAGGGGCAGTGTGGCCCAGCCGTCCCCTCTGTCCCACTGAGTGGGGCGGGGGCAGTGGGCAGGAGAGACAGGCAGTGTCGCGAAGGAGCTGTCCCCCAGCCTGGTGCTGACCTGTCCCTCCACGGCCGGGGCAGCCAACCCCACTCATGCCTTTGCCTTCCAAGCAGGAGACACGCCAACTGACGAAGGCCTGACCAGGCCATGGCCCATCCACGTGAGCTACTGGAAACGGGGGACACGACTTTTCTCCCCTCTCTGACGGATGTGGAAGACCTTCCTCTTTAGCCACTGACCGCTGCCTCGGTTTCCCGGGATGGACACTGGTCTGCTAAACATCCCTGAGGAGAGTGGAAGCGCTTCAAGGGGCGTGAAGAGACTGTGGCCGGAACCCGGATCTTTGTACGGAACCAAGACCCGAGGGCGACATTCTTCTCTCCAGAGGGAGTGAACTTGGGGACCGGGAACGGGTGGTGGGCGGGGGTCTGGGTGGGAGCAGCCACGTCTGCCGGTCTGGGCTGGAGGCGCCCCCCGCCCACCACGGCCGCCGTCTCTCCATGACAGGAAGGTGCACGGGGGTCTCTTGGAGAGGCGAGGAATGAGGACCCAGGACCCTCGGGACCGGCCGGGAGCAGAACTTTCCGGAAACTGGTCTTTCCACAAAACCACCTTCGTGTCCAGCGCTTGGATTCCCGCGGACCCTGGGGGTGGGCAGGGCCCAACGGTCCGTCTGAGGAGCAGCAGCTGGTCAGTGGCCACCCGCACTCCGGCAGGACAAAGCGGGACGCTCCGCTGAGCATGTGCTGCGTGAGGCCAGAGAGGGTCCCCGCGCAGCCTTCCTGGTGGTCGTGGCTTCGTCCTGGTCCCACCCGAGGTCCCCAGCACCGCCACATCTTGCCAGTACCCAGAGCTGGAATATTCCGTGAGCGCTGACGGATGTTGCGGTCAAACAAACGCTCGGGCGGCCTGGGAGCAGCTAGAGCCCAGGGGAGAGTGAAATGTCCCGGCGGTCTCCACGGTCCAGGCACGCGGGTTCCGACCCGGGTCCCAGGACTCTCACGCTGGTGCCACATCCTGCAAGTGTGTCTCCACCGCGTTCTGTGGGAGTCAAAGAACAGGCCCTGCTGGTTCCCCCAAGAAATGTTACGTGTGCAGGTGTGAGGGGGTGTGTGTGAGCGTGTGAGCATGAGGGTGAGAGTGCGTGTGAGGGTGTGTGGGGGTACAGGAGTGTGTGTGGTGGGTGTGAGTGCATGTGTCCACGTGTGTGAGTGTGTGAGTACACGTGTGTGTCGGAGTGCATGACTGGGTGAATGTGTGAGTGCCGGCGTTTCCGTTTGTGTGAGTGAATTCAAGTTTGTGAATGTGTGCGAGCGTGTGAGTAGGCACGAATGGGTGAGTGTGTGTCAGTGTGAGTCCACGTGAGTGTGTGTTAGTGTGTTTGCACATGAGTGTCAGTCTGTGTGTGTCAGTCTGTGTGATACGTGCGTGTCAATGTCAGTGTGTCAGTGTGTGTGTGTCAGTGTGTGTCAGTGCCTGAGTGTCAGTGAGTACATGCGTGTCAGTGTGTGAATGTGTGTGTGTGCGTCTCTGGGAACACAGATGCATACCACAAGGGGCCTATTGGACACACACACACGTGACTCCACAGTTTCGCATCTGAGACACACGCAGTGATTATGGAGAAGCCACCCGGGGTTCCCACACGCCCGTCTTGCCGTGAAGACCCATGTCTGTGGTTCTGCTCTCCCTGACAGACGTGTTCGCACCCAGCCCCGCGTCCTGTAAACAGGGCGGGTCAGAGCCCGCGCGTCCCCGGGCGGCCCGAAGCGCCCACACCCCAGAGCTTCGATCTGCTGCTCTGGGCCCGTGAGATCACTCTGGACACACACGCCGTCATCTGTGTCTTTGTTTTTCCCTCTGAAATTTTTCTGTCCTTATCTCAGAGGCGTCTTAGTGTTCCCTGGTGAAGAAAAGATGTTGGCTGGGTCCTCAGAGGCCCGGCCTATATCTCTCTGTCGTGAGGCCACTTCCCGAGCCGTGGTGGGCTCAGGGACAAAAGTCACGCCAAGGGGTGAGGAAAAACCCGGGACTCACACTTTCCTGCGAGACCCTGGCAAATCCTCAGTGGGGGAAATATATATATATATATATATATATATATATATATATGGTAAAGGTAAAGGTTGGGCCGGAGCGATAGCACAGCAGGTAGGGCGTTCGCCTTACAAGCGGCCAACATGGCCGACCTGAGTTCGATTCCTCCGCCCCTCTCGGAGAGCCCGGCAAGCTATCGAGAGTATTCGATATGCCAGACACAGTAACAACAAAGTCTCCAATGGAGACGTTACTGGGCCCGCTCGAGCAAATCGACGATCAACGGGAGGGCCTTTACCCTCGATTTGCTCGAGCGGGCCCAGTAACGTCCCCATTGGAGACTTTGTTGTTACTGTGTCTGGCATATCGAATACTCTCGGTAGCTTGCCGGGCTCTCCAAGAGGGGCGGAGGAATCGAACTCGGGTCGGCCATGTTGGCCGCTTGTAAGGCGAACGCCCTACCCGCTGTGCTATCGCTCCACCCATATATATATATATATATATATATATATATATATAAATATATATATTAATTTGGACCGAGCCCAGAAGAGCAACTTTAAAGCCCAGGCAGCCAGGCCGGAGGAGTGGCGGCATATAAGGGCCAGTCACCCACTGGGCTCACACCTAAGCCCGAGGTGCCCTGAGCATGGAGTCAGGAGTGCGTCCAGAGCACCCTGGGTGTGACCCCAACAGTCCCCCAAAGAAAGAAAACTAAGTGAGAGCGTCCCCTGGACTCTCCCTCTGGGCTCCCTCACTAAGCCCCGACTGGTGGAGGCAGAGCCCCGACACCCCACGCAGGTCGCGCTCTGACCCCCAGACCTCTCCCTCGGGCCTCCCCCAGCTTCTCACTGGCCCAAGGACAACCCTCGTCTGCCCCCGGGACCCCTCTGCCCGCCCCTCCCCTAGGAGGCCTCTGGGGCCCCCGCGAGCTGAGTTGTGCTCTGGAGGTGGCGAACCCTCGGCGGGAGCCGGGCACCCAGACACACTCTGCAGAGACGGGTACAGGCCTGGCGAGGCACGAGGCTGTGGCCCCCAGACCCCGACTCTCCCCACCTACTGCTGCTCCCCCAAGGCCCCGGGAGACGCTTGGCCACCAGCAGCCGTGCTGTGCACGCAGCTTCCGGAAAGGAGCGGAGCAGTGGAAGGGGTCTGGCCCTCAGCCCAGGGGGCGTCCGGGGACTGAAGAGGGCTGCAGGGGGCGGGCCCACATGGGTCAGTCTGCGTCAGGTCTCGGGCCTCTTGGGGCCTCAGTCCAGGGCCAGCAGCGTGGCCCAGCTGGGCGTCACTGCACAGAGCCGGCAGCGAGGAGAGCGGGGGGGTTTCCCACGGGAGAATCGGGGAGCAGGTGTGAGGCCCAGCGCTGCCCACATGCTGGGAGCGGCCAGCGCCCCTGCCCGGGTGCCACGGCGAAGTGTCCCCCTTTCCTGCGTATGAGCCCGGGTCGTCACCAGCACGGAGACCTGGGAGGGGCAGAGACCAACGCAGAATCAATCGAGGAGAGAGAGGAGAGACCCCAAGGGAGGGAGACGGAGGCCAGGGGTCCTGGGGAACCGCAGACCCCGAGACGAGACGGCTCAGCTCCGGGTCCTCCGGGGTACCGTGAGTCACTCTTCTCTGCAAATGGAGCCAGTCGGGGACACAGACGTGGTGGGTGACTTTGCTTTGGGAGACCCAGCAGTGCTGCAAAACTGCGGGTGCCTGTCCCATCCCTGCCCCGCTCAGACCGCCGCACGCTTCTCAGTGAGAGGCCGCCGGGTCCAGGCCCACCCTGCGCGGGTCCCTCGACGTGGAACTGCACCCCAGTGACTCCCCCCGCAAGCTGCGTTGTCCCTGCCATGGGGTAGGTATTCCTCAGTGGGACCCTTGCTGCTTCTAGCATATTTCTCCAGTTTTTTTTTTTTAAGAAGTCATTTACAAAGTTCCTGGGAAAAGATTCTCAAAAGAAGAGAAGCTTTGAGAATGAAACACGAGTGAATAACCCTGAGCCCCCAGCAGCAGGAACTGTGGCCCTCCAGGTGGGGAGAGGTCCGGGGAAGGGAACCAGGCAGCTGGACAGTGTCTTGGGCTAAGCTGATGGCCCCAGGGATGCCCCAGGGCCTGTGACTTGACCCCTGCTGCCGACGTGTCCTGGGTGCCCATGGCTTGCCAGGGAGCAGTTTCGGAACTGCCTCATTCAGGCCCCGAGGGTCTGGGCCCCATGTGGGGGGCACAGGGGGGAGTGAGGGCCTGTGGGGTGGAGCTGAGAGCCAGGGCCTGCGGTCAGTGGTTGTGGGCCCCGGGCGTGTGGGCCGGTCACTCCTGCCCCAGCACTGCCAATCCGTGTCACATGCCCTCACATGGGACCAGTCTCGCGGCTGAGCGAAAAGCACCAGGAGTGACCCACGGAGCCCCGACCCCTAGGAAGCCTCTCTTGTTCCTCCAATCACCCAGGGAAGCGGCGTGAGACCGAGCCCAGCCCGGGGGCGGGGGGACCTTGGGGGGTCAGAGGGCAGCCGCGTCCCCCACACCAGCCTCTGCTCAGTGCAGGAACGCTGCTCCAGAGGGGGGGGCCGGGTGGGAGCTCTTCCTGGCCCAGGGCCGCCGTGTGCGGGGTCGCTCGGAGCCCAGAGCACGGCACGAACCCGCCGTGACTGTCCATGACTCCCGCGGGGGCCGGGGATGGACCTCACGGCCTCCGGGACTGTGACGAGGACCCGGGGATGAGGGACGAGGGAACCACCCCAGCCGGGGCCTCGCGGGGCGGCAGGAGCGACGGTCACTCTCCCGGCTGTCACCCTCCTGAGTGATTTCCCTCCTGACCTTTCGGGGGTCCGGCGGTCCGGCGGCTCATTTGCACACCGCCCCCCTCGCCGGCCGCGCGCCCGCCGCAGATTAATGACAGCTAATAATATCTAATAGATCCGGACAGCCCCACGTAATGAGGTGCGGCCTCGCGGGGCCTGGCGGTGTCGCCACTAACAAATTCGCCAGGGCCGCGCGTAATTAGCATGTAAAGGGAGTGATCGCCAGTCCATCTGGGGGAAGACGGATGGCCCCGAGGACGGCGGGCGGGGGCCTCCTTATCGGCCGCTAAATGTATGTTTCTGGGCGAGACCGTTTCCCTGATAACAAACTGTGGACAGGTCCCCTTTACGGAAACATTATTCCTCCCGTGGCTGATAGGCGGAATTTCATTATGTCACCGCTAATGTTTCAATATTTCTGCAAAATGTCACCGTATGCAAATGAGCAGAGGTGAGGGCTGGCCCGGCGGTTTCTGGAAAGATCCAGGGCCCTTTGCTGCCGGCGTCCCCGCTCGGCGACAGGCTGGACGCGGTGATGGAGGGCAGAACCCCGGGCCGGCGCGCCTGGCGGGAGAGGAGAGGGTCCGCGGGGGCTGGGCGGGGGCAGGAGGGCGCCCACCTGGCTCTTCAGCGAGCTCTGGGTGAGAGCACGGACCGGGGTGGCCCGAGCACTTTGCTGCAAACCCCTGGTGGCGTCCAGGCCAAAGTGGGGCTTGTGCTGCCGCGTCTGACCTCAGGGCCTTGGCACAGCCCGGGAAGACGCCCTGGCTGGGAGCATCTGCACGGCTCAGACTCGGCTCTGCCCCTTCTGGGAGGGGAAGGGGGCGTGGGGGCACCTGCAGCCCGAGTGTCCCCCCCCGCCCCGGGAGGGGCCTGGAGCCTCACATTGGCTTGGGGGAGCCGCAGCCCCGCACCCTGGCCTGGCCCCTCCTACCCCTCCCTGGCTTGACCAGACGGTGTCCAGGCGGCCCTGGGACCCTGTGTGCGTGAGCGTCTCCCGGGTCCCACTGGGCCGATGCCAGCTCAGCCCCTCTGACCCGGGTGTGGGGATTCTGCCGGGAACCGCTGGGCCCAACAGCCAACCAGGCCCCGTCACGGCCCTTCAAATGGCCACACGACTCTGCCCTTCATTCTCGCGGGACCACATCCTGCGTGGCCCAGGCCCTGTCCTGCCCCGTCTCTCTCTACCACTAGAATCTTCTTCTTTTTTTTTTTTTTTCTGATTAATGTTTCATTAAGGCTCCAGGATTCACACAGTCACTCACGGCTGAGTCCCAGGCACAGCGTTGCAGTGTCCGTCCCGACACCAGGGTCCCCCCCTAGGGGGCCCCCAAGCTCCCTCCCGTCCCCAGCCTGCTGCCTGGCCAGCCACGTGGGCCAGCCGGTCGCTGTGTGGCCACCCCTGTGGTTTAGACACGTCCACGCATCTCACCTCCTCCCCAGCCTCGTGGTCAGCAGAACCTTCTTTTTGTTTATTTATTTAAAATTGTCTTAGGTTTTATTTATTTATTTTATTTTAATGTGGGAGCACTGCTATTTATTCAGCCATTGATCAAGCTGATTGACTTGGGCACGAACCCCACACTACTTTTTTTTAAGATTTTTAAAAAAAATTTTCTAAGATGGTCAGACTTCTTCATCAAGATCATGAACGATCGGTTTGAGGCCCTTCATGTTCCCGGAGCGAAGAGATGCCATTGGGCTACACTAGCAGGCGACAGGGACAAATGGAGACGTTACTGGCGCCCGCTCGAGCAAATCGACGACTAACGGGAAGTTAAGTGATTAAGTGATTTCTAAGTTAGTTCACAATGTTTGATTACATTCCATCTTCAAACACCAACCCCACCACCATCACACCTTTCCATCCCAAACCCTAATCCCTGTCCCAAAACGCAACCGAAATCCTATATTTCGTGTTGTCTGTTATGAAGAACCGGCAGAACCTTCTCAAGCCCAGGGCGGGCGAGTCCTCCCCTGCCAGGCCTTCATCCACTGGCCGTCCTCCCCACCCTCAAAGCAGACACGAAATCCCTTGCTCCTCCTCTGACGTGCTGCCCTGAGCACTTAGCGCTGAGCTTGGCCGTCAGCCTCGCCTCGATTGGGCTTGCGGCAGGAGCACAGAAAGCAGCTTCTCCCCCAGGGGCAGCATCGGACGAGACCCCAGGGTGCTCTCAGGACAGGGGCTGCCTGGCTCTCTGGCTCGCCTGCAAGTCAAAATTTCTGGGGGAGCTTTGAGAGGGGATGAAGCCCACGTGTGACTCCCCAACCCCCCGGCTGCTCCAGCTGGAAGAAGCATTTATACGTCCGGTGGGGAGTTGGACCCAGAGTTTACCCAACAAGATCCGGAAACGAGAGAAGACCATCACTTCCGGACATGCCCAACTGAACAACTCCCCCAAAGATTAGGCGTGATGCAAGCAGCACACGGAGAGACGACCAGCCTCGTCAGTCAGGGGCAACGCAAGTTCAAAGCCACACGCCCCCTCCGTGGGCAGAGACAGGCAGATACGCACACATACGGTAACGCTAGGCTTTAAAGGTGTTGATTTTTGTGTCCAGGCACTGCGGTTTACGTAGTTGTGCGTGAAGAGTCCAGGCATACAGTGACCCAACACGAACGGCACGATTTCACCTTCCCTTACAGCCGAGTTGTTTTCTGCTGTGTCAGTGTACCGCATTTTTTTTTAACGCATCTGTTCCTGAACGCTGGATTGCTTCGGGACATTGGCTACGAGACGTTGGCTTCTGTGAAGAGTCCTACACTGAACATGGGGGCGCAGATGTCTGTTTGCAGTAGGGTTTGGGGGCCCTTGGGGGTAGGTGTCCAGAGGTGAGATCATGGAGCTCTGGTCCACTCAACTGAGTTTATCGAAGTGGAAGGTGGGCGGGGTGGCAGGGTCAACGGGATGGGCAGTGGACACTGAGGCGTGGGCTGGGGTGTTGTGAGCAGGACGCCCTCTCATGAACAGTCTGAGAGGCCTCAAAATTTTGGCAAAATCACAGCGCCTCAAAATTTTGTTTAGATTTTTTTTTAAAAAAGGGGCTGGAGCGATAGCCCAGCAGTAGGGCATTGTTTGCCTTGCGTGCAGCCGGCCCGGCCGAGCCGGGTTCGATTCCTCCGTCCCTCTCGGAGAGCCCGGCAAGCTACCTTGAGCATCTTGCCCGCACGGCAAAGCCTGGCAAGCTCCCCGTGACGTATCCGATACGCCAAACACACTAACAACAAGTCTCACAATGGAGACGTTACTGGGCCCGCTCGAGCAAATCGATGAACAACGGGAGGACCATGATCGTTAAAAAAAAAATACAGTGGGAAACATCTACACTTATTGTTAAAGTGCTGGGGAGGGTCAGTGAGGCAGGACGGGGAAGGGGGGAGGCACTGGCCCTGCCCACGGCCAGCTCAGCCTCGGTCTCCCACCCTGCATGGTCCCCGACCTCCCAGGAGTGACTCCTGAGCACAGAGCCAGAGGTGAGCCCCGAGGGCTGCCGGGTGTTGTCCCCACCCCTGCGTGGGGGAAGGGAAGGGTTTGGGCTGTGTGCTCTGCACTCACCCCTGCGCGAGACTCGGGCCCATGCCCAAGGACGGAACCGTTTTCTGTTGTGAGCACTTGGCCGTGGCGGCTCCCCAGGAGGGGGCGGGGGGAAGGGGGGGAGGGGAGGAGGGCGGGGGCAGGGAGGGCGGGCTGGAGGACAGTGGCCGGCAGCCTGTGGGCCTGGCGACCCGGTTCCCTCAGAGCCAGAGCGAGCCAGGGACCCCCTTGGAGAAGCCGAGAGGCCTCTGGCCGAGGATGGAGCCGTTTTTCACTGCGAGCGCTAGGCCATGGCGGCTCCCTGGCATGTCTGGGAGGTCGCCCTGGCAGCCTGCAGGCGGGGATGGGGCATCCCAGGAGCCCTGGACCTGTGTCTGCCCCCGACAGGCCACCGGGTGCCTAACTGGGGCATGTGAAGACTCCCCCAGAGTCGGGCCCTGTCCACTGCAAAAGTGCAGACTCGAGAGACCTGCCCAGTCTCGGCCACAGCCCAACTTTCTCCCTCCCGGCTCGGACTCTCCACCTCCCTGGGTGACCGTACAGTGTCACCTCGCAGCCAGGAGTGGACAAACAGAGCCAGCAGGGGCCCAGGCTCGAGTCCATGGCACAGGGAACGTGTTCGGGCAGCTCAGGGCTGATGGCTGCACTCAGCCACGGCACCCGGGCCCCGGATGCCCCTCGGCCTGGCCCGGACGGAGTCTCAGGAAGGGCAGCGACCCCCGGCTAATAAAGACAGACGGACGGGGGTGCGGAGCTTGGGGGATGCTTCATGGTTCCAATTAAACACCGTCTTCGAGCAAATGTGCAGCTTTGGAGGGTCAATGGTTCGAGGGGCCCCTCCACGCTCGGCTGAGCAGTATCATCTGGGGGGACCCCCAGAGAATCTCATTTGGCAAAGTCGCTCTTCCCCGGTCACTCTCTTCCTTCCCGCGTCCACTGCGGAGAGCCCAGAGGGCCAGCGCCTTGAAAAGAGCCGTTTCTGGTTTGCGTTTAGAAACACGCGCGTGTTTATGTCTGTCTGTATACACACGGAGGCACGGACACACGGACCGGAGTGCCTTGGTCAGCGTGCCGGGGAGAAACGTGGAAAACCCCACGGGCTGAGTCCTCCCGCCCTTCCCGCAGCGTGAAGACCGAGTGTTCGTGAGCTTGTCCTGCGCGAGCGTTGACGAGAAACCTTTCTGCTGGGTTTGCTCCCCCGGTGAGTCAGCAGAACTCGATTGGAACAGGGAGACCCACCCATGTCCCCAAGTCAACTCCAAAGGAAGCCATGTCCCCACGGAGCCCAGACCACAGAAGCTCAGAGGACGTCCACGCGGCCACCACACTCACGCGCAAGGGGCGCGACGGACCCAGAAGGCAGCTCAGCCTGGTCTTGGGACGGGCAAGGGCCCTGCCCGAGAGGAATCCAAGGAAACGGGCTCGGGAGATCCAGAACCGCAAGGCCACCCCCAGGGGACTCGGAAGGACGAGTCAGGAGGGTGTCACCGGGAACCTAAACCTCTATCCACACACATAAACATGTGCATGTTTGGAAACACGCCAAAGTCCAGCTCATAAGGACGCTGCCCACGGCTGCCCACGCAGTTCTAGAAGCCCCTTCCGGGTTCTCAGCCCCCAACTGTGCTCAGACATGGAGGAATCACCTCCCAGGCAGCCTGGAGGTGGAGGCCGAGGGTTCTTCTGAAAGTCAGCACTGGAAACCACCTAAAGGTAGACGCTTGCCCTGTAGCATCTAGGTCTAAGTGAGTGGGATTCCCTGTCTGCTTGAACATGACTCATGGGGCCAGGAAGATTGTTCCACAGTTGGAAGCCACCTCACGAGCCGGGGGAGAAGGCAGCTGGAATAATTGTTTACAATAGCCAGAACCTGGAAAAAAAAAAAAGACCCGAGTGCCCAAGAACAGATGATTGACTGGTTAAAGAAACTTTGCTACATCTACACAATGGAGTACTATGCAACTGTTAGAAAAGATGAAGTCATGAACTTTGCATCGAAGTGGATCAACGTGGAGAGTGTCATGCTAAGTGAAATGAGTCCCAGAAAGAGAGGGACGGACAGAGAGGGACTGCACTCATCTGGGGAACAGAAAGTAACAGAATGGAAGACTAGCACCCAAGAATAGTGGAGATTTGGGTTAGGGTTAGCACCCAAGAACCAGGAGGTTTGTTCCATGGCTTGGAAGCCGGCAGCACATGCTGGAGGAAAAGGCAGCTCAGATAGAGAAGGGAGCACCAAGTGAAGGGTGCTTGGAGGGCCCACTCGGGATGGGAGATGCGGGCTGAAAGTAGACTATAGGCCGAACACGATGGCCACTCAGTACCCCTATTGCAAACCACAACACCCAAAAGGAGAAAGAGAACGAAAGGGAATGCCCTGCCACAGAGGCAGGGTGGGGTGGGGGATGGGGGGGTGGGAGGGATACTGAGATTATTGGCGGTGGAGAATGGGCACTGGTGGAGGGATGGGTGCTCGGTCATTATATGACTGAAACACAAGCACGAAAGTTTGTAAGTCTGTAACTGTACCTCACAGTGATTCACTAATAACTTTTTTTTAAATGGCATAATTTTTTTTATAAAAGGCAGCTGGGATAGAGAAGGGATCACTAAGACAATGAGGGTTGGAGGGATTGCTCGGGACGGGAGAGGTATGCTGAGAGTAGGTAAAAGGCCAAAGGTGATGGCCTCTCGGCGTCTGTACTGCAAACCATAATGCCCAAAAGGAGAGAGAGAGAAAGTCTGGGGGAGATTGTCTGCCATGGAGGCGGGGGGAGGGTGGGAAGGGGGGATTCTGGGGACATTGGCGGTGGGGAACGTGCACTGGCGGAGGGACGGGTGTTTGATCATTGCGTGACTGAAACTCAAACATGAACGCTTGTAACTGTATCCCATGGTGATTCAATAAAATAAAATGGCTTGTGAGGGCTGGAGCCATAGCACAGCGGGGAGGGCGTTTGCCTTGCACACAGCCGACCCGGGTTCGATCCCCGGCATCCCATAGGATCCCCGAGCACCGCCAGGAGTGATTCCTGAGTGCAGAGCCAGGAGTAAGCCCTGAGCATTGCCGATGTGACCCAAAAAGAAAAAAAAAGAACAAAAGAAAGAAAGAAAATGGCCAGTGCAGGGCGAAGCTGTCCCTCAGGCAAGGTGCTGGCCCGGCCACAGCTGCCCCTGGCCTGACCCTGATGCTGCACAGGGTCCCTGAAGCCCTGGGCCAGGAGTCAGCCCTGGGCACAGCTGGGCATGGCCCCAAAACTCATTAGAAAAGTAAGATAAGAGCACGGGTGGGTGCAGAGGGCTCTGGCGACGCCTCCCTGTGTGCTGCCTTCCTGGCTCAGCCCAGGGTGCCAACACCTGGCCCCGGCCACGGGCACAGAGAGAGGGCAGTGGTCAGTGCACCTGGCCCTTCGTCCTAGCAGCACGTGACCCTGCGGGCGGTCAGGGCTGCCTCCAGCCCTCACCGCGGGGTCACCCTGGGGAGCCCCAGCAGGACAGGACCCTAGCGGTGCTGGATCCGGGAGCCCGGCCTTGCGGCGTTGTTTGGTTTTGTGCGGGGCCACACCTGGTGGTGCTCGGGGTTTATTCCTGCTCTGTGCTCAGGGGTCACTCCTGGTGTGGCTGATGGATGCTCGTGGGGCACCGGGGACCAGCCCAGGCTGCTGCGAGCGAGGCAAGCACCGTCCCTGTCCCTGCCGAGACATCACTCCGGCCCTTTTTCGCCAACTTTGATTTTTTTTTTTTACATTTTAATGGGTTCTTTAAGGAGAGATTTTATTTTTTTGACTTTTTTATTGAGTCACTGTGAGGTGGACCCTTCCAAAGCTGTTCGTGGTTGAGTTTCAGTCATACAGTGCTCCAACACCCATCCCTCCGCCAGGGCACATTTCCCAGCACCAGGGTCCCCGGGTTCCCTCCCAAACCGACCTCAACCCCACCTGCCTCTATGGCAGGCACCTCTCCTCTCTCTCTCTCTCTCTCTCTCTCTCTGTCTTTCTCTCCCTCATTCCAGGCATTATGGTTTTCAAAACAGATGCTGAAAGTAGTTAAAGGGATATACGTGACTTCTTCTTCTTCCTCTTTTCCTATAGAATCACCGTGAGATAGAGCATTACGAAATTGCTCATTTCAGTCATACAATGTTCCAACCCCCGTCCCTCCGCCAGGGCACATTTCCCAGCACCAGGGTCCCCGGGCTCCCTCCCATCACCTCCCACCCCCACACAGCCTGTCTCTATGGCAAGCTCTTTTCCTCTCTCTCTCTCTCTCTCCCTCTCTCTCTCTCCCCCTATTCTCTCTCTTTCCTTTCTCTCTCTCTTGTCTCTCTGTCTCTCTCTCTCTGCTTTTGGGCACTGTGGTTTGCAATATTGATACTGAAAGGTTATCCAAAATATCCCTTTGCCTACTTTTAGCCCTCAGATCTTGTCCAGCGTGATCACTTGCAGCTATGATTGTCATGCTGGCCCCTTCCTTATCTTACCTACTCTCAGCCCCACACACACTTGAGGTTGGTTCCAACCATTGGCCATTCCTCCTAACCCCTGTTTTCCCTGGTCATGGATTTTAGTCTTCTACTATATATATATATATATGTATGTATACATGTATATATACATATATATACCACAGATGAGTGCGGTCCTTCTACGTCTGTCCCTCTCCTTCTGACTCATTTCATTCAACATGATACTCTCCATGTCCATCCATTTATAGGCAAATTTCATCACCTCATTCTTCCTAACAGCTGCATAGTATTCCACTGTGTAGATGTGCCGTAGTTTCTTTAATACAGTCATCTGTTCTCAGGCACTTGGATTGCTTCCAGATTCTGACCATGGTGAACAGTGCTGCAATGAACATCGGAGTGCATGGGATGTTTCTGCCGTGTGTTTTTGGACCCCCAGGGTATGTTCCCAGGAGTGGTCTTCCTGGGTCAAATGGGAGCCCAGTTACTAGCTCTTTGAGAAACGTCCGTATTGGTTTCCAAAAAGGCTGGACCAGTCGGCATTCGCACCAAGAGTGAATTTTTAACATTTAAAGCGAATGTGAAAGATGTTTGTGTGATCTAGAAAGTTGAGAGACATTAATAATGTGAAGAGGAGGTTTGGTTACAAAAGGGCACCCTGGTCGCACAAAATGAAGGTTTATTGCATAATAGGAAATAAATCTGAGTGCTTATTAGTTTATTTTGTCTGTTCGAGGCGCCACGCCCAGGGCTTCTCAGGGCTTCCTCTTGGCTCTGTGCCCAGGGGCCACTTCTGGCCGTGCTCATGGGGTCGGCCGTGTGCGCGGGGGCCAGCAGCCAAACCTAACCCTAAACTCGCACAATCTCTCTCCTGCCCCCACTTGTTTTTTTAAATTTACTTTATAAAAAATTTCTTTTAGTGAAACACCATGAGGTCCAGTGGTAGACTTACAAATTTTTGTGCTTGGGTTTCAGTTATACAATGATTGAGTACTCATCCCTCCACCAGCATCCATCCTCCACCACCACCACGGGTCCCAGCATCCCTCCCACCCCCCACTCCCCCCATCCCACCCCGCCTCTGTGTCAGGGCACTCCCTTTTGTTCTCCCTCTCCTTTTGGGTGCTGTGGTTTGCAAAAGAAGCATTGAGTGACAATCATGTTCGGTCTATAGTCTACTTTCAGCATGCTTCTCCCACCCTGGGAGGGTCCTCCCAACACCCTTTATTTGGTGCTCCCTTCTCTATCTGAGCTCCCTTTCCCCCTAGCATGTGTGGCTGGCCTCCAAGCCATGGAGTGAGCCTCCTGGTACTTATCTCAACTATTCTTGTTGGGTTAGTCTCCCGTTTTGTTACCTTATATTCCCCAGATGAAGGCAATCTTTCTTCGTCTATCCCTTTCTTTCTGACTCATTTCGTTTAACATGATACTTTCCATATTGTACCACTTGTATGTAAATTTCGTGACTTCGTCTTTTCTAACAGCTGCATAGTACTCCATTGTGTAGATGTACCAAAGTTTCTTTAACCAGTCATCTGTTCTCATCCTGCCCCCACTTTGAACAAGGCTCAGAGCTGCCTGGGTGGTCCTCCAACCCCTGATGTCCACTTGGGGCTGTCCTCTGCACCCTGCCAACAGGGACAAAGGGCACTCAGCACTCCCCCGGTTCAGACGCAGAACACACAGCCATGGGCAACTGCCCCCTGGAGCTGGACCACTGACCCCTTCCTGGCCACATGCCCACGGGAGAGAGGCTGGTCGCCCAGACCTGCAGATCCGGAGCAGTGACCAGCAGTGACCGCTGACCCCGGGTCACCCAGGGGTGCAGACCGGCTCCTACCGGGCAGGACAGGCCAGGCGCGTCTGAGCCATCTCCAGCCCTTGGTGCCACTGGGGATTCCCCAGACGCTGCCAGGAGTGAGCCCGGGGCCCCGAGTCAGGAGCGAACCTCGGCCCGGCCAGGCGTGGCCCCAAATCTCCCCCAACACACACAGCAAGCGTGTCCCACCGGGAAGGATGGTGAAGGTTTGCTGTCTCCAACCACGCGGGCGTCCACAGCCGCCAGCGACCCTCCACCTTCCCTGTCCCCAAAGGCTGTGCTGGGGGCGTCTCCCCTCCGTCCCCGCCCCATGTGTTGCCTCCGACTCTCCAAGGCAGCTGATCGGTTCCCAAGTGGACCAAGAAGAGGCTGCAGGCCCCAGGTCAGCTGTGCACCGGGTGCGGGGCGCCTCCACTCTGTGTCCGTCCCTCCTCCTGCTCCCACGGTCCCTGGACTCTCACTCCTGCAGGCGCCTCTGCCCGGCCCCTCCCTGGGCTGCGTCTGCTCCACCCTCACCCCTGGCCGTCGGCCTCCGCACGCAGCCAGCCGCCACCCCAGCAAGGATGCCCGACATCTGCCCTTTTTACACATCTTTTGCTTTTTGGGTCACACCCGGCGATGCTCAGGGCTGACTCCTGGCTCTGCACTCAGGAATCCCTCCTGGCGGTGCTCGGGGGACCCTACAAGATGCTGGGAATCGAACCCAGGTTGGCCGCGTGCCAGGCCAACGCCCTCCCCGCTGTGCTCTTGCGCCAGCCGCTGCCCTTACTAGTGACCTTCCCTGCCCTCCGACAGCCAGTCAGGGTGCGTCTCCGTGCCACACCCCAGCCAATTCTGAAACGGAGCATGAGCCAGGAAAGAGGCCAGTGACCGGACACGCGTGCCAGCCCCGTGTTCAGCCTCTGGGTGTCAGGAGCAAGAAACAGGAGAGCCTGTGGGGTTCCTCCCCCGAGACCCTCCAGCGGGGTCCCTGCCGGCTGCAGGCTGGACCCCAACCAGGGCTGGACGGAGCCGGCTGAAGGGGCGGGGGTGCTCTCTGCCTTGGTGCCCCGCATGGGCTCGGCACGGGCTCCCAGAGTCTATGGGGAGCTCACGGGGGTGCCTGGACGCCCGACGCCCGCCGTGCCCCTGGGGTTCCTGCCAGGGACGGGCACGAGCACAGAAACGGGGTGGGTGCTAGTTATTTATTCAGGCGTTAAGGGTCACACTGTGGGTGCTCAGAGGCTACTCCTGATTCAGTGCTCGGCAGTCGCACCCAGTGGTGCTCACGGCTTCAAGCCCAGGGCTCCCACCCTTGGTCTCCAGCCCTGACTCACCTCCCGACGCCCGTTTTCTATTTTCATATTCGTTGATCTAAGCACCAGAGGGAAGTTTCTTCCTACTAAAGTATCAAGAATTTGGAGTGGGAGGCGGGTGTGGGGCCACCCCCAACGGTGGCCGAAGCTCCCTCCTCTGTGCTCAGGAATCACCCCTGGGGGTGCTCAGGGATTGATCGGGGGTCAGTTCTCGTGCGAGGCCAGCGCCGTACCCTACATTGCCTCTCCTGAAATTATAATATCAGACTTTTAGAAATCAACCTGCGTGTTTCTACCTCTCGAGAGCAGCTGGAGCTTCGGAGGAAACGCAAGTGTCTCCGGCAAGGAATTCGTGTCTGACCTTTGTCGATGCCTGATAGAGACATCCGAGAGGATTTTACTCGTTTTCCCTGAAGTTTTCTTTGACTTTCTGCGGACGAGATTCTGAGTCGGGGGCTGAGGGCGAGATCCGATGCCGGAGCGATACCAAGGGAACTTTTACCTCCAGTAAAGAGTAATATATCGTATCTTGTATCCCAATTAGGTGGAACAAATATTCTGCAATGTGTAATTATTATCGCGATCGCCATTATTTTTAATGAATCCGTTCTTGAATTAAGGTTCTCTTTGGTTTACTCACAGCCTTGGAAAGACTGTGATGAAAAACGAGCCAGGCTTTCAACCATTTATAATAAAAGCTGAATGACTAAACAGACCCCCTTTTTTTTTATTTGCATTAATGAGTTCAATCCCAGATATATATGCAATAATATATGAAATTAAGTTATAAACGTAGGGATGCACAGCCAGTCACCACGCAAATCTGCATGCAAATGCATAATAATCACAAATCTACAATATTACAATATTAAAAAATACCCACAATTAAATTATCATGTGGAAATAATCATAATGTTATTGGAAACTCAATTATCGTGGCAACCGTTGTTGGGGAATTAGCAGAGTTTGGCAAAGGCGAGTCAGACCTGAATTCATCAAATATATATTATCACAATATTACATGTTCACTTCGATTCTATGCAAAGACAAACATCCCCTCTCACCAGTATCTGCCCAATGCATTGTTTTATTCATGAACAACTCTGTGATCTATTATACATACAAAACTGATTCTAGGCTTCCTGCCGCGGGCCGCGGCGCAGGCGGAATTAATTTTATTATATACACATGCCTGATAATTGTGAAGAATTTGGTCAAATACCAAACTCTGCGGCCGTGCCCATTAATGCTGCTTCCTTCCCCTGTCAAAGGTCGGCGGCGATTCCTCTTGGTCACCGGGAAGATCTTTGTCCCGGGCAGGCCAAGTTCCTGACGGCCAATGGGCCGGAACTGTGGCGGGGGTCTCTCCTCTCCTCCCCCCAAGCCCACGAGCGAGTTCACTTCGTGGAGACCCCCGAAACTTGGGGGAGGTGCCGTGCGAGGCCTGTCTGGCCGGGCTCCGCAGGTCCCCCGGCGGCCAGGGAAGGTTCCGGCGTGTAGCTGGGGCGACGTCCCCGTTCCCGGCCGCTGTCCGTTCCTGGAAGACCAACGCCCTTTGCTTTTCCCGCCCTGCTGAGCCTGGCAGGGCAGGGTGACCACGGGAAACAGCTTTCTTGAAAAAGAATCTTAGTTTTTTGAGAAAAAAAAGGAGGGGAGGGAAGGGAAGAAGAGGGGAAGGCGGGGAGGGGAGGAGAGGAGGGAGGAAGGGGGAGAGAGGGAGGGAGGGATGGCAGGGAAGCTCCTGGGATCACGCCGGGCCTGGGCCCACCCACGGGCTACGGAACTGGCCTCCACCGAGCAACCACGAGCCTGTTCTGACCAGACGGCGGAATCCACGGACTCGGGGCGTCTCCGCCTCCGTCTCCTTCTTTTCCCCAGTTACACGGGGAACATCTTATTTCTTGGTGCTCCTGTGCGCGCCGTGTTGGATAGTTTTTAGATCTGTTTTTCAGATGTCTAAGATATTTGCAAGTCTAAAAAGAAGCAAGTTTTACTTTATTTATAATCTGTATGAAAACATTCTTGAGATTTTCCCCCTGCTTGCGCCTCCGTTTCTTTGGGGTCCCCCAGTAGCACTGGGGGCTGAGAGCGGTATCCCGGGGGGGGTGTGGGGATACTGAGTGTCCATGGGGGCCAGACCCCCCTGGGGCTGCCCTGTCTCTCCAGCCTGGGACCCAGCACTGCGGAGCGAGGGGCTGGGTTTGTCTCTGTCACTAATGCGACGGGCGAGGAGAGGAGGAGTGTGTCCGGCTCCAGGGACCATCCCCACCTCGTCCGAGTGCCGAAAGCCCCCAGCCGGGCCCCATCTCTTCCCCTTCCTTTTTTTTTTCTTTTTGGGTCACACCCGGCGATACACAGGGGTTCCTCCTGGCTCATGCACTCAGGAATCACTCCTGGCGGTGCTCGGGGGACCCTATAGGATGCTGGGAATCGAACCCGGGTTGGCGGTGTGCAAGGCAAATGCCCTCCCTGCTGTGCTATCGCTCCAGCCCCTTCCGCTTCCTTTCGAGTCTTCCTTAGAGGTGAGGAGGAGGAGGACCGAGAGGTAGGGGAGGGCCAAGGCTCTGGCCTTGCTTGTAGCAGACCCCAGTCCTATCCCCAGCACCCCAGGGGTGATCCCTGAGCACAGAGGAGTGAGCTTTGGCCAGAGTTGCGGGTGGCCCCGCCTGCCTCCCACTCCAAGTGCTTGACACTGTAATAGGAAGAAACTTCGCTCTAACGCCTTAGAAAATTAATTTGAAAATAGAAAATGGGCGTCGGGAGGTGAGTCAGGGCTGGAGACCAAGGGTGGGAGCCTGGGCTTGAAGCCGTGAGCACCACCGGGTGCAAATGCCGAGCACTGAATCAGGAGTAGCCCCTGAGCACCCGCAATGTGACCTCTCACACCTGAATAACTAGCGCCTGCCCCTGGTTCTGTGTTTGTGGTCTGCATTGCTGAGCCAATGGCCCGGCCCTGGCAGGAACTCCAGGGGCACGGCTGGCTCGACCAGGAGGGATCCCTGAGCACAGAGACAGGAGTGAGCCCCGAGCACTGAGCCGGGAGTGAGTCCTGAGCACTGAGCCGGGAGCCAGCCCTGACTCTGGCCAGTGTGAGGCTGGCACAGCTGAGATGAGCTGGGGCAGTGCTCGGCCTCTGTGAAAAGCACTTTGGACTGGCTGTTTCTCCTCCTTGCCCAGGGCCAACTGGGAAATACCAGCTAGCCTGTGGTCTCTGCTCCCTCGGACCCAGGCCGGGTGCTTCGATGGTGCTAGTCCTGTAGGTGCGGGTCTGGGCACAGATGCTCAGAGCCACGTGTGGGAGGCTCACGCCCACCGGCCCCATCCACGCTAGAACACGCAGAGTGTCCTGGCCTGGCCTCTGGGACCACACAGGGACCCGGGCCCTTGTCCACGAGTCAAGACACGTGCAGCCTCCTTCCAGCCTGCGACGCCGCAGAAACCGTCACGGGGAATTTCAGACGCCCACCGGATCAAGATCCACCTTCCAACAATGTTTGCTGGGGGCTGACGTCTTTCTCAGCTGCCCCTCTCCTGCCGAGTGGGCCGGCGCCCTGCTCCCACTGGGCACTGGGGCTCAGAGAAGGAAGCGTGTCTGCTCTGTGAGTGCGCTGGGCGCGGCAGGGATGTGCCGCCCGGCTGAAAGCTGGTAAAGATTCCCGGGCGGTGAGGTCACAGCCCGTCCCCTCACCGTCAGGGAGAAGCAGGAGCGAGTGCGGTGGGGGGCCACGGCTGGCTCTGAAGCCCCACCGGGGGCGTTCGGCCCAGTGTGCGCCGACAGGACCCAGGAAGTGGAGACCCACGGGGTGGGGGGCCGAGTGGACCCTCCTGGAATCTCGGCCCTTCTTTCTGGCCGGCTGGCTTGCGTCTCTGGAGAGACGGAGACTTGGCAGTGAAGCCCTGCAGGGAAGCACCCGTTGGCTCTCGCCTGGTGCCCAGGGCCGGGGACCTGCCTCCACCGCTGACCACACTGGCCGCCGGGCTCCCTTCGCTGTCCCGCGGAGGCATCTGGGCGCATGGCCTGGAGTGGCCTGGAGCCTCTTCGGAGCAGCACAGCCCGGGGCAGCGTGGCCTGAGGGCCTCGGTGGACGCTGGGAGTGAGCACAGAGGCCCTGAGGACCAGCCGTGGGCCTGGCCACTGAATCACTCTCCTGCCCCGCCCCTGCGTCTGAGCTCCCACGACCAAGTCTGGGGCCCTGGGCCCCGCCACCCACAGGGGCTGCCCTGGGGGGCGTCAGTGAGCGGCTGTGGCCGCCTTGGCCCGGGGATTGCCATGCCCAGGAGGGGGCTGGTGTGGGGGTCCCGCGACCTGGGGGTACTGGTGCCAGCCGCAGCCTGGCCCGCTGTACAGCTCAAGCCACTTCCTCGCCCCGACAGCCCCGTCCACGCCCTGCAAGAAACAGGCCCGGCAGTGCCGCTGCCAGCTGTGCTTCCCAAAGGCACCACTGGCCGTGGGGAAGGCCTGTCGGCCCTCTCACGCAGACTGCTGCCCAGGTCCCCTTTCTGCTGGCTCAGTGCAGAGCAGGTGACCTTGACGCGAGGGAAGTCACCGCCCAGACTCCCCTCACCCGTGGGTGCTGCCTCGAGGCATGGAGCCCGCCCACGGGGACACGGGCGGTTTCACCCCGTGGGCACCCACGGTGATATATTCTAAGCAAAGAGAGGGTCAGAATAATCTCCATACCTCAGAGCCCTGATCATCAGTCTCAGTAAAAACGGATCAATGGAAAACCATGCAGCAGAACAGCAAACATAAATACTGAAACCTTATTTGTCAGTGGTTTTGCTACAGATCTAACTGCAGAGAGAGAGAGAGAGAGAGAGGGAGGGAGGGAGAGAGAAATACAGGAAATAGCTTTGTCTGTCCTTCATGTGCTGGTTTCTGGGAGAGGCAGCGGGATGAGCATGAATCCACTCTTAGATTAGACCCGCAGGGACTCTGCCCTGTGTCTCTCACACCTTGTGTGGAGGAGGTCCGTGTGAGGAGCGCCTTAGCAATCCCGTCCCGAGCTCTGTTCTCTCGACCCATGATGGACAATGCAAAAGGCCTGGATTGGCCGGGCGGGGGAAAGCGGCTGAGCCTGGCGTTAGATCTGGCTCTGCAAGGCTGTGGGTGTGGGACGTGCCACGTGACAGGACGCGCAGAGCCCAGACCCACGGGCGTGCCCAGGACTGAGCCAACCTCCACCGCGAGTCTGCGGCAGCCCGAAAGGCCTCGGAGTCACGGACAGTCTTCACCAAGGGAAGTGGGCCTGCGGGAAATGCAGAACTGTCCATCTGAACAGATGAACAAGGGCCAGAGAGACGGGACAGCAAGGAGGGCGCTGGCCACGTGTGCGGCTGACCCCGGTTCAATCCCCGCACCCCACATGGGCCCCTAAGCACCACCCGGAGTGATCCCTGAGCACAGAACCAGGAGTAACCCTGAGCACTGCCTGTGTATAAAAAAAAAAACAGGAAGCATCTAAATATTTTCTGTTTTCTAGTACTCTCCTGGGAGAAGAAAAAGGAAAGAACAATTTTGAAAAATTTTTTTCTGGTATATTGGGAAAAGATAGGAATCGCTGTGTTAACATGGTACAAAAATTTTAGCATTCTGACTCTGGGTGAGCAATCCATTTGAGATGTATGTGCACTGCACGGGTGAGTGAGTAAAATTCACCATAAAATAAAATAATTATACTAATGAACCTGACAAGGATTTTGTTAGGTGCTCTCTGTGTCCAGAGGAAAGCATGGATCACATGCAATTTTTAAATAATTAAACCCGAACAGACATCTATGGAAGAACTGATGAGAGTGCTCTATGTGCAATAAAATAATCTGAAGAGATTTTAAAAAAGTAAAGTTAACTCAAACATAAGGATGATGGTGACAATAACAGTGATAGTTAAGAGCAAAAGCAACTAACCAGGAACTGCATTTAAATGTGGGGAGATGAGGAATGAAGAAGCTTCTGACCCAGTGTAACAACGAATGCCAACACCAGAGCAGAATCAACCGGTCTAGAACTCACGGATTATTTGAAATGCAGTTCATAGTGAAGCGGGGTGGGGGGAACCCTTATGTATGCATCACGTAAAGGACAATTAGTGAGTTGGAGTCAGTTGGCTAAAAAGACCCTCCCCCCCCAAAAAAAAAATGAAAACTTCAAGAAAACAAGGCAGAAAAAAAATCAACATGAAGAATCAAGGTGGGCCAGGCAGTGACTCATTGAGGCCTCGAACCCCAGCACACAAGGGCCCCAAATACTGCTGGGAGACCCCCCGAGTGCTGGGCACCAAGAAGACCCTGGATACCGCCAGGTGTGGCCCCCAGACAGAACCAACGACAATCTAAAGAGTCGGGCAAGAGCCCCCTCGTTTGTCCAGCCCGAGAGCCCAGGAAGAGAAGGGTGGGAAGGCCACACTCTGCAAAGGGGCCACGGGTCACTTTGGCTTTTAAATTTCCTCAGAGAAACCAGAAATCAACCCTAATGTCAGAGCAACTGGAACCAGTTCATCTCTGTGTCTGCAAGGCATTTTATAAACGCAATTTCCCCTGATTAGGGAGTGTCCTGGTCTTAGAATGGAGGGTCACCTCAGTGTCTAACATCACGGTTTCGTGTGCACTTTGAATATCGTGAAGGGTTAACAGACAAAGCCAGCGCCCCCCACCCAGCAGGATGCAAGAAAGAAGAAATCAGAGGCTGGAGAGGGAGTCCAGAGGGCCGCGCGCCCGCCTTGCAGGAGGCTGAACGGGGTTCGATTCCCAGCACCCTATGTGGTCCGGAGTCATCGGCCAGGACTCACCCCCGAGTGCAGAGCCAGGAGCCAGCCACAAGAGCCGCCGTGTGTGCCCCCAAACCAAAAAACATATAAACAAAGAGATAAATAAAGTCATAAAAAGCATCACTGTTTTCAACAGACTGCCAGGAAGTATAACTCAGACGCGAGACCAGACGGAGCCAGTGGAGAACAAGAGGCGGAAGCGGAGGCAGCCGGCACTCGGGTCCCAAATAAAACAGCAAATCAAAGTCAGCCTCGCGGGGAGGCCACAGCACCCCAGAGAGGCGGGCCCCGGGCGGGGAAGGGGCCCGGCCCCGAGGAGCAGTCGCAGGAAAGCTGCGGGTTCTTGGAATGCAGACTCGCGAGGAGACGACGACACAATTGCACAACGGCCTCCGCCACACAGGAGCTCGTTTATTCACGGACACAAATGAAAACGCAGCTTCCCAGATAACAAGAACCAGCTGCGGTCAGCGTCCCGAGACTGCGACAGCGTGATGGGAGACGGAGGTGTGGGGACCCGTCCCTGGGACACTGCCGGGTTGGCAGTGGGCAGCGCCTGGGGACCAGGGAGTAAAAGTCAGGGACGGGGCTCGGGATAAA
This sequence comes from Sorex fumeus, assembly GCF_029834395.1. Classification (NCBI taxonomy): domain Eukaryota; kingdom Metazoa; phylum Chordata; class Mammalia; order Eulipotyphla; family Soricidae; genus Sorex; species Sorex fumeus. Next base: position 1,372,447 of record NW_026606275.1, read on the forward strand.
CTCTCACTGGGGGTGGGGGGTCCCGAGTTTGCACACAGACCCGAGTCGGAGCGCAAGCAGACAGGTGCACAAAGGGAGCGACCCCCAGGGTGGAAATATCGTAAGTCAGAGACTTCCCCGCCCCCAAACGAATGTTTGCCCCTGATTAAAGATCGCCGCTACCCGTTAATCTATTTACCATGACTGTTCGATCACAGTCCCCCTGCCGTATTCGTCATGGCCGGTCATAGGCATCGCTACGAGCACATTCGTCATCGTGTTATTCCCTGGGATTCATTACTCAGCATCCTGTTTACGCGATCTGTCATCCTCTGATCGCAATTATTATTTTGTTGAACATTTATTAGTATATATTATTTTTATTATTGTACTCGCATTACGTTTCCTATTTGTTCTCGTTGTGGTTTAAATATTTATTACGCATATGATTGCGTTCGCTACTTATAGCATTACAGGATCGCGGTCCGCGTTATTTACCGTATTCATCCCCATTACCTTATTATTATGTTTAATGTTATCACCTATTCCCTTTAATAATCGTCCCGTGCTCTGTTACACTCTCACCACATTAGCCCAGTGGATAATTGTTCTTTAAGACCTGCTGAACCTCACGGCCGTTGGGAAAACAAACTGCTCCCGTGAGCTCACGGGAGAGGCCCGCGGCAGGGGCCAGGGGGCGGGAAGCCAGGCAGGGCCCACGGGAGGGAGGGGGCAGAGAGAAGCCAGCCCACGGAGGGACATGGGCACAGAACATCAGCTCCACAGGAGGCCACAGGGCCGGGGACATGTGGGCCATCGGCCTGGACATGCAGTGTGGGAATCCCTGTCCTGTTTGCTCAGAGTCTGCACAGGGTCCCCGGCTCAGGGGATGTCTGCAGAAACCCACACCAGCGCTTGTTCACACACACACACACACACACACACACACACATGACACAGGCGGGCACACCACACACGTAGGCAGCACTCACACAGAATGCACGTGTAAGCGTGCAATGCCCACATAGTCTGTGTCACACGCACCGATACGGCTCCACGCAGGAGGCCAACGTGCACCGATGTCTGTGTGGATGTGTTTCATGTGACGAGTGAGTGTGTCACACCTTTACGCTGTGTCATCTGTCTAGCCAGGAATGCATGTATGGCAGAGTCTGTAAGGTCCGTAAGACACGCGTGTGTGTGTGTGGACGTGTGCTGTGTGTAACAGCTGAGACCCGCTTTCCCGGAGCTGTGCGTCTCCGTAAGCAGACGGCAGAGCTGGGGAGACTGAGACTTGTGCAGAGTGGAAATGGGCGGGAAAGTCGTGTTTCTGCTCTTTCAACTCGCCCCTGCGGTCCGCTTTGGAGGACCCGCCCCTGGCAGTGTTTGGGGCTACCGCAGGCTAAGGGCTGGGGTTGGTCCCGACCAAATTGGAAGAGTAACTGGCACTGAGGCCTCATGCGTGCAGTGCCAACACCCGTGACCTCCTTATGTGGAGCCTGTATGTCAAACACGACTTATATCTGTGTCACCTCTATCACCTATCATCCCGCTGTTCATCGATTTGCTCACGCGGGCGTCAGTAATACCCTCGGATAGCCCGACAAGCTACTGAGGGTATCCTGCCCGCCCATCAGAGCCAGGCAAGCTCCGAGTGGCGTATTTGATATGCCAAAAACAGGAACAATAACGGGTCTCATTCCCCTGACCCCGAAAGAGCCTCCAACATGGCAGAGTTGGGAAGGACGAGTAAGGAGAGGCGGATAAAATCCCAGGGCTGGGACCGATGGAGACGTCACGTCACATGACGACTTATATCCAGGACACACACTCCTGGCCATGGAACCCGGCCTCTAAATACCTCCCTCCACAGATCAATCACACACCAAAATGAAGACAACGGCCAGTGCCCGGGCCGGTGGTGCGGGCATTTCTTTATCTCTGAGCAAACATGGATCTAAAATTTCCCCGCAGACCACGCATGTCAAGAAGGAGACTTTGTCTGGACAAGAAAAGCAAAGCTTGAAGTTTCCAGAAGAAAATCAGAGGAGGCTGTTTTCAGCTCCCAGATCGAGGCCGCGATTCCTTCAGCCTGTCCCAAAGCACAAGCCCGGAAGGACACAGGGAGGAGGCGGCCTCGGGGGTGGAGGGACCTGAGCACATCCAACCCCTGTGAGTCCCTGGGAGCTGCGAGCGAGAGGCCTGGCAGCCAGGGCCCCGTGGGGACAGGGTCAGAGCTCTCCACACTGCCCATGTCCGGAGTGTCCGGTCATCTGAGATGGCTCACACGGGAACGTGCAGAAAGTGCCCAGAGGCCGTGGGACGAGGGGACACGGGGGAACGGGGAGGGGCCGGCACAGAGGGCAGCGCCCAGCCAACTCTGCTCAGGAAGGAGCGGCCAGGCGCCCAGACAGCGGGGGGTGGGGAGCAGCGGATGGGCGAGGGTGGGCCACATGCAGCTGTGACGCTTGGGCACAGCCACCTTCTGCTCTACTGGCCTCCCGTGGGGTGGGGTCCTCCCTGCAGGCTGGGCGTTGGCGGGCATGGGCTGGCCAGTGCAATACCCTCCGGGTCCAGCAGAGTGTGGTGGCCACAGGGATCGGCCGCAGTTCTTAGGGAGTCAGGCCGTGCAGGGATGGAGCTCAGCTCTGCGGCAGGAGGGACGGCCGCAGCCATCCAGCTGACCGCCCGGTGTCCTCTCCCTCTCCCTCCCTCCCCCCCAGGTCAGCAGGAGCTGGCCCGACTTCCTGCCAGTGTGACTGCAGGGCTCGGCCACTGCCCTTACCCCTACCGTTGGCCCTAGACTGGCTCTGGCCCTGGCCACATGGCCCCGCCCACAGCCCTGGGCTTTCTACCACTCCGTTCCCGCATAGTGGGATCTGCACATGGGTGGGGTTTGCTGGGGGTGAGAGCACTGCCACACCCAGTAGGGGGTCCCAAGCCAGGGTCACCATGGCACCAGGACGGGGACAACTGAGACCGGGGATGGGAGGGTGTCTCCCCTGGTCAGCACACGAACCCACCAAGAAGCCACCAACACAAGAACCCATCAAGAATCCACCAAGAAGCCACCAACACAAGAGCCCACCAAGAACCCACCAACACAAGAGCCCACCAAGAACCCACCAACACAAGAACCCACTAACACAAGAACCCACCAAGAACCCACCAACACAAGAGCCCACCAAGAACCCACCAACACAAGAACCCACCAACACAAGAACCCACCAAAAACCCACCAACACAAGAGCCCACCAAGAACCCACCAACACAAGAACCCACCAACACAAGAACCCACCAACACAAGAACCCACCAAGAATCCACCAAGAACCCACCAACACAAGAACCCACCAACACAAGAACCCACCAACATAAGACCCCACCAATACAAGAATCCAATATAAGAACCCACCAAGAACCCACCAACACAAGAACCCACCAAGAACCCACCAACACAAGAGCCCACCAAGAACCCACCAACACAAGAGCCCACCAAGAACCCACCAACACAAGAGCCCACCAACACACCCAGAGCCAGTGGGCACAGCCCAAGGCTGTGAGGAGAGGACGGTCCACTCTGCAGGCCAGGCGGCTGCAGGGCATAGTCGGCGTGTGGGGGGCTGCCTTCCTCTCTCCCATCCCTATGGGTGGTCTTGGCCATTCCTGGAAGCTTTGACCCCTTCCACAGGAGTCTGGTGTCTGCCCCGACAGCCCTTTCATGCAGCTGCTGTGGGATTAGGAGCGGGAAAGGGAAGGTCCCTGCCTGCGGTGGGGGAGCGGGGCCACCTCATGAGGGGCATGAGGGTCCCAGGGGGAGGGTGCTGCTGGGTGGTGGCGTTGTGGGATGGGGGGGGGGGAGTTCTGTAGGAGGGGTCATGGGCACAGACACTTCGGTAGCTTCTGGGGTTCACATAGTGGCCGGAGGTGGGAGGGAGAGGCCGGGTCTTTCCGCGTCACAGTGTCCGTCCAGGACCAGTTCTCCGTCCCCTTGTCACTTAGAACCCAGATGCCACACGACTCGGCTGCAGAGAGGAGGAAGCCCCAGACAAAGGCAGCTGTGGGCGCCTCGGGCCCCTCTGCAGAGACCAGGATGCCTGTAGGTTGGGGTCTGAGGGTCAGCCTGGTGCCCAGTGAAGGAGGCCCAGGAGGCCACTGGGCAGGCTCCACGCGGCCCGGCCGACCCCAGGCTGACCCCGAGCGCCCCCCGCCCCCACGACCCATGCGTTTCCCGAGTGGGTCGCGCACGTCTGGGGTGCGGCCTCCCTGAGGATCAAGCCACAGGCGCGCCGAGGACCGCTCAAGATCACCCGAGGTAAACAGCACGGCGGCCTCCGACTCTTTTCTTGAGAAATCATTCAGCTCCTCTGGGACAACTGTACCGGGCTTGGGATAAAAATATTAAAATTCTATTTAGATGTACAAGGCTTTAATGCAAATTTTTAACCATAAAAACCAAACGCTCCATTCAGTTAAATTAATAGAATTACAAAAAGATGTAATGGTAGCAATTAAGTCTTGAAAATGCAAATTTTATAGTCAAGGACAATTACCTCATTTATAGTATATTGGAATGTTGCCAGATGAAGGTAATTTAGACCCACTGCTCACAGTTACATCATGATGGATCTCTTCATTCCATTAGTACAACAAAGACGGGCGAGAAGTTAGACAATACATAAAAAAGAACCGAAGAGTGTTTGACCTTTATGGTATAACTAGAACCAGAATTCATTCACTAATTTATCAAGTATTTAATGAGCACCAATTATCTGAAATATTAGCGATACTTTTTTTCTCCCTTGAAGGGGCAAAAGAGTCTCTTTCTCTCCAACCTCCGCCGAACACTGGCCCCTAGAGGAGCGTCTGGGCTGGCGGGTGCCCGGACGCTCCTCTCCTCGCACTCGCCTCCCCGTGGCCCTGGGAACGAGGCCGACGCTCGCTGCAGAAGAACAATGGATTTTTCCCAAATGATCTCCTCTTTGATTTGAGCACGCTTCGAGTAATTTTTGGTGTCTTCAAATCACGCAGCTGTGAAATTGTACCACCTAAATGATTATTTCTGACATTTTAATATTTTGCTGTGTATTTTCTAATGCTCTTTATTTTCGTGCTCTCATCTTGGCTGCAGTTCAATTATGCGCCAGCCACAACTTTATGCTCCCCACGTTGCAGGGAGACGAGTAACTTCGGAGGGAGAGAGAGAGAGAGAGAGAGAGAGAGAGAGAGAGAGAGAGAGAGCGCTATTCAAGAATACAGACGAAGCTTTCTCAAACACCCACGTTCATATTTTCTTAAGGCTCATTTCGACGTCACCACCTTTCGGATGCTCACCGTGACTCTTTTCAGTCTTCTTACTTGAGGCACCGAAAATTGCGACGCATTCCTCAGAGGATCTCATGCAGACAATCTCCCAACCCGCCCCCCCTCCCCCCCCCCCCCCCCAGTGATGTCTCCATGCCCCTTTCCCGGCCCTGGTTGTCCCATCCCTGTAGACAGTTCTCGTGTCCTTTGCGTCCCCTCACCATGAGTGACCCCGAGTCCACCCTTCTCCTCTGGCGTCTTCTGGCTTCGTGCAGGGAGCAGCAACCGGCGTCATTTCCTCTTCCCTTACAGCTGAGTCCTGTCCCATGGTGACAAGCACCACGTTTCCCCCCTGGTCTTCTGTTCTCGGTCACTTGGCGTGTCTGCAGATTTGGGCTATTGCGGACGGTGCTGCGATCAACTTGGAGATACCAAATGTCTTTTCTGAAGGGAGTCTAGGGTCCCTTGGGGCAGATGCCAAGAAACAGGATCTCTGGGTCATAGGAAAGCCCAATTCTTAGTTTTGTTTTGTTTTTTTTTTTATTTTGAGAACTGCCCACACTGTTTGCCAAGAGAGCTTGAGCCAGGCGACACTCCCGCCAGGGTGGATGAGGGTTTGGTCTTTACCGTCATGTTGATCTTCTTCAAAACCCACCTTGCCCAGAGTCCGCCTTCTCTCCGGGGGTCGCCCGCTCCACGCAGACCCTCCTGTCACCGCTGGTCTCGGGGCGGGGGGGACAGCGCGTGTGCCCCTAACTCTGTGACAGCTTCTGGGCAGAGGAAGCCACAGACTCAGGGGGCAGGAGGCCGTGGGGGTGTCGACAGAGGCCTTCGGAGCTGGGCTCAGCCCCCTCGATGGAGGGAGGGAGGGAGGGAGGGGCCCTTCTGCCCGGCACTGAGAGTGAGCCCCGCTTAGCCTCGCCAGGGCTGGGGGTCTCCATTACGTGCTTGATCTTTCCCATGGGATCCATGGAGGGGCCTCTGCTCCCGCCCAGTCCTGACAACTCAAGCCCGTTGTGATGTAGCCACGCCTGACAAGGGCCAGGCCTCCTTAGAGGAGGAGGCGAGAGAGACGGTGCCCGAGACCCTCGCTGGACCAGACTCCGGGTGGACGGGCTACAATGCAGCTGGGCCTCACACGGCCCTTCCCAGCTTGGGCCTGAGACTTCCGGTACACTCAGAACTCAAACCCAGGGCCTCCGACGCCCGCGGGTGCGGTTCTCCTGTGCATGAAGATCTCTCGTGGTTGGTTCGCGCCTGGGCCCTTGCTATGCCATACACACACAGCCCCGTCAGCAGGACGCTCCCCGCTCAAGCTGAACCTCGAAGCTACCAGGGACGGCAACTGTGAAGATCCACCACGGTTCCTGGTGACTCAGTAATGGAGCTCGTGCCAGGAAGGCGTTTCCCACTTGCCCATCTTGCCCTCGCAGATGACCCGTCCACTCTCCTCGGCCGTCTCCCTGCTGGCCTTTCCTTCCAAGGAGCCCCGGAGCAGTCATCTCTAGCGTTTGCTGGGCAGCTTAAATGATGTTCCGAAATGACCATCTGGTCACAGAGTGGCCAGCGTGTGCCTGGTCACAAACCCTTTCACCCCGAGCAAGAGGCACCAGGGCCTCAGAAGGACCGTCCCTGACGCCCCCAAGCGAGCACGGGGGACCCTCCCCGCTCCCCTGACGCCATGACTTCTAGTAGACGCTTTACTCGGGAACCCCTGTTCAGGCTGAAGTCACAGAGCCCTCGGCTCCGACTCTTTCCCCAAACTGTCGGCGGTTCTGTGTCCACCGTGCGTCTCCAACGCATCCATGGGGGTGTCTGTTTCGAACGGGGCCTCGACCACCGTGCAGGAGTGAATCAGCTCTCCGGCCAGCTGAGCGCGTGGGAGCGACACTCCACCTCCTGGTGTCACCTGGTGTCAGGGGCCCATTTCTACGGCTCCTCTCACGAGGGCAGACAGCGGACGGGGGTGGAGGTGGGGTGTCTGTGGGCGATTCCCTTTGTCGCGGGTGAGCTTTTCCGAGGTACTGAGCTAAAACCGAGCTTCTGCTCTTCGCAGCCCGATGGAATTCTCGCTCCAGCTTCCTCTGCCACGAGGAGCGGGCGGCCATCCGTCCCTAAGCAGTTCCTGGCCGAAGCCAGCGGACGTCGGCCACTGCAAGAACAAAGGTGCCGCTGACGCCCCAGCCGCCGTGCGAGCGGAGAAACGCCCGCCTGTGGTCGTAATAGGATATTGATTAGCCCGATGCCATGCCAGGCTGAATTGCATTTCTTGATGGAGCAGTAAAGGTCACTGTGTGATTACTCAATAACTTTTCAAATACAAGAAATGCTGTTTAAAAGCGCGCGTGAAGGATGGGTTGCGTGGGGGAAGGCGGGGGGTGGGGGGCTGGCCCCTCCCGGACACGCGGGAGGCCGATTCCGTCCCTCCACTCGTGTTTATCTCCACTTTCTGCAGGGCACCGGGAGCTCGAAATGAAGTTAGGAACGCGGTGCCGTGTGAGCTCTGCCCCCGAAACACGCAACTGACTCGGTTTCGTAAGCGTCAGTCGGGTGTGTGCCTGGAACTTTGTCCTGCATTGAATAGTGCTTGTTTTCTGTGGCCATATGCAAGAATCCTCTCGGAGAGCCCGGCAAGCGACCGAGAGTATTCAATATGCCAGACACAGTAACAACAAAGTCTCCAATGGAGACGTTACTGGGCCCGCTCGAGCATGCAAGAATCATTTCGTATTAAAATACAAAAGGTGCGAAAATACTGACTTCATAACTGTGGTAAGAGAGCCACGACTCTGATATTCAACGGAATCATCAGTCTTTGCCCTCTCCTCTTCTTTATTTATTTGTGTGTGTGTGTTTCTCTGTGTGTGTGTGTGTGCTGGTGACTGTGTGTGTGTGCGCACTGGTGCATGTGTGTGTCTGTGTGTATGTGTTTGTGCTGGTGGGTGTGTGTGTGTCTGCGTGTGTGTATGTGTGCTGACGGGTGTGTATGTGTGTGTCTCTGTGTGTGCTGGTGGCTCTGTGTGTGTGCTGGTATGTGTGTGTCTGTGTCTGTGTGTATGTGTGTGTGTGTACTGGCATGTGTGCATGTGTGCTGACGGGTATGTATGTGTGTGTCTCTGTGTGTGCTGGTATGTGTGTGTCTGTGTCTGTGTGTATGTGTGTGTGTGTACTGGCATGTGTGTATGTGTGCTGACGGGTGTGTATGTGTGTGTCTCTGTGTGTGCTGGTATGTGTGTGTCTGTGTCTGTGTGTATGTGTGTGTGTGTGTACTGGCATGTGTGTATGTGTGCTGGCGGGTGTGAGTGTGTGTGTCTGTGTGTGTGCTGCTGTGAGTGTCCTGACTATGTCCATACGTGTGAATCCAGACAGTTCACACGTGAGCTGGCGCGTGTCTGTTCCGTAACGGCCTCACTCCCCACCCCAACCCCTAAAGAGCTTATTCGCGCCCTAGATTCATAGGTGCGAGCCCTCGGGTTCTGCATTTTTAAATATTCTTCAAGGTGAGACTCGAAAATAACTTGTTTAGGCACCATGGCTTACAACATTATCAATGATGGGGGTTCGAGGTACAATGTCTCCCCCTCCAACCCACCCCAGCGTGGAGTGAAGGCGTGTCAGTCAAGGTCTCCAAGTCGCGTCTTTCCCTCCGCTGGTGCTTTGGTTTGCATTTGGCTGTTCCTGCCTCTCTCCTATCCGAGTCCTGGTCCTTGTTTCTTGGCGGACAAGCTGCAGAAGGACCCGCCCAAGCGTCCTCTCAAGCAAGTGCGGCAACGACCGCAAGGCTGATGGGGAAGGGACCCATCGGGTCCATCGCACGTGGCACTGGCAGTGTCCGCGTCTGCGTCCTCAGCCTCCGGGCCTGCAGGCGGCAGCTCTGGCCAGGTCGGAGACCAGAGGCGTCCGGCGTCCCCATCTGCCGGCCATGGCCAACCGCGAAGCAGCTCAGCTGAGCCTGGCTGGTGCCCTGAGTCCTGCCAGCCTAGAAGACGAAGTGACTTCCCGAGAGGAGGGTCCCTGCACGCACCTGCCCGGGATGGGGTGCTCCCACCTCGACCAACAAGGACCAGAGTCGGGAAGTGCAGGAAACTTCCGGCCCTTCTGTCTGCATCTCTGGAGCCTGGGATTGGGAGCTTGACTCTGCGGGGGGCCCGTGGCCTTCTCCGTCTTGAGGGTCTGCGGTCATGGTGAGCCGGTGCCTACCCCCACCCTCCCCCGGTGGGACGGCTTGCCAGGAGTCCCTCCTGACGCTCACTCCTGCCAAACGGTGCCCGTCTCAGATGCACCTGTCGGGGCCACGACCTGACTCACCGACAGCCCTACCAATGCTCAGAGTCCCTGGCTCGATGGGTACAGGCGAACACTGTGTTGGCTTGCTGGCGACCACACCCCACGGTGCTCGGGGCTCACTCCTGGCCCCATGCTCCGGGATCACTCCCGGTAGTGCTCAGGGGTCGGAACATGCAACGTGAGCGCCAGATCTGCCGTCATGTCTCTCCAGCCTGGCAGTCCAGCAAGGTGAAGCCCACCCGGTTTTACCACGGTTGTTCAGGTCTCTGCACCCTGGGCCCTCAGTGACGCTGTGTGGCCCCTGTCACCTCCCCATACATGGCTCTGCCCCACTGCCATGTGGTGACTTAGTCCATGAAGCGTTTGCCCAGAGGGCTCTGCTGCCTGGCGGGGTCCCCCAAAAGGGACGAGGCCACTGAAACCCCGCGTAGACTCAGCTGCGAGCACAGAACAGCACCTTGCTTCAAAGGCCTCTGCGAGACCACCCTGTTCCAGGAGGAAACCGGGACACGCGACACCCTGGGGGACACAGAAAGACCCTCGGGAAGCAAAGACACAGCCCGGCCCTTGGCAACGGGCAGGTGCCGAGTTCAAACCCTGGGTCCCCAGCAGCTCTGTGCCCTGCACGGGGCCCTGCCAGGACCACCGGGAAGGAGTCCTGGAGCGGGAGGTGCCCACCACCCTCCCTGAAAGACACGCACGGCCCTCCGGTGTGGGGGACCTTCCATGCCATCCTCTGCCCCATCCAGTCCCAGGGTCCTTGTCCTCATGTTGGAGACGGTGGTGGTGCTGATGATGGCGCTGGTGAGGATGGTGTTGGCCACAATGACTACGACGACAATGAGGGGGAAGACGGAGGTGAGGGTGAGGGTGAAGATGGTGATGATGGTGATGGTGAGGGTGAGGGTGATATGTTGGTGGTCATCTCGCTCTGTGATCAACGAGGAAGCGCCTTGCAGATAAGGGACCAATGTATCGTAGCTGATCGATTTGAATTCGAAAATCACGAGCGTCAATAAACGCATAAAGAAAAGACATTGACACAGAAACTGTCGAAAACACAGAAATACCGACTTTCCCTGGACCAGCAAGCTGGTCCCGGCACCCCCTCCGCCCCCGTCACTGTGTCGTCCCTGAGGGAGGCCCTGGACTGCAGACGCCCCCGGCCTGATTCTGGGGTGACGGCAGATCCCACCGCCGTGTGCACATTCCTTCCCCAGGCGCGGGCAGAGGCGGCGTGGGAGGGGCAGAGACCTCACCTCGAAGGAATGGCGGCAGGGCAGGGGCTGCAGAAAAGGCCCCGATTGTGTGGAGACAGCGAGGGAGTGTGGGGACACGCCGCCGGCCCGCATGACTCAGAGCCCGCCCCCCCCCCCCGCCCCCCGCCCCCAGCACCACTCGCCCTGCTCGGAGGAAACCTGCCTGGTGTCATTCCCATGGTGGCCCTGGGGACGCCTTCCCGCCCCAGGTCAGGCTTGGTCAGCACCAGCAAGAACCCGCTGACCCTGCAGGAGGGCACCCCCCCCCCCAACCCGTCTGCTGCGGCCTCTGGGTCACCCTCCCTTCCCCGGCTGGGAAGCCCACACTCTCGCACCATCTATCCTGCAGAGGGGCCCGGCCACAACTTCGGGATTCGGGTGCAGAGAAGCCGCTGGGGTTGCATAAGTCACGGCCACCCGCAGCAAAGCCACTGTGCTCAGGCTGGCTCAGCTGTTTCTACCCGGGAACCTCGACAAACTGGTTGGGGCCACTTGCCGGGTCACGTCCAAAGGCCCGGGCGCCTCCAGGCTCCACCCTGCGCCCCAGACCGACTCCGAGGCCCCGTCCTGCCTTTGTTTTCTGGGTCTTCGCTCTCCTCCCACCCGCCCCCTTCTCCGCAGTCCTTTAATTAGCAGGGAATTATTCGCAATTAATGATAGCCAATCGCGACGGTGGGGAATATCCACTTTTAGAATTATGACAAATAGCCACACACCGTGAGATCCGAGTCCCCAAATTACACCATAAGCAGAAAGTAGTTATGCTTGATTGGAGCAATTAAATGTTTTCCTTAAAAAAAAAATAAGAAAAAAATAAGAAAACTCCAGTGAGAATATTTTAGAAAATGGCTTTTTAATCATCTGTCGAATGGTTAGATTCTCTCTCCTGATGGTTTCCACGGGTGTCAGGTTTAGAATCCGCTGCCGTCCCTGGTCTAGCCCTGGGACGCAGCCCCCTGAAGCTCTTTCCTGGAAACTTGGTTTTAATCACAGACTTCGGTGTCACTCACTGTCCTCTGCGGGCAGAGAGCGTCGAGCACCAGGGCTGGGGGGAGAAGCAGCGCGGGAGGAGGCCGGGAGAGAAGGACACAGCAGGCCAGCCGGGGAGAGAAGCACTGACCAGTCCAGCCGAGGAAAAAGAGGGACTGACCAGTCCAGCCGGGGACAGAGAAGGACTGACCAGTCCAGCCAATGAGAGAAGCACTGACCAGTCCAGCCGAGGAGAGAGAAAGACTGACCAGTCCAGCTGGGGAAACAGAAGGACTGACCAGTCCAGCTGGGGAGAGAAGCACTGACCAGTTCAGCCGAGGAAAGAGAGGGACTGACCAGTCCAGCCGGGGACAGAGAAGGACTGACCAGTCCAGCCAGTGAGAGAAGGATTGACCAGTCCAGCCGAGGAGAGAGAAGGACTGACCAGTCCAGCTGGGGAAACAGAAGGACTGACCAGTCCAGCTGAGGAGAGAGAAGCACTGACCAGTCCAACCGGGGACAGAGAAGGACTGACCAGTCCAGCCAAGGAGAGAGAAGGACTGACCAGTCCAGCGTGTGCCTGTCTTTCCCGGGACAGTGTGGGCTAGACAGAGGCTGCTCTCAGGCCGGACGCAGGAAGGGGACCTGCCTTCGCTTGCCGAGTTGCTCGCTGGAATCCCGTCGGGAATGGGGCTGGCCAGACAGAACCTCGGCTGCCGGATGCCCGGAAGGGGGCCCACCCCTGGGCTCCACACGTCCTTCCTGGACCCTGGCCGCTGCTTCGCTCAGAGATGCCCGTTTCCAGTGTCGCCCCTCACCGCGGCCTCTCCGGCTACCGCCTGCTGCCTCGGGTGGGCATGGACCGCCCCCCTCCAGGGCAGAGATGCTCGGGGTCACCTTGGGTTTTTCCAGCTGGACGGTGAGCAAACACCCACTGAGACGCCCCGACTCCCACGGCTGCACTGGCCACTGAGGCGCCAGCCAAGCTTTGGGGGCTACTCGGAGCGGGGACCCGTCCCCTGCAACCCCCATGCAGGGAACTCGGACACGGGCCTGGAGGGGAGCAACCCCATGTGTTGGCATAGGACACACCCGTGGGGTCTCCCTGGGACAGAGGCCCTGATTGGCTCGGTTTCCCCTCGGCACATCAGGGAGCCGGGAGCCGTGCGGTCAGGAGGCTGCCGTGGGCTTGGGCCCCGCAGACCCTCCCTAGCTGAGTCCTGCTCCTGTGTCCTGCCTCCAGGACTCAGCTGTGCCCGCGGCTCCCGGCTCTGTGTCCAGGGCCCCTCCCACAGGGCAGGGGAGCCTCACACATGGCCACCTCTCCAACCCCGAGCTGGGAGGTGAGGATCCCACGCGCAGCCCGGAGCCCACGGGAGAGTCCCCGGAAGCGGCAGGACAGGGACAGGGACGCCGTATCCCTCTCCCGCCGGGCCAGGCCTGCGAGGGGCCTTCCGGGTGCCCAGGGGCTGGAGACTCCAAAGGCACGTCCACTGCGACGCCCACAGCCGCTCGGCCCGTGTCTGCTGCGCCCGTCCCTGTGGGGAGAGGGAGGCTCACGCAGCTCACCCACGCCCTGCCCTGCCGTGACCCCGCGGGCCCAGGAGTCCGCCTTGCAGTGCGACGGCCCGTGCTGTGCATTAAGGAACGTCCTCGGGGACAGGGCTCGGGGGTTCAGGGGTTTGGACCCGCGTGAGGACCCTGCCTTAACACCCCCCACCAAGACATGACCCCCTGGAGCACTGCCAGGTGTGGCCTCATTGGCTTCGAGCTGCCCCATCACTGCCGGAGGCCCGAGAGACTCTTTGTGTTCCTGAGGAGAGCAGTTGGGACGGCCCTGGGGGCAGACATGTCACCAGCCCCCTCCCTCCGCCGGAAGAACCCGCCCCTCTGCTCAGAGCTGCCTCTTGGGGCCTGAAGCTCCTTATTCCTGCAGTTCACCCACAAAGCCACAACCTGCATGGGGCAGGAGTGAGGCAAGGAGCAAGGAGGGAGGAAGGGGGAGGGAGGAGGGAAGGAGGGAAGAAGGAAGGAAGGAGGGAGGGAGACTGGGAGAGAGGGAGGAAAGGAGGGAGAGAGGGAGGGAGGGAGGGAGGGAGGGAGGGAGGAAGGAGGGAGGGAGGGAGAGAGGGAGGAAGGAAGGAGGGAGGGAGAGAGGGAGGAAGGAAGGAAGGGAAGGAGAGAAGGAGGGAAGGAGAGAAGGAGGGAAGGAGGGAAGGAAGAAAGGAAGGAAGGGAGGAAGGAAGGAAGGAGGGAGGGAGAGTGGGAGAGAGGAAGGAAAGGAGGGAGAGAGGGAGGGAGGGAGGAGGGAGGGAGAGAGGGAGGAAGGAAGGAAGGAAGGAAGGAAGGAAGGAAAGAAGGAAGGAAGAAGGAAGGAAATGAAGGAGGAAAGGAGGGAGAGAGGAAGGGAGGGAGGGAGTGAGGAGGGAGGGAGAGAGGGAGGAAGGAAGGAAGGGAAGGAAAGAAGGAAGGAAGGAAGGAAGGAAGGAAGGAAGAAGGAAGGAAATGAAGGAGGAAAGGAGGGAGAGAGGAAGGGAGGGAGGGAGAGAGGGAGGAAGGAAGGAAGGGAAGGAAAGAAGGAAGGAAGGAAGGAAGGAAGGAGGGAGGGAGGGAGGGAGGGAGGGAGGGAGGGAGGAAGGAAGGAGGGAAGGAGGGAAGGAGGGAAGGAAGGAAGGGAGGAAGGAAGGGAGGAAGGAAAGAAGAGTGGGAGGAAGGGAGGAAGGAAGGAGGAAGGAAGGGAGGAAGGAAGGGAGGGACGGAGGGAGGAAGGAAGGAAGGAAGGAAGGAGGGAAGGAGGGAAGGAGGGAAGGAAGAAAGGAAGGAAGGGAGGAAGGAAAGAAGAGTGGGAGGAAGGGAGGAAGGAAGGAAGGAAGGAAGGAAGGAAGGGAGGGAGGGAGGGAGGGAGGAAGGAGGGAAGGGAGACTAAATGAGTGGGGAATCTTTCCCAGGGTTTTCCCTGGGACGTGGACCCACCGTCTCTTGCACACGGGTTTCTAATCACAGGGTTTGCCGAGAAGGTCAGTGGGTGGGTCACTTCCTGTAGGTCACCTGCCTGGCTTTGTCCCAACACCTCGCCCATCCCTGCCGCCCCCTCGGGAGTGACCCTTGGGCACAGTCAGGAGCAAGGCCCGAGATAAGGCAGCTGTGGCCCAGGCGAGGGCCGGGTCTCTGCGTGTGAGGCGGATCCTCTAGTCGCAGAAACCGGCGACGTCCCCAGAGCTTCTCACGCCTCTTTGCAGTGAACAAGAGCAGCATCGCCGGGGCTGGGGAGACACGGCCTCAGACACGGACCTACGTGAAGGGGGAGGCAGAGGTCCCGGGCACGCGGGGTGGGGGTGTGTGCATGCATGTGTGTGAGTATGTGAGTGAGACTGTGCACGCACAGCAGTGCGTGTGTGCATGTGTGTACCTGTGTGTATGCATGAGTGTGGGCATCTGTGTGTGAGTATGTGAGTGGGACTGACATACACATGTCAGCGCAGGTGTGCAGGTGTGTGTGCTCGTGTGAGT
The DNA here is from genome assembly GCF_029834395.1 of Sorex fumeus. Lineage (NCBI taxonomy): Eukaryota > Metazoa > Chordata > Mammalia > Eulipotyphla > Soricidae > Sorex > Sorex fumeus. The sequence goes on from NW_026606275.1 coordinate 1,387,753, forward strand.
GCATGCGTGTTTGTGCATGCTTGCATGTGAGTCCGTGTGTGTGTGTGTGTGTGTGTGTGTGTGTGCTTACAGCTGGGCATGTGTGCATGCGTGTCTGTGTGTCTGTACGAGTGTGGGCGTGTATGTATGTGCGTGAGGCTGTGCACACTTGCCAAGCGCGTGTGTGTATGTGCTCACATGAGAGCCTGCGTGTGCGTGTGCGTGTGCAGGTGTGGGCCAGGTGCTGGGCGCTTCAGCACTGCCAGGCCCTGATGGGTGCGGCCGTGAGAACACAGACGGGCTACAGGAGCCAAGCAGGTGGGCCGGCTGGGCGCCAAGAAGGGGCAGCCTGGGCACACAGCCAGCGGCGGGCAGTGAGGGTTTGCATGGACAGTGACCCAGAGCCTCCGTCGCGGCTCACGTCTGGTCGCTGGCAGCCCCTCTGTCTCCTGGCGCAGAGCGAGCCCCTGGCCTCCCGCCCCTGTGCCTCAGCCCCTGCTTCCCCCTGGGCATCTGCTCTGACCCTCCCTGCCCTCCGCTCTGATGCCCAGTTCTCAATACCAATTTCCTTTCCCCCTTCTGGTCGGTTGGTCACGCCTGATACTCGGGGCTTCCTCCTGGCCTAGTCTCTGTGCCCAGGGGCCACTCCCGGTGGAGCTCGGGGGGTCCTTGGGGGCTGCAGGGATAGAGCTCGGATCAGCCACATGCCTAGAAGGCCTCCTGCCCACTGTCCGTCTCCTTGGGCCTGGCCACATGCCTCGTGCTGCCGGGCTCCTGCCCTGAGACGTCTGCCACCTTCCGACGGATGCCCAGGGCTGCGGGCGGTGTTTGGGACTTACCAAACTGAAGGTCTCTGAACCGGTTGGGAAGGGGGACAGGGGGTCACCTCCGGCCCGTCCCCCCCAGAACAAGGACCGAGCGGCCCCAGTGCCGGGCGGCGTCTCTCCCTCCCGTCTCCGGCCGAGCTCCGCCCAGGGTCCGGCCTCTAAGCACGAGTTCCGGATGCTCGGAGGGCAGAGCAAGGAGACTGGGAAGGACCATCTGTCACTGCCGCCAGGGGCGGCCACGTGAGCTGGGGCACCCAGCGGGCGACACCCCCAAGGCCCGCGGAGGCCGAGCGGAGCCTGGAGAGGCCGGCTCAGCTGGGTGGACGGCCCCGTTGATGACACGTTCTAATGGGGTTGACTCGGTCACCGCCATCCTTCCGCCTGGGGACTCGAGCAGAGACGCCCGCCAAGGAGCCCGCCCTGCCCCCACAGTTACCAAAGGAACCCGGGCGGCTTTGGCAGGATTTTCTGCACAGGTCTGGGCTGTTAAGGATTCCAGACAGGACTTAATGCTTCCTCCCCTAAGTTTAATTCTACGCTATTAATTTGCTATCATGTTCTGGGGGGACTTGTCAAGTTGAGAGTCAGATCCCCCCCCCCCCACTTCTTGAAAATAGGAACCCGTTTGAGTTATGACGTTCCTGTAGGAACTAACAGCTGTGTGTGCGAATCATGCATATAAATCAATTACCAAGGCCTATGTACTATAAATGCACCCATTAATTAAGCAATGTCAGATGCTATGAACCGTGAAGTTCATTACATCTTTAGCATTCAAAAACCAAGAATTATTTGAAGAAGAAAGACTAAGTTTACCTAATAGTTAATGAAATTAAGCCGGGCTGTTGCCAACATTCTTATTTTATGCCTGATTCCGTGTTTAAATGTTTATGAATAAAACACTCGCTGCCGAAAGCAGATATGTGGAGATGTAATTACTGGTAAGTTATCACACACTTGAGGACTCACTATGCCAGACTTGGGAACGCTAAGATCACCCGTGGAACAGTCTCCAAAAACACCGTGTTTTTATGGGCTCAGAGCTGGGGAGACATAAATGCTGTTGAATTTGTCCTGGCCGAGTGGAAATTCTGATGATGGTGGTGGGATGATTTATGAGCGGAATATCCTCCGGGCACGACGTGGGTGCGTCTCAGACTTGCCATTTGCATATGTGACGATCCCAGCAAATTAGCTCCGGAGTGGCTGCATCTGCCTGGCCCGGCTCTGTAGCTTAGCGCCCTGCTTGGGGTCCTGCTGGGACGGACACGCTCCAAGAGTCCATCCGTCCGTCCGTCCGCCTCCCCGTGGCGTCGGGGCGTTCCCACCGACGGGCTGGATGTCAGGGCCAGCCACGTGCTGGAAATGGCCTTGTCCGCACATCCATACCTGCCTGGCGCCTTCCCACATTTTTCGGGGGGCTGGGAGCCCCCACGCCTCTCCATGCTCCCTCTCCTGGGGCTGGAAGCCCCCCAACACCTGGATCGGTCTGTCCTGCGGCAGGGACACAGGGACGTGGCTCCCAATCTCCCCCGTGATGGCCACGAGAGTGAGGCCACGGGGCAGCACGTGTGCACAGATCTGCGTGTTCTCTGGCCCCTTCTCGTGGAAACTGAGACCCTCGCTCCTCGCAGCCGCCCGCAGTCCTGCTCCTGGGCCCAGCTCTGAGGGAGGAAAGATGGAATCCGTGAGTCGATGGCCCAGGGGTGCCTGGCTCCCCTACAATGCAGCTATGCTGTCCACGGGTCGGGTCACCCCAAAGGCTTGGAAAGGGTGAGCACCCGCGGTGGGAGCCCCAGGCTGGACCTGCAGGGTCTGTCCTGTTTGACTTCAGTAGGGGCCACTCACAGCAGCCTGGGGCCACGTGCCAGGGCCTCACGGGGCACCCGCAGCCACCCCCAGCCCCGCCAGGCCACCTTCAGCATTTGCTTGGCGTGAGATCTCCGCCGCCTGCTGGCACCTGCTGGCTTCCCTTCCTCGTCCTACCCCCGACTAGAAGTTGTCCCGTTTCCTGTTGGGAGCCTTGTCTGCAGACGTGTCAGTTCCGGGTTTTAATGTCATCGGGAAGATCCTCGGAAGCGTGCTGCGTGCTGCGCCCTGTCCCTCCGGATGAGTGAGTCTCCGCTTTTATTTCTGTGAATTTCCCCTAACACGCCAACCCCTCACAACCTCTTCTCACACAACTCCGCGAGATGTGGGAAACTCCTCAGGCGCCCACGGCCTGTACCGACCTCCCCAGTGATGTGCAGGGTCCTGTGGCCCGTTCGGTGGCTGTGCTTCTTCCCGACGAGCAGACCGGGGGTCCCCGTTGGCTGCAGCTGTTCTGGGACAAGCAGAGCTGTCAACACACCCAGCCCCGTCTTACCATCTGCCCCACACCATTTGGGTAGGAAGTTGTTTTCTTCCCGTCCTAAGCTCTTATGTTCTTTTTCCAAGGGGAGGGGGTCTCCACAACACTGCTCGGGGACCCCACGGGGGCTTCTTGACCCCCCCCAAGCAATCCCAAAGCTCAGCGCAAGACCGTGACGACACAGAAGCCACCTCGGTGGGGCTCAGGCATCTCCACGATGCACCTAGCTCGCCCCAGAATCAAACCGGGGTCCGAGCGCTAATGCACCAGCTCCCTCCAGACCTGTTACCTTCAGCCCCGAGCCCCTCCAGGTCATTGTCATTGGCCGTCGGGGTCAGCAGAGCCCTGCTCTACTCTTAGATCAAAATGATTTTAACGATTCACGATAAAATCATTGAAATAATCCCAAACACGCGAATGATGTGGGAAGTTGCCAGGCATAAGCTGCTCCCAGACATTAGACGCTGTTTCCTAAAATGTCAAAGAAACCAGGGCTTGGTCGTGCCCCCCACTGCTCCCCCCTTGCTGCTGTTTTCAATTCAGGAAGAATTATATCGGGAAGTGACTGTAAACCAACATTTGGCGAGAAACCTGACCATTCCTGAGAGCAGGCTCGGGCCTCTCGCTGGGCAAACATTCGAGGTGTTTAAGCAGGTGGTCGCCGGAGCCGATGAATCCGGCAGGCGTCAGCACAGAGCTCTGTCCTCGCAGACCCCATAAATCTGAGGGTCCTCAGACCCCACGCGAGCTCTCAGAACTTGCCGACCCAAGTCACCACCTGGAGGATAACGAGCCCGAGTCCCCGCTCCTGGCTGGGAACCAAGCGCGGAGGCCTTGGGAATTTCGTCATACTGCTTAAGCTTCAACGGGTCAAAGGATTCGTTTTTCATGTTGGAAAAGCTTACGAATGTTCTTTTTAAAAAATGGCATTTCAGCTGTGGAGAACCAGCCCTGAAATCGTCCGTTTTGGCTCAAGGGAGGCGTGCCTTTGGTTCTACAGCGATGGGTGGTATTTCATTGCCTTCGGGTGGCTTCAAGAAAAAATGCTCTTTAGAATGTCAAAATGAAGCGCCAGTGAACTAGTAGCTGGTTAAGGTACTTGCCCTGCATGCAGCCCACCTGGTTCCACACTCAGCCCCGCGCAGGGTTCTCTGAGCCCAAGCAGGAGTGACCCCTAAGCGTAGAACCTGGAGCACTGCCAGGGGTGGGCCCCAAAACCCAAATCCAAATAGATAAAATGAAATGTCAACATGAGACTGACACCCAAGGACAGTAGAGACAAGGGCCAGGAACACTGCCCCATGGTGAGAAGCCTGCCTCACGAGCTGGGGGAGAAGGCGGCTGGGATGGAGAAGGGATCGCTAAAAGAATGATGGTTGGAGGGACCGCTCGGGGTGGGAGATGTGTGCTGAAGGTAGACAAAGGGCCAAACGTGATGGCCTCCCAGTATCTGCAGTGCAGACCGTAATTTCCAAAAGTAGAGAGAGAGAGTATGGGGGAAATTGTCCATGGAGGAAGGGGGAGGGTGGGAAGGGGTATACTGGGGACGTTGGTGGTGGGGGATGTGCACTGGTGGATGGACGGGTGTTAGATCGTTGTATGATTGTAACTCAAATATGAAAGCTTGTAACTATCTCACAGTGATTCAATAAAATAAAACATTTAAGCCATGGGTTGTTTGCAATTTAAGCAGCAATTTAAATCGAAGCTTGAGTGAGAGAGGGCTGATTCGCCCTCACGGTCTTGGGCGAGGGTGGGTGGGCCAGTGGTGGGGCGTGTGGAAGGATCCCCCCCTCTGCTGCCTCGTCCCTGTGCAGCCTCTGTATCCCGGCCCTCGGCCCCTTCCTGGTGGAATTGGGCTCATTCCACCACCATCTAAATCCACCCCACGGACTCCATGGGCAGAGATCCTACCACTGAACTGGCCTCATTCTTGAAATTTTAGGTGAGGACATTGACCTGTGAGTTAGGGCACAAGGCTCAGTGCTGAACCCTGAGTTTCCTGAGTTCACATACAGTAAGACCCTTCCCTCTGCACGCTGGGAGCTTGGTCACAAACAGTGGGGAAGGAGTGAAACCCGCTCCTTGGAGCATGAATCCTGTGAGCGTGCACAGTTCAGCTATTACCAATGGCAAGAATCCAGTGAGCCTTGGTGTCACTTGGGTTTTCTGGCAAGTTTGGTGGGGTCGCCACTTTCGTTCTGCACAGGAAAATGTACGGAAACGTGACCAAGAAAGAGATAGCTAAGATCCAAGTGTTGAGCTGTTTATTCTTTTAGTTTGAGTCACCGTGGGTGACACGTCCACAATACTAGCATTGGTCAGGTTCACACACGCAATATTCCAACACCAGACTCCCAGTAAAGTACCCCTCACTCCCACGCTCTAAAGAACGGAGCTTACCTTGTGTGCTGTTTTAAAATGACCAATGTTGCAGAGATGCTTCTCATCCGGAGAAACCCGGCAGGGCGTGGGTGAGCCCAGCACTTGCCCAAACAAAGCCCTGGCAGCCAAAAACCTCCCCAGTCCACCACCTCCATGATCGTGGCCAGACTCCACTACTCGGGACAAGCCTCATCCAAAAAACTGATCTGTTGAAAAACTCAGGTATGTGGGTTTTTATGATTGAAATCTCCAGGCTCTCATGGCGTCAGGAATGGGCTACTGCCCCCATCTCCCTGTTCTTCTGGGAGTCTAGTAGTCACGCCCATGAACTGCCTCTGGTGCCAAGTCAGATCATTAACCGGCCATGATCCAGAGACTGGCAAGCTCCCCGTGACGTATTCGATATGCCAAACACAGTAACAACAAAGTCTCCAATGGAGACGTTACTGGGCCCGCTCGAGCAAATATATATATATATATATATATATATATATATTATGTATATATCAGGGGGCTGGAATGATAGCACAGTGGGTAGGGAAATGAATCTGTTTTCCTTGCATGCGGCCGACCCGGGTTCAATTCCTAGCATCCCATATGGTCCCCTGAACACCGCCAGGATAAATTTCTGAGTTCAGAGCCAGGAGTAATCCCTGTGCATCGCCAGGTGTGACCCAACAAGCAAATATATATATATATATATATATATATATATATATCAAAAGAGATCAACAAGCTGCAGAGATGCTTCCAGAACCCATGCCAGGCTGGGCGATCTGGATCACCCAAAGTCACCATCCAGTTAAAGATTTAACATCAGCTGTATCACCCCATTCAAAATTTTTGAATTCCTGGAGCACACGGCCATGACACCACTGGCAAACTTATCAGAATGACAAAAACCACAGACAGAGATAAAATTCTGAAAGCAGCAAAATCAAAGAAAGAAATTGCATAGAAAGGAGCATCCTTAAGATTTACAGCAGATTTCTCTGATGAAAACTTCAGGGCCTGAAGACAGTGGTGGGATATTATGGAAAAAAAAACTCAATGAAATTAATGTCTCATCAAGAATACTTTACCCAGCTAGACTGTCATTCATATTGGAAGGAACAACACACATCTTCACAGGCAAACAACAATTTAAGAAAGACATAGAATCAAAACCATCATTAAAAGAACAACTAAACAGGCTACTTTAAGATAACGAGCCCCTCAAATAACCAAACTTCGACAGAAAGATGGGACAAAACCCCATAACAATGATTTCACTCAGTGTGTCAATGGGCTAACGGCACCAATTAAAAGGCACAGTGGCAGGATGGATCAGAAAACCAAAACAAGCATTCTGTTGCCTGCAAGAAACACATCTCAACAGTCAGTGCCAACACAGACTCAGAGTCAAAGGCTGGAAAACAATTCTACAGGCAAACAACTTTCTCAAAAAAGCTTTCTCAATTCTGGTATCAGACCACATTGAGTTCAGACTGAAGAAGGTCACAAGAGACAGTGAAGGTGATTTCTTAATGATCAAGGGGTCTGCACAGCAGGAGAAACTTACACTCCTAAATGTATATGCACCCAAAGAGGGACCAGCAAAATACCAGCAAAAGCAACTACTCATAGAGTTGAAGAAAGACATCGATATCAACACAATACCAGTGGGAGATTTCAACCCCGCTTCATTACCTCTCAATAGATCAACCAGACTCAAGCTTAGCAAGGACATACTTTATCTGAGGGAAGAAATGGGAGAAAGGGGCTCAGTAGATATGTACAGGACACTTCAGCCCCCAAAAGCTGAAGACACATTCTTTTCCAGTATGCATGGGACGTTCTCCAAGAAAGACCATATGCTGGGCCACAAAACTTATCTCCACAAAGCTAAGAAGATAGAGTTTGTATCAATGATCTTTTCAGACCACAATGCATTGAAAGTCCAAGTGGATTCCCATGACATTCTTCTAGAAATAGACAAAATACTCCTGAAGGGCTGGAGCGATAGCACAGCGGGTAGGGCGTTCGCCTTACACGCGGCCAACATGGCCGACCCGAGTTCGATTCCTCTGCCCCTCTCGGAGAGCCCTGCAAGCTACCGAGAGTATTCGATATGCCAGACACAGTAACAACAAAGTCTCCAAGGGAGACGTTACTGGGCCCGCTCGAGCAAATCGACGATCAACGGGAGGGCCTTTACCTTTACCTTTTACTACTGAAGGGCTGGAGCAATAGTACAGCGGGTAGGGCACTTGCCTTGCACGTGGCCAACCCAGGTTCGATCCCCAGCATCCCATATGGTCCCCCAAGCACCGCCAGGAGTAATTCCTGAATGAAGAGCCAGGAGTAACCCCAGAGCATCGCTGGGTGTGACCCCAAAAAACAAAACAAAACAACAAAACAAAAAAACAAAACACTCCTGAAATTCATATGGAACAACAAACTCCCGTGAATAGCTTAAGCAGTCCTTGAGGAAAAGAAAATGGATGTCAACACCTTCCCCAACTTCAAACTGTACTACAAAACAGTAGTAATTAAAACAGAATGTATTGGAATAGAAACAGACCCACAGAGCAATGGAACAGAGTTAAATACTCGGTCACACACTCTCAAATATATGATCTAAGCGATAGCTTGGATAAAGGAGCAAGAAATGTGAATTGGAACAAGGAAAACCTCTTCAACAAGTGGTGGTGGGAAAACTGGAGAGCTACCTGCAAAAAAAAAAAAAAATGAACTCAGACCTCTGTCTAATGCCAGGCCCAAAAGTCAGATCAAAGTGGATTAAAGACCCCAATATCAGGCCTGAATCCATAAGGTACACGGAGGAAAATGTAGCGGAACTCTCCATGACATTGAAGCTAAAAGCATCTTTAAAGATGAAACAGCGCTGACCAAGCTAGTGGACACTTAAGCAAATGGGACTACGTGAAACCAAGAAGCTTCTGCACTTCAAAAGAAACAGTGACCAAAAATACAGAGAGAGCCCATGGAATGGGAAAAATTATTTATCCGATACCCACCAGATAAGGGGTGAATATCCAGGATATACAAGATATTAGTAGAACTGTACAGGAAAAAAACCTCCAACCCCATCAAAAAAAATGGGGAGAGGGGCTGGAGCAATAGCACAGCGGGTAGGGCATTTGTCTTGCACGCGGCCGACCCAAGTTCGATTCCCAGCATCCCATATGGTCCCCTGAGCACTGCCAGGAGTAACTTTTGAGTGCATGAGCAAGGAGTAACCCCTGTGCATTGCCGGGTGTGACCCAAGAAGCAAAAAAAAAATGGGGAGAAGAAATGAACAGAAACTTCCTCAAAGAAATACAAATGGCCAAAGGTACATGAAAAAATGCTCAGTATCACTAATCATCAGGGAGATGCAAATCAAAACAGCAGTGAGAGATCATCTCACACCACAGAGACTGGCAACATCAGAAAGAACAACAACCAGTATCGGTGAGGATGTGGGGAGAAAGGGATTCTCTCTCATTGGTGGAGTGCCGACTGGTCCAGTCTTTCTGGAAAACAATATGGGAATTCCTCAAAAAACTAGAAATTGAGCTTCCATATGACCCCGCAATACCACTTCTGGGCATATATCCCAAGGGTGCAAAAAAGCACATTAGAGATGACATCTGCACCTGTATGTTCACTGCAGCACTGTTCACAATAGCCAGAATCTGCAAACAACCCGAGTGCCTGAGAACAGACGACTGGTTCAAGAAACTTTGGTACATCCACACAATGGAATACTATACAGCTGTTAGGAAAGATGAAGTCATGAAATTTGCTTGTAAGTAGATGGTCACGGAGAGTGTCATGCTAAGTGAAATGAGTCAGAAAGAAAGGGACAGACATAGAATGACATCACTCATTTTGGAATATAAAAGAGCATCACATGTGACTGACACCCAAGGACAGTAGACACAGGGCCAGGAACATTGCTCCACGGTTGGACACTTGCTTCATGAGCTGAGGGAGAAGACGGCTGGGATAGAGGAGGGGTCACTGAGTCAATGATGGCTGGAGGGATCAGTCGGGATGGGAGATGTGTGCTGAAAGCAGATAAAGGACCAAACGCGATGGCCTCTGGATCTATGTTGAAAACCATAATGCCCATAGTTAGAGAGAGAGTAAGAGGGAAATTGTCTGCCATAGGGGCAGGGGGAGGGATGGGATGGGTGCGACGGGAGGGGGAATGCTGGGGACATTGGTCGTGGGAAATGTGCACTCTTGGAGGGATGGGGGTTCGATCATTGTTTGACGGAAACTCAGACATGAAAGCTTGTAACTGTATCTAACTGTGATTCAATGAAAAAAATAAAATAAGATCAAAGTAAGGACTCTGCCCCCGCGCCTGGCTGTCCTCACCGGGGTCCCTTGGACGGGGGTGGGTTGAGTTTCCCTCCCTGCCCCGAGCAGAGCCCCGGCAGCCGAAGACCTCCAGAACCGGCCACAGCCATGATGAGACCACTCTCCACATGTCCGGATAAGCCTCGTGCATGAAGGAATTGGCAGAGGAACCCAGGCATGCAGGTCCCAGGGCTGAGATCTCCAAGCCTACTCAGATCGGGACTGGGCCTTCTCCACCCAGATCCCCCATCTTCCAGTAGGCGGGGGTCACACCCACCAGCTGCTGCTGGCGCTAGGTTGGTCCCATCAACAGCCAAGACCCAGAGACTATAAAACCCAGCTCCAGAAGCACATGGCCGCGTTCACAGCTGCGCGACATCTTATTATCTCCTTTTTATTTTGGAGAACCCGGCAGGCTACCGAAAGTATCCTGCTCGCACGGCAGAGTCCGGCGAACTCCCCGTGTCGTACCCAATATGCCAAATACCAGTAACAATGATGGGTCTCATTCTCCTAGCCCTGAAAGAGCATTGAATATGGCTCTTCCAAAATCTCAGGGCTAGGAAGAAGGAGACGTTACTGGTGCCTGTTCGAAGCTGTCGACAAACAATAGGATCATCGTGATCATGAAAAGTAAGTAAAAAAAAAAGAGAAAATATTAACACACAAGGTTCGACCATTAACAACATATTAGTAATCTCTTACACAAGAGCTTAATGTCTCCTTGGTGAGATACAACAACATTCACACACACTTTCTTCTAAGGAAACATTTTTTGATCATTTTTAGTGAATTATAACAAGCAATATAAAATAAATTATTCAGGGCCTGCCATAGGGACAGTCTTGAGGGGTGGTTGGGAAAATCGGAAATAATGGTTGTGCGAAGGGACAATTGTGGTGGGATTGGGGCTGGAATTTGAACGTAATAAACCATGAGCAGCTTTATAAAAAGTAAATCATTAAAAAACAAAAAAAATTTAAAAGATAAAATAATCAAATTAACATCCAGTTGCTGGAGTCATAGCACAGCGGGTAGGGCATTGCCTTGCATGCAGCCGACCAGGCTGACCCGGGTTCAATTCCTCTGCCCCTCTTGGAGAGCTGGCAAGCTCCCGAGAGCATCTCGCCCGCATGGCAAAGCCTGGCAAGCTCCCCATTGTGACGCATTCCATATACCAAACACAGTAACAAGTCTCACAATGAAGACGTTTACTGGGCCCGCTCGAGCAAATCGATGAACAACGGGAGGACAGTGACAACATCCAGGCTGTGTGTGCTCCTACCTCTGCTTGATGGAGCGGAGCGATTTGTGGTAAAATTTTCTCTCTGATACACCGTGGGCAGTGACAAGGCAAGAGTGATGGTTGTTTGTCTGCAACTCACCACAATCGACTGAGTGGCACACATCGACAGAAAACACTGACGCCCAGGAAGCCAGCAAGACAGCACAGGGTGGGAGGTGCTTGCCCTGCGTGCAGCCTCTTGGGTCCAATCTCCGGCCCCACACCTGGTCCCCTCAGTCCCACAAGGAGTGTCCGGGAGCACAGAATCAGGAATAATTCCCGAGCACTTCCAGGTGTGGCCGAGAATGCCTCGCCGAAGGAAATAGATTAGTTTTAAAAAATGAGGCCCAGCAGAGCCTGAGCACCTGTCCTATGTCTGTATTCCCTGTATATTCTGAACACATGAAATATTTTCTGATATTTCTCAAAAACAGCAACTAGGGTTGGGTTACTTAACAGGATAGTTATCGTACTATGTCATGCGAAGCCTCATTAGTTTTTCTTTGATAATTAGCTATAACTGCCTCAAAAATTATTAGCTATAATGAAACAAAGGTTCCCCGGAAAGCGAGCCCTCATGAATACTCATTGTGAGTAAATTGAATTGAAAAGGCCTTGATTAAGCGATATACACCTAATTTCACATAAAAATGCTGATTTCTCCCCGAAGAACAACTAAAGACACCATTAAAGTGGGAACATTGCATATGAATATCAATTCATCAAAAATGTATTTATATGATGTCTCTGACTGGAATGAGAAGTGGGCCCGGTTGCCCGTGTTTGCAGAATCCAGGTGACTTCAGACCAGGAGCTCAGGGCTCTGGGCTCAAGCCTCGGCGAGCCGCTGTCGGGGGAGAATTCTCCGGTCACTTCCTCCAACCTTTTATTCCATATTATTCTCGGACACAAAGCTTGTAACATATGTGAGATGCTGTAGCACTCAGACACTTTCAGTTTGATTTTTAGGGTCCACCGTGATCAGACCATGGGAGGGTGCTGTCGCTGTACGTGGCCGATCTGGGTTCAGCCCCCAGCACCCTTTATGGTCCAGGACTGAGCCCTGAGCACTGTACCCCAAGCACCCTGGCAAAAAATACCGCCAATGTGGCAGTTAAAAATGACAGACTGTGGGTTGGAGCAATAGCATAGCGGGAAGGGCATTTGCCTTGTATGCAGCCAACCCGGGTTCGAGTCCCAGCATCCCATAGGGTCCCCCGAGCACTGCCAGGAGTAATTCCTGAGTGCAGAGCCAGGAGGAACCCCTGTGCAATGCCGGGTGTGACCCAAAAAGGAAAAAGAAATGACAGACTGTCACATGTGCGGCTGACCCACGAGAAAGGGCAGCTGTCCTGCCTGGTCTTGGACACGCCTCTCAGAAGGTGTCTGGAAGTGGCTGAACACCTTCCCAAGTGCACTTTGGTCAGACGGAAGAAACGACTCGTGTCAGCAACGTGACCTCGCGGGCCAAGACCTCGTCTTTCCAGCTGAAGCCCAAGGCAAAAAACTTTAGAGCAGAATTATAAATCCCTGAAAACAGAGATTTCTCATGGAAATTTGGGACCCCTCGGCCTAACTTAGCAACATCCTCAGAAGGTCCTGGGAGCAAAGAAAGGGGAGCCTGAAGGCTCCTTCCAGAAAAATCTTGTACCTCCGATGAACGGGAAAAGCGGTGTTTGGACGAGACAGAGAAGAGGCGTTCCTTCCTTTGGCACCCCACGACTGTGCGGCACATGACCAGAGGCATCGGTGCCAGCCAGCGAGAAGATGAGCCGTAAAAAGCCCTTGGGAAGGAGAGGCCATTAAGATGGGCGAGAACATCACCGCCGATCTATAAAACTTTTACAGTCTAGTCTTATTTGCACAGAGATTACGTCCCCAAAGCTCAATGCCAAAGACACATGTTAATAAGCTCACAACTTTTAATTAAGCGATATGGAGAAGGAGATTCCCATTAAGCTCTGATTTGTGGGCTGGCTCTCGCTGTGGGCCCCTCCACCGCCAGACACACGCTCAGCACCCACCAGCCCTTCCACCGAGGCCCAGCTGCCCATGGGCTGGGGTTGGGGGGGGCGGCCTCCCGTTGTTCGTTGAGGGGTGCTCACCCTAGGACAGCTTCCACCAGACTAGGACAGACGCGGGCACTGTGAAACGGCTCTTCTGAGCATCTGACCTGGGTGGGGATCCCGTGCTCATCCCCCCCTCAGGAACCCGGGGCGGGCAGCCCCGTACCCGCCTCCGTCAGAAGCTGAATCCTCGTGGGGTTCCGTGTGGCTGAGGAAGCACGACTGTGGACGAAGGGCCCCAGGTCCATGAGGACTCAGAGAGCCTGGGACTGCCCCTGCCCTCAGCAGGGCAATTCTGCAGGAACTGCATTGTTCGTTTAAAAACCAGCACCGCAGCCCCGTGGCCTGGAGGAGACGCCCCTCCAGACACAGAAGCGCGGCCCCCGCTGGCCCGTGTAGACGACGAACCCTGGCTGCACACGGCAACCTCCAGCCCCTCCAGACGGGAGCACCGCAGACAGCCACCTGGGCAGAGCCGATGAGGTGAGTCATTTCGCCAATAACTCACCTGACACGCAAATATTTATGGAACAGGCGGCATGCCAGGCGTTTCATTTCTGTGTATGATTTATGCTCCTCCGGACGAAAACTCTATCAAGACACTGTGATCCTGACTCTCTCCGGCCTCCTCTGCGTCCTCGCCGATGCGTCTGGTCGGATCATTAACCCCATGTTCCCACGCGTTGAAACCGGGACCGTTCCCCTCATCGTCTGCTGCACACACCCCGTGAGAAGACCCCCCGGCTCAGAGCCCGGAGAAAACCCCCCGGATCACAGACCCCGGAGGATCCCGGGGTTCCCACGCAGGGCACGAGTCCTGTCAGTGCAATGGAGACACATTCCTCTCTCAAGGGGTGTCGAGGGACAGGTGCGGGGTCCCCACCCACAGTGTGAGCTTCTCCCAGCCTCAGGGTCTTGGCAGTGTGGGTCTGGGGTTGGGGACCATTCCCTCGCCAGTGGGTGTCACTCAGACAGGAAAAGTCTTTGCACACAGCACATCAGATAAAGAGCTAATCCCCAAGGCCTGAAAGTACTCACAGAGCTCGTGGGAGATGTGTGCTGACGGGAGACAAAGGACCAAACGTGGTGGCCTCTCAGTATCTGTACTGAGAACCACAATGCCCAAAAGTATATATATATATAGAGAGAGAGAGTATGGGGGAAACTGTCTGCCATAGAGGTGGGGGAGGGGTGGGATGGGGGAGGGACACTGGGGACATTGGTGGTGGAGAATGTGCCCTGATGGTGGAGGGATGGGTACGCGATCGTTGCATGACTGAAACTCAATCATGAAAGCCTCGTAACTGTATCCCACAGTGATTAAAAAATAAAAATCAATAGCTTCATCAAAAAATGGGAAGAGGAAATGAACAGACTTGCAGACAGCTCATAGGTGGGTGTATGAGAAATGTGTTTGTCATCCTCATTATCAGGGAAATCAGACAAGGAGGAGTCATTGCACAGCCGAGAACGGTCGACATCAAAGGATTGCAAACAGCGAGTGCTTACAGGAAGCTGGGATTCTGATTCATTGTTGGTGGGGACGTTATCTGGTTCAGGATCTGTAGAAAACAATCTGGGAAAAGAAAGCCAACCTTAGATCCGGGGACTGGAAAGATAGTAGAGTGGGCAGGGCCCTTGTCGGGCGTGTGGTGACCCGGATTTGATCCCGGCACCCCGTTTGGTTCTCGAGCCCTGCCAGGAGTGATCCCTGAGTGCAGAGCCAGGAGTAAACCCTGGGCACTCCCAGATGTAGCCTCCAAACCAAAAAATATGATAAAATGGGGGCTGGGGTGATAGCACAGCGGGTAGGGCGTTTGCCTTGCACGCAGCCAACATGGCCAACCCAGGTTCGATTCCCAGCATCCCATATGGTCCCCCGAGCACCGCCAGGAGTGATTCCTGAGTGCATGAGCCAGGAGTAACCCCTGAGCATCGCCGGGTGTGACCCAAAAAGGAAAAAAATGGTAAAATGATTTAGTTATATCACCTGGGCTGGAGCGATAGCACAGCAGGTAGGGCATTTGCCTTGCACGCGGCCAACCCCGGGTTCGATTCCTCCGCCCAGCCCGGCAAGCTACCGAGAGTATCCCGCCCACACGTCAAAGCCTGGCAAGCTCCCCGTGGCGTCTTCAAAATGCCAAACACAGTCACAACAAGTCTCACCATGGAGACGTTTCTGGTGCCCGCTCGAGCAAATCGATGAACAACAGGAGGACAGTGCTACGGTACGGTCATATCACCAACTGGAAAGGATGCAGAGAGATCTACCTTCTACAGAAGTAGCTGTGCCCCCCCCCCCACATACACAGATACAGACACATTCCTGTGTGTGTACACACTCCTGTGTGCGCACGTGTATACACATATGTAGTGTGGGTGAGCGTACGGAGTGTGTGTAGCGTGTGATTTTTCTGTGGTGCGTGTGTTCGTGTGGTGGGACTTCTCGGGGATGGGAAGACCGTCCGGGGGTGTGCGGAGTAAGTACTGATCAAATGCCAAGGCACAAAGACCACAGGCTGCTCCTCCGCCGAGCCCGGTATTATCAGTTGATTTATTTAATAAAAGCGAGGACCAGGGAAGGCTGGCAATGTGGCTCCCCATAGAACGCCCTCATGCTGTGATTGTTGAAGTGATAAGTAATTTGCTTTTAATGCAGACACATACCACTTAGCACCATATTTAACTGAAGGATGAAGATCACTCATTTTTCATCCACTTGCTCAGCTGACACGGGGTGCTATCTATCTATTGTCCCGGAGCTTAATACAAGAAACATTTAAGAGATCTCATTTTTAAATTTATGGCAAGCATTTAAATTTTTAATTCCTGCTTGGTTATATTTTTAGTCTTTAATAGAATTTAAATTTCAAATGGATAATCTATGGGGGCAATAAGAACACAGTAGGTAACTAGGAAAAAAATGATGTACTAAAAGGAGTTTTCTTAATTTACAGTTCTCACGTACAACCCTATTTTATCTTGGAAATGATCTCTGAATGATAAAGACAATAGCAACATGCATGAGGCAAGTTGGATACTCACTGGAATTCTAGGAAGGAGCCTATCGACGAAATGATAAGAATCATCAAAACTCTGGGTGAGTCCTTAGCTAGGGCTCTACTTCCTTTATTTATGATTCTTGAAAAAATATCGTTAGCATTTCAAGAAATCATCATTATTAAAATAATGAAGATCATTTTATCGTCAATAAAATAATCGTTAGTATACTGAGAAAAACTGGAATTTTGCAGACACAAATGACGTATGTCATCCCAGAAACGCCTGCCCCATCCTCAGGGCCAAGGTGCACACGCTCTGCCCAGAGGCAGCAAGGCAGGCCCAGGCGTGCAGAAACGTGTTCCTCCAGGGATTCTCTCCTGGAAGTCCCACCCTCCTCAGGGGCGATGACTTAAAGTTTGCAAAAGGTCACAGAAAATGGGGTCGGTTATAAGCATTAAAAAATCCCCTTGAGGGAGATGGAGCGACAGCACAGCGGGTAGGGCGCTTGCCTTGCACGTGGCCGACCCGGGTTCGATTCCCAGCATCCCATAGGGTCCCCCAAGCACCACCAGGAGTAATTCCTGAGTGCAGAGCCAGGAGGAACCCCTGTGCATTGCTGGGTGTGATCCAAAAAGAGCAATAAATAAATAAATTGATTACTTAATGAATTTTTAAAAATTCCCTCGAGAAGTTTCCTTTATTCTTCTGCTAAGAAAAGAACCGCGTGCGAGTACCCAGAGTGTCTTCCGTAAACAGACGCTTCTAACAGTGTGAGGGGGACGGCGTCCAGTCTGTGTCCAGGGGGCTGAGCACCAATTCTGGGTCCGGACGGTGAGAGGCGTGGGCAAGTTGCTTGTGGACCTCGCCCGCGCCCCGTGTGGCCTCTGGGTGGCTCCTCCATGAACCCCCGCGCGGGACCTGCTACTTGAGCACTCGCGGACGCCAGCCCGCCTGTTGTGAGCGTTCAGCTGCGCTTGGCCTGAGTGTGTGGGTGCTCAGGGGTGGCGTGTGTGTCGGCGTTGCTGTGTGCGGCTCTCCAGGGGACAAGCGCATGGCAGGGAGCAACTCTCAGGGCGGCAGGCGTCCTGCAGATGCGTCTCCGAGGCTGCGCCCAGGTCGGTACAGCCCGGGTGAGACGTGTGACATCCCCACGCACAGCACACGGGCACCTGCCGCCTCTCCTCATGCTGCCTGCCGTCGAGGGAGTCTGTTCCCGGAGCTGCGTCCAGGGCTCCACTGCCCAAATGACGGTCGACCCTCCCCCATCCTCAGCTGGGAGGAAAGCAGCAGATTAAAGAGAAAAAGGAACGGACAGACAACCATGGCCAGGGAGGGTTGTGTGTGGGTGGTTGTGTAAGTGTATGTGGGTGTAGGGTGTGTGTGCGTGTGTGTGTGTGTGTGTGTCAGGGGTAAACTATTTGGTTTTTCTAGAAAGAGCTGAGATTGTCAGTGAGAGCCCATGCCTGAGCCAGTCATTTGGGGGCTGGTTTTCATTATCTTAAAATACAAATAAACATAAGCTCTTATGAAAAGAACACAATGAGGGTACTACACGTGTTACCAAATTCAACTACTGGATTGGGTATTGGCTCAGTGAGGAGGTCACACACACACACACACACACACACACACACACACACACAAATAACCACAAAGGACATCAAATTTTTTAAAGCAGTCTAGAGAAAAACATAACAATGGACCCATCAGAGTCTTGATCTCAATCTATACCACCAAGCCACAGTAACCAAAACAGTATTTGAATAAAACTGCATCAACGGAACCACACTGGGTCCCGAAACCAAACCACACACATGCTGACCGGAACAAAGTAAAAAATCGGAAGTCTACAAGTGAACAGAGAATAAGTCATATTTGGAAAATTTAGACATTCACAGTCAAAAGAATAAAACTAGGTGCCATCTAAAACCACACATACACCCCCCCCCAAAATTTAAATGTTTTAAAGACTCAAATGCAAAACTAAGACCCATAAAGTGCATTGAATAATGCATCGGTGATAAGATAATTAGTATTAATCTTAGAGATGACTTTCGGGATTCAACTCTGCTAGTAAGGCAGACAAAAGCAAAAAATGAAAAAACGGGACCGACGTGTCTCACACCTTAAAAAAAAAAACATGAAAATCAAGAACACCCGATATATTTACACATCACACAGTCAGCGAAGTGTCCACACCCCAAATATACAAACAAATACAACAGCCGAAACAACCCAGTTTTTGAGAGGCCAGAGGGTCCGAACCGGCCCTGGTCCCAAGGAGCCCACACAATGGCCTCAATGTCCACAGCACCACAGAGGGCAGCGCCCATGAGCGGCCAGTGCTGAAGACGCAAAGAGGTGGACGAGCTCGTGCGATGTGGCTCAGGGGGACGGCGAGGGTGTGGCCAGGCACAGAGAGTGAGAGCAGCAGGACCAGCGGCCCGAATGTCCTGTCTCCTCCTGGACCCAGAATAAACCAGTTCCAAGCACTCTGCAGCCTGTGCTCACAGTCAGGCCAGGAGAGCGGAGCCCTGGGGAGACACGAAGGCCAGTGGAGGGGAGGGGGTGGCGCGGGGGGGGGGTCCCCTGCCCAGTGCCCCAAGCAATGGAATCATCCGGAAACGTCGGTGCTGCGCAGGGCATTGTGCTGTGTGAAAGGAGGCAGAAAGAGGGGCTGGAGCGATAGCACAGTGAGCAGGGCGTCTGCCTTGCACGCGGCCAACCCGGGTTCGATTCCCAGCATCCCATAGGGTTCCCCAAGCACTGACAGGAGTAATTCCTGAATGCATGAGACAGGAGGAACCCCTGGGCATTGCCGGGTGTGACCCAGAAAGAAATAAAAAAGGCAGAAAGAGGAAGGAGAACTGTGGGATTTAATTAATTGTTCATCAAGAAGGAAGAAGACGAACCCTTAGATCCTAACAGCCCAACCGTGGGCTTCTGGAGTCTGGGGAGATGGTACGAAGGGCCTGCGTGGGCTTTGAGCGTGGGAGCCCACGGCACGATCCACGGAACCGTTTCCCCCTGAGCCCCGGCCACACCCCCGGGCCAGGGCACGTCCTCAGGGCAGCACTGGCCACACCGGCCGGGGTAGTGGGTCAGCAGAGACGGAGGGAGGGGAGCGGGCTCTGGGGCAAGGGGGGCGACTGTCCAGTGACAGGCAGGAATAAGAGCCAGGCGGTGGTCCGGGGAGCCTCTCTGCGGAGTTGCTCGATGCTGAGTCTGCATGCCTGAGCCCCTCCGAGTTTTCAAACAATATTAATTCCACGGAAAGCTTTAAAACCAAAGCGGAGTGCAAATATTGTGGAGAATATATGCACACGTGCTTTGCAAAGCGACTCATTTAAGTGACTTGTTTTATTTTTGTTTTGTTTGTTTGGGTTTGGGGGCCAGACCTTGTGCTCAGGGCTGACTCCTGGCTCAGTGCTCAGGGCTGACTCCCAGCTCTGTGCTCAGGATCACTCCAAGCTCTGTGCTCAGGGCTCAGTCCCGGCTCTGTGCTCAGGGCTGACTCCTGGCTCTGTGCTCAGGGTCACTCCCAGCTCTGTGCTCAGGGCTCACTTTTGGCTCTGTGCTCAGGGTTGACTCCCAGCTTAGGATCACTCCAAGCTCTGTGCTCAGGATCACTCCCGGCTCTGTGCTCAGGGCTCACTCCTGGCTCAGTGCTCAGGCAGGGCTGACTCCCGGCTCTGTGCTCAGGCAGGGCTCACTTCCGGCTCTATGCTCAGGGCTCACTCTTGGCTCTGTGCTCAGGGCTGACTCCTGGCTCAGAGCTTAGGACTGACTCCAGCTCTGTGCTCAGGATCACTCTTGGCTCTGTGCTCAGGGCTGACTCCTGGCTCAGAGCTTAGGACTGACTCCAGCTCTGTGCTCAGGATCACTCTTGGCTCTGTGCTCAGGGCTCACTCCTGGCTCAGTGCTCAGGCAGGGCTGACTTCCGGCTCTGTGCTTAGGGCTCACTCCCGGCTCAGTGGTCAGGCATGGCTCACTTCCGGCTCTATGCTCAGGGCTCACTCTTGGCTCTGTGCTCAGGGCTGACTCCTGGCTCAGTGCTTAGGGCTGACTCCAGCTCTGTGCTCAGGATCACTCCTGGCTCAGTGCTCAGGGCTCACTCTTGGCTCTGTGCTCAGGGCTGACTCCCGGCTCTGTGCTCAGGGTCACTCCCAGCTCTGTGGTCAGGGCTCACTCCTGATGGCCTCTGAGGACCATAAGGATGCCTGGAATTGAACTCTAGTCGGCTGCATGCAAGGTAAGTGCCTGACCCACTATATTACCACTCTGGCCCAACCCGGCTCATTCATATCACTTGACTTTTTCATTTTTATCTTAGAGGGTTAAAAAAAAATGACACAACCCTTCCCGGTTCAGGGAAGGACTTATTTAACGACACTGTCTCGGAACCTTTCCCCATTCCCTCCAGTACAAAATTGCTACCGCAAAAAAATAAAACAAAATTGAAAAGTAGCGTCCTGCCCTCCTTCAGCTTCTGGGAGCCGCGGAACTCCAGCCGCAGAACCGCCAGCTCCTCCCAGCGCGAGGTGAGGCGCTCCGAGCCCTCCAGCACACCGTGCAGCTCTGTCGGTCCTTCCTCCCAGGCCTGGTCTCTGTGGCCCGGTCAGTACAGGGTGGACAGCAAGGGGGCCGGAGGGGAGGGGCACGGCTGTTTCCTCAGGCCAGACCCTGCCGCAGGGATGGGCTTTGAGTTGCAAAGGCCAAGAAGCAGAGACATTCCGGGAGCCCAACGATCCCCTGCACGGGCTCACCTGCGGGGTCTGACGCCCGAGTGGAGAGCTGATGCTCGCAGCCCAGTGCTCACGCTGCACGACCACCACGGTCCACCCCAGGGCCAGCACCGCTGCCCCTTGGCAGAGAACGGCAGAAGACACTGTGGCACATCCGCCACGCAGCATCCTCAGTCATGCAACGAGGTGCAGCTGTGTCTTCCAGGCCACCTGGCTGGGCCCGGCGGTGCTGACGGGAGCAAGACAGGAAGCGGAGAGACCAGCTGGGGGTCCCGCTCTCGGGGATGGAGAAGCCAAGCCAACAGCGGGCAGCGAACGGAACCAGCTTCCGGGTTCTGTGGCGGTGGCGGGCTGCGGGTGGGGCGGGTCCCTTGGACGGGGACTCTGGGACTTGAGAGGCGGGCGAGGTGAGACGCGCACACAGAGCCTCGGGCCCCGGCAGAGCCAGAGAGAGAGTCGAGCTGCTCCGCGGGAGGAATCAGGAGGAATTCCAGCACGCGCTGGAATTAGGAGGCGGAATAAAACCGTTCCTATCGTCACTTTATCGAATGCCACATTCGCGTCGTGACACAAGCAGCACCAGCAAAAGCGTTCTGTATCATATAGGGCCAGGAGGGTCGCTCCACGGCTTGGAGGCCAGCCTCGCGTGCTGGGGGGAAAGGCAGCTGGGTCGGAGAAGGGGCCACTCAGGGAAGGATGCTTGGAGGGCGGCTCGGGATGGGAGATGCGTGCTGAGAGTAGCCTACGGGCCAAGCAGGATGGCCGCTTGCTGCCTGTGTTGCAAACCACGACACCCAAAGGGAGAGAGAGAGGAGAGAGAAGGAGGGAAAGTGCCTGCCACAGAGGCGGGGGAAGGGGGTAGGATGGGGTAGGGGTGGCGGGAGGGATACTGGGGGCATTGGGGGTGGGGAACGGGCACTGGCGGAGGGATGGGTGCTCGGTCATTGTATGACTGAAATGTAATCACGGAAGTTTGAAAGTCTCTAACTGTACCTCACGCTGATTCATTACAGTCATTTCAAATTTAAAAATATAAAAAGAAAGAAAAGTGTTCTATAAGGGTCCCGCCCCACTTGACGGGGGGCTTCCGGTTGGCTGGTTTCTGCGACCACTCTCCAGTGGAGTCCGGGGGGATTCGCTATTTCACGAAGGCCCAACAAGGCAGCAGCCGCGGGCAGCTTCTCCCATGCTGTGCTCCCGCCGTGGGCGTGAGTGACCCGTGGGAGACGGCGCCTTCAGATCTCGATGGACGCTTTGCTCCCCCGCGATTCTGCGTGGCTGGAACCTTCCGGAATACTCTCTGCTTCAGCCATGTGCTCCTGGATGGCCATGAGCACGTCCCGGTGCACGAAGGTCAGGCCACCGACGTCCCCAAGTACCTGGAGAGCAGAGACAGACGCTGTGTGTGAGTGCCGCATCAGGGGGCCAGTAAGCCGCACCCCTCCCTCGCCTGGAGCAGGACAACCTGCAGAGCCTCTGGAAGGCCCTCGGGTCCTCCCCTCAGGGCACTGCAGCCGTCCTGGGCCCACCTGGTCCAGGGCTGTCTCTGCCTCTCCCTCCACCAAGCACCCAAAACAGAAACCAGAATCATATATGTATATTTTTTTTGCTTTTTGGGTCATTCCCGGCGATGCACAAGGGTTCCTCCTGGCTCTGCACTCAGGAATGACCCCTGGCAGTGCTTGGGGGACCCTATGAGATGCTGGGACTCGAACCCAGGTTGGCCACTTGCGAGGCCAACGCCCTCCCCGCTGTGCTATCGCTCCAGTCCCCAGAATCATATTTAATAACGTCAAGTTTCGGGTTCTACTCAGCCCTAAAAATACCTGTGAAAAGGGACTTATCCCAGTCCCAGAGAAACCAAGACGCAATCACGGCCCACTGCGGGGCAGGGCTGGAGTCAGACCCGGCTGGGTTCTTCCACGCAGCTTCCTGAGACACGCACACCTCACGCTGCGCCCAGCCGGGGAAGGGGGCCGCGTCGCTGTCCCTGCAGCCTGCTCTGCTCTGCGGATCCCCGGAGGCCGGCTGGCAGCTCCCGCCCCTTTCGTGCCAGGACTCACGCTTGGGGAACCGAGGGCTCTGGAGAAGGGACGGGAGGGGACACTTCTGCAGGCTACAGCTACCCTGAAGCTTCGACTCGGCCTTGGTTTCTGTTCCCCGGGACGGGACTTGCAGTTTCTGGTAAACTCCCAGGTGAGTAATTTGCCCCGATAAGGACCTGGGCAGTTGGGTCTGGCCGTTTGTGAGGGTCACTGTCCCCTCCTTGAAGACTGTCACTGTTACTGGAAACTAGTTCACAACAATCACGACCATCCTGTTATTCGTCGATGGCCTCGAGCAGGCCCCAGTAGCGTCTCCTTCGTCCTAGCCCTGAGATTTTTTGAAAAAGTGCCACATTCGAGGCTCTTTCAGAGTTAGGAGAATGAGACCCTTCATTGTTACTGGTGTTTGGCATATTGGGTATATGCCACGGGGAGTTTGCCAGACTCTGCCATGTGGGCAGGTTACATTCGGTAGCCTGCAAGTTTGTCCAAAGTAGGAATGAGATGATGAGATGTCGCATTCGCAGCCGTGCGCTTCCGGGAGCTGGGTTTTATAGTCTCTGGGTCTTGGCCGTTGATGGGATTACACGCACCAGGGGGCCAGTTGGTGGGTGTGACCCCCGCCTACTGGAATTCGGCGGATCTGGGTGGAGGATGCTCAGCCCTGATCCGAGCAGGCTTGGAAATCTCAGCCCCGGGACCCGCGTGGCTTTGTCCCTCTGCCAGTACCTTCATGCGTGTGGAGTGTGGTCTCAGCATGGTGGTGGCTGGTTCTGGAGGTCTTCAGCTGCCGGAGCCCTGGTCGGGGCGGGGAGGGAAACTCAACCCACTCCCCTCCAAGGGGCCCCGGCCACTAATTACTAATTACTGACCACTGTTGCCATAGACTAAAAAGAGCAAAAACAGGCCAGTAGATAAGCCACTTCTTAACACTGAGACCTATAGAAACCACTGTGACTTGGAGCCGGGGTCCTTATCAAGGCCCCACTGTGTTGGACGAGACTCGGACCCTAGCTCAACTGGCAGTAAAGTTCTTTTGCATTATCGTGTGTGGACTCAGTCTCTCCATGACTGGGGAATCCGAAACTCGGGCGCGGCACCCCCAGAGGCAGTCGGAAGTCTTTTCCGGGAGAGCCCCGGGGGCCCGCAGCCGGAGGGCACCGCTTCTCATTCCAGAACTCTCTCCCATTTCCTCGGTGGGCGCCCGCCATGAGCCAGCCTCTCCCCAGGGCGGGCAAAGGACGGACACGGCTTCTGGGACGGTCCAGAGCTCAGCTGGAGAAAGGACGGAGCCGGCAGAGGACCGGTGGATCCATCCCCAGCAAAGGCTGCATGGACTTGACCCTGGGGAAAAGACGAACAGCAACAGCCCTCTCGGATCCAGGACTCGTCCTAAGGAGGAGGCAGAGAAGAGCAAGGAGGCCGGAGGGACAAGAGGCGGGACCAGCACCCGGGGCCAGCCAGGGATACCCACGCCCTTTGCCAGAGGAGCCGTCATCCCGCTGCTGAGTGCAGAAGTTTTCGAGGTGAAGCAGAAGCTGGCGTCTGACGGGCTCAGCTGAGAGGCGAGTCCACACCCGCTGTTCCCTGTGTGTGTGTCGGCATCTGTGTCCACGCCCCAGTGGAACCCAAAACGGAGTGACCTTTTCCTGCTCCCCGACATTCTTCTTCTCTTTAAATTTTATTTTTATGAAGTTGTTCACAGCAAGGCCTGGCAAGCTCCCCGTGACGTATTGGATCTGCCAAACACAGTCACAACAAGTCTCACAACGGAGGCATTACTGGGCCCGCTCGAGCAAACGATGAACAACAGGAGGGCAGCGACAGTGAAGTTGTTCACAATAATTCATTACATCTTATGTGCGAACACCAACCTCACCACCGTGGCACCTTCCCGCCAGCGGATTTCGAACGTTTCCACCCCGAATCCCAAACCGTGTCCCTCGAAGCAGAATCAAAGCAATTAACTCTGGAATCCGCTAAAAATGGTCCAGTCAAGTTTGCTTAGAGGAAAGTGTGTGAAGGTTGCTGTGTTTCACCCTGTGACGCCCTTGCGGGAGAGATCACAAACATGTTGCTAAACCCCATCAAATGTCGGTGCTGCTCCTGGCGCCTCTGTGACGTGGAGTCTGCGAGGCTCCAGGAATTCTGACATCTGGAACACAGCAGATTCAATCACGGGTGAGGCTGTGTCGCGCTCTTCCGGATCTTTATTTCTGAGTCTCTGGATCTCAGCCGTTGACTACGTGGCGCCCGGGGGGCAGCTTGTGGGTGTGACCGCCAAGCTACTGTGAATCTGGGGACCTGGGGGGAGGAGGCCCAGTCCCGCTCCGAGCGGACTTAGAGATCTCAGCCCCGGGTCCCGCATCCCTGGGACTTTCTGCCGGTTCCCTCGTGGGTGAGACTCATCCGAGCCTATGGAGAGGGGCCGTGAGCATGGCGGGAACTGAGTTCTGGAGCTTTATGGCTGCCAGGGCTCTGCTGGGGCGGGGAGGGTCTCACCTGCCCCTCCGAGTTGCCCCAGTAAGACAGCCCGGCGCGGGTCTGGGGGGAGTCTCTGTGGCGTGTCGCTCTATGCTGCTCTCCTCCGGGAATTTTATTTCTGAGTCTCTGCGTCACCACTGTTGATGGGATGGATCCCTGACATTCTTCCTGCCTTCTCTCTCTGTGCTTGGGCCCTGCCCTGCACGGTAGAGACCCCCCGCTCCTCGTCCTCCCTCCATCATCCTCTCTGCAAACACAGGCCCCCACAGGGCTCTGGGGCTCAGCCTGGAATTCCTCCCTGCGGGGTTGGACGGTCCCACGGTTAGATGATGGGACGGTCCTGGATGCTCATGGCACGGAGCGTGCCTGGGGTCACAGGGAGAGACCGGGGCGTCGAGTGACTAGTTCCCAGGGAGGCCGCCCGCCCTGATCCGCCCTGCAGGCTGTGAACGGTGGATCTCCTGACTCACCCATGCTCCTCATCTGCCAGATTTGCCCGAGAGCCCAGGCACAGAGACAGGCTCCGGGCGGCTGGAGAGGAGCGCCGGGCAGCTGACCTCCTGTGGACTCGGTGGGCAGCACCATCCCGGCCCCGTCCCAGCTGCTGGGGGCTGACCCCGCACTCGCAGCCTGTGCTCTGGGCACAAGCAGGAGCGCAGTCTGCCGGGCGCTCCCAGGTAACTCAGAGTGTCATCCAGTTTCCCCGCCATGGCTGTGACTCCAGAGGGTCTGAGAACGTTGCCGCCCTGTCCCCTAAGAGGCGCCGTTTCCTGCCAACGGTGCCAACAAACAAGCGACGCGACAAGCCTCTTGCAGGAGGGTTTGCAGCTTGCTGGCACAAAGGCATCCCGGGGCGCGCAGACACACAGCTGTGCCCGCCTCTGAGGTCAGGCACGGGCGGGAGGTGACAGCCGCCGTGGTCAGCACGCAGGAGGGTCTCCGGCTGCCGAGGAAGGGCTGTGAGCTCACATCTGGGCCACCGCCCACCGCTGGACAGTCTTGCTGCTTGCTGTGGGCTTTATTCCGGAAAGCGACGGGCTGGAGCTCTGGGCTCACCGCCGGCCAGCTCAGGGGACCGTGTGTGGTTCGGGAAGGAAGTCGGGGTTGCCTGGCAAGTGCCCTGCCCACCCTGCCTGCCTCCCGGGGGTGTTTGGAGACTGTCCCCATGCCACTCGGCTGCCTGCTTCTCTCCGTTTTCCTTCTCCTCCTTGTTTTGTTTTGGGGCCATCCCTGGTGGTGCTCGGGGTGACTCCTGGCTCTGTGCTCGGGGAGTACCCCCGATGGGTTTGGGGGCCAACCGAGGTGGCCCGCTTCCTGCTTCTCTAAATCCTCAGACCCTTCGGCCTCTGACGCCTTTGTCAACCAAACTCTTGGACCGCCACGGGTAAGGGAGTGCTGACACCCGGGGGAAACCCCAGTTCCATTCCTTCTTTTATGTTTGTTAGTTTTTGGGGGGAATTGAGGGAGCACAACCAGCTGTGCTCAGGGCTGACTCCCGGCTCTGTGCTCAGGGCTGACTCCTGGCTCTGTGCTCAGGGCTGACTCCCGGCTCTGTGCTCAGGGCTGACTCCCGGCTCTGTGCTCAGGGCTGACTCCCGGCTCTGTGCTCAGGGCTGACTCCTGGCTCTGTGCTCAGGGCTGACTCCCAACTCTATGCTCAGGGCTGACTCCCGGCCCTGTGCTTGGGGCTCACTCCTGCTGGTGCTCAGAGGCCCATATTCAGTGCCGGGAATCAAGCCCAAGTCGGCTGTGTTCAAAGCAAGCGCTTCTGCGCAGGGACCGTCTCTCCAGAGTGGGATTTGCACTTTGAACACAGAGTCCTGGGGGTTGGTTTATCGATAGATACTTCGGCAACTCCCAGATGGGTCCGTGTGTCTGGTGCTCGGGGACTGGGGCTGGGCACTGCCGCCGAGGACCCCATGGACCGAGGCCCCCACGGACCGAGGCCCCCACGGGCCCCTGCTCGCCGAAGACGCCTTCCTTGGCTGTGAAATATTCCACGCGCTTAGGATCAAGCATCTGAATATTGCCTCGGAAGGAGGAACTGTCACCTTAAATCTCCAGCCTAGTTTGTTTACCGGCTGTATTTTATGTCCTTTAGGAAATGACACAAAATGGCAATAAAATCATGGTAAGTATTCTACGGGGGACTATAAATGCCTCTTGGTCACCGGGTACATATCTTTATACATAATCCAGTTGATTTTCCCTGGAATTATGTTAAGTATGTAAAAAGCCTTTTCTCAGGAAGGTACGAGCGAGCGGGGTTTTCTGCGCTGTGATTCAGCGTCCGCGTCAGGCCGCCTCGGAAGGAGCCCGTGTGCTGGGGACTCCCCGGGGGGCGCCGGAACGCAGGTTCCCACCACAGTTCCGGAAAATCCCAGGAGACCCCCTCCCCCGGGTGCCAGCCAGGAGCCACGAGGTAACGGGAGAGCCAGGCGGGCAGGGAACCGTGGGCCCCGGGCAGAGTCGCCAGGCACAGGGAGGTGGGGTTGGTCTCCTCCAAGGGGGAGCAGGGCCCTGGCCTCAGCCGGGGAGAATCAGTTTGGGAGGGGGGGTTAGGCCGACAGCCCCCGATTCCACGTCTCACGCTGGAAGGCGAACTGTGACTCAGGGTCGGGGCCAGCGTCCCACCACGCGAGTTCTTTTCAACTTCTGGAGGAACCAGCGGTCGGCTGCGTGCCCACGGGTCCGGGAGAAGCCGCGGTTTTGCAGCATCCAGGGGAGTCCTCACCGCAACCACTCTCTTTGGATACAATGTGCAGCTCCAATAAGATACAGTTGCCATTTAAAATCTTTCCAAAGCCGCAATGATCGGAAAAGGACTGCAGAGAAGCCTAAAAGGGTTTTCCACATTTCGAAGCAGCTTCCTCCTTATACGGGTTTCAGATTCTCATTCAGTAGGGAAGATAACGACGAAGACATCAGAGTGAGTGTCTTTGAGTTAAAGAATAAAAGTAAATGAATTAAAAACATTCCCTCTTTCACCTGTGCTCTGACACCTCTGGGATGGCCAGGTTAGACATTCAGACCCATGTTTGAGTTGCGGTGTCAAGACTTATTTTTCAACGGTGTTTTTCTGTGTGAGCCACTTTCTAAAATATTTGTGACTTTGATTCCCAGGAAATTTTTGTTTTCTATCATCTATCATATATTTATTAATAAATATAAGACAAGAACTAATCCTTTGTACGGCTTTTATAAGTTTTAGGAATTTCAGTTACTTGGAGATTCAAAGGAAGCTTAAGATGTTGAAATTTAGTCTCCGTCTCAGTATTTTCAAAGTTATGATTCTGTGCCTTCCTTTATTTATGTACTCAAATTTAAAAGGTAACATCTACAAAGAATGAAATCGCCAAGAAATCATTGTCTTAAATTATGAATTACAGAGATATTTAATGAGATAAGAATATTTTTTCTAATAGAAAGGATTCTGAAACGCTAAACTATTTCTGAAAATCACATCCCAATATATAAAAATAGTCAATTTCTACAATCCCTCGTGATGTTCAAAAGAAGTTAAAAGGAGATATCCTAAAATGAAAGCACTCTAATTTAATTTTAGTTAACTAGAATTTAAAAATAAAAATTATTTTGGTAAAATTAAAATGTTTTTAATTTTAAAATAAGTAAACTTACGATTAAAAGACTTCTGCCTGAAAACATGTCTGAAGTCTGTTGTGCTTATTTTAGTTGAGCTGAATTTTAAAAGAACATCATCATTTTTCTTTGCAGGTTAACAATAATCTATGTAAAAATTATAGAAGCAAAGCCTGAGGAGAGCATCATCTAGCTTGGTTTTGTGAAAAAGCTCACCATTTTCATAGCAAATCACGCTGACCTAATTGATATGGACAAATAAAATCGCTTGTTTCAACACACAAATACGGGAATAAGAATCTTACCAAGTCAATTTCAAGGGAGAGAAATATGGAGATATATATATATATATATATTAGGTGTATATACTCAAATGCTTAGCAGCACATCTATTTAAGACTGGATAGAAAAGCACCTGCAAATCGCATTATGTTCTACCATTTCTCTCTTTGCAGAATTCTTCTCTGTTCTTATACTGAGAAACCTTGATGGTAACGGTGTGTAAATTCTGGGGATGACAAAGTGATAGCCCGCTGTCTACTAAATTGCAAATCATTCTTCCTGAAAGGCCAGGGCGGGTGAAACCGTCTCTGGCCTCATCATTATTTTTCTCTAACGCATAGATGTGGCCGGTGCGAGGTTTCACTTGGAAAACTGAAAACAGAAAGTCAGCGACGGGAACATTCTGGATGTGGCCCCGGCAGCAACGTCGTTAGCAAAATTTTGCTTGGCGGTTATTCCCGCATCCTTATGAGGGAGGGTCTGGGAGCCTCCGGCCAGCGTGCCCAGCCGAGTCTTCCTCCTGGCCAGCGTCCTCTCCTCCCGTGGCCAGTGAGGGACTCGGGTGCTTCCTCAGGCCGGCCGAGAGCAAGGGCACCAGACACGCAGAGTGGAGACTTGGCACGGAGGACAGAGGAGGGAGGGAGGGGCTGACCCTGGGGCCTGAGCCTTGGCCAAAGTTCCCACGCACAGAGGAAGCGTATGCAGACGCACCTTCTCCGTGTTGCCACCAATCTCCCTTCCACGTTCTTCTCTCTCTTCCTCTCTCTTCTCTCGTTGTCTCTGTCTCTCCTTCTCTTCTCTCTTTTTTCTCTCCCTCTCCTATCTCTCTCTCCCTCTCTCCCTCCTCCCCCTCTCTCTCTTTCTCTCTCTCCCTCCCTCTCTCTCTATCACTGCTCTCTCTCTCTCTCTCTCTCCCTCTCTCTCAGACACACACATGCAGACACACCTGAGCTCTCTCCTTATCTCGGGTTTCTAAGACTCGTCCTTCCTGCCAGCTGCCGGGCTGAGGCCAGGCTGACACGCCAGGCTCTCGCCCGTGACTTGTCCCGCTGCCCTGCTGCTGGGAGACCCGCGTCCCCGCCCGGCCCTTGCGGCCCTGCCCGCCCTGGCCTGGCCGGCTGCCCGTCCCCTGGGCTGAGCCGGGCTCCGGCTCCGTCTCCACGCGCGGCTCCCCAGCTCTCGGCATCACTAATTGGTTCATCTGTGACTGAGCGAGCGGCTCAGGCCTCCTCTGCAGACAAGCGGGGCTCCCCGCTGCGCACCCCCAGCCCTGGGCGAGGGGTCCTGCAGATGGAGCTCCAAAGTAGGTGATCAGCCCCCTGGGGTCCTCCCGCCCGGGGCCGCAGCGGGGCTCCCTCCACCCCTCATCCCGCTCCCGGCCCCCTCGCCTCCACCCCCCCCCCGCAGACCACCGGGCAACCGCGCCTTGCATGACAGGAGACGCGTCCCCCTCCCGCCAATGCTCCAAGGACGCTCTTAATTGCAGCGGGCACCCTGGGATCGGAAGCTTATTTGTGCCGTGATGAATCTGCCCTGGCGTGCCTGGTTTCTGGGTTTTGAAGCACGAAAAAACTTTGGAGTAACTTTGTACTTGGGAAGGGGAAAAAAAAGTTTCAGCTCCCTACGGACCGAGACTAGAGCGGCCGTGCGGGGGGACCCGGGTCGGGGTGGCGGGGCTTCCCGTCTGCAGACGGACCCGCGGGCCCAGCAGAACCACCCAGGGCCAGGCCAGAGCCAGGAGGGCCGGCCAGCTCCCCTTCCTCCCCTCCCTCCCCCGCCCCTCCCCTGTCCTCCCGATGCCTACCCTTCTCCAGTAGATAAACCGCGCCAAGGCTCACCCGCCCGCACCCTGCCCCAGAACCAACTCCAGGATCTGAGAACGATGGAGGCTAGTGAGGCTCTAGAAGGTTCTTGGGCAGCTCTAGGCTTCCGTGCTTGCCCGGGTTCGAGCTCCCTCTGCATCGGAGTGGGAGCCGGACCCACTGAGGGGCAGGCCGTGCTCTGCGGCCCTGGGAGAGGCCCCTCCCTCCCCAGTCAACTGGACGGCGGCTGCCCACGACGCGCCCATTCAGAGGGCCAGCGGCCGGCCTGGGCACGAGGGCGGGTGGGCACGGGCACATCTGGGGGCCGCTTGTGCTCCCTCTGCTGCGGCCTCGTGGCCTTCACAGGCGCTGTGCGTGTCAGAGCTGCTCCGTGGTGAGAAACCCACCCAGACGGTTCGGGGAGGGGAGTGGGGCCAAGGTGAGGGCACAGTCAGGAGGGCTGCCCTGCCGTGGGGGTCTGTCCTCTGAGCCTCTGGGCCAGGGACACAGACTGAGAGAGAGAGAAGGAGAGAGAGATGGAGAGAGAAAGAGAGAGAGATGGAGAGAGGGAGGGAGAGAGAGAGGGAGGGAAGGAGAGACAGAAGGAGAAAGAGAGAAAGGATAGAGGGGGGGAGAGAGAGAGACAGAGAGAGGGAGAAAGAGAGCGGTGGACGCGTGCGGGGACCAGCAGCCGGGCAAGGCTGAGGCTGCCCCCAGGAGCTTCTGGGAGTGGGAAGGGGGGCCCTCTCCGCCGTGACCCCCAGCACGCCGGGTCGGGGACACCCTCGGCTACAGTGCAGCCCCCACG
The DNA here is from genome assembly GCF_029834395.1 of Sorex fumeus. Lineage (NCBI taxonomy): Eukaryota > Metazoa > Chordata > Mammalia > Eulipotyphla > Soricidae > Sorex > Sorex fumeus. The sequence continues at coordinate 1,419,767 of NW_026606275.1, forward strand.
CTAATCTCGCCTGCTCCTCGCTCGCCTCCTGGGGCGTCCCCGTTCGGGGATTGAGTTTGCGCCACGTTGAAAGGCCCGAGCTGTGCAGGGCCATGCGTTGTCACCGCAGGCCGCCCAGTCAAAGGGCTGAGGGCGCTTTGCCGTCCCCTCAGATGTCATTTCATTAACCCGCCGCCAAGTCCCTGGGAGCAGGGAGCTCAGCCGTCACCCACTTTCCGAGTGCGGGCGCAGCAGGGAAGAGGCAGGGGCTGAGGCCAGGCTGTGGGGCAAACACAGGAGACACACGCGGTCGCCGCAACCCTCCCCCCCGCCCCTGCCTGGCACGGACGCCCCGAGCAGTGGGACCAGCCCCCGTTCCCACCCGAATGAGCTCTGGGTGCTGGGGTGGGCAAAGCGGAGTCCAGGAGAGTTTGGAGAACTCAACGTCGGCCAAGGCTCGTGTCTTTAAGATTAAGGGAGGGAAGGAAGGAGGAAGGGAAGAAGGAAGGGAGGAAGGAAGGAAGGAAGGAAGGAAGGAAAGAAGGAAGGAGGAAGGGAGGGAGGAAGGAAGGAAGGAAGGAAGGAAGGAAGGAGGAAGGGAGAAAGGAGGGGGAGGGAGGGAGGGAGGGAGGGAAGGAAGGAAGGAAGGAAGGAAGGAAGGAAGAAGGGAGGAAGGAAAGAAGGAAGGAAGGAAGGAAGGAAAGAAGGAAGGAAGGAAGGAAGGAAGGAAGGAAGAAGGGAGGAAGGAAGAAGGAGGAGGAGGGAGGGAGGGAGGAGGAAGGGGGCAGAAGTGTGGCCTTGCCCCCCGCCCCAGCCTCCCCAGCCCCCCACCCACCTCGGTGATGGCCCCGCTGGGCAGCCGCAGGAAGTGTCGGTAGAGCTGTTGGCAGCCACTGGGGTAGACGTTGTAGATGCACAGGTGGGAGGTGGCGGCGCCTGGACCCGGGTCAGGGTCGCGGGGCCTCTCACAGATGTAATCGCGCACTTGGACCTGGAGAGGCACGGGTTCCGGCCCCGGGGAAGGAAGCAGAGAAACACGGATTAACTCCCGGCGAGGGCATCACCCCCGGAACCTTCTGGAGCACGAGCCCGAGTGTCCCTGCCACCCGCAGAGCCGCCCGCTCCCCCCATCCCACTCACGTGCCCGTGGCAGAGCGAATCCCCACAAACACGCCCGAAAGTTAATCCGCCTCCGCTGAAGCTGCGTCGGCTCCGAGTCGCTCCGGAAGGAAGGAGGCGATGAAGCGAGGGAGCGACCGGCCCAGGACAGGCTGATGCTTCTCCCCCGGGAAGCCCCTGCTGGGCCCCCCAGCACCCGCCTGGTGATGGCGACACGTCCAGCAGGTGCGGTGTCCCGGCCAGCACCGGGCCAGCGCGGGAGGCACCGGCTAAGTGGCCGAGAGCGGCCCCACTTAGCTGCACCCAGCACCCAGCACCCAGCACCCAACTCCGCTGCTTTCTGGCCCTGACCGCAATGAGGGTTTCTTGGGGGCTCCCGCTGGTGTCACAGATACCCCCAGAGTCAGGAACGAGAAGAAACTGCTGCATGGCCACTTGGCAAGGGGCAGGGGGCAGATACGCCTGCTGGGCTCCGGGCCCTCTTGCCCCCGAGCCTCACATCCCACCCACAGGCTCCCAACAGGTCCCAAAGGCCCCACCTGCGGCTCTGCTGGCCCCGGCCCCAGCCTCTGGCCCTCTCGTCCATCCCCACAGCCTCAGCTGCTCAGGACACAGGGCCACACGCCCTGTCGAGGGAGCGGACATTTCCGGGGTGGGAAAATGCTCCGGGGGTTGGTGCTCAGTTGTTGTGTCTTGGTGCACGGTTGCCCTGGGTCCGAGTCTGGGCCTGACCCTGAAGCGGCTGAGTTTCAGCTCGGGGGACAATCCCTGCAAAGATCGTGTTTTCCTGGGGCTGGAGAGATAGCCCCATGGGGAGGGCGTTTGTCTTGCACACGGCTAACCCGGGTTCGAGTCCCAGCATCCCACATGGTCCCCCGAGCACTGTCATGAGTGATTCCTGAGTGCGGAGGCAGGAGGAACCCCTGAGCATCGCCGGGAATGACCCAAAAAGCAAATAAAAAAAAAAAAGATTTTGTTTTTCCTTCCAGTCTTTCATCCGAGCAGCAAACCCCCCTTCCGGGCGGGGGTGGTGGAAGCAGAGAGGGGCTCGGTCAGCACCTGGCCAGCCGCACTGTCCACTACCCCGTGCCCTCTGCTCAGGGCCCTGCTGACGCCTCACCCAGCCCTTCCCAGCCAGCAGGCGCCGCGCCCGGCCACGTTCTGCTGTGTGAGAATGCGCCTCCCCCAGCAGGCAGGAGCTGGCGGCCCCCGAGAGACCCCTCGGGAAGGACTCCCGGGCCCGAGCCCCCGCGCAGGGGAGCCGTTCCGTTACCTGCCGATTCGCCACGCGGCTCCCACTGGCTGCGAGCACCTACCCTGCAGGTAATTGCTTTGAGTCCCGACTTACCCCAAAGAGCCTCGGCACTGGGGAGGCGCAGCTTGGGAACCCTCCCCGGATCCTCGCGGGGTTGGAAAGTAGGACACGGAAGACGGAGAAGGAAGGGAGGGAGGGGGCAGGGCGGGGAACAGGGGCCGAGCCAGCAGAGCCCAGCCCAGTGGCGTGGCCAGGGGTGGGCAGGAAGCGGCCCCCAGTGACCCCTCCGCCAACACTGGCCGCCCCAACGCCTCACTCAGGTTCCCAAGAGCCAGAGGTTGGAACCTGCTGTTCCGAATGCTGACCTGTGGCATTTAATCCCACGCTGACGGTTCACCAGGAATACTTCCCGTTTAATTTTATTTCGGCTGGAGTGATAGCACAGCGGTAGGGCGTTCGCCTTACAAGCGGCCGGCATGGCCGACCTGAGTTCAATTCCTCCGCCCCTCTCGGAGAGCCCGGCAAGCTACCGAGAGTATTCGATATGCCAGACACAGTAACAACGAAGTCTCCAATAGAGACGTTACTGGGCCCGCTCGAGCAAATCGACGATCAACGGGAGGGCCTTTTTAATTTTATTTCAGGCCACGAAGGCGACCTAACTAGAGGGAAGGGACGAGGCGTCAGGGTGAACACCAGCACCCCCGGGCCCTGCCCTCCACAGGTGGGTTAGCGGCTGATTCTCTGGGGGTCATTTCCCGAAGGAGCACTGGTTTTCCTGGTTTGTCCAGTCACATGCGCCCCAACCGACCCCCGCTGGACGCAGGCGAAGGCCGGGACCCACAGGAAGTCTCACCGACTCGCAGAAGATCAAAACCATCCGGCAGCCCAGCACGGAAGGGAGGTTACGGCGGGAGAGTGGAAGGGACGCGTGCACGCGGGTGGGTAGACTGTTTGGTTAAACAGGACGTGAGGCTGTTCACTGTGTCGTTCTAACAGTCCGGCAGGGACGTGAAAGTCCTTCCAGGCTGTTGTTTATGGTATTATAATTGCACGGCCGCACTGCTGGGGCACTCTGGCCACTCCTGGGCCAACGCTCTCCCACCCACTCACGCTGTCCCCATACCCAGAGAGGAAAGGCAGCTGGGGGCAGCCGGGGCAGCCAGGGACCCTGCCAAGGCCTGCGGGTTGGCAGCTCGGGGGCAGAGAACTTGCCCCTCGGGGCTGTGGCCTCTGGCTCCGTGTCTTGGAGCTGATGTCGCCTCAGCTGTGAGCAGAGACCCCGCACCCCCCCCCCCACCGCTCCCTCCTGGAAGGGTGTCACCCTCCTTCAGATGGCAGAAGGTCGAGGGTGCTGACGGCATGCATGCGGAGTCCCGCCACCCCTCATCCCCCCACACCGACAGAAACTAGACAGGCCAGAGACGGGTTCCTGGTTCGAAATGGCCACTCCGGGCCAAGCCTGGTTTGGTCCCCGACACTGTGAGCTTCTCCGAGCACTGCAGGGAGCAGCTGCCGAGCACAGAGCCGGGAGTCGCCCCTAAGCGCACTGGGTGTGACCCCGAAGAAGCAAATCCCGCTGCTCTGCTCACAGGAGGGAGAGACAGCGGCCGGCGGGTCAGCAGCACGGACCTGGGGCTCCTGTCCGGGCGTCCGGGGCCCCTGCCTGGACAACAGACAGAGCTGACCACTGGGCACTTGAACTCTGGAACATCTGAAGTAGCTCAAGGAACTCAAGAGAAAGATGGAGCCAAAGAGCTCTTGGATGGGCATCTCGGCAGGAAGTCGGGAACCGTAAGAGCTAAGTGAGGGGCTGGAGCGACAGCACAGCGGGGAGGGCGTTTGCCTGGCACGCGGCCAACCCGGGTTCGATTCCCAGCATCCCTTATGGTCCCCTGAGCACCGCCAGGAGTAACTCCTGAGTGCAGAGCCAGGAGTGACCCCTGAGCATCGCCGGGTGTGACCTAAAAAACAAAAAATAAAAATAACTAAATAAATAAATAAAAGGAGGATGAAAGATGTCATTCGGGATGGAGCGACAGCCCAGCGGGGAGGGCGTTTGCCTGCCACGTGGCCAACCCGGGTTCGATTCCCAGCATCCCATAGGGTCCCCCGAGCACCACCAGGAGTGATCCCTGAGTGCAGAGCCAGGAGGAACTGCTGTGCCGATCGCCGGGTGTGACCCCCCCCGAAAAAAGAACTAAGTGAGAATTCTAGAAATTGCACACACATATACACACACGCACACATGAGTGCACACACACACATGCACACACACACGCACATACACACATTGCGTGTGCACATGCAAATGTACACACACATGCACACACACAGGCACACATGCACAGAGGCACACACCCACACGCACAGGCACACACACGCACGGGCACACGCACGCTGCACGCTTCAGCTAGAGCTTCAGTGTGGCCAGGAGGCTTCTGGGAGTCCAGCGAGGAGATGGGGCTGAGGACGTTCCCCAGGACCCGGCGGGAGTGCACGGACCCGCAGGCGGGAAGTAAAAGTCACAGGTGGAGACGAGAGAGCGGTTTGTGCTGAGAAACAGTCAAGAAGGGACGAGGGAAAAGCGCCAAGGAAGCGGAAAGTCCCTGCCGAGAAAAGTACCAGCGAAGCCCGAGCAGAAGTAAGCTACAAACAGGCCCGGGTGGACAAAGGTAGCCACACCGAGGAGAGCACAGGTCAGTGAGGGACACTTTAAGCCAGCAGAAAAATAAGACATTAAATTACGGAGGGAGGAAACAGCCCGTGGACGACACCTGCTTCTCACAACAAGAGAGATGGGCAGCCCAGGTGAGCCAACACGCACCCACCTTTGCACCCGTCAAAATACCCCGCAAGCAAGAGCGCAGAAAGCATATCTGGGGGCCAGTAGCTATGAGGGACTGTCCCTTATAGATCACTGCTACACAACGGGTGTCCTGGGGCCAGAGAGATAGTACAGTGGGTAGGGCACTTCCCTTGCATGCGGTCGACCTGTGTTCAATCCCAGCATCCCCTATGCCCCTCCCCCACCTCGCCCAAGCGCCACCCAGAGCAAGTCCTGAGTCCAGAGCCAGAGGTAACTAACCCCTGAGCACCGCCAGGTGTGACCCCAAAACAAACAAACAAATAAAGGGTATGTTCTTAGGTTTATAGGCAAATGGTGGCCGGACAGGGAGGGACGATGGATGCTTAAGACGAATAAACGGATGCTTCGAAAATGAAGCAAATCTCTTTCCATAATTCGCTTAAAGAATACAAGATGGTGAATTTAGTACGGCGTGTAGAAATACCTGGGACTGCCCTTTCCCTCGGGGCGAGCAGGGAGGCCCAGAGCCACACCTCTGCAAGAGGCAAGGGTGTGACACGGGAGGGGCGTGGGGGCTGGATGCCGGGTGGAGTGTGGGGGGTGAGGTCGGGAGCAGCCCTCAGCCTCGAAGGTCTGGCACGGGAGGGCACGCAGGGCTGACCTCGGGGAAGACAGGAAAGGGGCGTCGGGAAACAAGAGCTCGTTCGGTCTCTGAAGATACCAGAAGAGGAGCTCAGAGGAGCAGCAGAAGATGAAAACCGGAGGGGCAGGAGGAAACCACGTGGGACTTAGAGCCTGGAGCCCAGCCGAGTGGGGGGCCGTGGTTTGCAAACACGCCAGCATTTGCCGTGGCCAGCAGACACGGTGATGGCAAGTGAAGACCTGGGCTGTCGCCCAGAGGTGCGGTATTGAGGTCCCAGTGCAAGAGAGTGAGAGTAAGGAAGAGCCGTGACGGCAGGGATGAGCCGCAGGTGAGGGCGGTGAGCTGAGTACGGAGAGAGAAAAGCGTCCTGCAGACCCAGGGCCCGAGCTGTGGCCGCCCCAGAGCAGAGCAGATACCGTCCACTCCCAGGAACGCGCCATTGGAGAGCGATTCCCCTTCCTCGCTCCCTTCCAGCCCCGGGACGTTGCCTGCTGGCCACAGGGAGCCCAGACGCTGTGACCCTGTCCAGCGGTTCTGCTCTCCGGCCAACTGACCAGCTGGACGGGCGCCTGCAAGGCCCGTGCCCGGCTGTCCGGCTCTGCCCTGGAATTTCTCAGCCACGAGTCAGGGCCCAGGGGACTGCCAGGACAGTCCAAGGAGAACACGGGGGGAGTCCCGCCCACGCTGGTGTGAGGCCCGGGGACCGGCTCTGAGCACAGGGACAGCAGGAAGGGGAGGAGGCCAGAGGACATCAGACAAGCGGCCGGCAGGAGTCAGTCATGTGACTCTTCTCCATGTCTAAGACGCTGGCCCTGTGCGAACGAAGACTTGTAGAAAGACTCTTTTTTTTTCCTTTGCAAATTATTTTATTGGAGTTTCTGAAATTGAATTTTTATGACCTACTATTTTATATTTTAAAAGGGAATTTTCGAACAGATGTTTCCCCTCCGGTTCTTTTCTTAGATCAAGGTTGAACCCAAGTGCTCTAAAACGTATATTTTGGCTGGTTTGCTTCTACTTCATGTGACTCTCAAGCCTATAGACGTCGGTCATATTATTTTCACGTTTATTTTATTCGTAGTGTTAACCTGCCACTGACGTTTGCTTTTTCTCCTTTCTAATCTCTAAAAACGGGTCTTCAGGGGGCTGGAGCGATAGCACAGCGGGTAAGGCGTTTGCCTTGCATGCGGCAGACCCGGGTTCGATTCCCAGCATCCCATATGGTCCCCGAGCACCGCCAGGAGTAACTCCTGAGTGCAGAGCCAGGAGGAACCCCTGTGCATCGCCGGGTGTGACCCAAATAAATAAATAAAAACGGGTCTTCAGTAGCTGTTATGAGAATAAAACCTTGGATCAGGATTCTTATGTGTGTCAAATTCCCAATTTCTCCCTGTCTGTAGGAAACAGAGCGACCGACCACAGCAGCCTCTGAGGGGGTCTCTGTCTCCCGCTGAGGGGAATCTCTGTCTCTGGAGCTGAGAGACGCATATTTGAGCCCCACTAGGTGGAGAGCACGCAAGACCCCCAAACTCATGGGAGAAATGACGCAGGCGTCAGCATCTTGCACTTGGAAGGTTCTGGGATACCAACGACCGCAATCTGTATTTCTTTTCAAAGCATTTTCCCCGAATTTCTATGGGAAGGAAAACAAAGTTGAGCACACAGAGGCCCCCCAGGGAAGTTCACTCCACCCACGCACCAGGAAAAAGAAGGTAGGGCATCAAACCCGGCCTGGCGTCCATGGGATTCAATATATAATATATAATTATAATATATATGATATGATTCAATGCATTCAATATATCACAATCACGATCACGATCATCCTGTTGTTTGTCGATTGCCTCGAGCAGGCCCCAGTAACGTCTCCTTGGTCCTAGCCCTGAGATTTTTAGGAAAGTGCCATATTCAAGACTCTTTCAGGGTCAGGAGAATGAGACCCATCATTGTTACTGGGATTTGGCATATTGGGTACGACACGGGGAGTTTGCCAGACTCTGCCGTGCGGGCAGGTTACATTCGGTAGCCTGCCAGGTTTTCCAAAGGAAAAAATAAGATGTCGCATGTGCTTCCGGGAGCTGGGTTTTATAGTCTCTGCATCTTGGCCAATGATGGGACCAACCTGGCGCTGGCGGCAGCTGGTGGGTGTGACGCCTACCTACTGGAAGATGGGGGGTCTGGGTGGAGAAGGCCCAGTCCCGATCCGAGCAGGCTTGGAGACCTCAGCCCCGGGACCCGCATGCCTGGGTTCCTCTGCCAGTTCTTTCATGCATGAGGCCCGTCCAGACGTGTGGAGAGTGGTGCCAGCATGGCCGTGGCTGGCTCCGGAGGTCCTCAGCTGCTGGGGCTCTGCTCGGGGCGGGGTGGGGTGGGGGGAGAGAAACTCAACCCTCCCCCCTCCAAGGGGCCCCGATGAGGACAGCCAGGCGTGGGGGCAGGAGACTCTGCATTCAATAAATAACCAACATAACTCAAGACACTCCAGAGCATACGGCCCAACAACATGCGGACACATGGAGACCCGGTACCAAGCACCCTTAGGGCCCAGATCTCCACCGAAGGGGAAATAAACTTGCTTCCTTCCGGCTTTTGTTGGACCGGTGTTGAGAACTGTGAAGGCAACTGCCGAAGAAAAAGTCTGCGAGAACTTTCTCCCTGGACAAAGTCCGTGCCTTTTCCCCGGGGCAGCTGCAGCAGGGAGAGGAATTATCCCAACGCAGAGGCGGCACTGTTCCTGCCTTCATTCTTCCGGAACGAGCGGAAAACGGGTGACGGTTTAGACGGGGCAAGACCTCCTGCTCTCTCTGCTTCTCCTTCCTTCTGGCTTTCTGTCTCTCTGCCTCTGTCTCTGTCTCTATCTCTGTCTCTCTCTCTGTCTCTGTCTCTCTGCCTCTGCCTCTCTGTCTCCATCTCTGTCTCTATCTTTGTCTCTTTCTGTCTCTGTCTCTCTGCCTCTCTCTCTCTCTGCCTCTCTCTCTCTGCCTCTCTCTCTCTTTCTCTCTCTCTCCCTCTCTCCCTCTTTCTCACACATGTACGCACAGCAGGACTCCTGTTTCTGGGTATCGAAGAATGCTCTCATCCACATTCCCAGCCATCAAGGGTGGAAGGAAGGGCTTTGCTATCACTTGTTTAGTAATCAGCTATTACTGTGTGTGTCAGAATGACAACTTAATTTTTTGTGGGTCACCCAGTGGGCAGCTGGACACACATCCACAATGCAGGGCTGCTGGTCCTGTCTCAAGATTGTTGCGGACTCCCATGGGCCCAGTGTCTGCCCCCCCTAACCTAAGAGAGCCACAAAGACCCCCCCAGGGACGCTCACTCCCCCCACACGCCATGGGAGAAAGGAGACAGGATGTCAAACCTGGGCCCCCTCCCCCCCGGTTCATTACAGTAGAACTTTCAAGACACTCCAAAAGAATTTTAAATAAAATAACTGATACATGACATATTATTATATGTTTTTCTAAACACTTAATGTCATCCATTTAATGGGGGGAGTCTTGCCATCTATTAAACAGTGGAAAGACTGAATAGAGATTTTTCAAGGCCTATAGGTAGATGATCAAAAATTGATTTCAAAGCTAATGAGTTTGAAATAATGGTGTTATTAAATTGCTTTACTATTTTAGCCAAAAGGTATTATCATTAATTTCGCTTTGGCTAAATTAGTTCTGTGGAGAGATATTTACAGATCTTTTTTTCATTGCTTGTGCGGAAAATGCCGGGTTTGAGTTTTCCGATGGTTTCGTACTTTCAGAAGGCACCAAGCTCCTTCTGGGGAGAAACACACACCGAGAGGGTGAAGGTAGAAGCCGGCCTGAGGTCTCCACCCCCGGAGGAAAAGGGCAGAGAACGGGCTCGAGGGGTGGGGGGAGGCCTTAGACGGCCAAGCCAGGCAAACAGGAGGAAGGACTGGCCAGCCCCGGGTGGGACACTCAGGGGCTCTTGCACGGATATCCTTGTGGCGGTGGTTGGGTGCTCGGTGCTTGCTCCTGGCTCTGTGCTCAGGGAGGCATCACGGGACCCGGTGCCATGCTCAGCTGGCCACAAGCAAGGCAAGCAAGTCTTGAATCTTGGTGGCAGGTGTCTGCACTCCATGGACATCCCCAGGGCCCCTCTGTGGGTGATGGCGGCCGCGCCTACAGCCAGCCAGAGTCAGGGCTGCTGGGCTCAGGTCTGCGAGAACGCCTAGAGACCATGATTCCTACATCCTGCTGCCTCCCACGAAGAAGCTGCAGCCGGGGCAGGGCCCGAGGGCGTGGGAGAGAATGAGCGAGGAGGGGCGGGCAGTGGGGAGTCAGCACGGGACACGGTGGGGCCGGGCAGAGTTGACCCCTCGAGACACTGCTGGGCAGGAAGCACAGTGGACACTAACCGAGACGCCCTCCCTGGAGGAAATGACCCCTCTCGTGCGCTGATGGGGCTTAGGGGACCCCAATGGCATCTTGGGGAGGACGAGGCTGTCGGGAGGAGCCTGCCTGGAGGAGGCGGACACGCCGCAGGAGTGTGAGCAGCCAGAGAAGCAGCCGGCATGCTTCGATCCTGCATCCCTTCATCCCCGGACACCCCCGAGGGCAGCCCAAGAGGCCCCTGGGCAGCTGGCCCGACACTGGCATTGCCCAAGGAGCACTGGGCCCTGAGTCCTCCAACCCTGGCCCTGAGCCGCTGGCCTCGGGCCACCAGCCTCCTGAGCACAGACTGAGAGGCCTCGGAACAAAGAAAAAAAAAAGAATGCACAAAGAAAAGAAGACAGATTTTAAAGCCATCATCTATAGGATCTAGGGTTTGGGGTCAGGAATAAACAAGGCAAGTGGGAAAAAAAGAGGAAGTTCAGAGAGTTGGAACTAATTGAGCATCAATAAAGATTTGGCAGGAGAGAGGAGAGAGGGGGAGGAGGGAGGGAGAGAGAGAGAGAGAGAGAGAGAGAGAGAGAGAGAGAGAGAAACGCAGAAAGTAGGAACCTGATGAGAGAGGGAGAAGGGACGAGGGAGAGGGAGAGGGAGAGAGGGAGAGAGAGAGAGGGAGAAAGAGAGGGAGGGAGAGGGCTAGCGAGAGGGAGGGAGAGAGAGGGAGAGAGAGAGAGGGAGAAAGAGAGGGAGGGAGAGGGCTAGCGAGAGGGAGGGAGAGAGAGGGAGAGAGAGAGGGAGAGAGGGAGCGGGAGACTCCGGAGAGGAGACTGGGGAAGGCATCATACAGGCACATTGTATAATGCATGATGGATCCGTTCTATTATTTAACTTTCCCAGAGATGTCACCTACAGAGACATGCTAACCATCAGAGTCAGCATTCATTTACAGTGGGAGAAATAATTAGACTCTCACTTTTTCTGAAGAATAGAGTGAAAGTGTAAACAATGCCTCCCTCCAGGCAAGTGCTTTATCAAGCTGACAGGCGCATTTGAATTTCCGTGGGGGGGGGGGGGGCGGGGCGGGGTCGGTTATTTATGTCTCATTTTAATAGGAAGTCCCAGCCGTGGAGACGGACAGACAGCCGACTTGATCAGGACGGCTGCTTGCGAGTGATCCTCCAATTCAGCGCCCCATGAAAATTCCTGCCACCACACGGGGCCATTCCTCCCGTCCGCCCCCCTACGGGAAAATCAATACCCGTTGCTTTCCATCGCAAACCCTGCTCGCGGTGCCTGAGCTCGGAAGCCGAAGGAGCCTGTCGCCGCGCTCTGGGTGGCTGAGCCCATTAGCTGGGCCTTGATTCTGCCACCCGGAAGGGCCCCGGGGGGCGGGGCAGCACCTCACGGTCTCCTCGGAAGAGCCGCAAGCGGGTTATTGGCAGGTGGACTTCGCTCAGAGTTCAGGACAGAGCCAGGACAGAGATCAACTGCTTCCAAACTTAATGACTCCATTTCAAACGGTTTTATTTTATTTTTTTTTCAACAGGTAAGCATCGGCTAATAATTGGACCATTTAGTAAATAATTCAGTCAAGCACCCATAAACTATACCAGGAATCAATATTTAACCATGTTATCTAGGAAACCTAGAACACGTGTTTTTTTTTTCCAAAAACCTGTGATTTCTACAAAACCTCTCTACCAGGCTTCATCTATTTAAAAAAAAAATCCACAAAAACATAATGTTCAACAGGCAGGATTCCAGTGCATTCCCAGGTATATCTACCTGGACAGATGTCCAGAAAGTTCAAAGCCACCGACCAACTACCTATTCAAGACTCATTGCCAGGGGCTGGAGCGATAGCATAGCGGGGAGGGCGTTGGCCTTGCACACAGCCGACCTGGGTTCGATTCCCAGCATCCCATAGGGCCCCCCGAGCACCGCCAGGAGTGATTCCTGAGTGCAGAGCCAGGAGGAACCCTGTGCACCGCCGGATGTGACCCAAAAAGAAATAAAAAAGACTCATTGGCAGAGTGCTCCCCATTCATGCGTCTTGAGTGGCGCCTCCCCTGGACACGCACCTGCAGGGAGGACGCTGCTTCGATGCGTCTCGGTCTCATTCCAGCATCTCCCAGATCCTGCGTCTGCCGAGCACTTATTAGATCAATGAGTGTTTAACGGAGCCACAATTCACACATTTATTTTTGCCATTGGGGATGTGAGCAGAAACTAGCATCATGGAAAAACCCTAAAACAGGCACAAATGATTCTTAGACACGGAGCTGCCCGTTGCTTAGCTGAGGTCAGTCTGTGAGCACGTGGTCCAGCGGGCTCCACGCCCCGGCCCTGCCCGGGAGAGGCCCACGGATGTCCCCGCCCGGCCCCTCCCCGCACCCCTCTCCTCTCGGAGGGTCCAGGCGGCCTCTGTTCTTCCAAACCCAGCACGCTGAGTTTGGAGATGCCCCAACGGCTGACGTGTCCGCCCTGGGAGTGCCCAGGGCCGAGAGTTCAATTCCCGAGGCTGACTCGTGTGAGGAGCAGGGTGGCGGCAACTTGGCCACTGAGGCCCTGCAGTGCGACCAGCCATCCCCCCAGGCACGCGTGTGCGTGTTCTCTGCCAGCGTGTGAGCACTGAGCCTGGAGGGCAGCCTCCCTGCAAGCATCCAGGCCCCAGGGCACGCCTGCACCCCTCACAGGTAAGGGAGGGGCAAGGGGAGCCCCAGGGCTGAAGGCCTCCTCCCCGCAGCGTCTAACTGGTGGAGCAGTCAGCGGCTGCTTCCACTTCGAGGCCATGATCACGCGTGTCCTTGGGCTTCGCAGTCGGGGAACTCGGCAGATCAGAGTTCTCACTGCGACTCCCCTCGGGGGCGGCTTCCTGAAACCAGGCCTGGTCTGACCCACCCCTGCTCCCCGGCATCAGTGACCGCCATGTGCAGGGGTTCCAGGGACCGTGAGACACAAGTCCGCCGCGTGCCCTGTGCAGCAGGTGTGGGGGCGGCAGGGAGCCAGTCGGTGGGTCCCGCTGCGTGCCCAGGGAGTCCCATGTGAAGGAGGACAGTCTGCGGGGAGAAACGGGGCTTTGAGAGGTCACGTTTGATTGCCGTGATGTGTGGCGTGGGCTGTCGGACCTGTGGCCTCGCGCTGGGGGGAAACTCACTCACTCCTGCCTGAGTGCTCCTGGCGTATTAGTCACTGCAGGGGAGGAGGGCGGTGCCAGGGGCCTCGTTTGACACATCCCGTCCACCCGCACAGCAGCCCAGGGCCAGGACACCAGCTTTATGGGCTCGGGTTCCAGGGCCTCCTCCAACGGTTCCTCAGGTGCCAATAAAGGAAGATCGCTGGGAGGCAGATAAATCCTGGAGGACACACACGCCCTCGGAGGGGCGACGCTGTCCCGTGAGCAACGCAGATACGCTCCCACCCGACTGGCAGGCGTGGCTCCCGAGGGCGACGGTCCACGCGGAGGCCACGGCCAACAACTGGGCAATTAATTATCACGGCTGCTCTGGGCTCCGTGATTGTTTTATGTGTTTAATTTTTGTCTTAACACTCCTGGCGAGTAAGCTTCTTTACTGCACACTTTATCTGTCTTGATATCCCGCCTGGTATTTACAGCAGCGCTGGGCAGAGCAGGACTGGGTGGACAGAATCACCGCCAAGGATATTGGTGGGTGCCGTGATTTTTAAAGCCTTGAGCAGGTCCATGGTTTCGTGACTTCCTACTCGTCTTTGAGTTTTATCGCAATGGCTTGCAGAAATGCCGCCAGCAACCTTGCCCAGCCCAAGCAGTTTCTAGTCTCCTCAAGGTCATGGCCGTCTTGACCCTGGATTCTCAAGAACAGAGCCCTGGGTCAGGGTCAGAGCAGGAGCAGAAGGCGGGGCGGGAGCTGGTGGCCACAGACGGTCTGGATTGGCGGCCACTCTTTGATGGTGACTGTTGAAGACCACTGTCCACTCACTGCCCGGGCCCGGGAAGCAGCTCCCAGACTGTCTTGAGCATCCTGATCTCTGCTTTTTCTGTGGCTGGAAGGACCAATAGTGCCCGGGCCAGCTGGCACGACCGTGGACAGAGCGTGTCTGTGTTCTGACATTAACTGAGCTCTGGAACTCCCACAGTAGGACGAATCACATCCTTGAGCAGTTCTGACATGGGGAAGCCCTCCAGGGTCACACAGAAACCAACTGGACCCAGGCAGGACACGCCCAGCAGGGAAAGCGACTCGGTCACGACTGTGAGCCCAAGCTCCTCGGTAGGACAAGGAGAATTCCAGCCCTGAGTCCTGGGTCAGATACGCGGCAAGATGGAGCAAGCAGGACTGAGTCTGTTGGCACTGCCGGGGCATCACCAGAGGGCAGAAGTTTCCACTTGGTGCTGGGAGCAGGTGAGCACCCAAGGGGCTGGTCAGTGGTCAGCTGCCCACGGCCACAGGTGCCAAGACTGACCCTGCTCACAGGGCGCTTGGGAGTAAAGGTGACCTGGGGACACCGACGTCTGCTTTTGCTTTTTCTACATGTGCACTTCGAGCACTGGGCTTTTAGGTATGAACAGGCGGTCACCTCTAAGTGGACCTCAGGGTTCCCGCTCACTCCTGGGCCTATTTCTCACACAAGAATGTCTCAACGCCCACCGTAGCCATCCCGCCGGACTCCGCGCCAGGCTCTCTCACTCGGGGCACCCAAGACGGGGGCGGGTGAGAGCCCTCCCCACCCCAAGGGACCCAGCCCCGGCAGCCAAAAACCTCCGGAACCAACGCTCAGGGCTGCTCCCCACGCACTCGGGCCGAGCCTCACGCACGAGTGAACCTATTCCTGGACACGTCATAAGACACTCCCTACCCGTTCTCTGTAAGTACCACACCACATTTGATGGGGTTCAGATCGTACGCAACAAATCATAGAGGGAAATAAATAAATATATATACACATATACATGGTTTCAGATGTATACGCAAAAGCTCACATCACTCAACCTTTCACAACACGTCAGTGACATGCTGAAGAATGCCTTAATGGCCCCTGCCAAAATACAGCAATCTTCACGCTGTCTCCTCCATGGATAATTTTTTGTAGCATTTTAAACCGTTTTCCATAACAGACAATACAAAATATACCATTTCGGTTGTGCTTTGGGACAGGGATTAGGGCTTGGGATGGAAACATCCCAAATTTGGCAGTGGGAGGGTGTCACAATGGTGGGATTGGTGCTTGAATATTAATTGTAGTCAGATATAATATAAAATAATATAAAATAAAAGGCACAGTCACAGTCACAGTCCTCCCGTTGTTCATCGATTTGCTCAAGCGGGCCCAGTAACGTCTCCATTGGAGACTTTGTTGTTACTGCATCTGGCATATCGAATATGTCACGGGTAGCCTGCCAGGCTCTGCTGTGCGGGCGAGATACTCTCGGTAGCTTGCTGGGCTCTCCGAGAGGGACGGAGGAATCGAACTTGGGTCGGCCATGTTGGCCGCTTGTAAGGCAAACGCCCTACCGCTGTTCTATCCCTCCAGCCCCATAAAATAAAAAATTTAAAAAATTAAAAAGTTTCAAGATTGAGTGTACCATTCTTCTCTCCCAGAAGGGAGCATAACATGAAGCTCACCATAACTATGCCACCAGACCCCACGCCAGGCTCTCACTTAGAGTACCCCAGAGGGGGAAGGGTGAGACCCCTCTCTGCCCCAAGGGACCCAGCCCCAGCAGCCAAAAACCTCCAGAACGCAACCGCCACTAGGCTCACGGCCACTTCCCACACGCTCGGATGGGCCTCACCCACGTGTGAACGTATTCCTGGACCTCACAGCCTCGATACTTCAAACCACAACCCTACCCATATTCCAAGAATATATATATATATATATATATATCACAAGGCTCAATCTTTAATAGCATGTTAGTGATCTCTTACAGAAGGGCTTTGCGGCTCGCGGGTAAAATACAACAATCTTCACACTCTTTCCTCTAAGGATACTTTTTTGTAGCATTTCCAGCAGTTTTTCATAACAAACAATACAAAATATGTTATTTCTCTTCTGCTTTGGTGAAGGGATTGGGTTTCAGGATGGAAACATCTGAAATACAGTGGTGGGAAGGTGTCATGGTTGAGGGATTGGTGTTTGAACAGTAAATGGAACCAAATATTGTGAACTACTTTATAAAATTTAAAAAAATTAAAAAAGAAAAAAAGATTGAGTGCTCCTGGGAACCACGCCTGCGTTTTCGGTTGCCCATTGTCCACGCCCCTGCGGGAGGTTGCTTGGCTCTGGGGTCTCCATCCATGCTGTGACCCCGCTGGCCCTTCCCGAGACCATCGCTGTCGTGGTTCCTCCGAGGACAGCAGAGGGGGCTTTGCAGGCCCGCAGCTTGTTTGAGCTGCCTCCAACCTGCCCCCTGCAGAAAGCGGGCAGCCCCCTCAGCCCCACTGTGCCAGCTTCCGTGTTTAGTCGTCCTAGGAGATCACACCCAGCAGGGCCTTGGGGACACCCAGCTCAGCCCAATGGAGCTGCTCCCCGGGGCTCAGGGACCACTCGGTTTCAGGTTCGAGACCTAGGACTCGCACTCGCACATGTGCAATCTGTGCTCCAGCCCGCGGGGCGGTCTCCCTGGCCTGCTACGGCTCGAACCTTCCAATGGTTCCCAGGCTGGTCAGCTCCAAACTACCCGACCTCTGCGTTGGCCTTATTCAGTACCACGCGGGAGCTGCTACGGACGAGCTTAGGAACGGAGGCTTCGCACTCAGGCCTGACATCGCCCAGGGAACGGCCGACTTCTTGGAGACAGGACATCCCACATCCTCAGAAGCACGTGTCAGCCGTGGGGCGGGTGGTGGGAGGGTGGTCGTGGGCGCAGAAAGGGGGTCAAGAGCTCAGAGAGACGGTGATTCTAACCCTCCACACAGACACGGGGGTCCTGGAAAATATAACCCCACCGCCTACCCCAAGGAGGCGCAGAGAAATGAACGTGTGATTCAAAGTCATCGTAAAGGCTCCCATCAGAGCAGATCATTGGTAAGAACGAAACTGGTTTAAATGTGGATCGGCTGCGTGCCACTGTAATACGTTCAGCCAAATTCAAAGCAAAGAGGAAATCGGATAAAATAAATAACAAGTCAAATTCACTTATCACTGTAGGATCCAATCGTCTCCACGATGACAAGGGAAATGTCAGCGGTGAAAAGCGACGCTACCAGGCGGGCGGCTGAGCAGCTCGGCCCGTCACAGAGAGATCTCGGCTCCGGTAGCAGATTGCGGCAGTTGCTGGCTGAGCAGGTGACAGAGAAACGTCTCTAAGGCCTCGGGACAAATTCAAAAGATAGGAAGGGCTCTTCAGAATGCATTTATGACAAGATTGAAATGAGAGAGAAAAGAAAAAGACAAAGAGGGTCTTTGTTTGAAGAGGGTTTGTTTACCTTAAACCCAAAACCAACAGGACCAGAAAGAAAACCATAGCTCTGGTTTAAATAAAATAATAATAATAATAATAATAAGAAGAAGAAGAAGAAGAAGAAGAAGAAGAAGAAGGAGAAGAAGAAAGCAATGTTGGTTACCAACCAGACAATTCAAATCTGTCATAAATTATAAAAAAAAAGTCATAAGATGGACAGATTTGTTTCCCATCAAAAATATATTTGATTAAAACAAAGAATATTATCATTGCAGAATAGTGTGTCTTATTGCTCCAGAAAATGAAAGACAACAAATAGGAAAATAGTGTTTTTTAAATAAATAGACTTCAGAAAGGAAAGATTTAGCATGGCAAAAAGATCTAACATAGAAAGAGCTTTGTTTTGTTTTTTGGGATTTTTTTTTGTTTTTTTGGGTCACACCTGGCAATACACAGGGGTAACTCCTGGCTCCCGCACTCAGGAGTTACTCCTGGTGGTGCTTGCGGGACCATATGGGATGCTGGGAATCGAACCCAGACGGCCGCGTGCAAGGTAAAAGCCCTACCGGCTGTGCTATTGCTCCAGCCCCTAGAAAGAGCTTTATTCAAATTTAGACTAGCCAGGAAATACCTGAAAGTGTGCAACGTCTATGAAGAATCTGGAATGCTTCCTTGTAATATCTAAAATAAAGTTGTTACTCCCTGTAAGTGCCTGGAGCAAGGATGCCCGGTTCCAGCCTCGGGCAGAGGGTGCTTCTGGGATGACCATGACAGGCAGCCGTTTGTCTGCTGGTGTTGCTGGGCTGATTCCGGGGGCAGATCTTGGGGCTCACGCGGGACCCGAGCTGGTGACCCTGAGCAGTGACAGTCCCAGGGTTGCATCTCCCTGCCCTGGTCAGATCTGAAGGCCAGAGGAGAATGGACAGAGACTTCGGAGGTGACAGACCCAAGAGGGCCCAACAGTGACCAGTGATGAGGGTCAAGGAGGGACAGTTAAACAGCGGTGACCAGCAGGTCACGGCCAGTGGGGTGCCCAGCCCCACAGGGCCCAGACGCTTGAGTCCCCTGCACGTTTGGGAGAAAAGCAACCAACGGTCCAGAAAGTGACAGATTCCTTCGTGTGCTCCTTAGGGTGTCCCAGACACCCAAAGAACATCCAAGATGCTTTCAAGCTTTCTGTGTTGAGAGAAAACCCATCTATCCTTTACGCGATGGGTTTATCTGTTGGATATTTTGGTTTAGGGGTCAAGCCTAGAGGTGCTTGGGAATTACTCCTGGCTCTGTGCTCAAGGGTCGCTCCCGAGATATTTATGGGACCATTCACAGAGCCAGGAAACCAACCTGGGTCCATGCAGGGCGAGCACCGTTACCCTGGGCTCTCCCCAGCGCCGCACAGCAGGAGAGCTTGGAAGGAAAGACAGGCCGCGGGAAAGCCCAGAGAGGCTGAAATGCCAGGACGAAAGAAGAAACTGGTGCCCGCTCGAGCAAATCGATGAACAACGGGAGGACAGTGCTCCAGTGCCAAAGGCTGGTGGAAAACTGGAGATGTGTTAGCAACACGGGAAAGACTAAAATGAGAAAACGGCGCCTTGCAAACTGCCGGCCCCCGTCCAATCCCCGTAAGGGTCCTGGGCAGCACCAGGAACAGCCCACCTGGTGTGGTCTCAAAGGCAAAAATCAAATGGCCACCTAGGCGAGTGCGCTGTCTGTGTTTTGCTTTTTTGTCCATGCGTCTGCATCTATGCAAATGCATGCATAAATATGTCCATTATTTTTATGAGAGTTTAACAATGGGGGAAATCAGATGGGCTGGTCACGTAATGAGATTTAAAGACGACCGCGGGACTAGAGCTGTTACTGACTGGATTCCACGGGATGTCAAAAGACCGCGTGGCCGCCCACCTACCAGATGGTCAGACTTCTTCATCAAGATCATGAACGATCGGTTTGAGGCCCTTCATGTTCCCGGAGCGAACAGATGCCATTGGGCTACACTAGCACGCGACAGGGACAAATGGAGACGTTACTGGTGCCCGCTCGAGCAAATCGATGACTAACGGGAAGTTAAGTGATTAAGTGAACAATGGCGGATGGGGAACTTATTTGACTTAAATGATAGGAAATAAATTTCATCTAGGTGGATACTTCCAAGCAATAAGTTATTATATTATTATTATTATAAGGGCTCATTGAGGTTTCTCGGGAGTTCAAGATGCCGCTCTGCTTAACGTTCATTGATTTAAAGAAGGCCTTTGATTCTGTTGAGACGGAAGCGGTCATTGAAGCCCTAGCCAATCAGGGCATTCAAGCCCAATACATCAGGATCCTCCGTGAGCTGTATTGCGGATTCACTACCAGGATCTCACCATTCTACAAAGAAGTGATCGTTGATGTCAAGAGGGGTGCGGCAGGGTGATACCATTTCACCGAAACTCTTCAGTGCCACCCTCGAGAACATCATGCGACGACTGGAATGGGAAGGAATGGGAGTGAAGATAGATGGTCGGCAACTACACCACCTCCGCTTTGCTGATGACATTGTTTTAATAACACCAAACATCAGCCAAGCGGCACAAATGTTGGCCGACTTTGACCGTGAGTGTGGAAAGGTAGGACTACAGCTGAATCTTACGAAGACAATGTTTATGAGAAACAGCCTTGTTCCTGACGCCCCATTCGCTCTCAATGGAACGACCATCTCCGAATGCAACAGCTATGTGTACCTAGGTCGAGAGGTCAACATGACAAATGACCTGGCACCCGAGCTGCGCAGGAGGAAGAGAGCGGCTTGGAACGCCTTCAAGAACGTCGAAGAAATAGCTAAGAGGACGAAGAACCTCCGGCTCCGGGCACATCTCTTTGATTCCACTGTTCTTCCTGCATTAACATATGCCTCAGAGACCTGGGCCCTACGCAAACAGGAGGAGAATGCTATTCGGGTCTCCCAAAGAAGAATAGAAAGAGCTATGCTTGGAATATCCCGTTTCACTCAAATGAGAGAAAGAATCCGGAGTTCCGACATCCGTCGACGATCAAGAATCAGGGACGCTGTCTCATTTGCCAAGGTGTCGAAAATCAGATGGGCTGGTCACGTAATGGGATTTAAAGACGACCGCTGGACTAGAGCTGTTACTGACTGGATCCCACGGGATGTCAAAAGACCGCGTGGCCGCCCACCTACCAGATGGTCAGACTTCTTTGTCAAGGTCATGAACGATCGGTTTGAGGCCCTCCATGTTCCCGGAGCGAAGAGATGCCATTGGGCTACACTAGCACGCGACAGGGACAAATGGAGACGTTACTGGCGCCCGCTCGAGCAAATCGACGACTAACGGGAAGTTAAGTGATTAAGTGATTAAGGGCTGGAGTGATAGCACAGCAGGTAGGGCGCTTGCCTTGCACGAGGCCAACCCGGGTTCAATTCCTCCGCCCCTCTCGGAGAGCCCGGCAAGCTCCCAAGAGTTTCCTGCCTGCACAGCTGAGCCTGGCAAGCTCCCCGTGGCGTGTTCGATATGCCAAAACCAGTAACAACAAAACTCACAATGGAGACGCTACTGGTGCCCGCTCGAGCAAATCGATGAACGACGGGAGGACAGTGCTACAGACAACGCTTTAGGTTTTCAAAGAAGCTAAATGACTTTACGCACAGAGAGGATATAGAGAAGTGTCATATGCACAAAAGATGCGGTAAGATAAAAATTCTGGTGGGCCTTGGAAGCCAGGGGTGTTCTTTTTCTCTCCGTGACTCTGGTGTGGCTCCCGTCCTGTTTTCTTTTTTTTCCCCCTGTTTTGTTATTATTCTTTTTTTCTCCTGAGCTGGAACAGGCATCCTGATGCTCTTCGGAAATGCTGAGGGCCTCATTCCGAACGGCCGTTTCGCCCAGTGGGTCTTGAGCGTCTCTGTGGCGTGGGGAAGCGTCTCCGTGGTCTGGAACAGGCATGCGTGTTCCTCCCAATTCCGCACGGTGAGAGCCAGGCCTGGGGGGCTGTGTCTCCCCCGTTCAGCCCTTTCCTGGGGAGCTGCCTCCGACCAGCTACTCATTGCACCGTTTCTTCCCATTTGTAATTTCAAGACATTTTGCTCGGTGGCGGCAGGCAGGGAGCCCGGGTGACCGCTGGTGGTCGGCGAGCAGTGGCCAGCAGGGGCTTGGGGCCAGGCGGGGTGCCAGGCGCTGGGCCCTGGCCCCGAGGTGTGGCCATTGGGGAGACGCGGGGGCCCGGGAAGGCATCTTGGATCCCCGCCAGCCCTTCCGGCGTCTCCCAGCCGCGCTGAGGACCCCGTTGTCTGGAAAGCAGCGCCGGGCATGAGAAATGGCCGCCTGGCTCGCCTCTGGGCACTGCCTGTGTCCGCACTCCAGGCCCGGCTCGCGTTGGCCTAGTTTCAGGGAAATGATTTGCAGAAAACTTTTACGATTTTGCATTTAGCAAAATGAGGTTAAAAAAAAAAAAAGCAACAAGCAAAAGCCGATGCCAAGAGCACTGAGGCTGCCTCCGGAGCGTTGAGGCTCTCGGGCGGGGGCGGCCCTGCTGGCGGCCCCCCATCGAGTTTCTTGAATGCCCCTCCCGCTCCCGGGCAGTTTCCTGCCGCATTAAATATTGTATCTACAGCTGTGCTGCCCCGCGGCCATGAGACCGTCCACTGTGTCATCGCAGGGCAAAGAGCCCCCCGAGAGGAGGACGGGGCGAGGGTGGGTCAGACCCCTGGCCGCCGCCCGGCCGGCTGCTGCCCCCCCCCCCGCCATCACCCACCAGCACAAGCCCCATGCCCACGCCTACCTGCACACCTGGGCCGGGCACCCGCAGGGGACAGGGTAGGCCACGCTCCAGGGCGCAGGGGTCTGTCCACCCTCTGCCCGAGTCTGGGGCCTGTCTCTGCCCACCTCGCCGTCCTCCTGGAGCCGGGTTGCAGCCCTCAACAGCACTGAGGCAGCCTGGGCCTGGCCCTGACCACCCCTGACCACCCCTGACCACCTGCACTCGGCCCCCGGCCACCCCAGACCGCTGCCCCTTGCACCTACGTGGGTGATGGTGTCCCCCACACCCAAGTCTCTCCCGCACCCTGTCCTCCTCAGGAGGCTGCATCCCCGGCCGCCCCCAGACAGCACAGGATGGACCCCTACTGCCTGGGCCACACACACACAAACACACAGCCACACACACTCACACACTCACTCACGAGGCTGCATCCTCGACTGCCCCCAGACAGCACAGGATGGACCCCTACTGCCTGGGTCACACACACACAAACACACAGCCACACACACTCACACACTCACTCACACACACACTCACGCTCATAGCCAGACACTCACACACACTCACACACAGCCACACTCACAAACACTCTCACACACACTCACACACAGCTACACGCACATACACACATACATACACTCACACACAGCCACAAACACACACACACACTCATACAGAGATGCAGACACACTCACACACAATCACATATACAGACTCGCACACAGTTATATACACACTCACAGCTGTACACACATATACACTCACACACATACACACGCACACACAGCCATACACACATACTCACACATGCACACACACAGCCACTCACACATCCACACACTCACACCCACACACATACACACTCACACAGTCACACACATTTTCCTCCTCCCCCTCCTCCTCCACTTCCTCCTCCTCCTCTCCTCTTCCTCCTTCTCCACTTCCCCCTCCTCCTCCCCTCCTCTTCCTCCTCCAATTCCTCCTCCTCTCCTCTTCCTCCTCCTCCTTCTCATCCACTTCCTCCTCCTCCTCTACTTCCTCCTCCTCCACTTCCTCTTCCTCCTTCTCCTCTTCCTCCTCCAACTCCTCCTCCTCCTTCTCCTTTTCCTCCTCTCCTCCTCCTCTTCCTCCTGTCCTCCTCCTCCTCCTCCTCCTCCTCCTCCTCCTCCCCCTCCTCCTCCTCCTCCTCCACCTACGGAGATTCCCGCCCCATCTCCCCCCACCACCACCATCTCTGCATGCCGGCCACAGCGGCTCATCTCTGCGGACTCTGTGAGGGGAGGTGACGGCCCCTCTGCACGGGCTGGACATATTCCGATGTGCAGCATCAAAAAAAAAAAAAAGCCAGTCTTGTTTTTCTTCTCTACCACAGGCCGGTGGTCTGGGCTCAACTTTATGTGTGAGGAAAAATAAAATTTTATCTGCTGCTTGCAGACTAAATAATTCTTTGAAAGACGGGGGTTTATTGATGTGTGAACAGGGCTGGGCTGGGGGAGGGGCCGCGCTGGCCCCCGCCACATCCTTTTAATTAACGGTCTCCTGATTAAAGGCTCCGAGCGGTCCCCAGGCCATTTGAAGAAGCCTAACAGACTCAAGATGTGTGGTAAAGGCGGTGTCTCCTTCCTCACGCCCTGCCCTGGGGGGCTGCTAAAAGCCAGTTAAAGCCGGGGCCACTTCAGCGAGGGTCCCCCTCACAGGGCCCCAAACTAAGGCGAGACTCAGGGCGGCCCAGGCCCTCGGCCCGAGTTTCTCTCACCATCCTGCTCTTCCCAGAACCAAA
This sequence comes from Sorex fumeus, assembly GCF_029834395.1. NCBI lineage: Eukaryota > Metazoa > Chordata > Mammalia > Eulipotyphla > Soricidae > Sorex > Sorex fumeus. The sequence goes on from NW_026606275.1 coordinate 1,443,843, forward strand.
GGCAAAGCCTGACGTCCACCCCAGCGGTCACTGCGGCTGGCAGAGTCCCGGGAGAAGGGGTCCCCAGTGCAGAGAGTGACCGAAGCCCCCGAGGTCCAGGCTGGAGCTGGCCCCCAGCGGGCCTGGACGTGACGGGCTATGAGGAGGTTTCCCTGCTGAGTGGCCGTGGGGAAGGAAGGTCCTAAAGTATGTGCAGGTTCTGAGAGACGGGAGTGGGGCAGCCCAGGGCGGGTCCCCCTGGCCAGAGACTGGCCCTGCCCAACCTTGCTTGCTGCCCTTGTGGCCCCTGCAGAGTTTAAACCGTCCCTCAAATGGGGGTCCTGGGGCGCGGGCGCAGGGCTGGGTGTCGGGCAGGGCAGGGCCTGCATGGGACCCCCAGCTGAGTTGTTTTCTGGGTGCCAGGGAGGTGCTGGTGCCGTGCCCCCCCTGTCCAGCCGTGAGCTGCCCGCTGCAGGGTGCCCGGCCACAAGCCTCGACTCCAGAAGCTTCCGGGTCTCCTGCTCTGCAGTGGGTGAGGCTGAACCATCCCCTGCCATCTCTGTCTGGGGTCGACACCCGTCCGCTCCCCACCCAGAGCCGTGGGCTCTCCCGTCCGGAGGGTGTCAGCACCCCCGGGTGTCGGCAATTCGCCGGTCCCGCCTGCCTCTCCCGGATGACAGCCCCTTCCCACCTTTCTGCAACAAGTGCTCCCTGCCGGGGTTTGAGGAGCACGGGAGCACAGGGTCAGGGTCCCGGAGGCACGGACCCCGGCTCCTGCTGGGAGACACACTTTGCTCCACCCCGTCTTCCTCCGGGGTCCTCCTCCTGCTGCACCTCCCCTTCATCTCCTCTTCCCACTCTCCTTGCCCTTCCTCCTCCTCCTCCTCCTCCTCCTCTTCCTGCTTCTTCTTTTCCATGTCTTCTTCCTCCCCTTCCTCCTCTCCCCTCCTTCTCTCCTCCAATCTTTTCCTCTTCCTCTTTGTCCTCTTCCTCCTCTTCCTCCTCCTCCTCTTCCTCATTCTCTTCTCCTCCTCCCCATCCTCATCCTCACCCTCATCATCCTCCAAATGATTTTTTTAAAGGGACACTAGCAGTGGGATTTGTGCACACCAAAACCATAACCCTGAACACTGTGGGAAAATGTCTTGACTCCTTGATAGCATGAAAATTGTTCAAAGATATTTGAGCACAAAGAACAAAGACTAGAACGCTGAAATCCCCCCAACCTGCAGTCCAGCCAAAGACAGTTGGGAACGATCCCTCTGGATAAGAACTGCGTGTTGGAAGTAGGAAAAGGAACAAACAGAACCTCTCAGTATCTGCACTGCAAACCGTAAATGGCCGGAGGGAGGGAGGGAGGGAGGGAGGGAGGGAGGGAGGGAGGAAGGAAGGAAGGAAGGAAGGAAGGAAGGAAGGAAGAGAGGGAGGAAGGAAGGAAGGGAGGAAGGAAGGGAGGAACTGAGGGAGGGAGAGAGGGAGGGAGGAAGAAAGGAAGGAAGGGAGGGAGGGAGGGAGGGAGGAAGGAAGGAAGGGAGGGAGGGAGGGAGGGAGGAAGGAAGGAAGGAAGGAAGGGAGGGAGGGAGGAACTGAGGGAGGGAGAGAGGGAGGGAGGAAGGAAGGAAGGAAGGAAGGGAGGGAGGGAGGGAGGGAGGAAGGAAGGGAAAAGGAAGGAGGGAGGGAAGGAAGGAGGGACAGGGGGACAGAGGGAGAGAGAGAGAAGGAAAGTGCCTGCCACAGAGATAGGCTTGGGGGGAGGGCGCCTGGATGCCTTGGTGCTGGGAACCGTGCCCTGGTGAAGGAAGGGATGGGGGTTGGAACATTGTAGCACTGAAAGGCAACCATGAACTTCAGCTTTGTAACTGTGTATCTCATGGTGATTCGATTAAAAAAAAAATCCCAACATGCAATGGAGAGCATTTCCTCCTTCCAACAATGCCAAAGCTACCCCAGAGGAGGACCCGTTTCAGAAAATGGTGCGCATTTGATTTTATCTCTGAACCTTCAGGAAGTTGGGAGTTCCTAAGTGGTCCACAAAGTGCTACCAAGTTGAGCATCAGTGTGACCGGACAACAGAATCTTTAAGAGAGAACGGACAGGAACTGGAGAGTCATTTTAGCGTGTGGTCAGTCTAGGATAGAGAGGAGGAGAGAAGGAGAAGAGAGAGCAGGAGGGAGAGGTGGGCGGCGTGTTTCTGTCTCCGCACGGCGACCTGGGCTTCGAGGATGCTGTGCCCCACCTCGGTCCACTGTCTGGGTTTGCTGGTTTCCTTTATTTCGGCAGGAAAGCCAGGTAGCCCTGCTGAATAACTCATTTCAAGATGGAATGCCAGTTTAATCGAGAACCACCATGTGTCGTCTGAAGTGCCAGACGTGGGCTGGGCCGGACATTTCATTTCAGAGCATTTCGTGGAAGTCGTCTAGAATTCCTGCACTAGGAAAATTTGATCTCGGTCTTCCTTCCCCCGCAAAGCTCTTACGCGCGGGCTTCTCATTTTCATGGCCTGGATTAAAAATCGCCCCATACGCGGACACTTTATAATATGCTTAATTTCCTTTTATTAAGTTGACGAATGCAAAAGCAGAGAACACACTCACAGACTGATGAGAATTTAGGATTATTGCCTTTTGTGATTTTTCATATTGTCCCTGAATATAATCTGTCATTTGTTCAAAGACAGCTGTGGATGTTTTTCAAAGCGTTCTGGCCATTTCATTTTTTGGATCGGGAAAAGGTCACTTTCAGTAGTCAGAAAAGACATCATTCTAATAAACTAATTTGCCTACATGCAAATTTTGTCATTTTTGCCTCATTAACTATTTATCATGGAGTAAAAAAATATATATTCATGAAGGGGCAGCGCTCAGCCTGATGGAACTGGCACTAATATTTTGCAACTCTAATGATTTTTTGCATTCTTAATTAGATAGCATAAGGTTGATATGATTAGGTCAGGATGTAGTGTTTTTCATTAAAATACATTTCAGAAGCTGTATTCATAATCTGCCCTTGCAATTAAATAATGAGCCCATGAATTTAATATTATCGACCCAATTATTATCCCATGCAAACGTATACCTTTAATAAATTTGTGCCGTAGGACCTTCATTAGCAAGGGAAGAAATGATATTTCTAGGTACGTAGATGGAGCGGCCCTGGTTCCACTTCGATGCGTTGCAGGAAGCAGAGCTTTACTCCTTAGGAAACGACCCCTTTAAACTAGGCTATCGAGGGGGCCGGAGCGATAGCACAGCGGGGAGGGCGTTGGCCTTGCACGCGGCCGACCCAGGTTCGATTCCCGGCATCCCATAGGGTCCCCTGAGCACCGCCAGGAGTAGTTCCTGAGTGCAGAGCCAGGAGTGACCCCAGTGCATGGCCGGGTGCGACCCCAAAACAAAACAAAATAAAATAGGCCGTTGAAGCCCATCAAGGGCTGAGCTGTCGGCAGGAGACAGCAGAGGGAGAGGGTGCGACCCCAGGCCCCCACAGCCGCAGAGGGAAGGGTGAGTCCGGGACCTGTGCACTGTGTGGAGTCGGTTACTCCTGGGTCTCTGCAGGGGCCGTGGGCAGGGCGGCGAGGGGTGCCGCCTCTCGGCTCTGTTTGCTACAACTCGTGCCCCCACACACACCCGGCCCTGCCGTCGCAGTGCTGGAGGCTGTCATGCTCTGGGAAGCTCCACCCCGGGTGTGGTGACTGCTCCGTGCCTGGTGCATTTCCTTGGTTTATTTGGTTTGGCGAGGGGCACGTCTGGCAGGGTGCTCAGGGTCACTCCTGGCTCTGTGCTCAGGGCTGACTCCTGGCTCTGTGCTCAGGGTCACTCCAGGCTCTCTGCTCAGGGCTGATTCCTGGAGATGCTTCAGGGACTCTGTATTTTTGGGAGGAGGGGAGTACACCCGGTGATGCTCAGGGGTTCCTCCTGGCTCTGCACTCAGGAATCACTCCTGGCGGTGCTCGGGGGGCCCTATGGGATGCTGGGAATCGAACCCGGGTCAGTCCCATCTGTGCAAGGCAAATGCCCTCCCTGCTGTGCTACTGTTCAGGCCCCCAGACCCAACCCGGCTCTGCCCCACATGGAGCAAGCCGCCTCCCCGGGGCTACTGTCACTCGTCCCCACGGCCCTTTGAGAAGCTCTCCTGCAACCTCCAACGGGCATTCGAGTTGGGCACTGAGGACAAAGCTGAACCCAGGGGATGGACAGAGCCCGCTCAAGAGCTTCTCCTTCCTCTGGGGACCCCGCCAGGAGGGCGGGGAGGGGGGGCGAGGGGAGGGAGGCCGGGTGAGAGCAGGCGGGTGGTGTCCAGGGAGGGGTGAAGGCAGAAGCAGGGGGCACTTGGGGGACGAAGGCCAATGGCCGAGGGACCCTTCAGCCTGGGGGGAGGTGGGGCCAGGGAAGTGCTCACCCGTTTTGCCCCGTCTCTCTAGCCCTTCACGTTTTAAGGGGAAGAAGGAGCGGGTCAGGGTTGGGGGGGGGCCTTTGGCTAAAGCCCCCCGGATTGCCCAGAGGAGGGGCCGGGTCGGCCTCCCGGGCTGCTGCTCCAGCAGGTGGGAGACATGAGAGGCAGAAAGTGGAGAGAAAGAGAGGGCGCCCCCGGGAGCGTGAGGGCGCTCAAGCCCCTCCCTGCTATGTGCGTCCCAGAGTCACGCCCCCCACACTGCGCCCTTCACACCCCTTACTACACCCCTGCTGTGGCCCTTAGATCCCTTCCTGTGGCCCTCACCCCACTCGCACCCCTTGCTCTGCCCCTTCCTGCACCTCCAGTTCCGTTTCAGCACAGGCCTGGCATGCCTGTGTGCCAGGAGGGGTTGGGGGCTCCCGTAGCTGCCCCCGAGTCCCCCTCCCCAGTGCTGGGCTGACTCCGTCCTCGCCCACGGCTGGCACTGCCCAGCCAGCAGACCTATGTGACGGCTCCGCCCTCCAGCCCCGAGGGCCGTTCTTACGAAGGATGAGTTTGTGTCAAGGTCTCCGTCCTGCCCTGCCCGTGAGTGCTGGAGCCGCCGACCCTTGTCCTGTGACCCGCTGGAGGGGGACGCGGCATTGGGCGGCTCAAACCACATGAGTGATGCTGGACCCAACCCACGCGGACAGGAAAGAGAGGGCCCAGGGGTCACCGGTCAGAGGTAGGGTCCCTGGGCCAGGCCCCCGAGTCAGGACCGAGGGGGGTTCCCAAGGGGAAGGGCCGGGTGGAAACCAGGTGGGCTCTGGAGATGGAGGGAATGACCGCCAGCCTCCTCCCCCCCCCCACCCGACCTGGTCTCACTGTGCTCTAGGGACTCCGAGCCTGATGCTCCCAGGACAGTACTTGCTCCAGCAGGGCTGGAAGGTGTCTCAGTCAGGCTCAGACTCCAGGACAACCACGGGGCACGGGGTGGCCACAGGAGTCAGAGAGGGGCCGACCCTTCCTGTGTGCCCACACACCATTGCTGAGCACACACACACACTTTGCTGCATACACACACACACACACACCCTCTGCTATATTCACACACACATACCTTCTGCTGCATACACACACACACACAGACACACAGACACACACACACACACTCTGCCACACCGGAGTGTTGACTCCTGGCATGCAAGTCTGGTTCCGTCTCCGTGGGAAGGAGCTGGAGACCAGGACAGGGGTCCCCACTGAGGCATCTTGGTCCCCCCAGACACGTGTCAGCCCTAATCAGAAGGTCGCAGCCCGTCTGTGCCCACGCAGGGCTCCTTAGAAGGGCTCGTGCCCATCTGTGCCCACGGCAGGCTCCTCTCTGGCCTAGATGAGAGGATGAAGCACCCAGACAGGGGTGGCCAGAGCAGCCCGGATCGTCACACCACAGGACCCTCCACACGCACAGGGGGGCCCGAGTCCCCAGGCTGATGTGACACGCAGGGGACCGGTGTGACCACAGGAAGAGAAAGAAGCCAGCGGGCGCTGGGCCAGCCCAGGCGGAGAGTCCAGGCAGATCCCCCTCATGCGTGGCGCCTAGGGGAGCACTCTGGGGTGGGGTGGGGGGAGCACTGCTAACGGTCGCAACCCTACGTGCCAGACAGAGTCCTGCCGGTCCCGGTAGAGGCGCAGAGTGAGGGCGGGAGAGGGAGGATGGAGGGGGCCCTGGGCTGTGAGTGGGGGTCCCGGGCGCGCTGGTCACCTTGCATGCCAGCACTGCTGCTGGACGGGAGAGCCTGAGCTGTCTTTGATCTAATTGACTCTTAGGCAGCAGCGTATTCACATCCCTGACCGTGACAGACTCACACACGGCACGTCCAGCACTGCCGACCCCCCACCAGAGTCGCCTCTCTCCAGCACGGTCCCCGGGACCCTCCCCGTCCGTCTCCCCACTGTCCCTGCATCCTCCTCCCCCTCCCCTTACCCCCCACCCCTGCAGGGAGAGGCGCCTGATCTCCTGATGAAGACCCGTTTTCGGCGCCTTTGGGCATTGGCTTCCTTACTTTTTTCTTTGCCTGCTTCCCCCAGTCTCTGGCAACCCAGGGGTCGCGGCCACAGACCACCTCGGCGGCGTCAGATGATCTCCCCATCGGGGTCAGATAACCTCCTCATCGGCCACCCTCCAGAACTCACGGCTGCTTCTCCGGGAAGGGAGCATAAAATGAGGCCCCCATAACCATGCCTCCGGACTCCACGCCAGGCTGTCTTCACTCGGGGTGCCCCAGAGGGAGGCGGGTGGGAGCCCTCCCCGCCCCAAGGGACCCAGCGCCAGCAGCCGACCTCCACTACCCAACCGCTGCCACGCTCCAGGCCGCTTTCCACACGCTCACGCCGGGCCTCACAGATGAGTGAACCTGTTCCTGGACACATCATAAGACACTCCCTACCCGTTCTTCATAACTGCCACACCATATTTGATGGGGTTCAGACAGTAGGCAACAAATCAATGAGGGAAATTATATATATATGAATGGTCACGGTCCTCCCGTTGTTCATCGATTTGCTTGAGCAGGCCCAGTAACGTCTCCATTGTGGGACTTGTTGTTACTGTGTTTGGCATATCGGATACATCACGGATAGCTTGCCAGGCTCTGCCGTGCGGGCGAGATACTCTCAGTAGCTTGCCGGACTCTCCAAGAGGGGCAGAGGAATCAAACTTGGGTTGGTCATGTTGGCTGCGTGTAAGGCAAACGCCCTACCCGCTGTGCTATCGCTCCAGATATATATATATATATATATCTGACTGGGAATATCTGTAAAGGCAATTAGAGGTCTCCCCAAAAGCCTACATGCCTACATCCCTCTTGGAGAGCCCAGCAAACTACTGAGAGTATCCCGCCCACATGGCAGAGCCTGGCAAGCTCCCCGTGACATATTCAATATGCCAAACACAGTAACAATGATGGTTCTCATTCCCCTGACCCTGAAAGAGCCCCCAGTACACCATCGGGCTACACGAGCACGTGACAGGGACGAATGGAGACGTTACTGGTGCCTGCTCGAGCAAACTGATGAACAGCGGAATGACAGTGACAGTGACTGTTTCTCAGACATGGAAAAGATCGTCCTTTGTCTGTCCCTGTAAGTCACTGCGTACAGCGTGTCACACTGGGCCATCCACGTGGCAGAGACCTGCCAGGGCCCCGTGCTCCTGGAGCCGGCTAGTTTCCCACCGGGTGGATGCGCCACTGTTTCTCCATCCAGTCACCTGTTCCCGGACTCGCGTAGTTTCCAGATTTGGGGTGTTGTACAGTCGCAATGAAATAGGTTTGCGAATGTCTTTTCTGCCTAAAGCGAAGTTGCTGAGTCACAGGGGAGCTCGATCCCTAGTTTCCTGAGACGTCTCCACCCGGTTCTCCATAAAGTCGCCGGTTGACACTCCCGCCGGCAGTGAGTGGGGGTCCCTGTCCCCACACCTACACCAACACTGGTGGGTTTTGCTCTTGGAGACGTGTGCCAGTCCAGCAATGAGGCGACATCACCTTGTTGATTTACATTTTCCTGAGAAGTGATGCAGTGTTTTGTGTAGACCTTTTGGACACCGTTTCTCTTATTTCAGGAAGTTTCTGTTCCTCAGCGCTCCCCCCTCCCCATTTAAATAATTCACCCGATGGGGCTGGAGCGATAGCACGGCGGGTAGGGCGTTTGCCTTACACACGGCCAACCTGTGTTCAATTCCCAGCATCCCATAGGGTCCCCTGAGCATTGCCAGGAGTAATTCCTGAGTGCAGAGCCAGGAGGAACCCCTGTGCATCGCCGGGTGTGACCCAAAAAGCAAAAATAAACAAATAATTCGCCCAAGTGGCCTGGATAAATCCAGCCTAAAAGCCTAGATCCAGCAAGCCCGTCCACTCAGGAACCACAGAGATGTCAGCTCCACGGCCAGTGTGGCTTCCTTCTTCCCCGTGAGAAAGTCCTACAGCAGTACCAGGTCAGATTCGAGAGGCGTCCGTGGAAACAGAACTGTGATTTGAATCACTCACGTCCGTCGGTTCTGATTCTCCCCCGATGAAGAGCGGGATCTTTACAAGATCGTCTGAAAACATAAACTCTGCTAGGGCCAGAATCTCTCTCTGGAAGAGGACGGGCTTGAAAGGGAAATATGAACACTTACAGCTTCCCTTTACTTCTTTGTGTTATATATATATTTTTTCTCTAATCCAGAAGCCAAGAAACTGTTGAAGCTCTGCCCCGAGGTGGTGGTTTGGGCTAATTGACGGGCCTTGCTCCCTTGATCTTTTTTTACCACTGAAGTTCTGGGGTGTGTGTTTGGCCCTATCTATTGTTAAGCTCTTGAAAGTGCACTGGGCGGTGGAGAGATTGGGATCGCCTATAAAAAGAAAATGACAGTTAATGGCCCGAGGAAGGGGCGGGCGGTGTTCTCGACTGACGTCCCGGTTTGTGTGGCCGCGAATGATGGTCCCCGATTCTCACATCGCGTCTATTTGAAGTGAAGGTCATCCATATGTTTTTGATTCATCGACACTTAATTTGTTAGCATCCCTTTGCTGGCGCAGCCTTTTCATCTTTTTTATAAGCTTATTTTCCTCAGACACAGGAAATCAAGTTTTTCTAAGAGTAAACAAACTTAAACTCCCAGAGACAGGCGAGTGTTTGGCTTGTCACAAAGCACCGATTAGCTTTGAACTTCTCCTGTGCTCAAGGATGCAAATTTCCTCTACCGAGCTCCCGAGGTTCAGACTCTTGTAATTAACCGAGACACAATATTAAGCTTTCTGGTTTATTATTTTCCGAAATTTCCCACTCTCTGGCTCCCATTTATCTTCATGATAAAACAGCCCCACTACTGACATATTAATGAAGAAGCCATTAATGATAGTTATTTAATTGCCATCTTGTTATTTGTTCTTATCAATAATGTAGGAGCTGCGTAGCCTTCGATAATTATGTGGTAGGAAATGGAATTCTGCTTAAAACATTCAACAATGCCCTTTTTCTTTTTTCCCTTTTGGAAATGTAGCGCTCTTTATCAGGAAGAACACAAGTCAAACACTTATTATTTTTTTGGCTTCTTGGGTCACACCCAATGATGTTCAGGGGTTCCTCCTGGCTCTGCACTCAGGAATTGCTCCTGGCGGTGCTCGGGGGACCCTATGGGATGCTGGGAATCGAACCCGGGTTGGCCGCCTGCAAGGGAAATGCCCTACCCGCTGTGCTATCGCTCCAACCCTCCTCTGTTTCATTTTATTGTATTATTATTATTATTATTATTATTTTTTGCTTTTTGGGTCACACCCGGCGACGCACAGGGGTCATTCCTGGCTCATGCACTCAGGAATTGCTCCTGGCGGTGCTCGGGGGACCCTATGGGATGCTGGGAATCGAACCCGGGTTGGCTGTGTGGAAGGCAAAGCCCTCCCCGCTGTGCTATCGCTCCGGCCCCCAAATGCTTTCATTGCTCAAGGCCCTCTAAGAACACAAGATCCCCAGTGTGACCTGCTTCAGACCCCAGCCCTGGGCGAACACACTGATAAATGAGCATCGCGATCAATTAATCCGATTCACCCCAATCGGCCAGGACTTGCTCAGAGAGGCCTTGACAGCTTCAGGCCAACACTTCCTCGTGGCTAGGCAGAGAGGATCTTAAAAGGAACTGAAATTCAGGTGATACTTCTCTAGGAGTGAGCCGAGGCCGTGAGCGGCTGTGGTCGGGGTCCAACTCCAAGCCAGGCACTCTGAGGCTGGTCACTGGTCCTCCAAGCAGACGGACGTGGTGGGGACAAGTGTCACTTTGTGGGTGGCAGAGACGCGCTTAGATGCTGAGCCTGGTTCCCTCATCCACCATCCCCCGCCCCCATTTTTTATTGACCATTTATTCTGCTGTTCCTGCTTTATTGGGGCGGAAACAGTTTCTCATCCTTTCAACCCCCCACCCTGGGAGGCGGGTGGCAGGGGAGGGTATGACTGGCCTAGTGAGCCTAGCGAGTGGTCAGTGGGGGGACAGGGGCACGGAGGGGTGAGTCTCGCAGTGCTCCCCTGAGGAGCTCCTAGCTGCCTGCGGTGGGTCTTTCAGAAGAGGCTCAAGAACAAACTACGCCCCTTAGGGAAGGTCACCCAAGCCCGTGCAACAGTGCTTGGGGAGTGGGTGCATCCCGTGGGCAGGGCAGTCTGAAGGCAGTCTGGGCAGGAGACGCTTGGGTGTGACCTCCCTGGGTTCCAGAACCGCTGACCCCACCCCAGCTCACAGGCCTGGGACAATGTCCCCCGAGGAGTATTTTCTGTTTTTGTAGCTGGGGTGGAGGAAGAACATCGTGCAAAAGGTGTCAGTAGTGCTCGGAGCTTTCTGTCACCGTCCCTGTCCTCCCGTTGTCCATCGATTTGCTCGAGCGGGCCCAGTACCATCTCCATTGTGGTGCTCGTTACTGTGTTTGGCGTCTCAAATACGTCACGTCACGGGGAGCTTGCCAGGCTTTGCCGTGCGGGCGAGATACTCTCGGTAGCTTACTGGGCTCGCTCTTAAAAAGGAGAAAGGAATCGGGCCCCTTCAGACCCCCGTGCCAGCACCACGGCCCCTGCCCACCCCGCAAGCTCCCCTGGGAAAGACAGGGGCGCGGGCTCCAGGCAGTTGGGGACCCTCCCGGACTGGCTTGAGCCCCGCTTCGGTCTGCCGCAGGAAGGGTCAGTCCGGCTTCTGGCTGGGGAGAGACAGTCCAGGGCAGCCCATCCTAGGGCTGGGGGCCACCACCGGCTTCATGGGGTCTCTTAAGGCCCCCCGGCGGTCAGTGGCTCCAACAAGCCCGGGCGCCCCGACTCTCCAAGTTTCACTGGAAGCTTCTCTCCATCCCGACTTCCTCTTCACAGCGGCCACTTGGCTTCCGGGGTCAGCGGTGACAGCAGGGGCTGTGGTGGGGCCTGGGGATGTCGTAGGACACAGCTGAGCTGCTGTCACCGTCCCTGCCGCATCCAGGGCAGGTGCCAGGGACACGCCGGCCGCGACACTTGCTCCTTACCGGACTGCAGGCCCTTGGCCCCTCTCTGGCCAGCTGCCGCCGAGGCCGTCGTCCCCCGGCCTGTCCCGTGGACCCTGACCCGTTCGCCCCCGCCCTCGAGCTGTGTGCTTATTTCAATCTCTTAATGCCAAAACGATGACTCTGGTGGGGTTGAGTGTCTCTGAGGGGGATAAACAGATCCCACAAATAACCCAGTTTCATCCCAAGGTTGCTTTTGAATCCTTGATTTTTCACATTGGGCCGACAGGAGCAAGCAGTTTGCTTTTTTTTTTCCATGTGTATTAACATTTTTATTATTTCTTCCAATGTTTGTTAAGGCACTCTGCGTCACAATCCCATTAATAAAAGGGTTTCATGCAGTAAACAGCCTATTTTTACCTGTAGGATGAAACAAGCAGGCCGAGATTGTTTCCTGTTAAAAGAAAAAAAAATGTAATGAGTTCTCCAATTTTCTTTTTGAATTTCCGTGATGCCATGTATCAGTTGAGTCTCTCTTTGACTTTCGCTTTGTGAGTCTGGCCAACAGGTCGTCCGTCATCCTCTTCATTCTTTTCGAGAACCAGCTCTTGGTCTCCTCGATCTTTTGTATTTTCTTTTGGGTTTCTGCTTTGTTTGTTTTCCCTAATTTTTATTATTTCCTTCCTCCCGCTGACTTTGGCCTTTGCTCCCTGTTCCCTCCTCAGATCTACGAGCTGTGGGGCTTAATTATCCATCTGAGCTGCTGGCTTCCTGGTATAAGTCCGCGTTGCTATGTGGGGCCTTTCAGCAGGACCCGTTGGCTGTGCGCTGATCGACAATGTTTTCATTCTCATTTGCTTCCAGAAACATCTTTTAGTTCTTCTTCGATTGACCCAACAGTTATCAATAGCTCGTTTAGTGCCCAAATGTTTGAGATTTTCCCAGATTTGTTTTGGTTAAACCTCTTTGGTTCTGTGGCCATGGAACACATGTCATATAAACCCAACCTTCATGACTTTACATGGGTCGTGTCTCAGCGTGCGACCCATTCTGGAATGTTCTAAGTGTCCTGGAGAAGAATTTCTGCTCAGTTTTGGGGGGGACGACAGAGCCCCCTCTGGCCTCTTGCCCACCCTCTTCTCTTGTCAGACTCAGTTCTGCAGGCCGACTCTCAGGGCCTGTGATAACAGTCTGATTTCATGCCTTTAACATATGAAATACAACGTGCAAGCCTACTTTCAGTGTGTGTAGGGGCTGGGTTGGGGCCAGACCCGGCTCTGCTCAGGGATCAGCCCTGGCAGGACTCAGGGGCTCTAGAAGGTGACACGATTAACTGCTGTTCTCTCGGTGCCATGCCGGAGGGGAGCCACTGCCATAAACGCAGGCAAACCCGCTACTTCACCAGGATGGGACAGCGCCAGAAGCCAGCACAGGTGCCAACACAGCATGGGCTGACACTTGGCCACCACTCTTGTTGGCATCACCGCCAGCAAGAAGGGGGTCACTAAGCGCCCAGGCCCAGAAAAGGAGCACCAAGGGGCCGGACGGAGCCCACAGGACCCACGAAGGAGACTGGGGCAAGAGAGAAGCCCCGTACCCCCACCAAGAAGCAAGGCAGGAAGCGTCTCTCCTCCTCTTCCTCGGGAAGAAGCTGACAAGCCCAGAACGCGGGGAAAGGGCGCCACCGGCTTCTTTCATCCTCAGAGCCCTGCGTGGCGTGCTCAGGACAGGATGCCACGCCAGCCGGGGTTTCTATGGGAAAACAAGAGCCCCCGACCCCCGACCCCACACCTTGGCGGCTGTCGAGTCACGTCTCCTCGTTCCAACTGAGAAGAACAAGCCAGGGACAGCTGAGGCCAGGGCAGGGCGACCAGCGGGGACCTCGAGCTCCGGAGGGAGACGCAGCCGTGGGAGCGAGCCAAGGTGGCCCCGCGTCCCGCCACCCACCCCCGCGTCCTGCCACTCACCTGCCTCCTCTCCCCGAGCACCCCCCTCCACTGCTCGGCCCGTTTCACGATGCGACTCAGCTCCTGGTTGGAAATCTCCAGGTCATGCGGCACGAAGAACGCCGCCTCCTCGCTGTGGGTGCGCTGGAAGGCGTCCGCGACCGGGGAGTCGGCGCTCCATCTGGGAAGGGACAGCGGCCGTCAGAAACGCTCCGCCCCCAGATGGCGTTGGCTCTTTCTCCTCTTTTATCTCTGCTGTCTTGAACCCTAGGCACCTGGTCTCGATCACGTTCGCGTTTAGGGTTTCGATGTAACGAGTCCCCACACTCCGTCCCCACCAAAGGGCCCGAGACTCCACCACGCGCCCTAGGACATTTCTAGCCCCATCTTCACCCGAGACGTGAAACAATTTGCCTCATCAATACCCATTTCTCTTCGTTTGTTCGTCCTGTTTCTTTTACAGAAACGATTTGACGGAGGGGCGGGAGAAATAGCACAGCGGGGAGGGCGGTGTCTTGCATTTGGTCAACATAGGTGCAACCCCTGGCATCCCACGTGGTCCCAAGGGCACTTGCGGGAACAATGCTTGAGCACAGAGCCAGGAGTATCCCCTGAGCATTTCCAGGTGTGGCCAAATAAAAAATAAAATACATACAAATTTAAAAAACACAAAAAAACACAAATCATCCTGTTAATCGTCGATTGCCTCGAGCAGGCCCCAGTAACGTCTCCTTCATCCTAGCCCTGAGATTATATTCAAGGCTCTTTAGGAGAATGAGACCCATCATTGTTACTGGTATTTGGCATATTGGGTACGCCACGGGGAGTTTGCCAGACTCTGCCGTGTGGGCAGGCTACATTCGGTAGCCTGCCAGTTGTCAAGGTAGGAATGAGATGTCATAATAAGGTTCCAGGAGCTGGTTTTTATAGTCTCTGAGTCTTGGCCGCTGATGGGATTACATGGCGCCAGGGGGTCAGTTGGTGGGTGTGATACTGTCCAGTGGAATGTGAATGGAAATACTACTGGAATTTGGAGGATCTGGGTGGAGGATGCTCGACTCCAATCCAAGTAGGCTTGGAGGTCTCGGCCCTGGAACCCGCGTGGCTTGGTCCCTCTGCCAGTACCTTCATGTGTGCGGAGAGTGGTCTCAGCCTGGTGGTGGCTGGTTCTGGAGGTCTCCGGCTGCCGTAGCCCTGGCCGGGGCGGGGAGGAAAGCTCAACCCGCTCCCCTCCAACGGGCCCTGGCGAGGAATTTAAATGAAAATTTAAATGAAAAAAATAATAATAAACAAACCAAAGAAATGATTTGACCGAGCTTCTTCAAGAGACTAATAGCTTCACCCGCTCACTGACCTAACCTGCCAGTGTGCACCTTCTAGCTGTCGGTGTTCAGGCCAGGGACTGCAGGGGTGGAGGGTTCTCAACCACGCTTCTGCATGATGGAGAGCCACATTCGTTCCGGCTGGAGAGGCCAGTCAGAGGACCTTACTCTTCCTTTGAACGTCGGTTCACTGCCCACGTGGTCGGACCCTGGCTGCTGTCAGCCCAGAGTTTTAGTTTGGTGGGTTGCTTCTCATCTTCAGGGATAATCGGAGAAATTTATGGAAACAGCCTCCCTGGTTAAACGCTCATTGGACATCTCCCCACGTTTTGGAAACAGCTCCAAAGTCAGCCCAAGAAGGACTGCTTTCCTTGCAATTCCAATAAGTGGCGGTGAACTATTTCACTGCACCTACTGCGGGAGTAGCACTTGGGTGAGCACTGTCAACACAACTAGGCCGAGACTTACGAAACACTTCTAGTAAACACTCCCAAGCTCAGAGAGGAAGAAACATGCATTTTATTCCTAATGTTTTAGAATTTGCTTAATGATAATGTGTGTTTTTTTTTTTACAAAGTTGAGACCCTTGAAGAAATGCCACACATATGTGTGACTAATCATAGACCAGATTATGAATTCCTGGAATTAGTTTAAGAACCAGGGCCAGAGAGATATAAGGTGCTTGCCTTATCCTCTACTGATCAGGATTCGATCCCCAGGATGACGTATGGTCCCCCAGCACAGCCAGGGGTGCTCCCTGAGCACAGAGCCAGGAGTCAGCCCTGAGCACAGAGCTGGGAGTGAGTCCTGAGCACAGAGCCAGGAGTCAGCCCTGAGCACAGAGCAACTAACACCAGTGGACACTTTGTTCTCTCAGCTGATTCACCAGTGAAAACGGCCAGTGGACCCCACAGTGTTCTGAGTGACCGCTATCTCCATTGTTTCCAAACTCTTTAAGAGACGGTGTGACCCCTCACCCAGCGAGGTCCCCCATGCCTTGCCCCAACTTCCAACTCCTCGGCCTCCCCGGGAGAGGGACAGCGGGGTCCAGGAGCCCCCGGCGGCCATCTGGCGGCTGCCGTCTTCAAGGCAGTGGCTGCTTGTGTCCGGGAGGCTCGAGGTCGACCGTCGGGATGAGTGGCTGGTTGTCTTGTTAAATAAGAACCAGCCTTTACCATTGTCTTAAGCTTGTTTAATGTGACATTCATCTTTTTCTTTTAATGGTGGAAAGATTTAATGTAGTTAAATTACTGTCAATTTGCTGCCATAAACATTTTCTGTATGAAGATTTTAAGTGCAAGATTATCAACAATGCAATTAACTTTGAATTAATTAGGAATCACAGTCCTGTTTCGACTCGCTTCTGCTCCTTTTGCCCAGAAAGTGTCTGTCTCCTCCTCCCCTCTCTCCTCCCGTGTGAAGGCATAAGATGCAGCTGCTGCTCCTGGCTCTGGCGACGTGAACAAGTGTTGGTCAGGGCAAACCGGGCCTGAGAGAAGGTGGAAGCTCTGGAAAGATGGATGGAATTTTAGTTTGATTTCCATTTTTTCCCTTGCAATTCTGAGCGGCATTTTTCTCGTGAAAAAGCTTCGTGATGGATTGCTCATGTGTCAGCATATCAACTTCATTAGTTTTTCACATATTTTCTTGCGCTGGTACGGACAAAAAACGGGAGAAAGTAGTCTAGGATTATATGGATAGAATTAAAGCACGAGCCAGCTACCCAGAGTGTCCCGCCCGCACGGCAGAGCCTGGCAAGCTCCCTGTGACCTATTCGATATGCCAGACACAGTAACAGCAAGTCTCACAATGGAGACGTTACTGGTGCCCGCTCGAGCAAATCGATGAACAACGGGAGGACAGTGCTACAGGGCTACAGATAACCAGGTGGCAGAGAAAATCTTTTCTTTCTCCTTTTGGAGATTTCCGCGGGCCGCCCCACCAAAGCGAGCTCACAGTTGAGCTGTTCTCTTCGGAAAGTTTAAAAGACTAAAAACGACAGGAAAATTTCCAGAGACACTGTAAAAATAGTTCCAAATTCGTAAATAAATTGAGCCTTTGGGAGATGGATATGAGAGAAAACAACTCACTGCATTAGAGTTATTCAATAAAATATTAAGTTTAAATCTTTCATGATACTATTTAGCAATAAAATTACTCTCAAATGGGTCAGAAATGACTCACAGAGACATATTTTCATGCATTTCCTACCACTGAAGGGTGTGTGTGTGCATACCATACGGAATTATACCAATTTAAAAATATGAGATCATATTAAATGAGAAAAGAGAAAATTAAGGATGAAGGGATTTTAATAAACAATGAACCGGAGTGAAGAATTCACAAACTTTATCTGCCTGCAACTTTCGTAGGTTTATGTTTTTCTAAGGTAAAGTAAAAAGGTCAAGGCCCTCCCATTGATCGTTGATTTGCTCAAGTGGGCCCAGTAACGTCTCCATCGGAGACTTTGTTGTTACTGTGTCTGGCATCTCGAATACGTCACGGGGAGCTTGCCAGGCTGGAGCAATATGTTTTTCTAACAAAAAAAATCAAGATTTTGTCATATTCCAGTGTCGAGTCTGCCTTTCCAGGCTCCTGGTCGCAGTCCAGCCAACATGGACGCTTCAACACATCTGAAAATCTTGCATCCTTGAATTATTCCTTCCACATGTAATTAAAAGAGAAACCACAGTCTACCTGTCCTCAAAGCCTCGGGCATGATTGTTCCTAGAAATAGGTCACGTCTCACGCACAGGTTTGGATGGTGGCCGGTGGAACCGAGTAATTTACAAAGTCCTCTGCCCCGTGTCCTACATTCGAGGCGATTTGTTGCGTGCTGAGTGGCAGAAGCTATTATGTTTGGTTCACATCTGAATGTGGGTCATTACGGAAGCCCAGCGTGTGACATTTCTCTCAGAGCTAAAAAGGACAAGTGTGAACATTTAGCTAATACCGTATTTTACGGGTCATGAAAGGGATAGAGAGTGGAACTTAAAATACTCGGCATGCAAATACATGGACAAATCTGAAGCAGCATCCCATCCGAGCGCCTCTTTCGAGCCGTTGCAGTTACAGATGGGCTTGGCGGGTTGACTGTGCGTGGACAGCGGGGAGTGCCCACGAGGCCGGCCGGGGAAGGACGGAGCCTGGAACAGTCGCCGCAGAAGGCTGAGGGGAACCCCCACAGACAGCGTCGTGCTTTGCTACACCTGAAGACCGACACTTCAAACCACGGGTCCGAGGAGTCCGGCTTCCCTCGGCGAAGCCCGCGTCTGCGTGCCAAAGTCCCTCTGTTTCATGGTTTAGAGTCTGCATATTCCTGAGCCGTGCGTGTAGAATGAGAATGTTCTCCTATGCTGCGGAAAACGTAGGTTGACACTGGACAGAGCCTTGAGCTCTCTTGTTCTGTGTAGTCGAAATTCAACTGGTTTTGTTTTGAAGTTAAACTAAAGAGGAGTGGGGGGGGGGGGAAGGAATAAACAAGAGAGAAAGAGGAAACAGTCGAGATAGAGTTCAGTGTTGGCGCGGGGGTCCAGGGTGAGTCCCTGGGTCCAATCATGGCACTGCAAACCGGAAGGAAGGGAGGGAGGGAGGGAGGGAGGGAGGGAGGGAGGGAGGGAGGGAGGAAGGAAGGAAGGAAGGAAGGAAGGAAGGAAGGAAGGAAGGAAGGAAGGGGAAGAAGGAAGGAAGGAAGGAAGGAAGGAAGGAAGGAAGGAAGGAAGGAAGGAAGGAAGGGGAAGAAGGAAGGAAGGAAGGAAGGAAGGAAGGAAGGAAGGAAGGAAGGAAGGAAGGAAGGAAGGAAGGGGAAGAAGGAAGGAAGGAAGGAAGGAAGGAAGGAAGGAAGGAAGGAAGGAAAGGAAGGAGGGAAGGAGGGAAGGAGGGAAGGAAGGGAGGGAGGAAGGGAGGAAGGAAAGAAGAGTGGGAGGAAGGGAGGAAGGAAGGAACCAAGGGAAGGAGGAAAGGAGAAGGGAGGGAGGGAGGAAGGGAGGGAGGAAGGAAGGTAGGAAGGTAGGAAGGAAGGGAGGAAGGAAGGGAGGAATGAAGGAACCGAGGGAAGGAGGGAAGGGAGGGAGGGAGGGAGGGAGGGAGGGAGGGAGGGAGGGAGGGAGGGAGGGAGGAAGGAACTGAGAAGAGGGGAGGGAGGGAAGGAGGGAGAGACGGAAGGAAGGAGGGAAGGAAGGAAGGTTTTCCCACAACTGCGTCACCCCGGTCAGGCTGAGCTGCCCGTCACTCAGGGATTATATTGTCCCCCCCCCGTTTTCTTTCTAGACCCTGACCATAAAAGGTGGGGGGTTCAGCGGTAACCACGGTCTTTGCCGGCCTCCTGGCTTTGGGACAGCGAAGAAAGACGTTGCTGAGACGTTGTTCTCCACCTTCACCTGCCCCACGGTCCTGGTGCCAGCTCGGGAGAGTCCGTTTTTAATTCGTTATATTTTGATTACAACGCGCTTTCGTTTTAGACCCTGATTCACAACACCGCTCTGGCAGGCTTCCGTGCAGAAGCGCCCCAGGACCAAACCCCGCTGCTGTTCCAACATCTCCCACTCGTTCCCCCCAAGTTCCCCGGTTCCTCTCTATCCTCCCCACCCGCTTCCCATCACGCGCTCCCTCGGGCGGCCAATCGGCAGGTCCTACTGCCCTGGATGTCTGTCCGCTGGTTAATCCGGCACCCAGAGCATCTTCCTGGCCCCGGCCTCTCCCGCTGCCTCCTCTCACCACGGCGCCCTCCCGGGCCCCCACGGAGCAGGAGAGTCTGGGCGAGTTTGGGAGAGGACAGTGAGGGCTGCTGGGGCGATGTCCCCCAGCGCGGGCTGACACGGGCGGGAGAGGAGATGGCCCGGGTTCCATCCACAGGACCAGAGACACAGATGGCGATGACAGGCAGCACAGCCCAGCTCCCATGGATACACCCCCAGGCCAGACCCAGCGCAGGCTGCCCCTGGCCAGAGGCAGGCAGAACCCGAGTCCATCCCCCCCCATCCTGTATCCGGGAGGACCGCAGGGACCCTGTCCCCACAGGCGGAGATGCCACGCTTTCCGTGTGGGCCTTCCTGAGAGCATGATGCGTGAGGAGGAGGAGAAGACACCGTCCCCTTGCGCCCAGCTCTGGCGGCCAGCCTGAAGTGCTGCAGGGGACATGCGGCCTCTGTTGGCATAAGAAAAGATGCCAGGGGCGGTGGCAGTACGCAGGGCAGGGCCCCGTCCCCACACCGGGAAAGCAGGACCTGGGCGTGAAGGGGTGTTCGTCATCACACAGGCAGCCACGGGCTTGTCCCGGTGTCCGAGGGGCAGGCGTCCAGTCCCAGCCTCGCAGTGGGCCCCGCGAGCAAAGCAGCATCGACGTCCACAAGCCAGCCTCTCTTTGGGTGGGGGAGGGTCGGCCCCCACTGCCAGGCCTTACTCCTGGCTCTGTGCTCAGGAGTGACCCTGGGCAGTGCGTGGGGTCGTTGTGTGTGCGGTGTCGGGGGTCAAGGCAGAGTGGCCGTAAGCACCATCTGCAGCCATGCCGACCCCGTGGGGCAGGACGTTCACTGCCCAGCCCTGTCCAGGGCCGGGCTCCAGCCCCCAAGGGAGGGGAACTGTTTAGCCATCTACTGGTGCCATCATTTATTTTTTTTAGCGTTTCCCCTCCAAGCGGTGAACAGCGGTTTGCCTGGAGTGAGAACCCGGTCCAGGGCGCTGAGCGGGAGAAGGAGCTTCTGATTGTGTCCCGCTATTCCCCAAGCAGGCCCCGCGCGCGCGATCCTCATCAAAACCTGTCTTTAAATTATTTTCTTTCTAAATTAATTTCCCTAAGTAATCAATGACAGCAGTGGAAGCGGGGAAGGCTATTTGGAACTATTAAGTCCGTGATTAAGAAGACATCAGGCACCCCAAAATCTAATTAACTCCAGCACCGGATTTGTACGTTTCTGCGCGGCTTCCAGGGCGATGCAGGCTTAAACAAATCAAACTGACGTTCAAACGGGGATTTCTCCTTCTCCGCATCTCGGGGAGAGGCGCGCTCGTGGCCCGGCGACCTTGGCGGGTATTCGGGGGGAGGATTCCGGGAGGAAGGTCCAAGGGCAGCCCTCGGGGACGCCGGGGGAACAGAAGCCACACCCCAGGCCCGAGACCCCTCGCCTCCGCTAGAAAAGGCGAACTCGTAAGCTCCCGCTCCCAACCCCGAGATCTCAGGTCAAGGTTTATACAAGCGCAGGTAGAGACCACGTACAACAGACACGCACGTCCAACAGGGACGGGGAATAAGTCGGAGAGAGAGTTCCTTTACAACAGATTGGGGAACAGCTTTGTGACGCTATCTCGTGGTGATTCAATAATAAAAAAGAAATAAAAATAAAACAAGTTGGAGGCAGGGGCTCACTCTGCTGTGCTCGGGGGTAGCTCCCGGTGCCGTGCTCAGGAATCACTCCCGGCTTGGGGTGCTGGAGCGCTCACCAGGGGCCGTTCAATCTCTGGCTTGAACTAAGTTCCAGGCGAGCCCTTAGTCCCTGACCTGTCTCTCTGGCCCAAAACGTAAGTTTAAGATGTATTTTTGACCCTCATTCTCGGTTATGTGGCCTCCAGCGGGCTGCGACCCACAGTTTCAAAGCCACAGCCAGAGAGGACCAACCCTCAGGTGTCGGTACGGGGTTCATCTCTTCCAGTTTCCCCAAAGCCTCCCTCCTCATCTCCGAGAACACGAGCTGGTGCATTAAAATTCCTTAGAATAAGTCTGAGTAAGATAAAATGGCAAGATGGGTAATCCAGAGGTAATTCCATCTTGACAAAGAGACCTCCAAAATGAAAGCGAAGAGGATTTCGCTTAGAAATTCGCCAAACCCACATCAAATGAATTTTACATGGTTTGGGGGGAAGTTCAATAAAGATAATCCGAAATTTAGAAAAACATAAATATCTGAAATGCTTCCAGGTGAAACGCTTCCAACGAGCCGTTGGGGGAGCGGGAGGAGGGGTCTGTCCGTCCCAGGTGAGCCTTCTGTCCAGCGGGACGCCCAGGAGGCCCCCGGCCCTGCACGTGTGGGGCCCCGGATCGAGTCCCAGCACCGCCCAAGCAGAGCAAACCCCCGCACAAAGATTAGATCCTGAACATAAGAGCCAGGTGCCCCACTCAGGTACCCCGCAGGGAGGGTCTCTCTGCTGTCACACAGCCGGCATTTCCTTCGAAGGCTGGATAACGTCCCTTCGACACCACACGGCTTTAGGTGTTTCTGCCATAGAGAGAGGTTTATGCCGTTTCTACACAGATATGAATATGCACATAGCTCTTTGCAGCGCTGGTTCCGATGAAGTGGAATTAATCTCCAGAAGGGCTGGAGCGATAGCACAGCGGGTAGGGTGTTTGCCTTGCACGCGGCTGACCTGGGTTCGATTCTTCCGTCCCTCTCCTAGAGCCCGGCAAGCTACCGAGAGTATCCCGCCCACACGGCAGAGCCTGGCAAGCTCCCCGTGACGTATTCGATCTGCCAAACACAGTCACAAGCCTCACAATGGAGACGTTACTGGGCCCGCTCAAGCAAATTGATGAACAATGGGAGGACGGTGCTCCAGTGCTCATCTCCAGAAGAGCCTTTGCTGGGTGACGCTGCAGAACTGCAGGAATTGAAACGATATGGCAGAGACATGAAAACAGGCGTGCAAGCCACGGGACAGGGTGGAGAGCCCAGAAAGAAAGCCACGTCTGAGATGGACTCACCTTCCATAGGGAGCCAGGGAGGAGCAAAGGGGGGGTGGGGGGGTCTCCCCAGTAAATGGCCTCGGGGAAGCAGACACGCTCGAGGATGAGAAGGGACCCGTCTCATACCACACGCAGAGACGAACTCCAACGTGTTCAGGATTTTAATAGACAACCCGGCATTATAAAACTTTGAGGAGGAAAAAAAAAAACAGGAGGAAATTTTAAGACCCGGTTTGGGTGATGCTGCGTGAACGGTGCAGGTAAATTAGGCCACACTGCACCCGAGGGACCACGTCACCCTTACACCTGTGCCGGGGGACCTTGCGTCTGCTTCAGACGGGCTGCCTGCCTGGGCTCTCTCTCGGACCCGGCCAGGCTCGAGGGCCTGCATGAAAGGTAACATTTCTCTGAAAATGTCAGCTCCCAGGAAGGGAGGCTCAGAGCACTTTGGCAGGAGGAAAGGAAGAGTAATTTTAGATCAGCGTCCCAGAACGTCTCCCGGGCCACCGAGTGTCGGTGAATGGAGGTGATCTTCGGGCCCTACCTGTTCGTGCTCTGGAGAAGAAGGAGGAAACTCGAGACGCACAAAACCTCCCACCCCCCTCCCGCCCACCATGGGGCAAAGCCCTTGGCTGGTCTTTGTAACTGCGTGAAACACAGCCAGTGAAACACAGTCTGCCCGGGGTGGGGGAAGGGGGTCCCTGTCTCTATTCTGGAACCCAGCCGCACCGAGTGCTGGCTGGCGGCACCTTACCTGAGGCAGTACAGGTAGAGAACCAAGACGGAGAAGAGGAGCAGGAGGCCATAGAGGAGAACGGTGATCAGCACCCCCAGGACCCCGGACTGCTCGGCTCTGACGAACGCCCAGTATAGCTTGGCCACGTCTGCAGTGGGTGAGTCCTCAGCCGGGGCCAGCCGCTAGGAGAGAGTGGACATCGGCCAATCAGGTTTGTCTGTAAGCCACAGCGACCCACCGTCACCGAGATGGGAGGAGGGGACGGGCTGGTTTGGGTGAGACTTTGATCACGGTCTTACCCATCGCTAGACCAGGAAGAGGGGCCTGGAGAGACGGTGCAGGGGTGAGGGCTGGCCCTGCTCAGGACCACGCCTGGCTCGATCCCTGACCGACTCTGACCCCTGAGCACAGAGCCGGGAGTGAGCCCTGAGCACAGCCAAACATGAACAAAATGCAAACCAAACCCAAACAACACAAAAACAAAGAAAAAGACAAGTTCTGTGATTCATTTACCAGGTTTGTTTGGTCTGTTTTAATTTTTTTAAATTTCCTTCTCAGCATTTAAACGTGTGTACTCTACATGAAATTCATAAAAGTCATGTTTTATTTATGTACTGCTAATTCCTGGCTCTAAAGAGGAAGGCACGAAGAAACGAGATGCCCGCGTGGAAGGGACCTTCTGTTCCTAAAGCGTATTCGATAGGAATTCAGTCTGGGCTCGGCAGAGAAGGGCTGGCTTATTTTAGGAACCTTCAAACGGCAGTTATCAGGCCACTTAGTGTTCGCTCGAAGGCCAAAGTTTACATCAGGCCGATTTAATAAGTCTCTGTTCTAGACGAGGGAATTCACGCTCTGTGTCGCCAAAAACAAGTACAGACAGGGCAGTCTTGAAAACAGACCCGAAGTGCCGTTGAGCCAGGCCACAGCTTTGACCCTCGCGTCTTAGAAAACACAAACATTTCGTTATGACTGTCCTGGTATCAAGTGGAAGGAATAGGCATAGAAATACGGCCGGCGAGTTCTCTCCGACGGAAGGAAGGAACCCTTCTCCGCTTTCTGACGGGCGGATCGCGAATGCCGCGCGCGGGTGCCCGCAGGCCTGCTCAGCGAACCCCACGTGCCGACAGGGACCGGAGACGGCCACGGCCTGTCCCCCTGAGACGCCCTGGGGAGGGACTCGGGGTGGCCACTGCCAGCCCCTCGCGCGTCCTTGCCCCCGACTTCCCGGATCCTCAGCCAGCCTTGGGAGGGGAAGGCGGCCGGGCGGGCAGGGCTGTGCTGGGCGCCTGGGAACTTTTCTCTTCCAGACCCGGAGTCCCTGCGGTTTCTCACAGGGAAAGATCTGGAAGCGGCAGAGCAAGGGAGTGAACCAGCAACTCGCTCTGAGCACAGCAGCTGTCCCTCGGGCTCCGGTGTGCGCTGTGCGGGGTCTGCGGGTGGGCCCGGCTCCGAGAACACGACGGACTAGGTCAAGTACGGGCGAGAGGACCCGAGAGCCAGCGACCGTCTGTGCGTGTGCATGAGTGCACGTGACCATGTGTAGTTCGTGTGTGTGAGTGCACGTGACTGTGTGTGCATGAGTGCGTATGAGTGCGCATGACCATCTGCGTGCGTGTGTGTGTGTGTGTGAGTGCATGTGACCGTGTGTAGTGTGTGTACGTGAGTGCACATGACTGCGCATGTGTGTGTGTGAGGGCACACGACCATTTGTGTGTGTGCACGTGTGTGAGGGCACGTGTCCGTCTGTGAGCGTCCGCATGAGTTCGCAGGACCCTCTGTGCGTGAGTGTGCATGAGTGCAGGCAAGTGTGTGGGTGTGTCCATGAGTGTGTGATGTGCGTGTGGTGCCTCTAGGCGTGCGTGTCCGTGCTTGGTTGTGTCTGTGTGCAATATACGTGCATGCCTGGCTGATCCCAGCTGCCCCCCCCCAGACAAGCTGCCCTGGATAGACTGGACGTCAGCTGGGGGGCAGCTCCAGAAGCACCACACTGCTTGGTGTGGCACGAGGTTCCGGAATACTCCACTCCTCCTTCCCCCTGCTCCTGCCCGGAGGCCCAGGCTGCTGCCTAGCTCGGCCCTGCCTGCTCCTGAGGGGAGGTCCCCGACGCCCGAGGGGACCAGTCGCCGAGTGCCTGGCCCCCGGACTCAGAGCAACCAGGACGAAGGCAGAGAGTGCGTCACCTTTCGGACCTTCTCCCTTGGTTGCCCAGTGGAACCGTTCAGACACGGGCTGGTTCCACATAAAACTATCCCTTGGCTAGAAAGACTCAGTCGCCAGCAGCTTCTGTTTTGGTGACCGATGACCCTGCTTCTGAGCAGCAGCTGGGGCTGGGGTGCTCGGACTGGAATGGAGAAGACCCCGCCCCTGCAAGCTGAGAGGGATCCACGCCAGCCCTGGGCCTCTGGGTCCCCACCACAGACTCAGGCCTCTGCGCCCGGCCCTGACGTCAGACGTTCCCCTAAGTGGTCAAGACCCGCGTCCTGGCGTCCCCCGAGAACCCATAGGGCAGCGTCTCCTTGAGCCCGTCCCGACCCAGCAGAGCAGAAATTCTGGCAGCAGAGTCCTGCCACGTGGGCTCTAACAAGACTGGGGGGCTGCCTGAAGGTGGTGTGAGACGCAGATCGTTCCCGGGCCTCTCCGCAGGGACTCCAAACTTTGCAAACCAGCACCCGAGGACATTGGTGGAGCAGGAGTTCACCCTCTCGCTCGGGTCCCTGCTGACCCCCGTTCCACCCTGGCGTGAGCCGGTTAACGGCCAGAATTCACGCACCGCTGCTATGACAGTGAGGATACATTCCCTCAAATTGCTCAGTTAGGATCCTGGGTCATGGGCAGAACACTGAACTCTCAGCTGGCATTGTCGGGTTCTGTGGGCAGGAACTGTGTGGGCAGCCGCTGTGGCTCGGGGCGGCGGGGGGCAGGGGGGTGGGGGGGAGGGTATCTTTGCTGTATTTGGGGGGGCGACGGAGTCTGGACCCAGGCTCCAGCGACAGGCTCCTGCCACGTCACCACCAAAGAAAGTGCGTGAAGGGCACTGGAGGGTGAGCACTCCTCAAACAGCAGATTCTCGTGGCCGGGGGTACACGGGACCACGCACAGGAGCCGACCCGTGAGACGCCCCAAACAGCCGCTTCCGGGGGAAGTGCAGCCTCGCCGTTCTCCAAAGCATCGCAAACGCCCGTGAAACTGTTTTCCTCAGCCAACTCGCTGCTTGGCGTGGTGGGTTTAGCGTCCGTCATCAGACACCCCCACCCCCACCCCCCCGGGACCAACGACATGCCACGAAGCAAGTCACAGGAGCCGTCAGAGGGATCCACGCGGCGACTTCTCCTAGTTTGCGAAGAGTGACAAAGTGACCCAGTCGCCACCCGCAGCCACCAGGTAAGCCTGGGGTGGAGTTGGGCGCCCCCGCCCCCATTGGAGACTCTGCAAGCCCGTGCCGGGAGCCGACCACCTCGTGTCACTTGGTCGAGCCCGTCCACCAAAGCTCCTGAGAAGAAAGAAGCTACGAGCCTGGTCGAAGGCCCTGACATGGTCCGCGGTGGAAGCCATCGAGTGGCCCAAACCCGGGACCGGTTCCCCAACTCCACGGGATGTTTCGGGACTTACCCCCAGTGCAGCATCCACGACCAACACCGCCAACGGGTCCAGAACTGTCCAGAGTGCCAGGGTCACCAGGAACTTGGACAGGACGTCTGGGTGGGCGGCCAACAGCAGCTGGCAGGCCCCTCGGACCAGCACCCAAGGCAGCACGGCCACGTTCAGGGCCAAAGGCCCGGCGGCCACCAGCATCAGCTCCTGCCCGGGGGTCACGGCCGAAGGCGGGTAGCAGAGCTCCACGGAGTGTGGGGAGAGATGGAACCTGGGGGGGGGGAGAGGGGCAAAGGCACGTGAGGAGGGGGACCCCTGCGGGGCGGCGGGTGACGTGGCGGGAACGTGTGTCCTCTGCCTTCTTCCTTTTTTTTTTTTTTGCTTTTCGGGTCACACCTGGCAATGCTCAGGGGTCACTCCTGGCTCTGCACTCAGGAATCACTCCTGGTGGTGCTCGGGAGACCCTATGGGATGCTGGGATTCGAACCCGGGTTGGCCTTTGAACATGCCCTGAAACTAAATGCCGGACCACCGTTTCCTCCTGCGAGGAGATGAGCTCCAAGGGACCGCCTGCCAGCCTCACAGCGGGACAGCTTTGCCCAGAGACGCACCCGCTCCCTCCCAAGCCCTCGGCTGCCAGGAACGCCCGTGGTGCTTCTAGGGGCTCAGGATGAGCCGCTGTGGAAACCACCAATTAGGTCCGACCATCCTCTGCCTTTGGGCGCGGCAGATGGGTGTGGCAGGGTATGGGGGTTTCTCCGGCTTGACCCTCGGTACAGCAGCTGTGCCACCAGCAGCCACACTGCCACACTCTGCTCTGCTGTCCTCAGAGAGCATTGCGGGCAGCAGAAAGGGCGGGGCTGGGTCCAGCCGAACCCCAGGGCCCCGGGCTCCAGGCCAGCCGGTGCCCCCGTCCGCACCCTCTCTCCACCCTCATGGTCCCGAGACCCCTGAAGAGCGTTCTGCGGGGGCAGTGCTGGCCCCTGGGTCTGTATAAGACTCAGGTCCCTCCCTCCTGGCCACTGGAGAGGACACGGGCCGGGCGCTCACCTCGTAACGGGGACGCCCATGGCCCAGAGGAGCAGCCACTGGCCCAGGTAGTGCAGGTACAGCCGCAGGAACCAGAGCGCGGCCGTCAGCAGGATGATGTACCAGAAGCCCTGGCTACGCCAAGCAGCCAACTCCAGCTCCCAGGAAACCGAGGCCAACGCGAACTGGACGTGCTTGGACCATTCTCCGCGCCCGCCGCTCCCGGCAACCGGAGAACAGCTGTGGGGGGAGAAAGAGTAGGTGGGTCTGGCGCGAACACACGCGGGACCCCGCGAGAGATGCAGGCGTTAGGGCCCCACCAGCCTGGCTGTGTCCCTGCCGGGGGGGGGGGAGGGCGACCCCCAAGCACAGAGGCCGACCGCGGCCCCCAAAAAGCAGGAGCCAAAGCATCTTGAGAGCATGTGGGCCCCTTCCACGGAGAAGCCAGCGATACGCCTCCGGTTCTTGGGAGTCAAAACACGCCTGTTCTTTATTTTGCTGTCTGGGAGAGAAACTCACATCGCATCCACCATGAGCTACGGCCTCGCGCCCCCGAACTGAACAAAACTAAGACTCAAAACCACAGGCCAGCTGTGACGAGGGCGCAGAGACACATCACCCTCGTGTGCCGTGGGGCGGGGTACCAAAGAGGGGCCCACGACAACGCAAAACGGCGTGGGAACCTCACCACGGAACCACGGGCCGGAGCCCGAGCAGCAACGCGCCTTTGCTGTGTTTGGGGGCGACGGAGTCTGGACCCGCACTCACAGCCAGAGGGGCGGCCGGCTCCCCACAGAGCACGCCAGCCTTCCACGGAAGGGCCCCCGCCAGGCTGCACAGACAGGCCGCCCCAGGAAAGGGCCCAGCCCCCAGCAGCCACAGGGCAGGGTCCCACCTCCCCGTCGTCCCGGAAGGTCACTTCCTAGAGCCATTATGGATCTGAGAGACGGCATGGGGGGAGGCGCTGGCCTGGGCTGACTGACAGCATGCCATAGAGCCCCCACGGAGCCCCCCAGGAGTGATCCCTGAGCACAGAGCCAGGAGAAAGCCCTGAGCACTGTTGGGCAAGGCCCAAGAATGGAAAGGTGAACTAAGAATTAGAGAAGCGGGGAGGAGGAGGAGAAGAAAGAGGAGGAGAAGAGGGGAGAGGAAAAAGAGGAGGAGGAGAAGGAGGAAGAAAAAGGAAGAGGAAGAAGAGGAGGAGGAGGAAGAGGAGAAGGAGAAGGAGAAGGAGAAGGAGAAGAAGAAGAAGAAGAAGAAGAAGAAGAAGAAGAAGAAGAAGAAGAAGAAGAAGAAGAAGAAGAAGAGGAGGAGGAGGAGGAGGAGGAGGAGGAGGAGGAGGAGGAGGAGGAGGAGGAGGAGGAGGAGGAGGAGGAGGAGGAAGAGAAGGAGGAGGTAGAGGAGCAGGAGGAGGAGGAGGACGAAGAAGAAGAAGAAGAAGAAGAAGAAGAAGAAGAAGAAGAAGAAGAAGAAGAGGAAGAGGAAGAGGAAGAGGAAGAGGAAGAAGGAAGGAAGGAAGGAAGGAAGGAAGGAAGGAAGGAAGGAAGGAAGGAAGGAAGATCATCCACACATCTCCAGGGCCCTACAGACATCTGTTTTGTCCTACAGACAGAACGCGGTTTTGTTTTCCCAAGGAAACCCGTGTTCCCACGCACAGGCCCCGCAGACTGGCCTTGGCGTTGCGTTTCTCGTGTCTGCGCAGTCTGTGTGCCGAGCCTGCTGTCAACTGCCCAAACCAGCATCTACTAAAGTGGAAACTGGGCCCCAGGACATTCGGGTTCCCCATTGGTGACAGGCAGAAGACTGGCCCTTGCGGAAGGAAGCCCCGGGTCAGCAGGCCCCACCTGTGAAGCCAACCCAGCACGGCCAGTGGCTGGCACAGGCTGCACCCGGCGCCTCGGCCCAGAGCCGTCTCCCTGGATCTCTCTTCCAAGCTGAGAAAACCCAGCCTGGGGATTTGCAAACATCCGGGAAACCTCGGGTGTGGCCCAGCAGGAATGGTCAGCCACCTGGCCGGGAGGGGGCTCTGTACCTGCGTCATAACCAACACCCCCCCCCCCACACACACACACACACTCCCCTCAGCCCTGGGCTTGCTGACAGAGCATCCCCCAGTCACGCTCAGAATCACGTCTTGGGATGCTCCGTTCAGGGCACGGACCAGTGTCGCCGTTTACAGCTGCTACCAAATAGTCGTTGTCTAGAACACAGAACCCAATGTTTGCTGTCACAACAAAAACGGCGGCATCTGCATCCAAAGCCTCAGGAGAACCCTGACGCCCGTCACTTGGCATTGGATGAACAAGACTCTGCGAAGTTAGAAATCAAGGGAAAATACCCACTGATGCTCAGGGACACCGGCCGAAGGGACGCAGGGCAAACGCCTCAGCGGGGACAGCCAAGGCACCCCCAGATGGCAGGAGGATGCTGCCACGCTCCCGTCACCTCAGCGAGGAGAGACAAGGCACCCCCAAACGCAGGAGGACGCCACCCCTTCGGCGCCTGAAAGCCCGCCATGTGTCTTTGAGGCCGGCGGCACAGCTGCGACCTCCCGTCTCACTCATCCACCAACCGTCGTAGTCTCGAAAGCACCATCCCCAGGTGCGTCCACCTGCAGGACACCCTGGCCAGTGCCACCCCGACAAGCCAGCTGTCCCCTCCCCGCCCCCGTCTTCTCTTGCGTGGGATCTTTCCTGACTCTCCCCCCAAAGTCTGTCCGCGGAGAGCTGGTCTGGCACCAGGACTCAGAGACTTCTTGAGGGCACAGAAGGGCCACGCTGGGCCCCTCAGTCAGGGGCTGGAGTAGGGCCACTGGGCAGCACGTCAACAGCAAAGGAGAAAGCGTGGAAGGAAAGTGAACACTTACGGGAGGAGCATTCACATAAATGGATGATGATGTTGAAGACACGCATTACTATAATGACGTCCTCTACGATCTATAAAATGAGCAGACCTCTTTTGTATTATATATTGAACATATTTTGTATGATCATTATATTATATGTTATAGTATATGGGCTGGAGCGATGGCACAGCGGTAGGACGTTTGCACTGCACGCAGCCAGCCTGATCGAGCCGGGTTCAATTCCTCCGCCCCTCTCAGAGAGCCCGGCAAGCCACTGAGAGTATCTCGCCCACACGGCAAAGCCTGGCAAGCTCCCCGTGACGTATTCGATAGGCCAAACACAGTCACTACAAGCCTCACAATGAAGACGTTACTGGTGCCCGCTTGAGCAAATCGATGAACAATGGGAGGACAGCGTTTTTTGTTTGTTATAGCCTATAATATTGATTGTAATATAATGTATCTGTTCGTTATGTTGTATATTTAATATAGCACTGCACGGTTGCACTGTTGTCCCGTCGTTCAGTAACGTCTCCATTGTGAGACTTGTTGTTGCTGTGTTTGGCATATCGAATACGTCACGGGGAGCTTGCCAGGCTTTTCCATGTGGGCAGGATACTCTCAGTAGCTTGCCGGGCTCTCCGAGAGGGGCGGAGGAATCGAACCCGGGTCTCCCAGGTCCGAGCAATAGCATGCCCTACCCGCTGTGTTATTGCTCCAGCCCATATATTAATATATAAATATATAATGTAATATATATAAGTATATAATACAAGTGTCGGTATATACCTCTTAACTTACCACAGTTTGTTGAAAGACTGTTTGAGCATTGACGTTTAATCTAGTTGGATGTCTATTGTTGTCACCAATCGGTCCCCTTACTCTAAATGTTTCTCGGATGTGTGTAGGTCCTGGTGCACACGTTTCAGAATATAAGCAGTAGGAGCATAAATCAGGGGCTGGGAGGTGGTTAAGGACCTGAGGCACTTGCCTTGCGTGTGGTACAGTGGGACTAGCTCCCTGCTCCCGGGTGACCCCCGAGCACTGCCGGGAGAGACCCCCAAGAACAAAGCTGGTTGCTGCCCCCAAGCACCACCCACTATGACCAAACCACCCCCAGAATACTAAGAGAAAGTGAAAGAAAAAAGAATTCTTTCTGTACTGTAATCATAACTGATTACTGGATAAATATGTTTTCTAAACGGTACTTTACAGAGACATTTAGCAAAATGACCCCTGTAAAACTTGCCATCCCAACATTATGAAAAGGAACCGCAAAAACCATCCTGGTCTGAATGTCCAGCCACATTTAACGAGATAGTTCCTTTCTAAAACTGTGCCTTTTGTGCCAACCTGGATATTCCACTTTTAATATAACACATTGCACTTTTAACAGGTTTAATTCAATTTACAACAAATGCCTCTAATTAAGTTAAAAGATCTTTGGAAATTGCTAAATCTTAGGGGTAATAGTACCGCAACCGACACTGAAATAATTGATCATTTCCACTGAGGCGCGAGGGTGCAAATCTCGTCCTAATGAGAAAACAGGGGCGGCCGCACAGAGACGGGCCCAAGAAGCCCCCCAAGCCCACGAGACTCTGATTCCGACCGCCACCTCGAGAAAGGATCGAGGTGGGGCGGGGGGTGAGGGAGGGTCACCGTGCTGAAACCCGGGAAGACAGCGAAGGAATCAGAAGATGAAAGTGACCCTCCTTGCCCAGGGCACTAGGAGACGGGTCAGCCAATCCCGTCTTGGAAAGTGGCATCTTCGGTCCGGGTTGGACCACGTGCGTCTGCGCTGGAACGTTCACCACTTGGAAGCAGCGACTCCCTGTGTGAGCCTAGAGCACGTCTCTCCCCCAGCGCCGCCCTCTGAGAGCGGGCACCGCCCATGCAGGTGCTAGGTGCAGGGCCCGCGGCCTCTGTCTCCTCAGGCTGGAGGGGCCGCTTCCCAGCCGCGACCTTCCTGGGGGAGGAGACGCATCCCGTCCCTCAGACTCGGAAGCCGCCACAGCACCCAGGGACGCAAGGAAGCAGAGACACACACTGGGGCCTCGGCGGGCGGAGAATCGTCACATGCTGGGGGCCGGGATGCGGGAGCAGATGGGTTGGGGCTGTGGCCATAGGACCGGGTGATAAGGCAGCGACAAAAACCCCCCAGCTTAGCCCTGAGCCATCGGAGGGGCCCCGGCTGGCAGCAAGAGGGGCTGGAGCAATAGCACAGCAGGGAGGGCGTTTGCCTGGCACGCCGCCGACCCGAGTTCGATCCCTGGCATCCCATAGGGTCCCCCAAGCACTGCCAGGAGTGATTCTTGAGTGCAGAGCCAGGAGGAACCCCTGTGCATCGCCGGGTGTGATCCCCTCCCCCCAAAAGGATGGCAGCTAGATTGTCACCAGGACGGTCCCTGCAGAGGGAGAAGCAGAAGCCGAGGTCATGGGGATCCCCACTTCTACTTCTCTTAAACGAGGGTGAGTGACCCCCAGCTTTCCAAGTGGCCAGAGCACTAACCCAGAGATATCCATGAGCCCAGAGATGCCCATGAACCCAGAGACATCCATGAACCCAGAGACGTCCATGAGCCCAGAGATGCCCATGAACCCAGAGACGTCCATGAACCCAGAGAAGTCCATGAGCCCAGAGACGCCCGTGAACCCAGAGACACCCGTGACCCCAGAGAAGCCCGTGACCCCTGAGAAGCCCATGAGCCCGGCGCGCTAACCCAGAGATGCCCTCAGATTCCCGCCCGCTGAGCCACTTTGCAAAAGATAAGCGGAAGGCAGTGACGCCCACGAGCATCTTTGCTGCCCACTGAGCAGCTCCGGGTGGCTGGGGAGGCTGGGTCCTCACACTGTGGCCACATAGTCCACTGGCTCCTGCAGCTGGCGCAGACACGCACAGCTGGTCAGCGAAGACCCGGCTTTGCACCGTCCCAGACCACAGTGTGGGGCGAGCGTGCCCGGTGAACGGCTTTCAGTGGCGGTAAGACGCCCCCCTCCGTGTGCAGACACAGCTGAGTGACGGATCCCGGACGGGCTGAGACGAGGAGTGAGAAGGGGGTCTGGGTGTGCGCCCTGAGGGCAGGCTCTTGCCCGCCCTCTCGGGGGAGACCTCAGGAGGGGTCAGCGCTGCCTTTCCTATCCCGGTGTGTCACAGATGGATCCTTGACCTCAAATCACCTCATCCCACGAGAGGAACATGGGCCGAGTGCAAACCAGGTTAGCATGCAGAGCAAATTAGGGGAAATGGTATTCTGAGGCCAGTGAGACATGGCAGTGGCGTCCCTGCCCCCGGGGGTCTGGAGCAAAGGGAGGTCTTAGAGGAATGTTCAAGAAGAATCCACTCAACAAATGGAATGCAATAGGTGAAACCAAGTGGGTAGAATGGAAAGGTAATGGGATGGGATTGGATGGGATGGGACAGGTGGAATGGGATGGAATGGGTTGGGATGGGATGGGATGGGATGGGATGGGATGGGATGGGATGGGATGGGATGGGGGGATGGGATGGGATGGGATGGGATGGGGGATGGGATGAGATGGGATGGAACAATACACTTAGAGTCACCATGAGGTACATATTCAGAACTGCGTGACGTGTGCGTACATAGTTGGCATGTCATATCAACAGAAAATGTGCAACGCTGTTGAAAAGTGTGAATCTTAAAATCAGGTGGCACTGAGCTTGCAGGCCAAGCCCGTCGCAAAGCACAGACACCAGCCGGAGTCAACGCTGAATCCAGGCCAGCCAAGGCGCCATGTGGGGCGGACTCAGACAGGCCCAAATCCCGGGCGGCACAGAACCGGGGAAGAAATGATACTCGTCTGCTAATAAGGCCCAATCTCGAGGAACTAATGGAGTTGTTTACTGGGTGATCAATAAGAATAGTTTTTCCTAAACGGCAGTGTGAACAACCTGGATTTGGCTCTTCCTAGGTGCCCTCCGAGAATTGCTCTTCTGCCAGAACAAAAGTTAAGCCCCCGCAATCACATCAAGAGAAGTTTTGGCAATTATTAATCCATATCTTCGTTTGAAACTTCTAAATAAAGAACTAAAAATAGAGGAACATACATCCTGGTAATTCAGTGAGCACCATACATAATATATTAACTCCTTTTCTTTCCAATTTAATCCTGAGTTGTTTTATTTAGCCACCTATTATAAAAACTAATTTGTGTTGATAGCTCTGAGGAAATCCAGAAATTAAAGAGCTAATTAAATTCTTTCTGAGTGATTTTTGAGTCTGTATCAATATGTGTGTGCGCGCGCATATCCAAACATTGACAAACGGCCAGCAGGCAGGCCGGGGGTCACTGCCCGAGCGGCCGTTGGGGCGGCAGGTCTGGCCTGGAAGCCGCGTCCCCGCCCAGCAGGGCCCGCCCGGCAGAGCAGGGACGGCCCAGGGACGCAGGGGTGTGGGGACACGGG
Source organism: Sorex fumeus (assembly GCF_029834395.1). Taxonomy (NCBI): domain Eukaryota; kingdom Metazoa; phylum Chordata; class Mammalia; order Eulipotyphla; family Soricidae; genus Sorex; species Sorex fumeus. Next base: position 1,478,758 of record NW_026606275.1, read on the forward strand.
CTGCAGCCTTGCGCTCGTCAGGGCGAGTTTTACCTCCCAAGTGACAACGTGAAACCTGTAAAGCGCTTGCTTTGGGGGGGGCAGGGGGCGGGGGGACTGGCCCCGGCGGTGGGACAAGCCTGGGACTCAGCTACCGATACTCTGCAACGTGTGGATCACAGTTCTTTGATCAAATAAAAAATGTTTTTAATTGTTCAAATAAAAATAAATATTGGAATTGTGGTATCCAATTCTACAATAGTGGCGTGGCATGTGTGTGTGAATGTGTGTGCGTGGATGTGCATGCGTGTGCGTGTGTGCATGCATGTGTGTATGCATGTGCATTTTGTGTGTGCATGTGTGAGTACATGTGTGCATGTGCATGTGTCTGCGTGTGTGTGCGTGTGTGTGCATGGATGTGCGTGTGTATGTGAGTATGCATGGATGTGCGTGTGTGTGCGTATGCGGGTGTGTGTGCATGTGTGTGCGTGTGTGTGCATGTGCATTTGTGTGTGCTTGTGCGTGTGTATATGCATGTGTGCATGTGGGTGTGTGCATGTGTAGGTGTGCGCATGGGTGCGCACATGTGAGTACATGTGTATGTGTGTGCATGCATGTGTGTGGGTATGCGTGGATGTGCGTGTGTGTACATATGTGGGTGTGTGTGCTTGTGGGTGTGAGTGCATGTGTGTGAATGTGTATCTGTGTGCATTTGTGTGTGTGCATGTGTGTGCATATGCATGTATGTGTGTGTTCGTGTGTGGGTGTACACATGGGTGTGCATGTGTTGTGTGTGTGCGTGTGTGTGTGCGCGCGCGTGTGCATGCGTGTGATTCCCAGGGCCCGGGGCAGCGTCTCTCCCGAAGGAGCCAAGGGCAGGTGGCAGCCCTGGTGCCCAGCACTGGAGCCTGGCAATCCCCGATCTGACAGTCCCTCACACGGAGCCGGGGTCCAGCTGGCTGGGCGTCAGCAGAGGAAGCCCTGGGCCCTGACACCACTGGGGGGTGACCCCGCCCCCGCCCCCCCAAAAATATTCCAAGCTCTGCTCCAGAGCATTGTAAGAGCCGCTGAGTCATGCCAGGCTGTGCAACACACCAGCTACGGGCCAGGCCGTGCGTGTGCTCTGGAGGGCAGCAGCTGGCATGGGGCACGCTCTCACCACACTGCCAGGCGGTGCTGGGCCGTGGGGCCCGCCTGCCCCCTGGGCCCAAGATCAGTCACACTCCTGACCCATGCAACTATGGCCAGTGGCCGGGGAGCCCTCACATCAGACACAACGCACCGCATGTGAGTCCTGCACATGTCGGGGGCTGGCGAGAGGCGGAGCCACGGACACGGGTGCTGGGAGGGCCGGAGTGGGGGAGCCCAGAGGACACAGGGTGGGCAGGTCCATGTCTCCACGCTGAGGCCCCATCCAGGACCTTACCCCACTTCCCCCAATCTGACTCAAGCCAGGCAGGCAAGAAACATCTAGTAGTTTCCTTCCCCCTGCCGGTGCTGGGCAGTGAGTCAGGGAGTGGGCGGGACGCTGGGGATGAGGGTCTTCTCGGGAGGGTGGGGGATGGGGGAGAGGCCACGCTGCCTCCTTTCTGCAGGGGCCGAGGCCGCACAGTGGGCACAGGAGTGCAGAGATGGGAGCCCCGTGTCCTTCCCAGCCCGCTGACCCTCCCCCAGGGCCCCTTCAGAAGCCGCGTGCAACCAGTTCCGAAGACTGAAAGCTTCGGGACCCCGGGAAGTGGACGGGCGTGAAGGGTGGGCGCTGCGCTGAGGGGTGCGGATGCAGGACGGGTCCCAGAGCCCCCACGGCCTCGGGAGGCCACACGTCACGGAAGGTGCTAGAAGCCCAGCCCAAGCTCTGCGGTGCCCAGCCAAGGCTCCACACGGAGGAGACGGTCACGGGCTGTGGGTGGGCTTAGGGCGGCATCAGCCGCTGCTGTATCCTCGGAGGTGACAGGAGGTCACCAAGGCCACCCACACCACGAGGCGGCCGGGCCTGCACCAGCAGAGTAGCTATGTGTGTGTGCGTGTGTGCGTGTGTGTGTGTGCATGAGCTTGCGCGTGGAGGTGTGCCAATGTGTGCAGAGAAAAGTACATGCGTGTGTGTGTGTGTACATGCAGATGCGCTTCTGCGTACATGGAAACATTCGCACCCGGATGAACATATGCCCTGTGTGTATATGCATGTGTGTACATGACAGTGTGCATGTGCTGTGTGTACATGACTGTGCAAGAGTGTACATAACGGTGTGCATGTGTGTGTGCATGGCTGAGTGTATGTGCAAGTGTGTACATGACTGTGCATGTGTGTACATGATGGTGTGTACATGACTGTGTGTACATGACAGTTGTGCATATGCATGTGTGTACATGGCGGTGTGCATGTGAGTGTGTGTAGATGACTATATGTATATGCATGTGTGTCTATGACTGTATGTGCATGTGTGTACATGACTGTGCGTGTGTGCATGATGGTGTGTACATGACTGTGTGTACATGACGGTTGTGCGTATGCATGTGTGTACATGGCGGTGTGCATGTGCGTGTGTGTACATGACGATTTGTAGATGCATGTGTGTATGACTATGTATGTGCATGTGTGTACATGACTGTGCGTGTGTGTACGTGATGGTGTGTACATGACTGTATGTACATGACTGATGTGTGTATGCACGTGTGTACATGACGGTGTGTACGTGCGTGTGTGAGCCCAGAGGCCATCCACAGCTCTGAAGCCAGCAGCCACGGCACTCGGGAGTATGGGAACGCTCAGCTCCCTCGGCGTGGGACCGTCACCCCCGGCACAGCCTGAGGCTCACGCCCCGGCCGGCCCCCTGACACCTGGACAGGGACAGGGTCGCGGGAGGGTCTCGGTGCCGCTGTGGGAGCAGCTGATGCCCCGACCCCCGTCTCCCTCCTTCAGACCCACAGCCCCAGAGTCCAAGCAGGGATGACCAAGCGTGTGTCTGGGACCCCCAGGAAGCGGGGCAGGGGGGAGCCCCCGGGTGGGCGAGCGACACCCAAGGGGCCACGGCCTCCTCCCCCCCAGCAAAGAGCCCCCTGCGAGGACGTCCCTGGGCCAGACGCGCCCCCCTTGCAGGGTCTATGACTCTGCCCCCTCCCTCCCTCGGGGACGGGGACACTTCACGTGCCCGCGCGGCCGCAGAGCGCCAGGGCTGAGACTTTCCTCCGCGTTCCCGGCGCGGAGCAGCGGAGGGGGCGGCTGCCAAATCCGACCCCGGGCTGTCCTTGGGGACAGCCCAAACCAAAACAAACACAGAACAAACACGTCTCCCGCGAGGGCGGCGGCGGCATTGTAATTAGCCGTCTCAGGAAGCGGGGGTATTTTCCGTTAGCTGAATGGTGACGATTACGTGGATTATTGTCATACTTAAAATGTCAGTGTTAAATGATTGCTTTAAGCACATAATAATAAATTCTGTGTTCTGGAGTGGCAGCAACAACACAGCCAACACAGGGAGTGTTTTTACTGGAAGCAAAATTAAACATGAACAAAGACCCGGTGACACTTTTTTTTTGTCCCCTTTTTTTTTTTCCTAGTGTGGGAAGCCGAGAGGAACCGCGTTGTCCATGAACGCGCCGGTTCGGACCTTCCCCACGGAGGCTCCGGACCAGGGCAGCTGGGAAGGGCGCTCGAGCCGCCCGGGGGACAGCCGGCCACCGAGCCAGGGGCAGGGGCCCGGGCGCCCACCGAGGGTCCTGCCCAAGCAGCCAGCGGCTCCCTGGAAATCTGGGTTAATTACAGCATTTGTGGGAGCAGCACCGGTTAATTTCACACCTGCCGCTCAATCCTCAGCGATTTCCTGGGATCTGCCGTGATTACACGGTAGCCCAGAAGCCCTGTTTGCCCATGTCGGTGTTAATTGTACGGGCTTACCCGGCAACGAGGGCCCTTTGCTTCGCCGCCACTGTGGAAACATCTCCGTCTCCTGGGCTGCTTCCTCCCTGGGGACTGTCCCCGAGCTGGCCTGATGTCCCCCCCAGCCTCCCTGGGGCCCTTGCCTTTCTCCGGGGGTGGGAGACCAAGCCGGGCTACATGGGACTGATTGGGTCCTGCAGGGTTCTGGGCTTGGGAGAAGGCACGTCCCTAAGCAGGGGAGCAAGCGGAGAGGTGTCTCGCGTCCCACCTGGGCCCTGGGGTCACCCTGGGTGGGTGCAGCAGTCGGAACTCGGGGGTCAGATGGGCAGGGCAGGGCAGGGCAGGGCTGGGCTGGGCTGGTGGCCACTCTCCTGCCTCCCTGCCTGCCCCAGACGCACACATGGGGTCCCCATGCTCCCCAGCAGGTTGCAGGCAGTGAGGGAGTCTCTCCGGCAGGACTGTCCGAGCCTGCAGCCCAGCAGCTGAGAGGCGTGTTCAGAACCTGGACACCATGAAGAGGAGACGGTCCCCGGACAAGAGGGATGAATAAATGGGCATTAAATGCAGCTCTGAGACCGTTGGACTGCCAGCAACGGCGAGAATTAAAACCCCGTTAGAAGGCAGCCCTGGCGCCAGGGCCTGGCACGTGAGCCGAAGGCCAGCAAGGAAAAGGACGCGGGGCCCCTGCACCCCCCTGGCCCCGGGCAGCGAGGCCTCCCCAGAGAGTGCCACAGGGCCGTGCTGCACCAAACAGCCTCCAGTATCGTCCAACCAAGATGCTGTTACAAGAGCCCAGGTACCACCCAGGAGCACCCGAGGGCCAGTTGCAGGCCATGGGGCCACCCACGGTCATGGACCCTGGCGTGAGTCTAGGAGGGCGTGGACAGCGGCTCTCACCGAGCACTGTGCTGGCCGGGAGGAGCTGAGTCAGCTCCCCTGGGCATCCACCCAGTGGCCCGAGCTCAGGAGCTGAGGGGAGACCAGCGCGTGGGGGCAAGACTCCCTCAGGGGCACCCGCCACCCACCAGAGCCTTCGAAGGACCCGGCGAGGAGTGAAGAGAAGCCCCCATGTGACGCGCGGACACCGCAGGGGCCTCCCGCTGACCGGGCCTCTCCAAAGCCGCATCCCTGAGGGCCCCTCAGCAACCATCCACTCAACGCGCCCACAACCATGTCACAGAAGCTGCAACACGGATTCAAGGTCTAAGCCGGCGCCTCTCATGTCTCCTGGAGACGGGGCTGGAGGCTGTTGGCGGAAGGGAGGGTCTTACAGCAGCAGCCCCAGCTCCGGGGCTGTGGGGGGCGGGCAGAGGCAGGAAGGATGCGCATATGCGGGCCCCCAGAGCCCCGGGGGACACACTGAGCGGGAAGGGACGGTGATGGGAGTCTGGGGCCACAACACAACGGAGCCCGGAGCCCTCCGCAGCGCGCAGAAAGAGAAACCACACGGCACTCTGGGCACTGTGGCATCAGTGTCGGAGGGAGAAGAGAAAACCCCACTGGCCTGTGTGTGGAGGACAGAGACGAGATGCGGTGACAGGCTGGTGGGGTTGACGGCGCCCGGACCACGCACGTCAGAACCGTGATGAAGCAGCACTGAGAAAGAGAGAGAAGATCATCTCTGTGAGCTGCTCCCAGGACTTCGGGGGGCAGGTGTGAGTCCTTGTTTGGGAGGCGGGGTGAGTCCTTGTGTTCACGGCTGGTGAGGAGCGGCCGCCCACACGGGTCACCTCCTGCCTCCAGGCTGTGCGAGTGCGGCCCCTTGACCCACACCAGCCATGGGGGACGCAGCTACCGCGCGTTGCAGGGGCTCTGAGGCTCACGCAGGGTGGAGGAGCAGGAAGAGAAGGCGGCGAGGCCCAGGCGGAGAAGGTCCCGGCTCAGGACCCCCCAGGGGACCTCTGCGGTGTGGGCCCCGAGGACCCCAAGAGTCTGACGGTGAGTTGGCAGAAGCATCTCCTGTGACCCCCCCCACCAGCCCCTGTCTCTCACCCCCAGGCTCTTCCTAAGACAGCTCAGCCCTCAGCCTAACGCTCCCCACTGTCCTGCAGACAAGGCCAAGGGCAGGCAGCCGTTGGCCGGGTTGCCGCAAATCCACGCTTGCAAAGGCTCAGATTCCTCCAGGCTAGGGTAAACCCAGACGGTAGCACGCGGGACCCCAGCTATGCTGTCACCGCCAGGATCACGCTCGCCCCCTGTACTTCCCAAGATAAAGGGGATGTCTTCTGAGCTGCCAAGATACATCTCTTATAATTATGACTCAGGCACAGAAATATAAATAAGCATTAGATTGCTTTTGTAAGGAAGAGCCGCATGATTTATCTTAACATTTGGGTCTGTGAATTCATTATTATTTTTTGGACAAATTGCCTTGCGTGTGGAAATTGACAGTTCACGGAAAAAGCGTTATTGATAGCTGCAGAGAACCAAATGGAATGTTTCCACCAACCCCAGCGAGCTCTTTGTCAATGAGAGAGAGCGAAAAGACATCACATACATTAGGATTCTATCTAAAAAAAAAAAAAAAAAAAGGAGTTTCTGGCATTTATACATAAGCGTGGACACAGTTCACATCTGAGGTCATCAACATTCCCCAGAGGCCAAAGATCCACACCAAGGGGAGAAGTAAAACTCAGTGAGACAAGGTTTCAACCCAAGGAAACGTCATTTTGCAATTGCCAAAATCCACAGGAAGTGCCGCCATTTTGTGGTCTCCACTGGATTCAATGACCATGATAAGAAACCAAGAGGTTACAATGTTTGGGAAATATCCAAGGGGAAGTTCCTAAATATAGTCATGGTCACGGTCACGGTCCTCCCGTTGTTCATTGATTTGCTCGAGTGGGCCCAGTAACGTCTCCATTGTGACACTTGTTACTGTGTTTGGCATATTGAACACGTCACGGGGAGCTTGCCAGGCTCTGCCGTGGGGTGAGATACTCTCGGTAGTATTAGAAAACTATATATATAAAAGTAAAGTTTCTGCTCTTCACTTTTCGAGTGGAAAGTGGACATTAGAAATTGACCCAGCTATGTTCATCCATTGGGGAAAAAGAGGCGATTTCCAGCTGATGACTTTATTTTAATAATTCCTAAGAAGATTTGAAAGACTCAGTAGTGACTCTCTCAAGTCATTTCTCCCTCTGGCCACTGACACAGGGGATCAGGCAATGGAAGCACTGACCCGCCATGAAGAAATCAGTGAGCGAGAACAGGAGAGCAGCAACAAGGGTGGCCGGAAGCCACCATAGTTTTCTTACGTGACTCTGGAACGTGTGAGGAGGAGCGAGTGTCCTGACATCGAGATGACGCGGGTTCATCAGAGTAACTTCACAGGTTGCAACGATAGCTTATCATTCTTCTTTGATTGCAAAGAAAATAAGAAACGGAGAAGGAAGACAAATATTTTTTTTCCTCTTGCACACACCGATTCAGCGACCAGTACCCCTGGAGAGGCTGACACCAGGAGTTGTCTCTCGGGCCACGGTAAACAGTAATTTCGAGACAGATGAGATGCGGAGACTTTGCTCCTCAGCTCCTGGGAGCGACAACAGCCCGGCTCTGAGTAGCCTCCATAAACGCTTATTAACGGGATTAATTAGCACAGGAAACAGCTCTGCTCCTTCTCCACACAGAACCGCGCAAAGACAGACAGACGTGGAGGGCAGGATTATCTCCCCGACTCGGAGAAATCTCAGGCAGACAGCTTCCGGCAACGCGGGCCCCAGCCGAGCAAGGCCTGCGGTCTCGGGGCTGGAGAGGGGCTCTGGGCTAGGGCGGGATGCCACGGGCACGAGGGAAGGACGACGGGCCCGTGTCTGGTGGGTGAGGCAGCCCCAGGGCTCTACTCCCGTCCACACCCCCCGCGGCAGCAAGGCGGGCCTTGGAGGCCAGTCCCGGGAAGGACAGCCTTGCGGGAGAAGCCTTGACCTCCAAGTGGCCAGAAAGCCCCCTGGGACATGTGATGTCCATGCAGAGAGCACCGGAGAGGGAGGGTGACTGAACACAGGGCCCGTCATCGCTGAGGGAGTCTGCGTCTCTGGTCGGTGCCCAGGATGGAAGCATCTGCAGGCCTGGCCTTGGGGATGGCCCCAGGGCAGGGCGGTGGTGCCCACTAGGGTCCCAGTGGCCAGCACAGCGTGACCCTCCACTGGTTCACGTCTGTTCCTGCCCAAGACCAGAGAGCTCACTGGTCAGTAGGGACAAGAGCCGTTTGCTGCAGATTAAAGATGAAACCAGCAAGGTGGACCCCAGTGGCCAGAGGCCCTTGGGCAAACCGTCCTGGGGAAATGGTAGCAGAGGGGGGCGTGGAGCTCGCCTGGGCCCCAGGGTGGGGGGGCAGGGACAGTGAGTGCCCTGAAGCAGGACCACCAGGCCAGGCCGCAGAGGCGACACGTGATGGATTTGATGTAGCCCCGTTTGTTTATTTCCAAATCAACTGGTTTTCCACAGCAGAAGGAACTCACGCTGAAGTTCAAGGACGCCCTCCTGGACGGGAGGAAATTGCGCCTGCAACACATCGGTAAAGGGCTGAAGTACATACTCACAAAACTCAACCCCAGACGGATGATGACCCTACCCGTCGATGGGCGAGCAGACGAGCAAGTGCTCCCCCAAGAGACACACGAGGGGCCGGACCGATAGCACAGCAGGGAGGGAGCTTGCCTTGTACGCGGTCAACCCGGGTTCGATCCCCAGCATCCCATAGAGTCCCCCGAGCACCGCCAGGAGTAATTCCTGAGTGCAGAGCCAGGAGTAACCCCTAAGCATCGCCAGGTGGGAAAGAAGAAGAAGAAGAAGAAGAAGAAGAAGAAGAAGAAGAAGAAGAAGAAGAAGAAGAAGAAGAAGAAGAAGAAGAAGAAGAAGAAGAAGAAGAAGAAGAAGAAGAAGAAGAAGAAGAAGAAGAAGAAGAAGAAGAAGAAGAAGAAGAAGAAGAAGAAGAAGAAGAAGAAGAAGAAGAAGAAGAAGAGGAGAAGAAGAAGAAGAAGAAGAAGAAGAAGAAGAAGAAGAAGAAGAAGAAGAAGAAGAAGAAGAAGAAGAAGAAGAAGAAGAAGAAGAAGAAGAAGAAGAAGAAGAAGAAGACACACAAATGCTAAGTAGGCAGGATCCAACCATGCCGTGGGATGGCGCCTCACACCAGCGAGAAGGGCGGCGGTCGACAGGACTGGAAGCAGCCACTGTTGCTTGGGTGCAAGGAGAAAAAGCCCCTCATTCACTGAAGGCAGGAACGTCCTCTGGTTCAACCCCAGTGGAGACTTCTCCAAAGAGAGCAGAACTCCCACAGGACCCGGGGACACCACGTCTCGGCATCTGCCCCACAAACACAAGAGCGTTGAATTCAAAAGATACAGGTCCACCTGTGTTCACTGCAACCGCCAGGCTAGGGAAATAACCCTAATAACCCAAATGTTCAACAACATTCAGATGCATCGAGAAGTGGTGCTGAACTCACGCAAAGGAATACTACGCAGCTGTGATAAAGATGAAGTCATGCAGGGTGTTGCTACGTGGGAGGAGCCAGAAGCTGTCATGCTGAGAGAAGCCAACGAGAAGGAAAGGACAGATGCAGTAAGACCCATCCCAAACATACTCAGGGAGTAAGAAAAGGCAGCAGGCCCGGAGAGTTGGTGTGCAAAACTGGGTGAACCCATGGGGGCGGCTGGGGGAGGGTCCCTGGGGGACTGGAGGAGGAAAATGAGCTCCCTGGTGGCGGCTGTGGTGTTGGGACAACATACGCACACAACTTCACTAGCAGTACTGTGAACCCTGGCACCTCGATGAAAAGGGAGGGGACGGTCTCAGAAAAATAAATACACTGACTTTCATGTGCCCTAAAAACCGTTTTCTTAAGTGAAAGTTTCTTGCAACGTTTCCACGGAAACGCTCTGTGTGCTGAGGGTCAAGAGAGAAAAACCCGCAGGTGACTGGCAGGAGCGAGGCACTGGTGTAAAAACAGCAGCATTGAGATAGAAAGACGTAGAAGTCACCAGAAATTTCCAGAAAGGAGCCATAAACTGCAGAAAATGTAACCGCAGACAAAGCATCGACACGCTACTCGCAGAGGGGAACCGTCCACAGCTCGTGTTTGTGGAAGAAATACTCGCCACCATGGAAGCGAACCCACACCCGGTGGGGAGGCGTCTTGGCATCACACAGTGGGCGGGGGGGGGGGGATGAGACACGGGGGCAAGCCTGCCCGCATGCAGTTGACATGGGGTCAACCCCCGGCTCCCCGCAGGGTCCCCTGAGCCCGCCAGGATGACCCCAGGGTGCGGAACCAGGAGTTAAGTCCCGAGCACTGGCGCACGTGGCCCAAATACCAAAAAGGAGATTGGCCCCAAGAGGCGTCGCCGGTTGGAACTCCACTGGGACGGCAGCAAAGTGTCCCCACGCCCAGGCAGCCACACAGAGCGTCGCAGTGACGTAGAACTTAACTCAGAGACGGGGAAGGCTGAGGGGTCCAACCACAGGAGGAGGGTCCGCCGTGAGCCACGCTCCCACCCCAAGCCCCGTCCACTCCTGCGCCTCAGGACACGAGGACAGCAATTACTGGGCCTTGCCCGAGCCTGGCCAGCACAGGGCTGATCTCTGGGTCAGGTCCAGGCAGAGGGACGCCCATGTCCATGCAGGGGGCAGCGGGAGGCTGCGGTCCGTCTCCAGCCACGTCTGTCGGCGGCTCGCCTGTTGTACGCTCCAACGATGAGGAGGAGCGAATTTCTAACGGACGCATTCGGGGAGGGAGACAGAGACAGGGAGAGACAGAGACGAGAACAGAAAGGTCAGAAACCAAATTAAAAATAAGAATAAAACCCGCTATTCCCCAAGGCCTCCGCTGAATTATCCAGAGGAGGCTTCGGAGGCCGCGGAGTCCCCGAACAACTTTAATTTCCACATCCCGAGAAGCGTTGCTCTTAAGCGGCTCCCCTGGCTCCTGGGCGCCGTCAGCCGGAATCAGGAAGGTGCCCAGGATGAGGATAAATTTACGCATCACAATTACGGAGCCCACGTCTCTCGCTCCAGACCCATGGGGTGCAATCAGCGCTTCTCCCAAAGTGGCAAGAAGAACAAAAGGGAAAGGGAGAGGAACGTGGAAACGTTCAGTTCACCGTGCGCTGGCGGGAAGGCTGGGCTCAGAAACCCGAGAAAGTGTGTCGCCTCCTCGGGGCCACGTGGCTCAAGGCCCACGTCTGCACCACGCCCCACAGTGGCCACGCCTGGCCACGAACACACAATGGCCATGTCTGTCGGGGCCACAAACACACAATGGCCACGCCTGGCCACGAACACACAATGGCCACATCTGGGCCACAAACACACAATGGCCACGTCTGGGCCACAAACACAATGGCCACGGCTATCTGGGCCACAAACACACAATGGCCACATCTGGGCCACAAACACACAATGACCATGTCTGTCGGGGCCACAAACACACAATGACCACGTCTGGGCCACAAACACACAATGGCCCACGGCTGGGCCACAAACACACAATGGCCACGGCTGGGCCACAAACACACAATGGCCCACGGCTATCTGGGCCACGAACACACAATGGCCACACCTGGCCATAAACACACGGTGGCCATGTCTGAGCCACAAACACACAATGGCCACGTCTATCTGGGCCACATGACACAGTGGCGTGTCTGCCTGCGCCCCACAATGCAGTGGCCATGTCTGTGTGCCACCGAGTGCAGTGACCGCATCAGAGGCCTGAGGCCACCGGACACGAGGTCACACCTGAGCCTGCCCAGCCCTGGAGGTCACACAGCTGGACGGTCCTAAACAGTCTCTGGTATGACTGTCCCTTCGACCTGGCACCACACGGCCCCAGGATTCTGCCCCGGGAGAGAATCTGGTGGGCACAGTGTCAGCTGACTGCTCTCTGCCTCAGTTTCCCCAGCTGGTATGGGGATCACGCTGGTTCCTGCTCCCGGCGTGGTGACAGGGTGAGAGCTGTCTCCCCAGGTGGGGTGTCAGGGAGCCTCAGCGGAAGGGTCAGGGGTCAGGGGTCAGGCTGCTGCCTCAGGGAGACAGGGGCGGGTCTGAGCAGAGGGGGCCTGCTCCGGAGACGTGTCCAACACGTCATAGGAAGGAACGGGGGCGCAGCGAGAAATTCCCGTGTCAAGGAAACCCCTGGCCATGGCCGGGGTCAGGGCTGGAGGCCAGAATGGGTTTCTGGGAGTTGGGGGGGTCCATGGTGATGGGGCACCACAGTGGGGGGGGGGTGCTGGGAGCCTCACGGGAGCGGCCGCCCAGCACAGACCCAAGGAAGAGGGGAGAGCCAGACCCAAAATGCCAACCCCAGCCCGGGAAGGGCCACGGTGGCAGGAGACAGGAGCAGAGCCCTTCTCAGGGACGCCGGGGCTTGGCTCAGGGACGGTCCCATCCCACACGCGGCCGGACTCCAGGCAGTCCGGAGGGCATCAGGGCGGAGGCCCCACTGCCAAGTGTCTGAACGTGAGTGCCAGGGAGTCTGAGCTCCTGCGGGTCCCCCAGCCCCAGGTGCCGCCCTGTCTCACGGCAGCAAGAGAACTGCGCCCGGCTGTGCCCAAGCCCAGCCACCCTGAGGCTCCGCATCACGTGGTCCCTGCCACCACCCGCGAGACATGCGCCTGGCCACCTCCGTGGGTGCGTTTCCCCGCTCCAGAGGCCCTGCAGCAGGGGGGACGGGAGAAGCCCCTGGGGTCCCCACAGTCACACCAGCAGCACTTCACTGTCCACCTCAGACCTGGAACGCCCACGTCCTCTCAGGTGGGGACCTGCCACAAGGCAAGACACGTGGCTGTCCACCCCAGCCCCATGCGGGCCCATCTGGTCTGTGGCAAACCTTCCCTTCCTGAGCCGAGTCGGGCAGAGCCAGCGGCCAAGGGAGGGAGACGTGGGCCCGGGACGGGGCCGGCAGCCGCGCGGACAGTAAGGCAAGGCGCTCTCGACTGGGAGTTTCAGTGGATTCCAAGGACACTAATAACTGACAACTGGGACATGGAATTTTTTTTTCTTTGTGGGTCACACCCAGCGATCCTCAGGGGTTCCTCCTGGCTCTGCACTCAGGAGTTACTCCTGGTGGTGTTCGGGGGACCATATGGGATGCTGGGAATCGAACCCGGGTCGGCCGCGTGCAAGGCAAACGCCCTCCCCGCTGTGCTATCGCTCCAGCCCAAAAACAGGGGTTTGGATACTAATTCATGTATTAGGGAGTTTTTAACTGTCACCACTGCCCACGTGAGCAGGGGGTCTCTGAAACAGAGAACAGCGTCCCCACCAGGGCCGGCGGGGAGCTTCCTGTCTGGCTGGGTGGGGCTAGGCAGCACCAAAGAGAGACGGCTGGTCCCGGACTCCCTGTGTCCACCCACCCGCCCGCAGGCTCTGGGCACCCCAGCGCACAGCTGAGATGTCACAGGGCCTCACTGTCATTCCCATGTGGGACGCCTTCGCGAGACCCCGTGGCTGAGCTGAAAGTCCGTTGACTCATTTCTCTCTGGACGGAGGGGCGGTGCCATGATTGATGCTGACGGTCCCCCTTTCTGGAACCTTCCCTGCTTGCTGCTCTGTCGGCCGGCGCACGGGGTGAGCAGCCCAGGCTTCCCGCTCCGAGGCGCGGTTTGACCGTCGGGGTACTTGCTTCTTGTTTATAGTCAGGACGACGAGAGGGAGGTGCCCACTGGCTGAGAACCCCCGTGGAATCAACGATTCCGAAATCATCTACACGGTCGCCACGTTGCGGTCGGCGTTAGACGAAATCCAAAGCAGTTTGGGGGACATAAAATACCGAATAATCGTGAAAATTGGTGACTGGTGAAATGAATGACCACCCACCGTCACCGATGGGGCTGGCCGGGACGGGCCGTGTAGTGAAGCAGATATAAAGTCTGTGAGCGAAAGGCTTTGCAGCGCCTGGAGCTAAGCGCCCTCCCCGAGTTCTCTGTGCCGTTGCGTGGACGCTGTTTGGGCGTTGCAGGGAGGCGCATGTCTAGCAGGGCCCTGGCCGAGGCCCGGCTGTCCCGCACACGCCTGCTCCTCTCTGCTGCTGGCCCCTGGGGGCTGTTTGGCTGTGCTTGCTCGGGGCTCCTCCTGGCTCTGTGCCCGCGGGTCGCTCTGGCACGTGCGGGGCCCCTGGGGGCCCCGGGTGCCAGAGCGGGTCAGCTGTGTGAGTTGGAGCCGCCGGGGCCATGCCCACGCCCTCTGCGCCCTCTGAGTCTTCGCCTCAGCCAGTCCTGGCCTTTCCCTGCGCCCAGCTCTGCCCTTGCAGATGTGAGCCCTGACGCTCTCCTTCCGACGGGCTCCGGCGCACGCTCCAGGGGGTGAAGCCTTCCCGGCCGTCCCGGTGGGCCTCCAGCTCCAGCCCGTTGGCTGAACCTTCCCTGCTCAGGCCCTGTCCCACCCACCCCTGCGTCCTGCCGTGCCTGTCCAGACCTGCCCGTTTTCTAAGTCGGACCCACAGGATAATCGGCGCATCTTGCCCAATACTTGGGCAGGTCCCGACACCAGGAAAGGTGCGTCTTGGGTCTTGGGCACAAACCCCAGGAGAGGAGACATGGCCGCAGCGTGGGCACTGTGGACGCACTCATCCTGCGGGCAGGCTGACCAGATGGCAGCTGGCCAGAACTGCTGGGTCAGCGTCTCCCCCGGTCCTGGGACAAGGACACGGGCAGGGACAAAACTGGGGACAAAGGAAGGGCTTAGTGCCGCCGTCTGGCTTTGGGGGAAGAGACGCATCAGAGGTGCCACAGTGCAGGGCAGGGTGGGGACGGGTCAGCTGGGCCCTGAAATTCTCAGTGCAGGGAGGTGGGGAACGGGTCAGCGCTCTACTCACCAGACAAACTCCGAAGCTTCTCTGTCTCCGCCTGAGCCCTGCCCGTGTGTGCGGGAGGCCGGGAGCAGACTCTGGTCGGGCCTGTTTGTGCGGGACACGGAGGGCAGGGAGGGGGTTTAGGTGCCCCCTGGAAACGCGCTTCTGTGGGGTCACTCCCAGGAGGCCGCAGCATGCCTGACAGGCTGCACGTCTGCTCCCTCAGCCGAGGCACAGAGAGCGTGGAGCCGGGGGAGGCGAGAGGGGTCGGCCGGATGGCGTGGGCAGCACGGGGCCAGTGCTAAGAAGTGCTCCAGGTCAGCCTGTCAGTGGCCATCGCCCGGGCGGTGGTGACGGCCCTGAGGGTCTCACTCGCACCTCGGCCGGGGCTGAGCCTGTGGGGCCCTCAGGCACAGGCCGGCTGAGATGGCTCGGGTGGGGCTGTGGGTGCAGAGGGCGTGGGCATGGCCCTGGCGGCTCCAACTCACACAGCTGACCCGCTCCGGCTCCCGGGGCCCCCAGGGGCCCCGCATGGGCCAGAGCGACCCGCGGGCACAGAGCCAGGAGGAGCCCCGAGCAAGCACAGCCAAACAGCCCCCAGGGGCCAGCAGCAGAGAGGAGCAGGCGTGTGCGGGACAGCCGAACCCCAGCCCGGTGAGACCCGTGCACAGCGGAGTGTCCCATGCAAACAAGGCAGGGCACCAAGCAAGGCTTGGACCCGGGGCCGGACTGAGCAGCACAAGGAGACCAGCACCACCACAGGACCCCGAAAGGAAGCAGCCGTGGCTGCCCAGAGACGAGCACTGTCCGGGGAGGGGCAGGACGGGAGGGGTGCGGGAAGGGGTGCGGGAAGCCTTGGCCTGGGAGCCATCCCCCGACGTGGGTGGGGCCAGCAGCTCCCGCCTGAGCTGCAGGACTCAGGCCTGTGGAAGCCTGAGCGTCTCTGGCTGGACACACCCGGCACTGTCCTGCAGGGCGGAAGGGGCTGCTGGCCGGGGTGGACGTGGGGTGAGCCGGACGTCGGGGTGCGGGGGAAGGCGGAAGCAGGTCCCAGAAGGAAAACCACCCTGGGAGTGTGGTGGCGAGTTGTGCCGTGACAGGGAGCACCTCCCAGGGAGCAGGCATCATTCTCTCCATGTGGAATGACGTGGGGCACCTCCCAGGGAGCACTTGCCGTTCTCTCCCGTAAGGTGGCAGGGAGCACCCTCCTGTGGGAGCACATGCCTGTTTTACTCCTGTTGGTTTCGTGGGAGTCAGAGCTGGGCCCCCTAAGAACACTCCCCGGCATCATCTCTGCTCTGAGATGCGTGACTGAGGGGCCCACGGCTGCTGGCCTGGAGGAGACGGTTTCCGGCGTCCACACACAGTGCGGGCAGCGGTGGCCGGGCTGTTGGTGGGGGGTACGACCTGCTGGCCAGGGTGTCCCCACCAGTGCTCAGGAGCCTCAGGGCCCCCCTGGTCTGGAGGTTCCTGGGAAGGCTGGAGGACGGGGAGGTGCCTGGTCCCTGCCGTGGGGGACACTCAGCCCCGGGTCAGTTCATCAGAAGCCCCACGCTCTCGGCCCTGCCTTCCCGCCCAGGTGGGCACAGCCAGCCGTGTCGGGGACCCTGTGTGGACTCAAGGCTGGGCCACGCTCCAACTTGGTTCCCAACGGTTGGCAGTTCCTGCAGGAGACCTCGTGTGAGCCGGGGCCCCTCTGTGTGCCAGGAAGCCCAGGGCCCGGCCAGGCTGATGCTAACCGGAGTATCCGTCCAGCGAGGCCTGAGGGCCGGGGGGGGGGGCGGCTGGCGGGGAGGGGGCAGGAAGACGCAGGCGGACGTGGGCACTGAGGCGGCCCCTGCCCGGCTCCGCCACGGCCGACTCTGAAGCATGAACACGGCGTTCTGCGTTAAATGCGTTTTACGGGGACTTGGAGGGGGCCTGGGGACGGGCCACCCCATAAATGATTTACCAGCGCTCCTAAAACATCAAGGAAATTGCCCCGATTGTATCTCCAGCCCATTGAAAACACGCGTTTCCAGTGGCCGCGCCGGCCCCCACATCCTCCGCCCGGTTAAGAAGAAACCTGAAGGTTCTCCGCGGCTAATTACCCCGAGTCCTTCCTTGGCAAGCGGTTCCCGGGAAGAAAGAGGCGGAAGGGGGTGCTGAGCCCCCCACCCCCACCCCAGGAACCCACCACCCAGCAGAGCCCTCGGACCCAGCTCTCCTCCGGGACCACACGGGAGGGGCAGTGTCCGGGCGCCCCCAACCCTGAGCTCCCCCACCCCCACCAAGCTTCCGCTTCTCATGAGGAAACGAGCAAAAAGACCTCACGGGGCTCTCGAGCACTTTGCAGGAGAGGACAAAAGTCGAGAAAGGCCCCGGGAGGCTGGCGGTGCCCGAGAGAATCTCCCAGGGTGGGGTCAGGGGGCCTGAGGGGCGGGCGGAGGGGGTGGCTTGGGGGTGGGGACAGCAGGCCTCTGCCTCCGGAAGGTGCGTCCAGCTGGGCTCCCCTGGCCCACGAGGACGCAGGACACAGAGCGTCAGGGGTGAGGCCGCGGCAGAAACTGCAGCTCAGGAGGAGCTGGGGGGTCAGAGCAGCGGGCAGCGGCGGACAGCGGCGGGCAGCTGTCCTGCTGAGCGCACGCCCCTCTTGCAGCCTGCACAAGGCCTGTGGGGTGGGGGCACGTCTCGCCAGTCACTGGGTGCAAACAAGCTGCAGGGGGCCCGTGTCCCCCACGCAGGAGCCAGGCTGGCCGCTGCGGACGCTGATCCCTGCCCTGGTCTGGCATGGGGGGAGGGGGACCCTTCCCGGCTCCCAGCAGCCTTGGTGGTGTCCCTGGCCCCCGCCTGCCCTCACAGAACTGGCCAGGTCAGCCACGTCTGGGTCACCCGTCACAGGTGCGTGAGCATCACTGATTCCGAAAGGAAAGAACCACACACAACCACACACACAAAACCACACACACTCACACACATGCACACACTCACACACAACCACACACAAACACTCACACACATACACACATGCACATATCCACACACACTCACACACGTGCACACACTCACACACGAGCCACATACTCACACACAACCACGCGCATGACCACACACACACAATCGCACACTCACACTGTGGGGAGTGCACGGGTGTGTGCAGAGACTCACCGGACGGAATAGCGGTGTGTGTCCAGCTCCTCCAGGTAAGACACGTCCAGGCAGCGACCCCCCGGCCCTCGGGGACCGTCCCCTGCGGAGGCCTCACTCGGGTCTTCGTCCTGGTCAGTGTAAACAGGGAAACTATGTGTCCACACACAACCCCGCCCCCCCCGACTCAGGGCCGTCCCTGGTCACCTGGACAGGACTCACTGACCACAGGTCCTGGCGGGGACGTCCTGCACTTCAGTGACCCCACAGTCCCAAGTCTCCCGAGTCTGTCCTCGGGCCCCAGTGCCCACACACAGGGCAGCCCATGCACCTGACCTTCCTGAGTCATGAGGATGAACACACATGCTCAGACACACACACACACAATCACACACATTCACACACACATACTCACACACACATACACAAGCATACTCACTCATATACTCATACACACACATATACACACACTCACACACAATCACACACCACACACAACTATAAATACTCACATTAATACAGACACACATATGCACACACACACTCAAAGACTCATACACTCACACACACACTCATACATACCCACACAATCACACACACACATACACGTGCATACTCACACACATACTCATGCACCATATACACACACTCACACACACACATCCTCACCCACACACACTCACATAACCACAAACTCACACAACCACGCACACTCAGATATGCATACATACATGCACATACACACACACACTAACATACTCTCACACACTCACACTCACACACACACCCACAGCCTGGCCTTGACCGGCCACAGGGAGAGGCCGTGGAGCACAGCAGATCCAGCCCAGCCCATGGGCGGGAGGCTGAGCCCAGCCAGGGGCCAGCAGGAGCGGCCGAACGCGGGGCCCAGGTGCCCAGCAGGAGTCCAGGCCTGGCCCCAGCACGGCAGGGTCGGCCTGTGCGGTGGCTGAGCCTGGCCCTGTGCCCACACGCCTGGAAGTTGCCCAGAGCACTGACCACCCGGGCCCAGACTCCATCCCGCCCAGCGTGGGGGTCAGCGGGGCCACTGCCCTTGCCGTGGCCTGCCCTGGCCTGCTCTGGCCAGCCCCAGGGGTGACAGAGGAGAAACCGAGGCTGCCCGGCCCGGCCATGCCACGCCCCTCGCTGCTGCTCCGGAGCCCCGAGTCCGTCCACGGTGGCCTTGGCACAGTGCCGACACCAGGCTGGAGAAGGTTCTGGTGCCCACAGCCAGGCCTTTCCCCTGCCAGCCTTGTTCCGGGGTGGAGGGTCTCCGGCCACGGCCCCCCGTGAAGTCACTCCCGCTAAGACTCTCCCGAAGCAGCTGATCCCCAAGGTGGGCACAGTGTCCTTATGCTGCCCCCGGGGCCCATCCGCCTGGCTCAGAGGGCGGGAGTTTCCCGGGACGGACCCCCCGTCCCCGCCCCAAAGCCCAGGGTGGGACAGGCCGGAAGGTTCCCCCAAGAGGTGGGGAGCCAGCGACCCTGACAGCCGGGCCTCCCGCAGGAAGACACGGGCCCACGCAGCGGCGGAGGGCAGGGCGGGGTGTGGGGCGGCCCTCACCCCTGCAGGGCTGCCCTCAGGGGGCGTAGAGTGGAGTTTTCTAGAACTGCTCGGGGCTGCCGAAGGCCCTCCTGGAGATCCTCTTCCGCTCAGCCTCCTCGTGCTCCCGTGGTGGCGGGAGGGGGCCGAGGGTGTCCTCCCTCCCCCAGACACCCCCTGCCCACATCCCCCCCAGGAGGCGCCCCGTCCCCCTCCCCCACTCGGCCGTGCCCTCCCAGGAGTCCCCCACGCTGTGCTGTGGGGACCGTCCCTCCCCCAAGTGTCCAGCTCCCTCTGGGGGCTGAGGCCAGTGGCCGCCTGCTTGGGGACCGCCACACCCGCAGAAAGACCGGGCAGTGCAGTGGCCCAAGGGCAGAGCTGCCCGTTGCAAGCACCCTGCCGCTGGGCGTGGGAAGTGGAGAATCAGAGCAGGAGCGGGAGCACGGCTGAGGGGAGTCGGCGGGAGCACGGCTGAGGGTCAGCGGGAGGCCCCCTCTGTCAGCCAGAGTCTGGGGATTCCCAGCTCGCTCCCCGACCCCCTGCACGTCCACTCAGGAACGGTCTCTGAGAGCACTGGGTCCGGGAGCAGGGGCCGCCGAGGCCGTGTGAGCCACAGAGGCAGAGGGGAGACGCCCGTGGAGGAGCCACCTGGGGGTCCCCCAGGGTTCAAGAGTCCCAGAACCCACGACCCCACCCACACCGTCTCTGCGTCTCTGGCCCTGCAAACCCCAACACACCCCTGCGTGTCCACCCAGAAGCGGCCTCCAAGGAGTGGGGTCCCCGGGCCCCTGCGCTCCCCCTGCGTACCTGATGGTGCGGGTCCCGGCCACAGTGGGCAGGGCCGTGGGCAGGGCATGGGGCCGTCCGGGGGGCAGCGCCTGCTGGGACCAGGACAGACAGGGGCTGCGTCAGGTCACGGGTCTGCCAGGGACTGACGGCACGGAGCAGGGCAAGGCTCAGCGGGCTCCGCGCCGGCCCCCAGAGTGAGACGGATGCTCCCCCCTCCCGCCCCCCCGGCATCCCCCCGCCTCCCCGAGGGGTCTCTGCCTCCCCCCGTGCCTGGCCCAGGGCCCCTCGCGACGCTGCCCACCAGCAGCTATTCTGATTCCAGGGACGGGGGAGCAAGGTCCCGAGTTCCGGTCACCGTGCTCCTCCTCGGAGACGAACCCCTTGTCTCCGACGTTTCCTTCGCCCCAGGCAGACCCTTCTTGGCCCTAAGACCCGCCTTCCTCCCTGCGGCCCACGGCGTAAACAGGATGCCCGGGGACCATCCGCACAGCGGGCGCACACGCTAATCACACACGTCAGACCGGGTCTGCGGGACGGCGAGGCCCCTCGTACAATTACCCGCGTCTCGCGATCAGGGCGTGTTGCGTGAATCCGCACAGGGCGGATCTGGCCAAATCGTGGTTCTGCCGCAAGTAGAAGGCGCAGGTTTTGTTTGACGCTAAACACGCCAGGTTTCTCTTGTCACAGCGTTCCTCAGGGCAGGAACCTTGTTGGGTTTGGGGCCACATCTCAGCTCTGTGCTCAGGGTCACTCCCAGCTCAGTGCTCAGGGTCACTCCCGGCTCAGTGCTCAGGGCTCACTCCCGGCTCTGTGCTCAGGAATCACTCCTTGTTTGGTGCCCAGGCCTGACTCCAGACTCTGTGCTCAGGGTCACTCCCAGCTTAGTGCTCAGGGTCACTCCTGGCGGGGCTCCAGGAACCATGCCGAGTGCCAAAGATAGAGCCCAGGTCAGCTGTGCGGTCAGCCAACACCCACCGGCTGCCGTCTCGCTCCGCCTCTAGCAGGCCTCTAGTCCTGCCGTAACAGTAGCATCTTGTGGTTTTATCCAGCTGCAGGAGGCTCGAGGCCCGTCTGCGGTTTCATTGACAGACGGGAAGTGAAGGTGGGGACAGGAGATTCCTCAGAACCACACGGGTCCGCTTTCCCGGCAGCGCCCGCAGATCCTGCTAGCTGCCCCCCACACGTTCCGGATCGACTCTCTGGGACCAGCGCAAGAAATGACCACGAGGAGAAATGACCCGTTCCACAGGCGACTTCACCGGGGAACAAAGTGAGCACCCAGGAGTGGGGAGGCGCGAGCACCGGGCAGGGCTCACTCCTTCTCAGGGACAACGGGCACGGCGGAGCCAGCACAGAGCCCCACGGAGACCGGCCAGCACCATGCCCCTAGGCTCAAGGTCGCACCATCACAGCAGCCGAAATCTGGAAACAGCCCCAGTGTCCACAGACAGACGCCCAGACAAAGAAACGACGGCCCATATACACAGAAAGTGGAATACTACGCAGCCTTCAAGAAAGAGGAAGTCATGCAACTTGTTGCCATGTGCAGGGACCTGGCGAGTGTCCTGTTGAATGAAGTCAGCCGGAGGGAGGGTGGAGACTCAGGGTGCTCCCTCTCGTGTGGGGGGTGTAAAGAGACTTCGAAGAGGAAAACCCAGAAACGAAGAGCAGGAAGACTGGCAGTGGGTGTGAGTGAGAGGGATGGAGAGAGAGAGAGCGTTGCAGGGGAGAGGTGCTCACCTTGCATGCTCACACCCCCAGCACCCATTCAGTCTCCTAAGCGCATCCAGGAGGGACCCCCGAGCACAGAGCCAGGAGCAAGCCCTAGCAACTCCAAAGGCGGCCGGCGAATGAAGCGTGCGTGGGTCCCAGTGTCGCGGATGGACTCGAATCGTGTCTGAGCGGCCACGACGAGCCGGAACGAGGTTGTGAGGGTAGCTCTTCTGCCAGCCGCTTGCTTCTTCCAGACCACCTGTCCGTCAACTGATCGGAGAGCCCCCGACGCCGAGGAATCAGCGCAGTGTTTACAAACCGCGCTCACCTGCTGATGCCTCTGGGAGGTGTCAGCTGGGATCGCCCGGCGAGAGTAAATGGAACAGTCGCCGTTTCAATAATGCATGAGGCGCGCGAGGAAACGCTTGTCAAAATGTAGAATGTTCCAGTACAGTAGCATATCTCTATATAAATGTGCGTGTGTGTGAAGTGTGCTTTGCCGGTGCCGTGCTAATCTTTTTTACTTGGCACATTTTTAATGGTTTTTCCAAATGACCTTTGCAAAATTAATCAAGCCGCTGACACAGTCCTTGGAGGAAGGCAGAGAGGAGAGCGGCCTCCGATAACTTGGGCATGAAAAACCGCCCGAAAATGACAACACCGAGGAAAGATTGTGCTGGGGGAAAAATGAGAGCCGGAGAGGTAGAACAGAAAATCGTCGCCTCTGTCAGCCGCGTCTGCGCCGGGTCTCTTGAATTCCGTCCCCCGTTATCGCCCGGGCCGTCCTGCGGGCTACCGGTCAGCTCTCTGTGTGCCGTGATGAAAGAAACAACACAGATTTTTCCGGAACTATCAGAGCCAGAGACAGGGAGAGTCAACGATGAACCAAACATACAGAAACTATGCGTAGAAGTACAAATCCGAAGAGCCCAGAAAAATGCCAGCAATTAGACAGGATGAACATCGACAAAGAAATTGAATTTAGTTGCAGCCACGTTTCCTTTTTCCCCCCCCCCCCCCCTTCTTGGAGAAAATTACTACTGAAGTGAGGAATTTCTTCCCCCTGTAATTTAAATGTGAAGCTGCCAGATGTGTGTCTCATGGTTGGAGGGTCCGGGCTCTGCATTATTTAGCATATTAAGAATCACAGAATTTTAAAAAGGACTCCTTTATCGCCTGGGGGTTCTAATTAAGTAAACCTCAGCCCGGGACATTTAAAACTTGCCAGACGAGAAGATTCGAGTCTCCTCCTCGTCCCCCGCCCTCCCTCTCCAAGTCACATCGATATAATAAATATGGAAAATCTCCGAGATGATATCATTTTTCTTTGGCTTGAGGAATTAAAGCTATCTGTTATTTTAAGAAGTTTTTAATAGAGGCCAGCCGTCTACGAGACAACCCGGGGTTCCAAATACTTTTTAATCACGGACACTCGCTTCCCCCATTTGTCCCGGGAACCCTTGTCTCTGCGCGTTTTGCCCTGCCGTCTGTCCGTCCGTCCATCCGGGCGCCCCTTGGAGACAGACAAAGGCCTTTGTCAGAGCAAGTTGGGGCCTCATGGGGCGGGGCCCTCATTCCGTTTCTACGCGTCCCTGGGTGTGTATTAAATATTTGATCGCACGGGGCCGATTCTCTGCTCGTTCAGCAGTTTGTGGCGAGAGTTCCAGCGGCACCGGGGAGAGCCGTAATCACCGGGAACTCCGCAGCCGCAACCTTCATAAATCATAGCCTTAAATACAGCGATTTTTGCCATTTTAGAAAATGTCAAAGGTGTCAGCGTTGTCCAAATATACCGCTTAACAGTGACTATTTTAGTAAATTGACTGGAAATGACTCCAGCTAACTGACAGTTCGACGCACATGATCTGGCCCGCAGTACAAATGAGCGGCCGAAAGGCCAAAGTGAGGCCCACGGGGGCGTTTCCTCGGCTCACTTTGGGGACGCGCAGCCCCACCACCCCGGGTCCGGTGTGGGGCGGCGTCTCTGCTTGGAAGGGAGGCTGGCAGCGGGCACAAGCCGTCACTGCGGCTCCGACCAGGGGAGCAGAAACCTCTCTCCGGTGCTCAGCCCGGTGGTCCCACAGGGACCCGGGGGGCATCGGCGGGAGTCACTCGGAAGGATGCTCAGAGCAGAGACCAGCCTCCCATGCAGTCAGCCTGGTGCTGAGGAGCAACTCCGCTGGCCTCATGGAGAGTGGCTGGCCGTGTGGACACGCCCCAGTCGTCACTGTGACTCCATCCTGGGAAAAAGCAGAGCTCGGCAGCACGACTGAGCCGTGGAGGGCTCAGGGGCACGTGCTCAGGCCCGCAGAGGAACCGGGTTGGGTCACCAGCGACGTGGGGCCAAGTGGCACCTAGCCGTGAGGAGCTCTGGGCACTGCTGGGTGCAAGGCTGGAGCCCTAGAACCGGCGACCCGGCCGGGGAACCGCAGCCCCACAGGGTGGTAGCACCAGAACTTCCTAGGGACTTGCAGTGAACTGCTGGCCCCATCGGGTGGCGGAGAATCACCAGAACGGTCTTCGAGGCCCCCGGAGCTCCACTCGGGAGGCAACGTTGACTGCAGACAAAGGGGATGGGGGTTGGAATTCGGCCGGGATCACCCCCTCAGGGCCCCCAGGAAGGGAGAAAGATGCCGGCTGTGAATCCTGGAAGGGCCCTGCCACCCGATGGCTCTTGCGGGGGGTCTCGCGATTCCAGGGAACGGACGGCAACAGAAGCCCACGCCCATCTCTGCCCGAGCTGCAGCCTCACGGTCTCACCACGGGAGACAGAAACATCTCCTGTCTCTGCGTGACACTTTGGCACCATTTGGAAAATCGGCCGTTAGTTAATTAATCATAATGGGGTACACGTTGTGTTTTCCGTTCCTAACAGCAGATTTGCACGTGTTCCTCATTTGCCGCTACTCGTTTGATCAGCCGGGGCACGGGCACGAGCGTTCTCCAACGCACTGCCATCGCGTCAGCCCCTGTGCAGGCCCTGGACACATCTGTGCGTCCGCCAGATTGAAGCAGGCCATGCCCAAGCCTGGCCTAGCCAAGCCCGGTCAGGACGGCGGGGCGGTCGCTGCTGGCGGCATTCTCTCCACGGAGAACCTCTCGGCTCCGTCCACTCCTGAGGAGGCCTCATCCTTTCATGAGCGTCCGTTTCCTCCGCTCGTCCCTCGTAAAAATATTAAACTCTCCATCTTCTGTGCCATGAGCGAGTTCGGAAATTTTAATATGCTATTCATGAGCCTTCCTGGGCCCTCATCAATCAGCACTTCCCTGGCACTTCAAACAGCCCAGATCACTGGGAGGAAGAAACGATTCGCCCACCAGGTCCTGCGGGTAAGAGGGAGGGACCGGCAGGCCGAGGTCTCAGCCCGCGTCACAGGCAAGCCTTGGAGTACCGTGTGTGCGTGTGTGTGTGTGTGTGTGTGTGTGTGTGTGTGAGAGAGAGAGAGAGAGAGCTCACTTGTGAGTATGCTCGTGTGTGTCAGGGCATGTGTGTGCATGTGAGTGTGTGTGCATGTGTACGCCTGTGTGCACATGTGTGTGAGCACATGTGTGCATGTGTGTGAGTACATGTGTGTGCGTGCACGTGTACATGTGTATGTGGTACACATGTGTGTGAATGTGTGTACACGTGTGTGTACATATGAGTGAGCCCTTATGTGTGTTTGCATGGGGGAGCTCATGTGTGCATACATGAGTGTGTGAATGCGTGTGTGTGGGGGAGAGAGAGCGCACATGTGTGTATGCTCGTGTGTGTCAGGGCATGTGTGTGCATGTGAGTGTGTGTGCATGTGTACGCCTGTGTGCACACACATGTGTGAGTACATGTGTGCGTGTGTACGAGCACTGTGTGCACACGTGTGCATATATGTGCATGTGTGAGTGCATTGTGTGCATGTGTGTGAGTACATGTGTGTGCGTGCACATGTGCATGTGTATGTGGTGCACACGTGTGTGAATGTGTGTACACGTGTGTGTACATGTGTGTGAGCCCTTATGTGTGTTTGCATGGGGGAGCCCAGGTGTGCATACATGAGTGTGTGAATGCGTGTGTGTGTGCGCACGTGTGTGATGTTCGAGTCACCAGGCGCCCTCACTGGCATGGAGGCACCACCGCGCCCCAGCCGGCTTTGTCTGGACCATCCCTGAGGCGACCATCACTCTGAGAGGCCGCGTCCAGTCCCCAGCCCACTCTCTGGCCCCACCCGTGGCTCCCTGGCCTGAGTGCTCCCTGAGGGTCCCCCGTTGTGCTCTTGTAGGAGAGAGAAGAGCTGGCACAGGGAAGCCCCGAACACACGTGCCCACCCACCCCCCGTGCAGATGAGGCTGTGCCCAGGAGGGCCGAGGGCAGCTCCTCAAATGGCCCGAAGGGGACTGGGGGGGTGGGCAAGGATGACGGAGCGAGTGAGCGAGGGGCCACTCTCCCCGGCCTCCGGGCCTCCTCTGTCCCACGGACAGTGGCTCAAACCCTCCGAGGCGGCAGTGGGCCCAGGCACACTTAGAGGGGGAGTGGGAGCGCCAGGAGGGCACACGTGTCCACACTCGGCTCGAGGGTGCTCGGGGGGCACGGCGAGGTGTGGCCGGCCACGGATCCCCCCAGCCAGCACCGGGACGGCGACCGCCGGAGGTGAGCTCACAGAGCAGGCGCCAATCAGCAGGAAATCCCTCCCAGACAGTCCCGCGCCCCCCGGGAGAGCAAGTCGAGGGGAACCGAGGAAACAAAGGGAAAACAATTATTAAGATGACAGATTCGCACCTCGGCACACTGGCGCTGTGAATAGTCTAACTGCTCCAATTACAGGCGAATTAAAAGATGGGAGGGAAGTGAGATTTGATGGAAACTGGAGAACGTGACCCAATTACGTCCAAAAAGTGTACTTCTAACTCAGGGACATCGGCAGGTTGAAAGTAGAAGAAACAATAATAAAGGGCAAAAGACTGTCAGGCAGACGCAGAGTTTTTACGCGGAATCAGGATTGACAACGCTCGTCTCAGATAAAAAAGAGATCGCGTAGAAACCAAGCCACCAGACGTGGAGAAACATTACATAGCGATGAGCCGATCGGCCCCCTGCAGAGCACGGCAGCTGCGGCTCCAGGGAACAGGGCCGAGCTCCGGAGCCTTGCGAGGGGAGGACGGGGAGAAAGCAGGAGAAATGTGGAGATTCCCGGCCCTTCAAAGACTCCGACTGCCCGGTCTCAGCAGAGGAAGGCTCCACCGGGCGGGAGACGAGCAAAGACACAGCTGACACTGAACGGCACAACCAAAAAATCTAATTCATACGCATGGACACACACTCACACACATGTACTCACGTACATACACACACTCACGTGTACATGCATACATACACACATACAAACATATGCACTCTCACATACACACACATGCAACCAACTATGTACACACACATACACTCACATATATACACACTCACACATGGACATTTACGCATATACAAACATACACACACATGCAACCAACTCATACACACATATACATCCACACACCTATACTCACACACATACACACACACATATACACACTCACACATGGACATTTATGCACATACAAACATATATAATCACACGTATACACGCATGCAACCAACTACATACACACATGCACTCACACACATACACTCACACATACACATATACACATACATACTCACACATATACACCCACTCACATACACATACATATATACTCACTCATACACACACCTGCAACCAACTACATACACACATGCACTCACACATATACTTATACGCACATATGCTCACATACATACACACACCCACATACACACACATACACATTCACACACACAAACACTCGCATACACAGTCACACCTACACACATTCACATATACACACATGCTCTCACATACATATTCACACACAAATGCATACACAGTCACACATACGCAAATTCACCTATACACACACACACTCACACACATACACATTCACACACATACACACACTCACATATACAGTCACACACACTCACATATACACACACACTCATATACATCTACATTCACACAAACATATTCACACACACAAACACACATACACAGTCACACACACACAGTCACACACGTGCACATCACACATCACCGCACCCAACAACTCTTCCGTGTGCTTTTTTCCCGAGTGTTTAGGGTCCATTCATAAACATCCAATCTTGGACCATAGAAGAGACCTCATCCAGTTGAAAATAATTAAAATCAGGTAGAATACGGTCTGTGGCCAAAATGAAATGGAGGTAGCAATCGATAACAGAGAAGAGGAAGCTTTTAAATGTTCGAAAATCAAAACACACGTCTGAGGAGAAAAGCCAAGTCTCAGAGGAAACGAGAAACAGGACCCGGCCGAGACGCAGCTGCTCCGCCTTTCTGGGAAGCCACCAGAGGGATTCGGCGAGTTTCCGGAGTCCAGACGCTCGCATCGGGCAGGACGAACATCGGTCACTAGCATCCCGCCTCTGAAAACTGGGAAAAGAGCAAGTTCACCCAAAACAATCGGTGGACACAAGTAGCTGTTCCACGCAGAAAGTGGGCGTTGCTCCAGGCCCCTGCCTGCCCATGCCAGCCACAGCCCGAAGCCCGCCGTGCAAACTCAGCCCACAGCCCGCCACACAAGCCCAGCTGTCAACCCGCCGTGCAAACCCAGCCATCAGCCCACCGTGCAAACCCAGCTTACAGCCCGCCCTGCAAACTCAGCCCACAGCCCGCCACACAAACCCAGCTGTCAACCCGCCGTGCAAACTCAGCTATCAGCCCTGCCTGACAGACCCAGCACGGAGTAGCGGGAGAGGTTTGAGCCAGTCCTCTGGAATCTGTGGGCCCCCTGGTCTCACGGCTAAGATTCTGGGACCTCCTGGGGGGGTTGGGCAGGCTGGGTCCCTGCCCTGCCAAGCCCCGCCTCCACACCCATATCCCACGGTGGCCGCCATCCAACATGCAGGTCCTCTGCTTTGGGACTGAACTCCGCAGAGGCGCCAAACCAAGGAAAATTCCAGGCCTGCATGTTTTCAGGCTGAGAACTCTGGGCTCCGCTCTTGGTCGGAGTAAGTATCCTCCCCTGACCTCCGCTCCCTCCCCCCAATTCCTTAGGCCATCCTAGGGTTCCTACAGCACAGACCCCTCCAAATTCATCATACTGACTGCCCGCCGTTTTTAATGGGAAAGGAACTCGGAAGCCAACTGAGCTCGACCCACGAAGACAACAACACAGAAGGCGGCTGCGTAACCCCAGACAAGGACTCAACGGCCCTGCGGTGGGATAGAACGATTTTCACAAATTTTATTTTACTGGAGTATTTGTTTCGATGATAACCCCGTTAGCCATTTAGTTGTAACAAGCAATATAAAATAAATCCTTTTGTGCTGCTAAGGAGACGGGCTGGGGGGAGGGGGGGTTGGGAAAAGAGGCAGATGAGGAGAGAAGGTCACACTGGTGTGAGATTGGTGTTAGAACATGGATGTCATTGGAATCATGAACAGTTTCGTAAACCATAATGTCCAAGAAAAGCAAAAAAAAAAAAAAAAAGAGCAAGCATTGAAACTGGAAATAGGAAAATAACCAGAAAGAACCAGTGAAACAAAAAGTCGGATCCTTAAGCGATGAGGAGTCCAGGAGAGTGAAGACGCTGCTGTTGGCGTCCAGGCTGGAGGGGCTGAGGCCTGAGACCAGTCCCGGGGGAAACGGGAGAGCAGCAGGGTTGGGTCGCCCGACCAACCACTTGGGAGAAGTGACCAACTTCTCCAAGAATCAGCAGCAGCCAAGATGAAATACGTGGCCTGAGCAGCCCTGGAGTCGTGGAAAAATTTGAACTTATCACAGGCACGGTCACAGTCACGGTCCTCCCGCTGTTCATCGATTTTCTCGAGCGGGCCCAGTAACGTCTCCATTGGAGACTTTGTTGTTACTGTGTCTGGCATATCGAACACGTCATGGGGAGCTTGCCAGGCTCTGCCGTGCGGGCGAGATACTCTCGGGAGCTTGCCGGGCTCTCCGAGAGGGGCTGAGGAGTCGAACTCGGGTCAGCCGGGTTGGCTGTGTGCAAGGCAAATGCCCTACCGCTGTGCTATTGCTCCAGCCCTTGAATTTACCATTAAAAAAAAGAAAGAAACCCATCCCGGTTATTTCCCTAGATAAGCCTAACAACATTAGCGAGAGGATTAACACTGATTAAGTGAAATCTCTTGTAGAAACAGGGACAGAGGCTGGAGCGATAGCACAGTGGGGAGGGCGTTTGCCTTGCGTGCCACTGACCCGGGTTCGGGTTCGATTCCCGGCATCCCATAGGGTCCCCCTGAGCACCACCAGGAGTAATTCCTGAGTACAGAGCTGGGAGTAATCCCTGAGCATTGTCGGGTGTGACACACACAAAAAAAAAGGAAGGAAGGGAGGGAGGGAGGGAGAGAGAGAGAGAGAGAGAGAGAGAGAGAGAGAGAGAGAGAGAGAGAAAGAAAGAAAGAGGAGGGAGGGAGGGAGGGAGAAAGAAAGAAAGAGAGAGAGAGAGAGAGAGAGAGAGAGAGAGAAGAGGGACAGTCCCCATCATTTTACCAAGTGACCTAACCCTGAAGCCAGCTGTGGATGAAAACTGGACCCCAGCAGCTACGGGCTGGCATCCCTGAAGCTGAGGCGCAGACGCTCTCACCAAAATACCTGCCAAGCCCACCGACATGTGAAGGAACGACACCGCCTTCCTTCGTGGCTGCGATCATCAATAACCCGATTGATTGGCAGGCGGGCAGATTCAGAGCCTGATGGGGAAGAGAGAACCCATAGACCAGATCCAGAGAAATGCACTCAACGGCTGCTTCCAAGCCAACGGAGGGAGGACGGGTGGGTGGTCTCCCCACGGGACGGGGTTAACGCTCAGACCCCCAGAGGCGAGACTGTCTGAACCTCGGCACAGAGACTGACTCAAAATCGAGCATCTTTCTGGGGGGAAAAAAAGGAGCAGCTTCAGGACCTAGGACTGGGCTGAGGGTTGCAAACACTGAAAAACCCACAAACGGAAGAACGAGCCCAACAGACTGGACAGAGGCTTTGCCTGGAGGGACCCAGGCCTGATCTCCGGCACCACAGCAGGTCCCCTGAGCACAGAGCTGGGAGTACCCTGCAGCCTGCAAAGTCCGTGTGGAGACCCCCGCCCCTCTTGCCATTCTCAGCCCTGCTGAGCACCAGCACAGCCTTTCCGGAAAAGAACAGCTCTGCCCGGTGACCCTCAGCGGGGCCTGCAGCCCTAGGCCAAGCCAGCAGGTGTGCAGACCCCCATTACGGGGGTCGGCCGGAAAGGCAGGATCAGCCCTGCATGAAGTCAGTGGAGAGAAACACCGAACCAGTCAAGGGCAAGGTCACCAGGGAGTGGTAGGAGGTTTTCAGAGTCTAAAAGGACCCTGCAAACCAGGGGAGGGGGCGCCCTCCTAACAGCGGGGATGGCCCCGACGGGTCAGCCTGGTCAGCCTGGTCATCCTTTCAGCCTTCTCAGCCTTCTGAACTCAACGCTCGTTTGGCCTGAGTCGAATAAACTTTATTCTGCCCGAGCTCATTGCTCAGTGTGGGCCCTCAGACCCCTACCGGTGTGGCCCCAGCCCAGAGGAAGGGAAGGGAAGACCCCGACACATAGGACGGTGTTGCAGTTACAGGTGTTGATGAGTGAGAGCCTGTGGGGACGCAGGGACGTCCGGCTACGGGTGGGGGGACATTCTCAGCCCACGCCGCCAGCAACCTTCGCTTCAGCCCACAGGGCAGGAGCCACCAGAGTCTGAAGATCAGGGGACGGACGCCCGCTCACCCCAGCACAAAGGTCACCGCTCTTGTTGAGAGTTCGTTTCATGACGGTTGTCCACACGCACGGTTCCTGACATCTGCGGTATCGCAAAAGGCAAACACGGACTGGAACCCCAGACCGAGTCACCCGAGACGCTATGCCTTGGGCCGGGAAGGACACGTGGCATGTTTCAGGGAAACGGTGACGCCTCCCACCCTCGGAGCTTTTGTCCTCAGGAAGTCTTGGGCGCTTGCTGTGTCCGCGGGCGTGTGCCCTGTGTGTCTGTGCTTGTGAGCGTGGCCCAGACCCACGTGCGGCTGATGCCGTCCTCATGAGGCTCAGGACAGGCCTGGCCCGGGCAGGACGAGCCCTCAGAGGTTGAGTGGGGGCCAAGGTGGGCGGGGAGGAGAGACGCTCTCGCCCGCTATTGTCTGTCCCTAAATCTGACGTCGTGAGAGTTTCGGCTCCTGGTAGCACCATCGGTGGCTCGGAAAGGCTTAGGCTCTTTCTACTCTCCGCCCAAAGGTCAGACCTAGCAAAGTCTCCAAGATTCCAGCGGCGTCGTGACGGTCCGGTGTTCATTTGATAAGTCACTGCGAGTTGTATTCCTGCCAAAAAGCTGTGGCTTTGCAGATAAGAGTGAGCCAGGCTTGGGGCTGGAGTGATAGCACAGCGGGTAAGGCGTTTGCCATGCACGCGGCCCGACCTGGGTTCAGTTCCCAGCATCCCATAGGGTCCCCCGAGCACCGCCAGGAGTAATTCCTGAGTGCATGAGCCGGGAGTAAGCCCTGTGCATCGCTGGGTGTGACCCAAAAAGTAAAAAAAGTGAGCCAGGCTTGCTGGCCGCTGGAACCGTAAATCACGCAGACGGCTCAGCCCGCGGCTGGACTGCCCATGGCCCTGAACCCCCTACGCCAGGAGGAACGACACAGCTCACAGTGACTCTCCCACCATCTGCGTCCACGGAGGCCCGGGGCCTCCAGTTCCTCTTCTTCCAACTCACTCCCCTCTTCTCCCTCCCGAAGGGGAGTCTCATCAGCGCGGGGGGGAGGGGGGGCGTCCAGGGCACAGGACTGTCCCCGGGTATCACTTGAGGCGGATCCTTTCCTCACTGAGCCCAGGAGAGCCCACCCTGGAGAGGCCAGCCCCCAGGACGAGTAGGAAGGGCACGGGCCATCCACCCTGCGAGGCCTCTGGGTGTCCGGGAGTCCCCGCTTCTTCGAGAAGAGGGAGGGGGTCCGGCACCCCTGCCCCGGCCTCCTGGGAGCTGGGCCTGCCGGGTAGCACAAGAGACACCCCCACTCTGACACGTGGGTGTGCGTGCAGGGGGACGCTCACAGCACGGCCCAGTCCCCAGGAGAGAGTGAGGGATAGACCGTGTTAGGGTCCCAAGGCAAGGCTGGGAGCCTGAGGCTGGGCGACACCCGAGAAGGACCACGGCTGTGGGCAGGGCCGGCCACTAGGTGCTCTTGGTCCAGTCCCCAAGCAGAAGGCTGCCACCCGGGTCCCCCGCTGTGACTGAAAGGAAAAGGAAGCCCACCCCCCACCACCACCCATCACCTGGCCCTGCCCCCAGTCCGCACTATGCCACGACCTTGGGGGGCCCGTCCATGCAGGGCTGCAGGGGGCAGTTCTGCAGAGTCCCTCGCCTCCTGCCCAGCCCCAGGCCCCGGGACCACCAGCCTCTCCCAGGGGCCCATGTTGGGGGCTCGCCTCGGCCTAGGACTGTCTCAGCCGGCGAGGCAGGCGGGCACTGTGGGCGCCCAGGGACATGCCTGCTCAGCCCTGAGGACCACGCAGGGACCACCCAGGGCCACCCAGGGGCCTCCAGGGCTGCACCTGGCAGTGTCCAGGGAACCAGTTGTTGCCGGGAGCGGCACCCAGCCCGGAGCACGCCAGGCATGTGCCCTGACCACAGAGCCACCCGACCTTCTTCTTGGTCACAGTCATCACACCTGCTGCTGCCGCATCTACCCAGGATGTTCCTCAAATTCACAAGCCCCAACCAGCCCCAGACTTAACAACCGGCCCGGGACAGGTGCCTTATTCTCACGAACCAGCCGTGGCAGGGCTGACCGCCGGCCTGCGGAAACAGATGGCGGCTGTGGACACTCCCCACAGGCAAAACACAAAACAAGGGTGGGGGTGGGGGTGGGCGAGCGGATATATAGGTATGACGCTGCATTAAATACCACATTCACAAACGAAGAAAAAAACTGTGTTCATAAAAAAGATGTGGAGCATTTCAGAAAGAAGGAAGAGGGGCTGGAGCGATAGCACAGCGGGGAGGGCGTTTGCCTTGCACGTGGCCGACCGGGGTTCGATTCCCAGCATCCCATATGGTCCCCTGAGCACCGCCAGGAGTAACTCCTGAGGGTAGAGCCAGAAGTAACGCCTGTACATCGCCAGGTGTGACCCCCCCCCCAAAAAAAATAAGGAAGACATCATCAATCCTCCTAAAACACCGACACACGAAGGAGCTTGTGAGATGCTCTGTGACCTGCGGGGAAGGAGGGGGAGGCGTGGCAGGGTCCTAAGAGCCCCCGAGTGGCCGTCAGCAGGAGCAGGGCTGGACGTGCGGGAGACGGGGAAGGGACAGAGCCCACAGGACAGCCAGCACCGTGCTTCACGGCCGGGCTCTGATGGTCGACCCCCTGCGAGACGGTCACCCTCGCTGACACCGTCAGTTCCCCTGGCAGAGCGCTTCCGAGAGGGGCCTCAGGCTGAGTCCCACCTGCAGGAAACGCTGTGGCACCGCCTGGCGCCCGCCCCCATCCCCCAGAGCAGCCCCCTCCCCCCCGCACCGCTTCCCTGCCACGTCAGCATCTCTCTGGGGTCAGGGCCGCCCGGCAGAGGAAATGACAAGCTGTGAAATGGAAAAGAACAATCCCTTCCACATGTGCCCTCGCCCGGGGCCTCGAGGAACCGTCAGCCGCCAGGGCCGACTCCCAGCTACAGGCCTTTGGGGGCGCGTCCCGCCCGCCCGCTCGTGCAGGTTTCTCTGCCTGACGGCCCGGCTCGGAGCGGGTCAGATCACGAGCCTCTGACGCTGCTGACCGTGGCGGGCGGTGGACGCACTCACAGCACCCAGCTCTGGTCAAGAGAAAAAGACAACGGCAAGGCTCAGCGTCTCCATGGGCAGGTCCCGCTCACCCAGCTCCCCACCCAGCCAGGCCCGGCCGGGGGCTCCAAGGGGGGCGTCTGCGGAAACCTTCCTCCTTTGGAAGCACAGTTACAGGCTGAGAACTTCAGTGATCTGAGAGGAAGGGACGGGGGAGGAAGGACGAGAGGTGGGCGGAAGGAAGGGGCAGGAGGAAAGTTCAACGCTGACGAGACCAGGGGACACTTTGGAAGATGTTTGAGTGCCTTTGACCTATTTTGAAGTAGTTCTCACTTAAAAAAAAAACAAAAAAAACTTCGCCTTCGCCTTATTTCCCTGCTACGTTGAAGGAGGCGTCTGGAATTCTCGGGGAGCACCAAGTGCAACCGCCAGGACATAGGAACGACCCAAATTTCCCGTGGCAGGTGACGGGTCGTGAAGTTGTGGTTCCAGTCCACAGTGGAACGGGAGGCGACTGCAGGGAGAGATGAATCTTGCCGGTCACGGCAGCGAGGGCGGAGCCCGGGGTCACCGTGTGCAGCAAAGGAAGTCAGACGGAGGACGAACGCGGGACGGACCCACTCGTGGGTGGGATCGAGGAAAGGGAAGGAAGCGGGCAGTTTGGAAGCGCGACGAACCTCGGAACACGAGACACAGAGAACCGGCCGTGAAGGGGCCCGGCTGGTCTGCCCACACGTGTGGGCTCAGGTGGGTGCTCATGCCTGGCCCCGACTGTTGCTCGGTGCTGCCCTCCCCTGGGTGCTGGCACGGCCTTCCGTGGACTCCACGTGCCTTGCTGGGACCAAAGGCGCCCAGCTAGAGCCGAGAATCCGGGACTTCTACGGGCTCCCCCTCACTGCCCGTGACAGGCAGGATGTCCCGTGAGAAGCCCAGAGTCAGGAAGATGCTGGCCCCATGTGCACACAATGCGTGGGAATCAAGTCACATCAGGTCACCAGTATAAAGGACCTGGGACAGATCGCCCGAACCACACTGGTTTGAGATAAAAAGAATCGGATACGCCATAGCCAGGCCGCCAGGCCGCCCAGCCTGTTTCATTCAGGACAGCCGGACGGGGTGGGTGAGGCCTGGGGTCCAGGGCCACCTGGGTCTTCCGGGCACACGCAGAGAGACACGGTGCCCCCGCCCCCCTGCACCCCAGGCCCAGGCCTTCCTTTCCAGGCCCCCGACACCTCACGGTTCGTCCGTCCTCGGGAGAAGCGTCCCTCCCCTTCCCTCTCCGTCCCTCCCCGTCCCCGGGCTGCTCTCTGGGCTGCGTCCTACTCCAGCTGTGGAGTCGCGAGAGCATCACATGGATGTGACTTGGTGCTTCCGCGAGTCTCAGGTCACCATCTGCCCCAGCGGCAGAGAGCCCCCATTCTGGCGTGTGCTCTCACCCTGTCTCCCTCCCCCGGGGGTCACGCTTCCACTGCAAGTGTTTTCTTCCTGCGTCCTCCAGAAACCCCCCTTCGGGGCTCCCAAGCCTCGTGGGCCGGTTCTGGCTGGCAAAGGCGCCATCCCTCCCCTGGGATCCGGATCCCACATTGGGCCAGCTGCCCCCGCCCGCCAGCCTGACTTGTTCTCATGGAGTGGGGGCACCCGCCTCCCCAGGGGGTCTGGCACAGCACAAAGGGAGGGGGGTCATTCTCCTGCAGACACCCCCACACAGCGTAACCCCAGCGTCCAGAAGATGCCCAGGGGAACTGACCAAGAGGGCTGACCAACAGAGATGACCAACAGAGATGACCAGGAGGGCTGACCTGGATGGTTGAGCAGGACAGCTGACCAGGAGGGCTTCCCAGGAGGCTGCCCCACCCCCAGCTTCAGGTGAGGCCTGGCCTGGCAGTGGGGCCTCATGGCACCAGTGGCCGCCCCTTAGAATGTGACATGGGACCTCAAGCACCAGGACTCCAAGCTCAGACGGGGATTTGCCCCACTGGCTGCCGGCGTTTCTGTGGGGGAAAGAACTGTGTCGATGGTCGATGGTCATCCTTCCCATGAGCATCCGGCCCACCCTTGGGGACGTCCCTAAGCTGTGGTCATCTGTGGCCCCTCCTATAAGTTGGTGTCGTTCTCCAGCTCACTGTTCCTCCTCCGTTCCCTGCCAGGACTTCTCCCAGCTGACCCGTTTCTAGACATTTTCACCCTCAGATAAGCTCTCCCGACAGTTACCAGAGGGACCCGCGTAAGACACCTAACAGGGCCCCCCTCTCCGGGCGTCCAGGGACCACCACTTAATCCTGATTTCCCACCACTACAAGGGCCACCCGTCAAGCGAAGAGTCGGGGAATGGCAGGGAGACAGGGCAGGAGTGAGGGGCAGAGTCAGACGTTTTCAAACCAACATCCAGGGGCCGGCCGGGCACGGTGGCCACTCGCAGACCAAACGCTAAGTGAGTTGCTGAGGATTTATCTCCACAGAGAGAGAAACGGGAGCAGAATGAAGACGTGTTAGATGAAAGCCATGGTGCGCCCAGGTATTGATCAGCGCCGTCACGAAATGAATTTTCTATTGGGAGGCGAACAAATACAGCTGCTGTTCTGTGACAGTGAGACTGAAGAGCCGGGTTCCTGGAGGCATGGGGGGGCGGTGAGCTGAACCCCTGCCCGCCTCGAAAAGAGGGGGTGGGGCCGGGAACACAGCAAAACATATAGACAACACAGCTACAAGGGCATCTCAGGACCAGAGACGTCAAGTCTAGAGGATAAGCAAAATGAAAAAGGAATTATTTTGGTGACAGTGAACAGTAGGACCTAAGAAAGCAAAGAAATGAGATTGTGGACACTAACGCAAAACAAAACGTCACCAAACGTAAACTCTACCTGGGAAAAGGCGGGTCTGGAGGCCAGAGAGATGTTGCAGTGCTTAACACATCTGCCTTGCATCTGGCCGGCCCGGGTTCGATCCCCGGCACCTCAGGGCCCCCAGAGCACTACCAGGAAGAGCCTCTTACCACCGGTACCGAGGCCAGAAGCAGAACAGTCTCAGGTCCTGGAGTTGAACTGAGCACTGCCTCACCAGGCAAGAACTTCCAGGAGGTTCCGCTAAGTTCCCTGAGCACCCCTTGGACACCCTAAAGCAAACAAGCAAATAATGCGACATACCCGTCTCATACAGAAACAGACCCAGACTCGAGCTGCTGAAACATCCTCCGAAGAATCCCAAGATGGGGCCAAGCGGGGAGGACATTTGTCTTGCCTGTGGCCAACCCAAGTTCCATCCCCGGTATCCTGTAGGGTACCCCGAGCACCACCAGGAGTCATTCCTGAGTGCAGAGCCAGTAGGAACCCCTGAGCATCACCGGGTGTGACCCCAAGACCCCAAAAGTAAAAAATAAAATAGGACAACAAGATGAATTTTAAGTTTTTTAAATAAAGTATATATAAAAAAATAGTGCAGGCTTGAGGTCATGGGCCACAAACCAGGAAGATGGTTGGGTTTTTCTGAAGAGCAAACTCAAAAGACTTGCCGGACGTCGGGAGCCACTCCTCGGAGAACATGAGGACCCACACAAAAGGGCCGTTGCAAGGGGCAGGGGAGGACTGGGCAGAGAGAGAGAGGGTGGCGGCGTTTGTCTGTGTCCTGCAGAGTCTAATGTGATCCCCAGAACCACAGAGGTCCTGAGGGGCTCACTCCCAAGCAGTGCCCAGAGCCTTCCCTGACCCTCTGGGAAAGACCCCTAAACCCAAAGCAGATGCTTATAGAAGAAAACAAGAGGCCAGAGGGGAGAAGCTTTGGCTGAGCACCCTAAGACGCCCTCCCTACCCCCGCCCCGGGTGTCCCAACAATAATGATACACACCAGTTGGTGGGTGCGGTGTATATTGGTCCACTCCCAAGGCCATCTGTCCTCTCATCTGAGTCCCCAGGCGTAGCACGTTCCCGAGGGGCATCCCCTCACCTGATTGGGTCCACCCCAATCTTGGGATCAATCAACTTCGGAATCAATCGGCTTGGGGGTCCTTCCACCCTGCTTCCCCTGTAGTTGGGTCTGCTCCCTGTATAGACCACGCCGCTCCTTGAAACGGTTACTATGAGGAACCAGACCCTCGTTTCGCTTGGTGGGTTTCCATCCCCCAGATCCTGGTACGCACTTGGAAACAAACTCAACATGTATGACACGGAATCTGCCAGAATTATAGTCGGGCTGGATGGTTTGCTCCAAGTGGCCAACGTCACATGGGATCAATCCGACTGGAAGGTGAGTGAGTTCAGCCTTCAAATCAAGGAGATTCAAATCATCACGCCCAAGAGCCGGGAAAAACGGAGGAAGAAAATAGCAAAGTTAAGGGAACAACCACACGGGCAACAGACAGGCGTCAGCCAGACCCTTCGAGCGGATAGCACAGATGCGTCTTTTTCAATAAAACAGGGAACAAAATTCAACCAAGGCTGAGAAGGGAAAACAAAAATCATATATTGGCCCAAAGTCAGAATGTAAAAAGAAATGCACCCACACATTTACTGGATTTTGTTTTGTTTTTGTTTTTTTTTATTCAAAATGAAAGCGGTATTGTTGGGTATTTTCTATAGATGCATAAAATATCTGCTGAATAATGTGAATAACGCAGAACAAGCGACGGTTTCTACCAGGGAAAAGAATTCAGTTGCTGAGGGGTAGGGGTGGGGGGTGGGGGGTCTGTAAAGAAGTTGGAGAT
Source organism: Sorex fumeus (assembly GCF_029834395.1). Lineage (NCBI taxonomy): Eukaryota > Metazoa > Chordata > Mammalia > Eulipotyphla > Soricidae > Sorex > Sorex fumeus. The sequence continues at coordinate 1,518,144 of NW_026606275.1, forward strand.
AGATTTTGCTTGAAAAATGTGACAAGGGGGACTGGGTAGGACAAGGGGGGGACCCAGGCTTGCTCACTGCCCTGAGGTCAACTCCGACCCTGCAGAGACCCCCAGCACTGCGGCCTCCCCTGAGGTCAGCTCTGACAGAGGCCCCCAGCACTGCGAGCGTCCCAGGAGCCCCAGAACATCGGGTCCAGTGGCATTGCATCCCCAGACCCTTGCTCGGATGGCCAGCATGCTTGACTGAGATGCATCGGCAGGCCTCCGGGGTCACCGTGTGGGAGGATCCCCCCAGCAGATAAAAGGAATAAAAGGAAAAGGCACTAACAGCCTCGAGTGGCCGATAATAATCACAGCTGGATCCGAAAAAGGGAACAGCCCAGAGGAAAGGTGGGCACGGCCGGGGAGTGAGTGCGAGGAGAACGCCAACCCCACCTACACGCGGGGCAGCCCTCACTCGAGCCAGGACACGCGCTTGGCCGAACTCGGATGGACAAATCAATATTAGTCGTCCATATATTAATAGCATGTGCTGATGTCATCAACAGTGATGGGAGGAGGAGGACGAGCGTGACTGACAGCGACAAGGTGGGCCGGCAGGGGCAGCTGCGCAGGGCGTGAATTAATACGAGTCTTTGGAAGCTACACCCCTGGGTCCTGGGCTCCCTTCCCTGTAGACAGACGCTCAGGAAAGACACACACACATGGGCAATGAGACCAATAAAGCAGAAATACTCAAATACTCTGTGTGTGTGTGTGTGTGTGCGCGCGTGTGTGTGTGTGTGTGTGCAAATCTGGGGGAGACACTGCTGAGAGCAGAAAGTCGCAAGGCAGACATAAAGTACAGAGTATTTACATAAGCTTAACAAACACCACAGAGCACTATGCCCTGTTGATAATCGCATCCACATGCATGAAATCCATTAAAATGTACAAGGAAGCCATACACAGCTAAGTGCCTGGCAATGGGGCCTGCTGCCAGCCAGAGAGGGCTGTGACCCTAACACATGGCCAGCTCTGAGAGGACTGTGACCCCCTAAGAGACATGGTCAGCTCAAGAGAACTGTGACCCCTAACATGCGTCCAGCTCAGAGAGGACCGTGACCCCTAAGACGTGGCCAGCTCAGAGAGGACTGTGACCCCCTAAGATGTGGCCAGCCAGAGAGAACTGTGACCCCTAAGACGAGTCCGGCTCAAAAAGAACCATGACCCCTAAGACATGCAATCTCGGAGAGGACCGTGACCACTTAAGACATGGCCCTTAACCAGGAGGGAGACGGATGCTTGGGGATGAGGTTCACATGGCGGCAGAATCGCTGCCTGGCGTGCGTGAGGTTATTTTGGCCGCACAAATGCGCGTGGTCCCCAGCCCTGCCCTTTACCGCCCCTGGCACCGTGGTCAAGCAGACATGGCCCTAGCACACCCCAGCGGGTAAGAGAGAGCACCACAAACAAGCACAGGCAGCCCCACACGCCACAGAGACGGCAAGAAGGGGGACAGAGAGGACACAAAACAGAAGGAAGATATAGGGGAGTGCACAGGAGTGGCCATGGTCAGGGCTGGGCACTCATGCCCTAGTGTGGTTCTGCACCTTCTAGAACGTCTCTGGTATCTGCTCACTCTGACCACAGAACATGGCGCCCTGATATCTAATGCCTGAGGACATTGGTGGGCTAACACTTCTGCTTCCCGGGCAGTGTTTGCCAGGAACTGGGAGGGCAGGACCAGGAGTTAGTCAGACCACCACCACGATGGACACCTTCACTCAATACCTCCCATCCTGGCCCCACCCATCGCTGAAATGTAATCATCACTGTCAGAGGGGAGGATCAGGAAGGGGAGTGCTTTGGAGGAACTGGTCGTGAATCTTTTGGTAAAAGGAATAGTCACTTGACGGCTGGAGCGATAGCACAGCAGGTAGGGCATTTGCCTTGCACATGGCCAACCCGGGTTCGATTCCCAGCATCCCTTAGGGTCCCCCGAGCACCACCAGGAGTAATTCCGGAGTGCAGAGCCAGGAGTCACCCCTGAGCATCGCTGGGTGTGACCCAAAAAGAAGGGAAAAAAGAAACAATCACTTTGCAAAATAAAGCAAATCTTTACTATATCTCTTCTATAGATAGAAGCCTTCGTCCATTAAATATAATTCAGGAGTTATTTGCTTCTTTGTTACTCGATGAAAGCAGTCTCCGAAAAATCTCTTGTAAAATAAGCAATCAAGTGGGCCCTGGTGGAGGGATGGGTACTCGATTACTGTATAACTGAAACCCAAGCACAAAAATTTGTCAGTGTACAACTGTATCTCATGGTGTTTCACTGATAAAAATTTTTTTAAAAAATAAGTGAATAAATAAATAATAAATAAATTAATTAATTAAATAAGCGACCATTTGAGAACCTTTTGTTGAGAAGATATTCTCTTTCACCACCATTTTTGGGGTACCATTCCTGTGAGCATGTAAAAAAAAAAGATTAAAACCTAGGACTAAGAACTAAACATGTCCCTAAAATAGCTAAAAAAAATATTTTTGGAACAATAAGGTCATGGAAAGAGACTTCTGTTTCCGTGGAGTGAGTTTATAGCTGATTATTTAATTATGTAATATAGAAACTCATATTCTTATCAATGGTTACATTTCCTTTCAGGGCCAGGTAGTAGAAAGAAACACATTAATAATTAAAACCTCCTCCCAGTTTTATGCAACAAAACGCAGCCTGAAACCTTGGTACCAAAACATTGGACAGACAAGTCCACCGGCATCAGACGTAGGGTGGGGTCCTACCCGGGTTCGAGGGAGACGGTCCCCCTGCTTCTCTCACGGAGGGCCCCGCCACCAGATCCAGACCCGAGCCCTTCTCTGCTTGAGGCGGTGAACAGGCTGGAACTTCAGAGGGCAGCTCAGTTCCTGCCCTGGGCCTTCCCTCAGCGTCTGGACACAAAGGACATTTCAGGACCTGTGGAGAGAGAGACCCAGTGCTGACTTGCCATGAGATCGCATGTGCCGGTCATCTTCTCTGGAACAGTGGACAGTTTGCTGACCTGGAAGGCCGGGGAAGAATTCTTTTTCCCAAAACTTCTGTTTGGCTGCATTGCAAGGACTCAATTTTTTTTTTCCGGGAGGGAGAAGGGATGTGGGAGTGGGGGCTGGTCAGTGTTTGGGCTGCGCCCAGTGATGCTCAGGGGATACTCCTGGCTCTGTGCCCGAAGGTGGTGCTGGCACAGAGCATGGCCAATGCGTGCGAGACCAGCATCTTAACCCCAGACTCTCTCTTGCCACAGTTCCGTCTGCGCAGGGTGATAGAAGGGCCTGCCGCGGCTCTCTCTGCCGATCCCCCCTTGGCTTGACCTCATCCTTTTCTTTAGTTTCTTCCAAATGACAGTGTTTGTCTATAGTAGTCACTCAATAGACTTAGCACATATTCATTTAGGATTTGCCCCCTCTTTAAAAAAAATGATATTCTAGGGTCAGGTATATAAGTATTTGGTATGATCTGGGGTGAAAGTGTGAATCTTTCCCAGGCTTTTCCTAACCGGAGGGTTAGCGTTTTAACGATCAGATACTTGGTGGAAATAATCCATGACTCAGGGGACAAAGTGCTCAGCACAGTGAGAAAATGATCCAGGAAATATTGTGAGAGGAGGGAGGTCAAGGCTTGGTCCTGGGCGTGATTTTCTCACCCCGAGGTGGAGTTTATTCCCGCTTATTCCCACTCAGGGGACGAGCTCCCTCCCGAACACGCTGGCAAGACCCCCAGGCTCATGTGAGACCCGCGCCACGGTGAGCCCGCTGCCTCACGCTGCAGTGCTCCCTACGAGGCTGAGAGTATCCGGCCCTCGCGCCCTCCTTCCCTCCCTCCCTCCCTCCCCTGGCCCTGCCCAGTGAAGAGCACTCTTCTCCCCAGACCGGCTTCCCCATCTCTCTCCCCGTGCCGAGTCCCCCTTCTCGGTCTCCCCAGAGCAAGCTCACCCCTTCCCATGCGAAAACACGTCAGGGAGAATAACTCGGCTTTGCTGTACAGGCTGGGACAAGGGTCGCTCCTTTCAACCTGGCTGTCAGGGCACCGGGGAGCCGCCTCTGCGGGTTTCTTCCGAACCCGACAGCCCGGCGTCACTGGGACTCTAGCCCTGGCGGCGTGGGCAGGGCTCAGCCTTCCCGTGGCGCTGTCACCCGACAGTCCAGCCTCTCACCACGCTGAATCCCTGAAGCTAACGGCTTCCAGGCGCGCCCCGTCCCGGCTGGCTCCAGACCAGCGCCAGCTGGCAAGCGTGGCATTTGCCATGTCTCATGGCCCACGGGCTCTGCAGCGCCCCGGGGACACGGGTCTCGCCCTGGGTGAGGATACAAAGGTCCCTAGGGAAGATTCTGGAAGCTTCCAGAAGCCAACGCAGAGGCCTGCGGGGACGCCGTTCCCGTCCAGGAAACCGTGTTGAGCCTCCTGGCGCCTCACTGCAAGGAGCCAAGGCGGGAAATGCCAGCCGGGGACACGAGGGGGCCACACCCCCCGGGGGGGATGCCGGGGTCCGGGTGGACACTGCAAAAGAGAAACTTCCGGGGTGAGGATGGGGCCGTGTGGGCTCTTGTGCGTGGCGAGTGGCTGCCGTCTCGCTTGTCCCCAAGCACTTGCAGCGTTGGGAGTGGCTAAGGGCGAGAGAGACGGCCAGGGTCAAGGCCCAGCTCCGCTCCTGAACCACGGGGCCCCAGAACACGGCCAAACGTCAGCGTGGAGGCCCCACGTGCCACCACAGTGGCCTTGGCAGGGCCGGACACCCCAGGAGCAACGCAGGACCAGTCCTCGGGCTCCCGCACGGAATCATCAGCCCAGATTGGCCAGGAGAGGCCCTTGGCCTCGAGCACCAGGTGAAGGCAATATTAGTGAGTATTATATACAATGGGCACGTGTTGGGCACTCGGTGTGACACGTTGTACTTTTTTTTGTTTTGCTTTTTGGGTCACACCTGGCTCTGCACTCAGGAATTACTCCTGGTGGTGCTCATGGAACCACATGGGATGCTGGGAATCGAACCCGGGTTGGCCGCGTGCAAGGCAAACGCCCTACCCGCTGGGCTATCTCTCCAGCCCCACATTGTACATATTTATTAAATAAAATAGAAGCAAGAGAACGAGGAGGCCAAAACCAAAAGCGAACCGAAGCCATTCCTAAGCGTCTTTGCCAGTCACGGCTTTCCTGGACCTTGTAAATTCCCAACGTCACTTCTTGATTTTTTTGCCTTGCAGAGGACATATCTCTCCCTGGAATCAATGCCCCTCTACACAGGCCATCTTGGAAACAAAGGGAGTGGTCATTCCCTGGCCACGATTGATGTGACACTGAATGTTAGACGCCTTTTTCTACATTGGCCGATAAATCAATATCAAAGTTAATTTCACTTTACAGTTAAGCTTGCATTTTTTGTTTCATTTTTGAGCTCTTGGTGTTTAATTCGAGTCATCAAGTTTGTTAAATATTTTGTTGTTGGTTTTCTATATTTTTTCTCCAAAATGTGGGCCATTTCCCCCTAATTCCTTAGTTTCCCTCTCAAGGTTATTTATCGCAGTACTTCTAATCCTGGGGAGCTTTGACATTTTCCTGATCCTGAGGCCCCCACCTCTAGCTAAGCGATTAAAAATTCCTAGGACCTGGGTCCTGTCACTGGGGGGCCCTCCCGGGGGCCTTATGCCTGTGAGACAGGGCTGAGGGCCAAAGCCGGGGTCTCACAGGCATCGTCTCCCAGGCAGCGCCTGGTCCCGGGGGCATTTGCAAGGCACCCACATTAATCCTGACCTTGTCTTCCCAGCACCGTGCACAGACTGACCCAACAGAACATCCTGGGTCGATGCTGTCACAAAAGGAACCAAAAGGAAGACACGGCAGGTGACTCATCTCAGGGCGGTGGAGGAAGCCTAGAGACTCGGTGAAGGACACACGGATGCCATTGCATGACCAGAGCTCACACTTCCCAGAGAGTTTCTGGTCAGTTAGTGGATAGCAGTAAGACGGGACATAGGACAGATAGGGAACAGGGGTCAGAGACCTTCAGTGGACACTGTCACTGTCCTGTCACTGTCCTCCCGTTGTTCATCGATTTTCTTGAGGGGGCCCAGTAACATTTCCATTGTGAGACTTTGTTACTGTGTTTGGCATATCGAATACGTCATGGGTGACTTGCCAGGCTTTGCCGTGCGGGCGAGATACTCTCGGTAGCTTGCCAGGCTCTCCGAGAGGGGCAGAGAAATCGAACTCGCGTTGGCCATGTTAGCTGCGTGCAAGGCAAACGCCCTACCCGCCGTGCTATTGCTCCAGCCCTCAGTGGACACACAACAGAGTAATGGACGACAGACCGATAGGTGATGAAGTGATCGGCTAATAAACAGCATAGAGGGAAGGAGGGATGGGAGCATGGATGGACGGAATGGATGGCTGGGCCGGTGGGGCTGGCTGGAAGGACAGGTGGGTGACGGATGGAGAGGTAGGTAACAGCTGGATGGACGGACTCCGGTCACCCTGGGGGTGTTCTCCGGCCGTGCGTTCATCTGCGTCCACAGAAACCACACGAAGACGCTGTTGCTCTCACACATCTCTGATGCTTTGCTGTTGAAGTACTGAAGGGCATGAAAGGGGCCTCGGGGTGAGAACAGACAGCGCTGGGACATGGTGATCACGTTCTCGCTTACAAAGTCATGCGACAAACCTGGAAATAGAGATTGCACAGCCAGAGGTCCAGGTCGAGGCTGATGGCGTCCTCCACAGCCTGGAAGCGGTCGAGCCTCGGGTCCCAGCGTCCTCGGAGAAGGGGACACTTGAACTTCCCCTCCACCATGTCCCAGTTGTTGTCACACGCGGGGAAGACCGCCCAGGCCACCTCCTGCTGGTGACACGCCGGCCCTTCCAGGAGCAGGCAAAGCTCGAAGAGGAAGGCCAGGCCCGGGCGCAGGGCCGCCCTGGAAGGCAGAGCCTGGGTGGACAGAGAGACAGGGCGTCACGGACACAGGCAGCCTGTCACCGTGAAGGACATGGCCAGCGCAAACAACATCCCGTGAACGAGATATGATGTGAGGTCACGCGAGAGTGCCATGGACTGTGATCGCAGTGTGCCCGGGAATGCGTGTGTGAGCTGGTGTGTGCAGAGTGAGACGCTGTGTGGTGTAGAACACACCTGGTGTGACGTGTGGTGTGACCTGTGATGAGCGTGAGGCCAACAACATGTAACGTGAGCAACGGATAACACGGACATGACAGGCGGCATGAATGTGGGATGGAATGTGATACGGAACATGTGATACCGTCAACGTGATGCGTCGTTTGAACATGTATGCCGTGTGAATGACATGCAACAGATCGCATGTGATGCACATGTGGTTTGGACGTGAGTGTAAAATAACCGAAGAGTGACATAAATTCTATTTCCCGGGAGAATGACGCGTGACATGAGTGTGAGGTGTGAAATGAGGGTGTGTCTCGTGGACATGATGTGTTACGTGGCTATATGCCATGTGGTCAGTATGCAGCGCCAACAGGCTGTGCAATTTGGACAGGACCAGTCCTGAGAATAATGTCCAAGGCCAACAACTTGTCATGCGGATGTCTGACGTGGGAGCAATATGCAGTGTGTGTGACATGGGCACGGCATAGCGCACAGATGCACGTCTGAACGGCACGTCATAGGAACACTGTGCATGATGTGAATGTCATGTAAATGGATAACATGTGTGTGAATGTGCTGTGTAATGTGAGTTACGTGTATATATTGCAATGTGGTGTATAACGTGTGCGATATGACATGGAGTGAGAACACACCGCATCAGACGGACACGGCCCGCCACGTGAACATGAGTGTGGTGTGTGAATAGGGTGTGTCATGGGGACATGGACTGTCATCTGCATGAATGTGACTAGCGTGTGACCTGAACCTGGGGATACGTGTGTCGTGCGAGTGACCTGCGGCGTGAGCCATGTGTCTTGTGAACGGACGGCTGTGTGAGCCGTGCGTTGTGGACATGCTCTACGCGGCGTGAGCCGGTCTGGAGCATGAAGGACGCAGTTGGAGGGCCCTGCGGTGCTGCCACTGGCCAGAGCCGTTCCAGCCGTCCCCCTGCTCTCTCTCTGCCCACGTGCCACTGACCGTCTCCTCCTCTTGGTTCCCCTGGCCAACACAGCTTCGCACACAGAAACCCCTTTTCCAAAAGGCCAGCCACACTTCCTGGGGCAGCCCGGCCTGGGGGACGCCCGGACCCATGTCAGCATTTGTCCAGGCCCTGGGTCCAGCCCCCGCTGGGGACAGCCCACGCATCCCTGCAGCTGGGCCCGGGCAGGACCAGGCAGCATCTGAAGACACACCAAGGGCCCCAGCCGCCGCGCCCGGCCATCCCCACAGCCCCCGGCCAAGCCTCCCGTGTCTTAGACCAAAAGTCCAGAAGGAGCAGGGCAGACGCAATCTCCCTCCAAGCCCTTCACTGCCTTGGGTTTCTGTTCAAGATTTTCTGTGACTAAGTAGAAATGGGCTGAGGTGGGGACTTGCCAAGCACCGTTTTCGGGCCATAGAGTCAGCCAGGAACGGACAGACGGGCATCCTTTAGAGGATTTATGCGACTACTCCGAGGCCGGGTTTGTGCTTAGAGGGAAACAGAAGCGTCTGTGGGAAGCGCCACGACCGTGGCAGCTGCCATTAAACCATTAGCGGGATCGGGTTTCATTTAAACCAGATTTAGCGTTTTCTACAACAGCCCATGGGAAAGCTAAAAACATTAGCACAAATTACTGACAAAAGAGATTCTTAATCAAGCCATACTTTTCATTTGGCCAGTTGGCTGCGAGGAACCCCTTGGATGGGAGGGGGGCGAAGGCAGGAGGTGTGGGGGGAGCATCAGTGGGAAGCCCCTTGGGCCAGCCCCACCCCGGACCACCCTTCAGCCGAGGGGCGGTGGACCCGGGTCCAGCCCCTGTGTCTCGCGGGGGCGGGGAGGGCACCGTCTGTGCTCAGGAGTCTCTCCCGGCTCCGAGGACCGTGGGGTGCCAGGGATCGAAGCAGGGCTGGCCGCGCTCAAGGCGTGCCTTGGCCCTGCAGCCTCTCGACTCCCGGGTGGCCCGCTTGAACCCTGGTGTGGGGCTGAAGCCTGTGCCCACAGGGTGAGACCCAGCCTGTTCTCCCCCCGTCCCACAGCCGGGGCAGCCGCCTCCTCCCAATCCAATTGCTCACACATTTATTTTTATTCTTCTGATTTTTTTTTTAATCAAGGGCTAGAGCGTTTGCCTTGCACACAGCCAGCCTGGCCAAGCCGGGTTCGATTCCTCCGCCCCTCTCGGAGAGCCGAGCAAGCTACCGAGAGAATCTCACCCCCCACGGCAAAGCCTGGCAAGCTCCCTTTGACGTATTCGAGATGCCAAACACAGTAACAACAAGTCTCACGATGGAGACGTTACTGGGCCCGCTCGAGCAAATCGATGAACAACGGGAGGACAGTGACAGTGACAGATTTTTATCAAAAGAAGACAGGCGAACGAGATGCTGTCCCCTGGATGGCCAGCGCTGGGTACATGTTGGCACGTGAACACGCGTGAGCGTGACAGGCATGAAGCTCCATCCCAACCCCTCAGACGCGCTCAGATCCTGCCAGTGGAGATAACGGACGGAGTCACATCCCACGCGCTGAGCACGGAGAACCGTGAAGGAGAAGGTGGAGGGCCCCAACCCCACCTGGGGCCCCTCCGTCCCTGCCACCTGCTCCACCCCTCACTCCCAGGACACACGGCGGGGAAGGAGGCCAGCCTGGAGCCGGGGTAGACGGAGGGAGGGGCAAGGCCACCGCAGGAAGAGCCCGGCCATGCTCAGCTGCCCGCAGGGCCGTCAGGGTCCCAGCAGGGCCTCACTCGTGTCCTCTCCGGCTAGAATAGGCCCCGGGCCGCAGTGCTCCAAGCACCTTCCCCGTGTGTGATGAGCTCAACCTGGCTCCCTAGCACAGGTTCCTGCCTCACTGGCCTCAGGAAACTCGTAACCCCCCACGTCTCCCTAAGAGCCGAGTCGGCCTCTCCCCGCAGCCTTCCAGGCTGTGTCCCTCCAAAGTGGAGTGAATTTACTAACGCATACACAGACATGGTAAATCTGTTGGCCAGCAAAATTTTCTCAAATATCTACCCATCTGTCTCTCCTTTCTCTCTGTCTGTCTCTGTCTCTGTTTCTCTGTCACTCTGTCTCTGTCTCTCTGTCTCTGTCTCTGTGTCTCTCTCTTTCTCCCTCCCTCCCTCTCCTCCTCACTCTCCCTCCCTCTCTCCCTCCCTCTCTCTCCCTCTCTCTGTCTCTCTCTCCCTCTCTCCTCTCTCTCCCCCTCTCTCACCCACCCCCTCTCTCTCCCTCTCTCCCTCTCTCTTTCTCCCTCTCTCTCCCTATCTCTCTCTTCCCCTCTCTCTCTCCCTCTCTCTCTTCCTCCCTCCCTCCCTCTCCCCCTCTCTCTCCCTCCCTCTCTCCCTCCCTCTCTCTCCCTCTCTCTGTCTCTCTCTCTCCCTCTCTCCCCCTCTCTCACCCACCCCCTCTCTCTTCCTCTCTCCCTCTCTCTCCCTCTCCCTCTATCCTTTTCTCTCTTTCTCCTTCTGTCTCTCCTTCCCTCCCTCTCTCTCCCTCTCTCCCTCTCTCTCCCTCTCCCTCTCTTGCTTCCCCTCTCTCTCCCTCTCTCTCCCTCTCTCCCTCTCTCTTTCTCCCTCTCTCTCCCTATCTCTCTCTTCCCCTCTCTCTCCCTCTCTCTCCCTCTCTCTCTTCCTCTCTCTCTCCCTCCCTCTCCCTCCCTTTCTCTCTCTCTCTCCCATCTCTTCTCACCTCTCTCTCTCACTCACATACACACATTTTTCCCAAGGCAGCTGCTCCACCAAGAATATCCCTCTCTTGCCTCACTTTGCTGAGTAGCCCCTCGGACCCTCGGCGTCCTGCTTAGACAACAGTCCGGGTCTCGGTTTCCGGCCTGCGGATCCTCCAACAGACAAGCAGGGGGACCTTGGGGCCCCCAGACCCAGGCTCCCTCATGGTCACATTTCCTGGAGGAACTCTGGGCTCCAGCAGCTCTGCAGGAAGAGGGTGTGTCCTGGGCCCGGGGTAGGGGCGTCCACGGCCACTGCCAATGCTGCTGTCCCCTCCCAGGGCCCCAGACTCACCCTGCCAGGGCCAGGACACAGTGTCCCTCTCCAGGGCGCTCAGAGCCCCGAGGGTCAGCAGCAGTGGGACCCACGCAGCCAGGCCCCGAACACGAGTCAGAGCGACAGGCCCCACGCCTGGGAGAGGACTCGTGTCTTTGCGCTAACGGCCGAGCGCCGACGGTCACCATTTGGCGGGTTGGCTTCCTGCACGGCGCCGTTTGTGCCCATGGACCTGACGAGCTCTGCTTCCGAGGACTCGGACCCCGTGGGTTCGTCGACTGCATCTTGCAATGGCACCACCTGGGCCAGGAGAACGCCCAGCGCCAGGCAGCCAACACGCGTGGGCTGTGTCCCCCTCCAGATGGCCCACCTGAGGCTCGGGGAAGTGCCAGGGCCTCCGCCCTGCCCGATCTGCCGACTCCTGACAACAAGGGCCGATACTCGTGTCCTGCGCCCTCAAGTCATCCCCTTTGAGCTCCAACAACATCCAAAGCCAAGAGCACGGCAAGGATGTCTTCTCCCGGGAGGCCCTTTGTGCCAGGGCCCGGCCAGCCAAGTCCCGGAGAAGACCTGACTGCACCGGGAGCCTCCACACGCAAGCCCTGCCGCCTTCAAAACTTCCACACACAAGGGGCTGGAGGGATAGCACAGCGGGTAGGGCGTTTGCCTTGCACGCGGCCGACCCGGGTTCGATTCCCAGCATCCCATATGGTCCCCCGAGAACCGCCAGGAGTAATTCCTGAGTGCAGAGCCAGGAGTAACTTCTGGGCATCGCCAGGTGTGACCCAAAAAGCAAAAAAAAAAAAAAAAAAAAAAAAAAACTTCCACACACAGGCCTGACCCAAAGCTGCCCCAGGCCGGGTTTCTCTACTGCACACGTGAGCGGCGGCTGTGGCGTGACGGAGTGGTCAGGGCCACGGACACGAGGTACAGAACTAAGTTGAGAGAAGGGTCTCTCCCAGGGGTTGCTTATGGCTTGGGACCCCCAGACCCCGTCCAGCCTGGAGGGAGACGTTCGCCAGCACCAGGGCGCGGGAATCTGAATTTTCCCCTGAGCACAAAAGTAACAAACGGGACGGAAAACGCGGCGAGCGGACAACGTGCAGTCGAGGCAAAGGCGAGACGTTCCCGCGTCCTTGGTGGTGCGTGCGAGGGGCCTCCCCGGTGCAGGGCGACCCCATTTCTGTCTCGAATCAAACTGATTCACTCCTGAATAATTACTGGCTAAAACATATGACCTTGCTGCCACCCCTCCGTCAAACACGACGGGAGTCAAGAAGAAATATGCGACAGGCCGTCTCAGGCGGGCACAGTTCCATTACGTGACCCCGAGCCCGGAGGAGCATAGCTCATCGCTTCCCCGGCTCCTCGTGGGTGCCACGAAGAATACTTCACTCCGGGGAGACGGCGCAATCTAATCGAGCATTTTAATTTAGAAAATTCACTCCTAGGATTTCTCCCCCTCCACTCTTCATCCCTCCCTTCTTTTTTTTTTTTTGACTGTGGAAACAAAAAGTTGCTTTTTTTTTTCTGTCTCTCCTTGTCTGCCCAAAGACAGAACTTTCCCTTCCTTGATGGACACGTGGGAAGCCCGGGCCCAGCCCGATGGTCCCCAGCCCCGAAGCCCAAGACAGAGCCTTGGATCCGCAGCCTGATTAGCTCAGAGACCAGCAAACTAAGCCCCCACGGCTGTCAGGGAGGACAGGTCCGTCGTCCGGAAAGGGGGGCTCCAAGGAGCAGCCATTGGCCAGTGTTCTCCCCCGGACCACCCAGTCCTACCCAGCCGTCTTGAACGGCCACGGCGTCGCCTCAGAGACTCTGGGTCTTGGGCGAATGTCTCCCGGGCCAGGAGGTTTGGAGCCATGGACAAGGGAGGTCAGCGTGAGGCACTGGCCATTCACGGGGACGGAGGTTGGAAGGCCGTGACGTGCCCTGCTCCGCTGTCAGAACGTAGCTGGTGACTTTGCCGCACATGCTTAGAGGCTTCACTGCCCTCCCCCGGACCCCCGACACTCACTGGTCCTCACACTTCAACGGAGACTCCTGTGTGTGGGTACTGCTCTGGACACAGGGTGGGAAGGGCTGGCCAGGGGCCGCAGAGATGGTCAAGGGGCTGCGGCACCTGCCTCACACGTGGCCAATGCTGGTTCGATCCCCAGCACCACATCACTTGATCACTTGATTTCCCATTAATCGTCGATTTGCTCGAGCCGGCGCCAGTAACGTCTCCATTTGTCCCTGTCGCGTGCTAGTGTAGCCCAATGGCATCTCTTCGCTCTAGGAACATGAAGAGCCTCAAACCGATCGTTCATGATCTTGACGAAGAAGTCTGACCATCTGGTAGGTGGGCGGCCACGCGGTCTTTTGACATCCCATGGAATCCAGTCGGTAACAGCTCTAGTCCAGCGGTCGTCTTTAAATCTCATGACGTGACCAGCCCATCTGATTTTCGACACCTTGGCAAATGAGACAGCGTCCCTGATTCTTGATCATCGATGGATGTCAGAACTCTGGATTCGTTCTCTCATTTGAGTGAAACGTGATATCCCAAGCATAGCTCTTTCTAGTCTTCTTAGAGAGACCCGAATAGCGTTCTCATCCTGTTTGCGCAGGGCCCAGGTCTCTGAGGCGTATGTTAATGCACCACATATAGTCCCCTAAACCGCCAGGGGTGACCACTGAGCACAGCACCACTGGGGCAAGCCCTGGCCATCACCAAGTGGGGCCTCCGTCCTCGCAAAAAAAATAATCGAGTAGCCAATAAAGTCTTTTAAGGTACAAGGACCCTGGCAGGCAGGGGAGGAGCTGGGATGAGGGAGGCCCTTGGCTTGGGGAGACAGGAAGAGGCGGTTGTCGGACCCTCAGCTCGGATCCTGGCTCTAAGCATCCCCCTCTGCTACCCAAATAATGAGAACAGGACGGAGCTACATGAACAAACGAGAAGCCGGGGGTGGTCCGAGGATGGGTGTCTCCGTCCGGGAGAGACGGGCCCCCGGACTGAAGGGGGCAGTGCAGGGCAAACAGGGCCAAGTAGCCATCACGCACACCCCCGGGGACCCCGGAAGCACGTGCTGGTGTGTTCAGAGAACAGGCCGGGAGGGAGAGGGCGAAGGGGAGGCCCGTCCATAGGGTCAGAGTCCCGGCTAAGGCGGGAGCCGGGCTGAGCATCCCCCACCCCGACTCTGAGCTCAACCTGCCTCCATCCCGGAGTCGACACGAGTTTCTGTGCACACAGGAATCTTGTTCCTGACTCTTGGATCCCATGTAAGTGACCGGCAGCGGGGGTGGGCACCAGGGGAAGGGCAGAGGGCCCAGCCCTGAGTGGGCACAGGGAAAAGACAGGGGCCCAGCCCTGAGCTCCACAGTCCCGGGGGCCTGTGGTTGTGTGAACTCTCCTTGGAGAAACACGCGCCTTGGAACTGATTGTGAGGGCTGGAGCAATAGCACAGCAGGTAAGGCTAAGAATCGTTACAGTCTGAGGCTGGAGCGATAGCACAGCGGGGAGGGCGTTTGCCTTGCATGCGGCCGACCCGGGTTCGAGTCCCAGCATCCCATAGGGTCCCTGAGCACCACCAGGAATAACTTCTGAGCACAGAGCCAGGAGGAACCCCTGAGCATTGCCACGTGTGATCCAAAAAGAAAAAAAAAACTGAGTGTGGGGTGCTCCGTTAGAGGCAGAAGCATTGGGCCCCTGCACGGGAGCGGGTCCAAACCAGAAGCCAGTCCGGCCTCTTCCGAAGAGAGCCCCCCAGGGTCTGTGGCCAGCCTGCATCAAGGCCCGTGTCACTGCTCTGTGAGTCGGTCACTCGGGACTCTGAGGCATCGGCCGCCAACAGGTGCAGGGAAGAGCCACACCGACGACGATGGCTGAGGGTGTGGTCAAAGCTCCTTCGCCAAGGAAAGGGCTTTGCAGGGTGAAGCTGACCAGAGAGACCAGACCTTTCCCAAGCGGAAAAGAAAAATAGCCACTTCTGCCCAAGGGAAATCCAGGAGCCGGCCTCCGCGTGTCCGATCTGATGCGTTCTCTCGTCTCCAGTCCAGCTCTCAGCAGAAACTCCCTTCTAAGTGCGCATCCATCCAGACACAGGGCTGGTGGGATGGACTCTGACCCCGCGCCAGGAAGCCCCCACTGCGGCCCGTTCCCCAACAGCAAGGGACCAGCATCGCTCAGGGGAGAGCATCTTCGGCAGAATCCACCCAGCAGTGAGAGGAAGATGAGGGGCCAACTCAGAACGGGGATGGGCGTTGGGGGACGCTGGGCAGAGGCCAAGGAGGCCGCGTCCTGCCGTGGGGAAGCCGGGCAGCTCCCAGGGGCGGAGCGGCCTTGGGCACAGGAGTTGTATGGGGCGTCCCCTCTGGGCAGGCGTCTGGAGCCCAAAGCCCCGGGCAGGCCACAGCTCTCCCGCCCTGGGCGCGGGCTTGAGGGCGGCTTCTGGCCCAGATCGATTGCTGGTTCTGCCACAACTCCCAGGCCTGCTGGCCCGTGCGTGGTCCCCGGGCTGGGCAGGAGGGAGGGCGGCCCCTGTCACGCTCCTCAGTGCCCAGATGGAGGCCAGAGACAGCACAGGAATGGGAAAGGTACACGCCGGGCTCGGCCACCCCATTCTCAGCACCACACAGGGCCCCGAGCACTGCAGGGTTGTCCCTGAGCACAGAGTCAGGAGTAAGCCCTGAGCACTGCCGGGTGTGGTACAAAAACAAACAAAATCTCCCTTCTCTCCATGCAAGGAGCAGAGGAGTACAGGTCATGATGACTAGACTGAGTATAACGGCAACATCCTCCGAGATGGATGGGATGCCATGAGTGGCCAGAGAAACCCACAGCACCCTGGGGGGGGGGGGGGTCGTGGTACCCAGAATCCTAGGTGGAAAGGGTCATGGTTCCTGGCATCCTAGGTTAGGGGTTGTGGTACCCAGCATCCTTGTTGGGGGGGAGGGGATGGTTCCCAACATCCTAAGTGGTACCCAGCATCCTAGCCAAGCAATGTCCCGGATGCGACTCCCCAAATCCCACACAGAGCAGTGATGCAGCCCCATAGTTAATGCTCACAGAACCCCCAGGGACGCATTCGGTCCCCTCTCTGCGAATGAGGTCGCGGGGCCCGGGAAAAGGCGATTTCCTTTCTCTGTGGAAAGCTACAAGTCACAGAGATGCAGCGGGTGCCCCGATGGCCGCGCCCAGGAGTGCCGTGTGCGGTGCCCGCTGGGGCCAGAACAAGCAGGAGAGACCTCAGAGACAGGGCCGAGATCTGCTCCAGAACCACGCGTCAGGCACGGCAATAATCGATAGTCGATGAAAGCCCCGTTGCGGGGCTCTGGGCCTCCTCAGACACCTTCCCTCGGGCAATTAAAATCATTTCAATCCTGCGATATTGGAAGTACCTGGAAAACCACGTCCTGTGAAACGTTGGGTCGATCCTAGTTAAAGAACTGAAGCTCTCGGTCGCTCGCCGTCTCTCCCGATATATGCAGTCTCGGAGAGCACTTCGGGGAGAACACGACGGCCGTGACGGAATGACAGGAATATAACATAGAGTCTCTGTCTCCTTCCTGGGACCAGAGCACGGCCCCCCGGGAGTTCTGGGGCTGGGGCTTGGAGTGAGAAAAGAATCAGCCGATTTCACTGGAACTGAGCACCTTTCCTCCGGCAGCTCCCGAGTTTCGGGGCTGTGCTGTGACGCGGGCACGGGGCCAGGTGAGAGGCGCTGTGACCAGCACCTTGAGCACCCCAGGAAAAGGCATCACATTTCTCACGGTCTTCGAGCGTCACCCCAGTGCCATAAACTAGGCCACCCTTTCCGCAACAAATAATGGATTCTCCGTTTGATGTAGATGCATGGATTAAATGTCACGTTTGAGAAGTTTCTAGTTTATTCACAGGGGATTTCCCGCCAGGAGATCAAAAACGGTGACAACTGCCACTCAGCCGGCCCCGCCGCTCGGTGTGTGGGTATCAGCTGGTAGGGACAGACTTCCCCGCCCCGGGCGTCTGTGGGCAGCGTGGCGGCTGGGGGTGGCCAGGCTCTCCTGCAGTGCCCGTGAGCCCCACACAGCCAAAGCAAGGGACTTCCCGGGGGCACGGGGACACAATCCCCCCAAGGTTCCCATCTCCCATCCGCCAAGGGCAACCTGAGGTCCCGGCTCGCCACGAGCGTGGGACGAGCCAACGCAGAGAACACGCAGTCCTGCATTATGGGGGCTCAAAGATCCAGTGTGGGCAGAGATGGCTCCTTCAGGGATCCCTCTCCAGGGTGGCCCCCGGGGGCCTTCACACAATCGCACCTCGGCGTGTGGGGGTCCCGGACTCCCTTCTTTAGGGACGGAAGCGACCAGGTGCAGGAGCCCCTCCTGGCCTCGTTTTAACACACGCGCCTCTGTAAGGACTCGTCCCAAACACGGTCTCGGACTGAGATGTCAGGGCTTCAACCTAAGAATTGGGGGGAGGGGGCATTTAGCTCGGGCATCACCCCCCACACACACCCCCAACCCCCTGCCTTTGGCGCGCAGGACACAAAGCCTGGGAAGGGGCCACTTCACGCGAGACCCAGATGCCTCTTGGTCAATCCAAGACTGAATTTACAAATAAAATGATTTTTTCCCCTTAAAGCACACAGTGCTCGGCTGCAGAAATTGCCTGTACAGTTTAAGGAGGGGAGATAGAGAGAGAGGAGAGAGGGAGAAAGAGAGAAAGGGAGGGAGGGAGAGAGGAGGGAAGAGAGAGGAAGAGAGAGGGGGGACATAGAGGGGAGTGGGGAGAGGCTGGTTCTGCTTCTCCAACTGTCCGTGCAGCACTTGCCTAGAGAAGGTGGCAGTTAAGTGCCCCTGACACACGGCTGTGGCCTCATCACCTGTGACACACGCGGTAGCCCCCACACGCTGAGGCTCATCTCTTCACCCTTCAGGGCTAAAATCCTCAGCTCTGGCCCTCACAGCATTGGTGGGGACCCCTTGGTACAACTCAGCTGGTGTCACTAGTGCCCATTTCTCCGGGACCCTGGTCGCACCCGTGAGCTCCAGCAGGAAGAGGCCCTCGGGCATCCCGGGGCAGCGCATTGAGGCGTCCAGTTCTGAAATCCGGCACAGAGATGGCGTCACATCCGACTGGTCACAGCCCAGACAGTCTCGCTCAAGCCCGGGCTCAGGAGAGGACCCTGCAGAGCTGACAGCATCAGGCTCTCACAGGGGTCTCCGTCTGCCCGACAGCTGCTGCTGGTCACTTCATTCCACCAGGACGGTCATCAGTGACCATTCCCCCCCCCCAACCTCCCTGAGAGCTTATTGAGCTTATAACTGGTCACCTTCATTTCCATAGCAGGTTGCAATGGAAGTGACCATTTACCAGGAGGAAGTGACCCCTCACCTTCACTGGTCACCCCCGGAACAGACTAAACGAGCAGCATGGTGCCGAGGAGATTGTGGGAAGCGAGTGACATTTGTCCCTGGCTTTGCAGTAACCTTTGAAGAGCCCAGAACGTTCCATCTGACTCACCACCACACATGGAAGGTTTCCAATACCGCGGGCCAACGCCTGTGCCCTTGAGAACGCCACTCGCCAGGTTTCATACTCGACTTGACCCTCCTATTACATATGCTTTCGCAAAGTTTGCAAGACACATTTTTTGATTAAGCCTGGTTCTGGTCTGCACAGGGAGCAATTTAATCAATCAACGTGTGGTAGAGTGGATACAGTTCCATAACAACAAACTGGACCTTTCACACACACTTGTGAATTTTTCTTATTTGCTTAAGAAAGAGCTTATGGGGCAGCCTGACGGGCGAACACAGCTAGTTTCTCGGAAAATGCCCGCACTGGCCTAAGGACATGACAGCCTGGTCCTTAGAGAGACCAAGGTCGGGCAAACCTATGTGGGACAGGGGAGCGGGTGTCCATGGGGGGTCAGCACATGTCCTGTGTCCCTGAGGAAGACCCAGGCACTGTGTCCCTGAGAAAGACCCAGGCTCCACCAGCCCAAATGCAAGGACCGCTGGGCCGGTGGAGATTAACCACGCCTCAACAAGTGCCCCACTGCTCAGCAAACGTCTCCTGAAATGCCTGGTCACTTTAAGACAGGAAAAGAAACCAAAGAACCGCATTGTTGAGAAGCTGTCATGTAGGGTGTTCACTTCTCACCCATCCTCAGGGCAGCTCCCATCTATAAGGCGGTTTCAAAAGTGCCCTGTGCCCTCCGCATTCATCTTGAGATGCAGTTCCGTCCTGCCTACTTCAGATGCCACTGATTGGACCTCAAGAGCATCTTAACATCCCCTTGTCCTCATCTCTCTAAGTGAAACTCACAGGAGTCACTCGGGTCCCCAGCTAGGCTGAGGATGGTGTGGTTTGGCCTTCAAGCAGTGCCCAGGTCACTCCCGATTGTGGCACTCGGCCAGTTGGGTCAATAGTTCACTGTGATGACCATGCAGCACCAAGGACCACCCAGGGCCACCCACATCGGGGCTGGCAATGGGGATCAAGCCCAGGTCGGGTGTAGGCTGGGCGCGTGCCCCAATCACTGGCCTAACTCCAGGGCCTTGAACTTGAGTTTTGTGTTTCATTTTCCTTTCTAGAAGCTGCTCTTGAAAATCTGCTGCTGGGACCAGAGTGATAGCACAGCGGGGAGGGCGTTTGCCTTGCACACAACCGACCCAGGTTCGATCCCCGGCATCCCATATGGCCCCTGAGCACCGCCAAAAGTATTTCCTGAGTTCAGAGCCCGGAGGAACCCCTGAGCATTGCCGAGTGTGACCCAAAAAGAGAAATAAAATGTGTCAGGTGCTTCCCAATTTCACCCGCACACGCTTCCTCGTTGCCAGAGCTCAACCTCCAGACCGTCGCTTCTCGTCTGTGGGGCAGAGGCATCCACGTGTGTGCCCGTCATCCCTTTGGCCGGTGGTCATCGCCTGCGGGGGGACGCAGGGTGCCCCCAGCCTCCCCGGCACCGAGGCTGGCGATGAGTCTCCATCCCTGAGATCTGTCACCTGGGAGCTCTGTCCGAGAGCCACCTTCTCTGGGAGCCCCTCAGCTGAGCTGACAAAAGTGTCACTTAGGAGTGACGTCATGTGTCACTTCTTTCTTGGTGAGTCCCCAAGACTCCCAAAGGTTGGGGCTGGTTCGTGGCGTTTCCTCTCTGAAGATGCCTGTAGCTTCAGTGTCATGGAGGGTCTGCCTGCTTTTTCCTCCGTGCGCCTTATAAAGTCAGCTCTGGTAAAGAGGATTTTAATCCATTTTGATCTGGCATTTATGCATGGAATAGAAGACGACCGAGTTCATTTTTTTTTTTTTTGCATGTAGCTGCCCAGTTTTTCCAGCACCACTTATTGAAGAGGCTTTCCTTGTTCTGCTTCTTGCTTCTTGATCCTTCATCAAAGATCAAATCATCGTATATTTGAGTGTCTGTGTTGGGGCAAGAAAATATCCTTTTCTTTTCCTTTTTTAATAGTATCCGTACAGGCTAGAGCGATAGCACAGCGGTAGGGCGTTTGCCTTGCACGCAGCCAACATGGCCGACCCGAGTTCGATTCCTCCGCCCCTCTCGGAGAGCCCGGCAAGCTACCGAGAGTATTCGATATGCCAGACACAGTAACAACAAAGTCTCCAATGGAGACGTTACTGGGCCCGCTCGAGCAAGTCGACGATCAACGGGAGGGCCTTTACCTTTACCTTTACCTTAATAGTATCCGTAAAATGTCATCCTTCAACTCTGAATCAAATGCCGAATAAAATGGGTCCAAGCAGCACAGACGCCAGCCCACGTTTCCCTTTGGTGACAGGACTTCACCCCCAGATGCGTTCTCCTCCTTGAGAGGATTTCTTCCTCTTGGGGAGGCGTCGAGAGAGAGAGAAACGTGAGCTGTCGGAGAAAGGCGCTGCATCTCCCTGGAGCCGGGAGGAGGCTGCTCAGAACGTTCCGGAATTAACAGCCTGTCTGGGCAGCAGGTTTGGAGCCAGTGGCAGGCCGCATGCCCCACAGACCTCTGGGCGAGGCTGCCTGAGGCGCTGTCAGACTTAGCACGGGATCTTTCTCGGGTTCCTGACTCCTTAATCAGTGCTCTGAGTGGGACTTGCTTGTTTGGTCTCTTGGAACTGTTTTCAACGACTTTTTTTTCTCCGATCCCTGTGGCCGGTGAGACCGGGCAGCCCCAACAGTCTTGCAGGAGGGTCTTTCAGACGCTCCCATCCCAGTGCTCACTGGTGACAGTTCCAAGTGATAGCAGGAGGCAGAGCCTCGGGGGGCGGGTGAGGGGCCTGTGAGCACCAATATTGTGAGCAGTAGCAAGGCCTCAGCTGTGAGGAATGCGAAGGGGGAGGGGGCCGCTGGCCGGCAGGACGGTGGGTTTGGGTTGAAACACTGAAGGCCTAAAGCCGGCAGAGCAGTGCCATAAGTCACCGAGCCGACACACAACACTAGCAGTGAACCACCTTGCGACACAAATCAGTAAACCGGCACCTCCCGGGGCGCCCGGGTGGGTCCCCAAGGACGAGGGACGTCCCCCAGACTCAGCCCGCACAGCAGTGTCCTTCTGCCCTCTCTAGTCACCCACCCCCAGATGGGGCCCAGGCAGGAGAGGTCCCACCCAAGGCAGCCCCCATGGGGGGAATGTCCAAGCCCCACGTGGGGACACACCAAGGCCTGCCAGAGATGTGCCCAAAACATGGGGCTCGGGAGGGGCCCGCAGCCTGGGCCCCCAAGAATGGCGATTCCAAGGTCTCCAGAGCCCAGACCCAGACTACAGCCCCCTGCTGCCCCCCAGGCGTTTACAAGCTCGGGGCAGTGGGGGGGGGGGGGGCACTTCCCTGTCTGGGGTCTCAGCACAGGGGCTGCTGCCACCCAGGGCTGCCCTTGGGTGGTGGCCGGTGGGGGCCGGGACCCTGGAGTCCATAGCAGTCAGAGATAGTTTTAATTAATTTTTATTAGGACACCGTGATTCCCAAGGTTGTTCGTTACACAGGTGCTGCAAGCATCTGGTGTTCTCACCGTGCGACCTTCCGCCCCCACCCCCCCTTTCCCTCCCAGCCCCAACCTGCCCCCGGAGGCACAGAGCAGGTTGGCTTCAAGTTGCTTGTTCCAACAACACTTTAAGAAATGGCGAAGTGAACGATCAGAAAATAAGTCAGTAGGAGCCAATTTGGGATGATTTTGACCTATGTAAACAATAACATTAAAACCGTTTAACACAATATAATAAAGTGCCTATGCTCATTGACATGTATTATGTTTTCAACTCTGGAATCTAAAGTTTATGAAGCAAATGGACCATTTAATAACTTTTATTTAACATTTTAAACATTTTGATCCAATTGGGCTGGAGCGATAGCAGAGCGGGTAGGGCATTTGCCTTGCATGTGGCTGACCCGAGTTCAATTCCTCCACCCCTCTCAGAGAGCCCTACACGCTACTGAGAGTATCTTGCCCACACAGCTGAGCCTGGCAAGCTCCCTGTGGCTTATTTGATATGCCAAAAAACAGTAACAAGAAGTCTCACATTGGAGACATTACTGGTGCACGCTCGAGCAAATTGATGAACAACAGGAGGACAGTGTTCAACTCTGGAATCTAAAGTATGTTACATTAAATTTTAGACAGAACCCAACATCCTGCTGCCTATAAGAAACACATCTGAACAATCAGAACAAACACAGACTCAAAGTCAAAGGATGGAAAACAACCCTGCAAGCAAACAACCCCCTCAAAAAAGCTGGAGTGGCCTTATTAGTATCGGACAACATAGATTTCAGGTTGAAAAAGATGAGAAAGGACAGTGAAGGCCATTTTTTATTAATCAAGGATGTATACAGCAGAAAGAAATCACACTCCTAAACGTATATGCACCCAATGAGGTAAAGGTAAGGCCCTCCCGTTGATCGTCGATTTGCTCGAGCGGGCCCAGTAACGTCTCCATTGGAGACTTTGTTGTTACTGTGTCTGGCATATCGAATACTCTCAGTAGCTTGCCGGGCTCTCCGAGAGGGGTGGAGGAATCGAACTCGGGTCGGCTATGTTGGCTGCGTGCAAGGCAGACACCCTACCCGCTGTGCTATCGCTCCAGCACCCAATGAGAGACGAGCCAAATACCTACAATAACTGCTAACAGACCTTAAGAAGGACATTACAAGCAACACAATAGTAGTTGGAGACTTCAACACCGCCTTAAAACTCAGCAAGAAAATAATGGCTCTGAAGGAAGAAATAGAAGACAGAGGGCTAATAGATCTATACAGGTCTTTATAACGCCCCAAAAAAGAATACACATTCTTTTCTAGTGCACTTGGAAATTTTTCCAGAACAGACCATGCACTGGGCCACAAAGCATACCTCAACACAATCAGGAAGATAGACATTGTATCAACTATCTTCTCAGACCACGATGCACTGAAGATAGAAGTTAATCATGTACAGACACAGAAAACCAAATCACACACGTGGAAACTAAACAACTCAATGTTGAACAATGAGTGGGTCAGGAAAGAAATCAAGGAAGAAATAAAAAGATACCTGGAAAAAAAATGAGAATGAAGACACGAGCTACCAGAACCTGTGGGACGCAGCTAAAGCCATGTTAAGGAGAAAATTTATAGCTCTGCAAGCATTTCTCAGGAAGGAAGAAAGGGCCCACATAAACAACTTGACTTCACAGCTCAAGATCTTAGAAAAGGACCAACAAAAGGAGCCCAAACCAGGCAGAAAGAAAGAGATCATAAAACTTAGAGCAGAAATCAATGACATGGAAACCCAAAAAATAATCCGAAATATCAATGAGACTAAGAGCTGGTTCTTCAAAAAAAATAAATAAGATAGATAAGCCACTAGCAAGACTCACAAAGAAAGAGAGAGAGAGATAAACTTAATAAGCCAAATAAGAAATGAAAAGGGCACATCACAAGAGAAAGCAAAGAAATTCAAAAGATCATCAGAGACTACTTTGAAAGTCTGTATGCCACAAAACAAGAGAACCTAGAAGAAATGGATAAATTCCTGGATTCTTACAATCTCCCAAGGCTGAATCAAGAAGATCTAGAATACCTGAATAGTCCTATTAATATCAAGGAAATTGAAACTGTAATCAAAAGTCTTCCCAAAAACAAAAGCCCAGGTCCAGATGGATTCACTAGCGAATTTTTCCAAACATTTAAAGAGGACCTATTGACAGTTCTTCTCAAGCTTTTCCAGGAAATTGAAGAAACAGAAATCCTCCCAAACAGTTTCTATGATGTCCTTATCTCTCTAATACCAAAAGGAAACAAATATCCCACAAGAAAAGAAAACTACAGGCCGATATCCATGATGAACATGGATGAAAAGATTCTCAACAATATACTAGCAAATAGAATTCAACTACTCATCAAAAAGATCATAGACCATGACCAAGTAGGATTCATCCCGGGGATGCAAGGCTGGTTTAACACTCGGAAATCAATCAACATAATCCATCATACCAACAAAAGAAAAGATAAAAAGCATATGATCATATCAATAGATGCAGAGAAAGCATTTGACAAGATCCAGCACCCCTTTTTGATGAAAACCCTAGCCAAAATGGTTATAGAGGGGATTTTCCTCAACATAGTTAAAGCCATCTACCACAATCCTACAGCAAGCATCATCCTCAATGGGGAAAAACTGAGAGCCTTCCCTCTAAGATCAGGGACGAGACAGGGATGCCCACTCTCTCCACTGCTGTTCAATATAGTACTGAAAGTACTTGCAATAGCGATTAGGCAAGAAAAAGATATTAAGGGCATCCAGGTCGGAAAGGAAGAAATCAAGCTCTCATTATTCGCAGATGATATGATACTCTACTTAGAGAACCCTACAACCTCTACCAAGAAACTCCTCGAAACAATAGACTTGTATAGTAGAGTTGCAGGCTATAAAATCAATACCCAAAAGTCCATGGCTTTCCTATACGCAAATAAGAGAAGAAAGTGACATGAAAAAAAATCCCGTTCACAACTGTGCCCCAGAAAATCAAGTACCTAGGAATCAGCTTAACTAAGGACGTAAAAGACCTGTACAAAGAAAACTACAAAAGGCTACTTCAGGAAATAAAAGAAGACATGAGGAAATGGAAAGATATCCCCTGCTCATGGATCGGGAGAATTAACATTGTCAAAATGGCAATACTACCGAAAGCATTGTATGAATTCAATGCAATCCCTATAAGGATACCCATGACATTCTTCAAAGAAATGGAGCAAACACTCCTGAAATTCATATGGAACAATAAGCCCCCACGAATAGCTAAAGCAATTCTTGGGAAAAAGAAAATGGGAGGAATCAACCTCCCTAACCTCAAACTCTACTACAAAGCAGTAATAATTAAAACAGCATGGTACTGGAACAAAGGCAGAGCTGCAGACCAATGGAACAGGGTTGAATATACTGACATCTCCCCCCAAACATATGATCATCTAATCTTTGATAAGGGAGCAAGAAATGTGAAGTGGAGCAAGGAAAGCCTCTTTAACAAACAGTGCTGGCAAAACTGGACAGCTACATGCAAAAAATAGGCTCAGATCTCTACCTAACACCATGTACAAAAATAAGATCAAAATGGATCAAAGACCTCAACATCAGACTGGAATCCATAAGGTACATTGAAGACAAGGTCGGCAAATCCCTCCACAACATTGAAGCTAATGGTATCTTCAAAGATGTCACACCATTGGCCAAGCAATTGAAAACAGAGATAGACAAATGGGACTATCTTAAACTAAGAAGCTTCTGCACCTCCAAAGAAACAGTGACCAAAATACAAAGACAGTCTACAGAATGGGAAAGGATATTCGCCAAATACACATCCAACAAGGGGTTGATATCAAGGATATACAAAGTACTGGTTGAACTCCACAAGAAGAAAACATCCAACCCCATCAAAAAATGGGGCAATGAAATGAACAGAAACTTTCTCAAAGAAGAAATCCGAATGGCAAAAAGACACATGAGAAAATGCTCTACATCACTAATCATCAGGAAGATGCAGATCAAAACCACAATGAGATACCATCTCACACCTCAGAGACTGGCCCACATTCAAAAGAACAAAAGCAACCGATGCTGGCGTGGATGTGGCGAGAAAGGGACACTCCTTCACTGTTGGTGGGAATGTCCACTGGTTCAGCCCTTCTGGAAAACAGTATGGACGATTCTCAAAAAATTAGAAATTGAGCTCCCATTTGACCCAGCAATACCACTCCTGGGAATATACCCCAGAGAGGCAAAAAAGTACAGTCAAAATGACATCTGCACTTGTATGTTCATTGCTGCACTGTTCACAATAGCCAAAATTTGGAAAACACCCAAGTGCCCGAGAACAAATGACTGTTTAAAGAAACTTTGGTACATCTACACAGTGGAATACAATGCAGCTGTTATAAAAGATGAAGCTATGAAATTTACATACAAGTGGTTCTACATGGAAAGTATCATGCTAAGTGAAATGAGCCAGAAAGAGAGGGACAGACATAGAAAGACTGCACTCATCTGGGGAATATAACGTATCAATGGGAGTCGAACACCCAAGAATACTTGAGATAAGTACCAGGAGGTCTGCTCCAGGGCTTGGAAGCTGGCAGCACATGCTAGGGGAAAAGGCAGCTCAGATAGAAAAGGAAACACCAAGTAAAGGATGTTTGGAGGACTCGCTTGGGATGCAAGATGCGTGCTGAAAGTAGACTATAGGCCGAACACGATGGTCACTCAGTACCTCTATTGCAAACTACAAGACCCTGAAGGAAAGTGAGCAAAGGGGAATGCCCTGCCACAGAGGCAGGGGTGGGGGAGGATGGGGTGTCGGGGTGGGAGGGCTATTAGGATCATTGGTGGTAGAGAATGGGCATTGGTGGAGGGATGGATTCTTGATCATTGTATGACTGAAACCCAAGCATGAAAGTTTGTAAGTCTACAGCTGTACCTCATGGTGTTTCGCTAATAAAATAAGCAAATAAATAAATTTTATGACATTAAATTTTATTTTATTCTTGTATAGCATTATAGTAATAGTCATGTCTCACCTGTCATCAATAAAACTTTTAAAGCAATTCTGTGTTAATACATTGTGGAGTTTACATGAAACAGGTAAGTCCTGTCACTGTCACTGTCCTCCCATTGTTCATCAATTTGCTTGAGCGGGCCCAGTAACGCCTCCATCGTGAGACTTGTTGCTACTGTGTTTGGCATATCGAATACGTCACGGGGAGCTTGCCAGGCTCTGCCATGCAGGCGAGATACTCTCTGTAGCTTGCTGGGCTCTCTGAGAGGGGCAGAGGAATTGGCCGCGTGCAAGGCAAACGCCCTACCACATGTAAAAATTTTTCCACGACTCTTTCTATAAGCACTGTGATTTACAAAGTTGTTCAGGATGATGTGTTAGAGGCGTCCAATACCCCAACACCAGTTCCACCACCGTCACACGTCCCCTCCACTGCCGTCTCCATTTTCCCAACCACCATTTAAGCCCACCTTCATGGCTAGCCCTTAATAATTTATTTCAGGTTGTCTGTTTCTTTTTTCATCATTCTGTTAGCGGATTCAATAATTTACCAATAGAACGATAGAAAATATCTCCTCAGAAGAAGTTGCGTGTAAAAGGCATCTCACCACGGAGACCTTGAGTCCTTGTAAGAGAAATGACTGAGAGGCGTTGCGGGTTCAGCCGTCCGAGTTTGTTTTGCTCACGGAAGTTGCCTGCCTTCTGCGTCACACCCCATTCACCCCGTGTGCTGCTCTTGGGTTGTCACTGTTGTAGCATCTGGAGATGCTCCAGGAAGTGCAGCATTTTTAACGGGGTGGTACAGCTGGAGTTAGGTTTTAACTGGGTGTGGATGTGACTGTCGGGGCTTCTGGAAGTGCAGGGAGGTGGGGGAAGGTAGCCCACCGTGACTCCAAGAGAGCCTGGAGATTTTAGTCACAAAACCCGCAAACCTGAATTTCTGGCAGTTTGGTGGCACTTGGTGGGGTGCGTCCCCAAGGTGATGGAGTCCGGCCAGGGGCCTGGCGGCGATGTGGAGAGTGGGAGCAAGCGGCTGCTGGGATCTGTGTGGGCGGGCACTGGGCTGGCACACCCACTCCAGGCCGCCCCATACACTCAGCCACGTGAGGGGGTCCAGAATTTTTTTTCTGCAGCTGGTTGATCTCTTTCCAGGTTTATTTCTGAGTCTCCAGAGCAGGGCTGGTAGCTGAGCTTACAGGGCGGTGCAGGAGGGGGCTTGTGGCCGGGACATGCGTGTTTTAAATATCTCGCAACCCGTCACAGGTCACACACACAGTTAGCAGTGTGAGTTCTTCTGGGTGTATTGATCCCTTGATCACTAGGAAATGACCGTCCTTCTCAGAAGGACTGCACTCATTTTGGACTATAAAGTAACAGAATGGGAGACGCACACCCAAGGATGTTAACTAACACCCAAGGAGACTAACACTCAAGGATAGTGGAGATAAACAGGAAATTTGTTCCATGGCTTGGAAGTCGGCCTCACATGCTGGGGGAAAGGCAGTTCGGATAGAGAAGGGAGCACCAAGTAAAGGGTGCTTGGAGGGCCCGCTCGGGATGGGAGATGCAGGCTGAAAGTAGACTATAGACCGAACATGATGGCCACTTAATACCTGTATCGCAAACCATAACACCCAAAAGGAGAGAGAGAATGGGCACTGGTGGAGGGATGGGTGCTCGGTCATTGCATGACTGAAACATAAACACAAAAGTTTGTAAGTCGGCAACTGTACCTCACGGTGATTCATTTAAAACTATAATAATAAGGGCTGGAGCAATAGCACAGTGGGGTGTTTGCCTTGCACACGGCCGACCCGGGTTCAATTCCCAGCATCCCACATGGTTCCCTGAGCACCGCCAGGAGTAATTCCTGAGTGCAGAGCCAGGGGTGACCCAAAAAGAAAATAATAATAATAATAATTAATAATAATAATAAAATTTTTAAAAAAGAAAGAGAAGACCATCCCTACTCCTCATGGCCGCTTTTAATTTGCAGACTTTGTGGTCCGATAGAAGTGTGGGAACTCCAGCCTGGGGGAGGGGATTGAGAGCCTGTTTGCCAGTCCTTGGATTTGAGCCTGTGTGTGGTGTGAACAGTCGCGAGAGAAGGCCAGGTGGTTTCCTCATCCATTCTGCTGCTCTATGTCTCGTCATTGGTGATTCAGGCCCTTGACATGGAGAAAGGTCACAGGAACGGAGAAAGGTCCTCCATCAGTTGGACCATTTTACAGAAGTTTGTTAGTGTCTGTCTTTTCAGGAATGCTTCTTGCAAAATGGGTGTCAGGACTGTGAACTCTCTAAGCTGCTGTTAGTTCACGAAGCGTTGTATCGTTCGTCAGATCTGAATATTAATCTAGGTAAAGGTAAAGGCCCTCCCGTTGATCGTCGATTTGCTCGAGCGGGCCCAGTAACGTCTCCATTGGAGACTTTGTTGTTACTGTGTCTGGCATATCGAATACAACATGGGGAGCTTGCCGGGCTCTCCGAGAGGGGCGGAGGAATCAAACTCGGGTCGGCCATGTTGGCTGCGTGCAAGGCAAACGCCCTACCGCTGTGCTATCACTCCAGCCCTAGAGAAAGGATTCTTGGTAGGATATTCATTCCACTGAGTTTGGGTTTTTTTGGGTTTTGGGGTTGTTTTGGGGGATTTTTGGTTGGTTTGTGGGTTTTTTTTTTGTGGGAGAGATTGGGATTTTTTGTTCTTGTTGCTGGGAGCAGGTTTTCTTTTCTTTTCCTCTCTCTCTCTCTCTCTCTCTCTCTCTCTCTCTCTCTCTCCCTCTCCCTCTCTCTCCCTCTCACTCGCTCCTCCCACCATTCCCTTCTGGTCTGTCTCATTTGATAGATTTGCTATAAACTTTATGGGAGTTCCTTTGTATATAAGTTCCTTCTTTGGTCTTGTTGCTTTCGGTATTCTGTCTGTCTTCAGCGTTTGTTGTTTTGATTAGAGTGCATCTTGGAGTTTTCCTATGTGGGTCTATTTTGGTTGGGACCCTTCAGGCCCCTTGAATCTGGATGCGTGCATTCCTCACCTCTGGGAAATTCTTAGTTATGATTTATTTGACTAGTGGTTCTTTGTTGAATGGGAGTGAAAAACCTTTATGCAGAAAATTATTAGTATGAGTTAAGAAATTGGGAAAAAACAAATATATAGAAAAATATTCCATGCTTATGAATTAGATGTTTATTAAAGTGGCTAAAATGTTCATACTCCCAAAACAATCTACAAATTTAATGTGATCCCTACGAAAATTTCAATGCCATTTTTCACTGAAATAGCAAACAATCCCAAAATGTAGACGCAACCACAAAAGACCCAAGTAATCACAGCAATCCTGTGAGGGATGACAAAGCCGGAGGCATCAAACTGCCTGATTTCCAACTACCTTCGAAGTTATGTAACGGAAGCAACGTGGTGTTGGCATGAAAACAGATTCGTAGATTAATGGAGTGGAATAGAGAGCGGAGAAAGAAAGCCACACTTGCAGGGACAATTCGTTCACGACCCATGGACCAGGAATACACAACAGAAAAAGGACAGTTTCTCCAGTGGGTGGTCTGGGAAGCTGGAGGTAGCCGACTTAAGGAACGGAACCGTCCGGTTTCAAACCGCCCACAAAAATCACCTCCAAATGGATTTGACTTTTAAGATCCAAAGCCATAAAACTCTTAGACGGAGAAATAGAAAATACAGTTTTTGACATTGGCTGTGAGTATTTTGGCTTTGGCCACAAAACCAAAAAAAAGGCAGCCAAAGTGGAACCAAGTAGAAGAGCCCACATCAAACCACAAGCTTTTCCACAGAAAACCATCCACAGACTGGCAACCTCCCAAAGGAGGGAAAATATTTGCGAGGCACAAATCTCAGGAAGAGTCAGTGTCTAAAGAACAAATGAGGGGCTGGAGCGATAGCACAGCGGGGAGGGCGTTTGCCTTGTATGCAGCTGACCCAGGTTCGATCCCCAGCATCCCATAGGGTCCCCCGAGCACTGCCAGGAATAATTCCTGAGTGCATGAGCCAGGAGGAACCCTTGTACATCACCAGGTGTGACCCAAAAAGCCAATAAATAAATTAATTAAAAGAAAAGAAAAGAAAAAGTAAATGAACTCACATCATTCTTAAAGTGGACCCCCAAAAGTTCACTGTGCAGTTGCTGAATCAGCAATAGTAGTACAGTAGTAGCATTAATAATAAAAAATAATAAATACATTTTTTGAACATCTACTGTCTTTAGTCTTGATAACCTAAAATAAGGTTGATGGAAACGAACGTTGTAGAGAGTTCCATGATAGTGGTGATCAGTCATGATAACTGTTGTCTGAGGTATGTAGACCGACTTCACACAGTGATGCTTTAATTCCACCCTACCACGACGACACCAGCCCTGCAATTTGTGTTAATTAAGCCACATTCAAATGTGAGCCACTAGTGTTATGTCCTGGCGCCAGCCTGTTGAGTTCTTCAATTGGTCACTAAGTGGCTGGAATAAATGCAATAACCATCTGATCACGACGCTAATAGGTTGTTACCCCAGGAAACACCTTGCTATAACTAATGGGGAGAATTCCCTCTTGACACAGGAAATTGGGGGAGGAAGAGACATTATTTTCTTCTCGAAGTCACTCTGTGATACCTAGATTGGCCGCTAAGAGCTTTTCACTCCCTCGATGTGAGTTGCATAGACAAGGTTGGGGCCAAGAGGGATGGCTCACTGGGCTGACAGCACACGCCTTGCACATACATGCCTTACACAAGCCTTGCACACGCCTTGCACACGCCTTGCACACATTTCACACACCTCGCACATGCCTTGCACACACCTTGTAGGTTTGATCCTGAGCACCACATGGTTCCCTGACCACCCTTGGGCATAACCCCAAACAGCCACAGTGAAATTCACTTGTTCATCAGCAAACAGGCTGCACCTGTAATAAGGGGCCCAAGCGCCCATGCAGGGGGGCCCACCAGTCACATTGTCTCCCTCCCTAGGCGCACCCACAGGTCACCTGCTGTAGCCCCCCCTCCAGAGCCCTCTGCAGCGGGAACACGCCCCAAGCACCATCGGGGCCTTCTCAGCGATGCCTGCACCTTCTCCCTCCCTGGTGCAGTGCTCAGCGAGCCTCGGACCCCTGACCACTCCCCAGATGCCCACGTCTCGGACAGCCCCCGTGCAGGTCCTGGCAGTGAAGGGCATGAGACTCCGGCGGCGTGTTCCCTGGGAGAGACCACCCTGTGTCCGCCTGCTCACCGCCACCCCCGCCCTCGGCGCCTGGGTCTGCGTCTGCCAGGCAAGGTGGAAGGACGCAGGGGGCTCACCAAGGGAAGGGCCTCGTGGAAGTAGAGCCCCACGTCGTGGAAGCGGCCGCCGTGCGTCACCGGGCGGGTGCTGGTCCCCAGCGGCCCCGCTTCTCCCCCGCGCAAGGCACGGCCCCCGGGACGGTCCAACAGTGACACGCGGAGCAGGTAGGAGCCCGGGGGCACCTTGTCCTTCAGTCCCCGCAGGCACATCACCTGGATCTGGAGAGGCAGGGGCCGGGCAGGGCCCCCGCGCTGGGGAGAAGTGGACGGTTAGTGTGCAGGAGTGATGCCCATGCAAAGAGCCCCACGGCCACCCGATTGCCAGGTATGAGGGATAATTGCTGAGGACCCGTCCCCCTGGAATAAGGGGTCAGGGGGCAGCCTGGCGGGGAGGGGAAGGCTGGTGGCCACGGGGCCTGGGCCCTGCTGGTCCCTCAGGGACTAGACTGTGGTGCAGGGGCACCTCCGTCCCCAAGGACCCCACCGCCCGCCGTCCCCGGGGGCAGGGACAGAGTCACAGAGCATCACGGCCTGGGACAGCAGCTCACGGGGGAGCGACTGGCACCAGGAGACTCTGCGAGTGGACAGACTGTGCGTGTGTGTGAGTGTGTGAGTGTGAGTGTATGTGAGTGTGTGAGCATGTTGTGAGAGGGTATGTGTGTGAGTGTGTGAATGTGAGTGTATGTGCGTGAGTGTGAGCGTGTTGTGAGAGTGTGTGTGAGTGTGTGTATGTATGACTGCGTGTGAGTGTGTACGTGAGTGTGTGAGAGTGTGTCCCGCTTCCTGGAGATTAAACAGGGAGATGAACAGGGAAGTGTGGGCCGACCCTTTACCCAAACGGGAGAGAAATGTGTCTGCGTGGTGGGGGTGGGGCTCAGCTGGCAGTGCTCAGAGAGCACTCCTGCCCGAGCAGGTGCTCTGTGGATCATCCCTGGTGGCAGGGCACCAAAGCGAGTTGAAAGCATGCAGGGAAGGTGCCTGGACCTCTCTCTCTCTCTCCAGACGCCAAATGTGGGAGATTTGGATAGAGTGTTGTTTCAGCTTCGACACAGACTGAAGCGGGATGATTAGCAATTCTCCTGCCAGGCTGGAGGGGTCGCAGCCCACCTGGGTTTGGCCCCAGTGCCCAGATGGGCCCTGATTCACCGGGAGAGATTCCCATGCACAGAGCCAGAGGCAAGCCGGGAGCATCACCAGGTGTGGACTAAAAAAAAAACCAAAATGACCAAAAACGCCCAATGGCCCGTGAAGCCGCGTTTTCTCTTTTGACAAGTTCTAAAGTTCTCCAAGTAGGTTGACCTTGCAGAAGCCTCTATGACCTTGTGCTTTAAGCGAAACTCGCGTCTCTTTTGGAAGGAGGTTACTTGGTTTGGCTACTAAGTCTGCCTCAGCACCAATTAATCCTCGGTTAAGAGAAGCTGCTCTTTACTCCTGCTCTGTCCTGTCAGCTGTGTAAATGCCGCGCGTCTACAGACACAGTTCATTCCTAGGGTGAAACCAAACACGGACGCCCGAAAAGTTTCTGATCTTCCTTTGTTTCTTCATGCAAGTCATACTTAAGGACTAATCTGAATAACAATTATTTCTGGTTTAATTAGAAAGTTTTAATTAAAAATAAAGACCTAACCTTCATATTTGGGTCTCCAAAAATATTTTTAAAACAGAATGCCATGTTTAGAAATTAGCCAATCTCTTTCAACCTCAAGGCAGGATTACTGAAGCCGGCGCACTCCGTCATTAAGCACATTCTAAATTAAACGCCTCTGTGGATTTTATCCTGAAAAGTATTGTGACGGTCTTGCATGCCAAATGTGACATTTTGTCTTTCAGATTCATCTCCTGTAGTAATTTTGGAAATGTCATGCAAACAAAGATTTTGTCCTTTACCAGAAAAATTACTATGCATGGCCGCCTTGCCATCCCTCGCTGGTCCTCCTGGTTGTTTCAAATCAGCAAGCCATAAAAAGTCTTTATCTCTCTGAAACACAGCAATTTGGGAGATAATCGAATGGTGACTAGGGGGCAGAAACGCCAGTCTGAGGAGTGACAC
The DNA here is from genome assembly GCF_029834395.1 of Sorex fumeus. NCBI lineage: Eukaryota > Metazoa > Chordata > Mammalia > Eulipotyphla > Soricidae > Sorex > Sorex fumeus. Next base: position 1,552,590 of record NW_026606275.1, read on the forward strand.
CACAGCCCTCCCGCGTTTACAAGGCGGGTGTCAGCCGAGAGCCCACCAAGCAGGGAAGATAATTAGGTCCAAGCTCACCTGTGCTCCTGGGCCGGCTGCCTGGGCCCAGGGCCCGCCGGGGGGAGTGGAGGGGTCTCAGACTGGAGACTTCCAGGGGATGGTTTTAGCCATTCTGCTTTAGCAAAGCATCTACCAGCCCCATAAAAAATTTTTAAAAAGCATTTTAGGGGCTGGAGAGATAGCACAGCAGGTAGGGAATTTGCCTTGCAATTGGCCGACCTGGGTTCAATCCCCAGCATTCCATAGGGTCCCCCGAGCACCACCAGGAGTAATTCCTGAGTGCAGAGCCAGGAGGAACCCCTGAGCATCGCCAGGTGTGACCCAAAAAGCAAATAAATTAATTTAATTAAATAAAAAGCATTTTGTTGAGATCTGCTAAAACTTGTTTCTCTGATGAATCCCAGAGGAGAAAGTGCCCAGCACTCAAGCAGGTCCCGAAGTCGACCTTGTCGCCGGCAGCCCAGAAGACGGACGCTGAGACTCACCTCTGGGAAGTGTCTGGCCGCTGCCCGGGGGCGGGGGGCACTCTTGCTCTGTGGGGCCACACTGCCTTGTGTGTGGACAGCCGGGGCTGCAAGGGTCCCCCGAGCCTGGTCCCTGCAGGGGTGGAGAGAGGGACACGTGGTGAGACACTGTCACCCAAGAGGGTCTCCCCTGGGGCCACCTCACCGCCCCCCCTCGCAGTGCTATCTGACCCCCACGTCAGACTGGCTGGAATGAGGCCAACACCTTGCGGGGTTCCCTGCTGAGATGATGGGCAGGAGGCGGCCCCCCAGAGAAGCCCTGGACGAGGCCCCGGCCCCTCGTGCCTCCTTCCCGACTTCCAGCTTGGACACTGAATTAGACCCTCTGGCCTTTGAGCCGCTGCCCTCGCGGCCTCGGATCCTCTAAACCACGGGAGGAATTTTGGGGGTAAAATCATTGAAACCCACGACGTGCAGTGTCCAAGATGGTGAGAGGAACTAAGGTCACAGGAGCTGGTGGTCACTGCTATGCCCTGTAGTCGATTGCTAGAGCAACTTGGGGGATAAAATCATTGAAACCGATCAATAACTCACAAGCCATGTGATAGAGCGTTGGGGGGCATTGGCCTAAAACCACTGACCGGCCGAATAGCTGGTTTGCCGGATGCTTTCGGATGCACCGCCCGGGGACTGGCTTTTCAAATCTCCCCCGGAGGCTTCTCCTTAAGATTCGGCTTCATCCAAGCTGGCCTCGCAGGATTCCGTGTCTCCTAACAGCATCCACGGCTGCTTCTCCCAGTGCCGTGACCCTCGAGGCTCCTTCGCTCCCTCCCACCACGGCCCACGTGCGCTGAGATGCTGCAGTTCTCTTCCTCTGGCAGGAAGTGCCCGGCTCTTGCCAAGAGCCCTGGACGCTAGCCTGCGGCCTTAAGTGCTGAATTCTTGGTGATCTTTCGAAGGGAGGAAGCAAAATAAACTGCAAGACCCTTGGCTGCCTCCAGCTCTCCTCACAGAGGCCACCCTGGGCAGCAGGAAGGAGGGTTTCAGGGTCACAGACACCGTCTGGACGCTGACGGTCCAGCCTCCGTGGGAGCGTCCACAGCTGCAGCCCACCTCGAGGGTGGGGTGAGAGGGCAGCTGGGTTGGAGAAGGGGCCATTGGGACAACGATGGTTAGAAGGCATCACTCTGGGTTCCAGATGCATGCTGAGGAGGGCAGGAGGGAACCTGGGGACATTGGTAGTGGGAACCGTGCCCTGGTGAAGGGACGGTGTTGGAGCATGGTATCACTGACACCCAATTACGAACAACTTTGTAACTGTGTCTCACGGTGATTCAATGGAAGGAAGGAAGGAAGGAAGGAAGGAAGGAAGGAAGGAAGGAAGGAAGGGAGGAAGGAAGGAAAGAAAGAGAAAGAAAGAAAGAAAGAAAGAAAGAAAGAAAGAAGGAAGGAAGGAAGGAAGGAAGGAAGGAAGGAAGGAAGGAAAGAGGGAGGAAGGAGGGAAAGAAAGAGAAAGAAAGAAAGAAAGATGGAAGGAAGGAAGGAAGGAAGGAAGGAAGGAAGGAAGGAAGGGGAAGAAGGAAGGAAGGAAGGAAGGAAGGAAGGAAGGAAGGAAGGAAGGAAGGAAGGGGAAGAAGGAAGGAAAGAGGGAGGAAGGAGGGAAAGAAAGAGAAAGAAAGAAAGAAAGAAAGAAAGAAAGAAAGATGGAAGGAAGGAAGGAAGGAAGGAAAGAAAGAAGGAAGGAAGGAAAGAGGGAGGAAGGAGGGAAAGAAAGAGAAAGAAAGAAAGAAAGAAAGAAAGAAAGAAAGAAAGAAAGAAAGAAAGAAAGGCATTTCTGCAAAGCGCCCCCAGGCCCCTGCTGACAGCCCAGGCTGGGCACGGAGCCTGGTCCCTGCACTTCACAGGAGCAGTAATGTACCTTCACTTTTCCTTACTAAATAAAATGGGTATTGGAGGCATTTCCCTGTCACCTGCATGGTTTGCTTTTCTATCACAGGCATTTTCCTTGAGATTGATTTCTTTTTCCTACCACATGATTTTCAGCAATTTCCTGGATTTAATTCTTAGTTTCTACCTTCGTTTATTCGAACAATCACTCCTTTTCAGTTTGGTTTTTTTGGGGGGGGAGATGGGGGGGGTTGTTAGGTTGGGGTTTTTTTGGCTTTTTGGGTCACACCCGGCCATGCTCAGGGGTTCCTCCTGGCTCTGCACTCAGGAATTTCCCCTGGCGGTGCTCAGGGGACCCTATGGGGAGCCGGGGATAGAACTTGGGTCATCCTCAGCCAAGGCAAGCGCCCTCCCTGCTGGACTATCGCTCCGGCCCCTCGCTCCTTTTTAGACCTTAGATTGGCTCCAGCCATCACGACAGTGTTACCTAAGGTCACATCCTCTCCCCGCATGTAACGTGCTGACTGTTGTGACCTGAGTGAACATCAAATGGGCAGTATTGAGTAGTATTTATCAGATGGTCAGAAAAGGCTAGCACTGGTTGATAGACAGTATAGACTTGTCTTGATGAGAGGAGCAGTCGAGGCTATAGACTCGTGTTGGTTGCATGGATAGCGAAGGCCAGCGCTGGTCAGTCTAGGCTAGTGTTGACTGATGGACAGCGGAGGCCAGCACAGGTCAAGCTAGGCTAGTGTTGGTTGGATGAACAGTGTAGGCTACTGTTGGTTGATGGACAGTGTAGGCTAGCGCTGGTCATTCTAGGCTGGTGTTGGTTGGTGGACAGTGTAGGCTAGCTGGTCAGTGTAGGCTACTGTTGGTTGGTGGACAGTGTAGGCTAGCGCTGGTCAGTCTAGGCTGGTGTTGGTTGGTGGACAGTGTAGGCTAGTGCAGGTCAATCTAGGCTAGTGGTGGTTGGATGAACACTGTAGACTAGCTGGTCAGTGTAGGCTACTGTTGGTTGATGGACAGTGTAGGCTAGTGCTGGTCAGTGTAAGTCACTGTTGATTGAGGGACAGTGTAGGCTAGTGCTGGTCAATCTAGGCTAGTGTTTGTTGATCGACAGTGCAGATGTGCATTAGGGCACTGCATAGGCTGCTCCTAATCTGAATGGACTCGATTGCTTACAGGTGCCGTGCTCACTGGAGCTGACCAGATGGACAGAATTACCTCATTTTGGTCAGATCAACTGTATTGCCTTCTCATCTTGTCCATCCTAGGACTTATGGGGTGGTCAGAATTGACTAGTACTGAAGGTAGAAGCACTCGTCGGGTTTTGCTGGAAGGACGTATGGAGCAGCACGGAGACGGTCTCGCAAATTCCTTGAACTGACGCTCTCGTTTCGTACTCAAGATAATCCAGCTCAAATCACGGTCGCTGCCCCCCTGAGAGGCTCTCATGAGATGCTGGGTCCTCCCTACAGCAAATCCTCTAATTCCAGAGACAGAGACTCCTGGAGAGCCCTGGGCACCCAGAGCCGCCTCCTCCCGCTTGGGACAGCCCCTTGGGATGGAACTGGGCATTTCCTGGGACGTGATGGAGGTGTGGCCAGGGAGGGGGCACCATCCCTGTGGCTGACCTGGAGCCCACGACCAAAAAACCAATGTGGCAGGACCCCTGAGCTACTCTAAGGAATGTACCTGGCAGCCGCCCGGCCGGTCTCCACACTCGCCATAGGAGCGCCCTGTCCCGGGCTCCCAGATGCCAGAATCTGCAGGGACAGAAGCAGCAGGAATGAGTCAATGACGCCAAATAGACTGAAACTATCAGGGCGCGGCTGGCCCTGCGCGGGCAGAGCAGAGGGCCTGAGGACCACCCCAGGGAAGGCCTCTGGGTTTTCTCGCTGAGACGGTGTCTGGGGACAGGCAGGGGTGTGAGAGCGGGGAGCAGAGAACCTGGGAGCGAGGGGCGGACAAGCAGGAGTGGCCTTGCCGGGGCCTCGCTCCCTCCCCACCTCAGCTCCATCTTCCCCACCTTTCTTTCTTTCTTTCTTTCTTTCTTTCTTTCTTTCTTTCTTTAATGTTTTTTAGCGAATCACCGTGAGATACAGTTACAAGCTTTCATGTTTGAGTTACACTCACACAATGATGCAACACCCGTCCCTCCACCAGTGCTCATTCCCCACCACCCATGTCCCCGGTATACGCCCCTCCTCACCCTCCTCCTGCCTCCATGGCAGACAGTTTCCCCCAGACTCTCTCTCTCTACTTTTGGGCATTATGGTTCGCGACACAGACACTGAGAGACTATCACATTTGGTCCACGACTCGAGACTACCGAACCCGGACAGCGGGAGAGATAGAGCGCCACCAGACCCCTTGAAAACACTCACTTTGTCTACTCTCAGCACACGTCTCCCATCCCGAGTGATTCCTCCAACCCTCACTGACTGAGTGATCCCTTCTCCATCCCAGCCGCCTTCTCCCCCAGCGCGTGAGGGGGCTTCCAAGCATCTCCCCCACTTTTCCACTCCCCTTCCTGCTCCGACTCCCCCCGGTCTCACGCTGACGGAGCTGAGCAGGGACTGAGCACATGACTGGGCATGCAGGACACTGGAGACCTTAATAATGGTCCTGATCATGTGATTAGCCCCCAGTGAAAGGCACGGGGGGGGGGGCGGGGGGGGGCAGAGCCATAGCACAGCGGGGAGGGCGTTTGCATTGCACGCGGCCGACTCGGGTTCAATTCCCAGCATCCTTAGGGTCCCCCGAGCACCGCCAGGAATGATTCCTGAGTGCAGAGGCAGGATTAACCCCTGTGCATTGCCAGGTGTGACCCAAAAAGCAAAAAAGCAAAAAAAAAAAAAGGCACTGGGGAGGGAAACAGGAAGCTGTTACTTTACAACGACTTGGGGACAGCAGTTAAGCCCAGGGTGACCCAATCACCCAGTGAAGACTCCGTCTCTGGTAGCCCATCAGCTGGGCAACATCCCCACATGTCCCCTCTGTCCCCCGCCACTGCCTGTCCATGGCTTTGCCCCAGCAGGAATCTCAGAGAGACGCCAGGTGCTGTTCAGGCTGGAAACCGGGGGGTGGGGGGGGGGGGGCGCTCCTTCGTGGGGGTCTAGAATCATCCCAGCTCTACAGATCCTGGGTTCTGGACACCTCCAAACCCACAGTACTGAGCGCCCAGTAGGGATGTAGCCAGTCACGTGGGCGTGGCACGGAAGCCCCCCAAGCTCAGGAAGCGGAAACTGAGACACAGAGACTCAGCTACCCCCCGCAGCTCAGGGACCCTCAGACGATGGCTACAATAACCCCATTATGAGATAGAACAAGTTCACAAGTTTTCTTTGTTGTAACAAACAACTGTAGCACTGTCGCACTGTCATACTGTCCTCCCCTGCGGGCCCAGTAACATTGTGAGACTTGTTACTGTGTTTGGCATGTCGAATATGTCACAGGGAGCTTGCCAGGCTTCACCTTGCAGGCAGAATACTCTCAGTAGCTTGCCGGGCTCTTCGAGAGGAGCGGAGGAATCGAACCCGGCTCGGCTGGACGGGCGGATTGCAAGGCAAACACCCTACCGCTGTGCTATCACTCCAGCCCAACAAGCAACATAAAATACATTAGTTTGTGCCCGCCACGGGGTCAGGCTTAGGGCTGGGCTGGGAAACTGGGGACACTGGTGGGAGGCAGGTCACGCTGTGGTGGGAACGGTGAGTGTCCACACAACTCAACTTTGTCAGCCACGGTGTTTAAAAGAAGTTTAGAGGAAAAATAACACCTCCAGGTGTTTTGGAAGAGTGTCATCATGGCTAGCAGCATATTTTCTGAAGTGAGGAGGAAGAGAGAGGGAAGGAGAGTAGGAGAGAGAGGGAGAGAGAGAGGAAGAGGGAGCTGGGAATGCTCCCCCACTTCCCCGTTTGGGAGTGGACGCTCCTTCCCCTTCTATGTCCTGAGCTGGGACGTGGTCATTTCTCCAAGCCTGAAAGAGCTCAGGCCGAGTCCAGCCAGCAGGGAAAAGCAGGTGGTGACGCCAGATGTCCAGGCACTGCTGGTCACCCCGTAGCCCAAGCACATGCCCCCAAAGCCGGGTGGCCGGCAGAGCAGGAGGAACCAGAGGCGGGCAGTGCTTCCTGGGGTCGTGGAGGTGAGCTCCTGCAAATGCCACTGACCTGGCCCCTTCTCCTGGCCTCTCGCAGGCTCTGCTGAACGGCAGGCCAGGCCCGAGTGAGCGGTGGGCAGACAGCACCGGGGACCAGGGAGGACGGACGCCCCGTCCAGACCCCAACCCCAGGGCACGAGGCAGGAGTGATCCCCGAGCACCACGAAACAGTGCTGTGAACAGGTCACAATTTAAATGATGTTTCTGTCTCTCCAGTTCAGGAAAGTGTCTTGTCAACGACTTAACACCATCAAAACCATTTTTTTTTTTTTTACGAATGTCGCATCTTTTTAGCAGAAATGATTTTAGTAAACTCTAACTGCAGTTGGTCAGGAAAAGTTCCACCATCAGACAAGAATCACGCCTACCGAGATCGGATAAAATTCGGTAGAATATCGAGTTACAATTTCATAATCTTCAATGAAATGCTGGTTTTAGGCAGGGATCAGCAATGGGTCTAAGACTCCCCCGACGCACAGCCTTGACGGGAAGGGAGGTTCCTGTTTGATGCAAAATAACTCCACAGATTACACTGCATCTCAGGGGGACAATAGGTGGATCAAGTCGTCATCGCCCTAAGCCGGGCATGAGTTTCGCCCCCGGAGGGTGCAGCGACCAGCAACGCTTCCTTCCTCTCTGTTTCCAAATACAGAGCAAACGAGCTGGCTGGTTGGTGTTCATGTGAAAAGGACGTCCTGGCTCTACCAAAACCTTAGCTCCGCGTCCACCCTGGAGACGAATAAGGACCCCTGGAAGGACCAGGCTGACCCACACAGGAGGAAGGGGTGGCCTTTCAGGACAGAGGACCAGGCCAGGCTCTGCTCGGATGCTGGGTTGGGCCAACACAGAGTAAGTTTGTGAGTTGGGAAATAACTGCACAGATAAGGATGTCCAGTGGGTCAGCAAATCCAAAGTCACCATCCACTTAAAAATTTAACTGCAGCTGTGTTTTAGAATTCAAAATTCTAGAATTTCTGGAGACATCTCAGACCCTTCAGCACTGACACGCCAGGAGCAACACACCACGCTGGATGGGATGTAAATCAGAAGGCAACCAATCGCGATTAAGAAAATATCAACACATGGGATGGGTCCTCGAGCTTTGCATGGCTGAAACACAAGCACAAAAGTTTGTAAGTCTGTAACTGTACCTCACAGTGATTCACTAATAAAAAAAAAAATTTTAACGGTGGTGGAAAATGGGCACTGGTGGAGGGATGGGTACTTGATCATTGTATAATCAAAACCCAAGCACAAGAATTTGTAAATCTACAACTGTACCTCATGGTGTTTCACTAAATAAATAAATAAATGGTTTTTTTGAATTTTTTTTGAAAAGAAAATATTAACACAGGTTTAACCTATCACAACATGGCAGTAACCTCTTACACCATTAACCTCTTAATGGCTCCAGGGTGAGATACAACAAATCTTCACACACTTTCTTCTAAGGAACGCTTTTCTGATCATTTTTAACAAATTATTCATAACAAGCACAGCGGGTAGGGCGTCTGCCTTGCACGCAGCCAACATGGCCGACGCGAGTTCGATTCCTCCGCCCCTCTCGGAGAGCCCGGCAAGCTACAGAGAGTATTCGATATGCCAGACACAGTAACAACAAAGTCTCCAATGGAGACGTTACTGGGCCCGCTCGAGCAAATCGACGATCAACGGGAGGGCCTTTACTTTTACTTTACTTTTAATATAAAATAAATTATTTAGGGCCTGCTGCTAGGGCAGACTTGGGTGATGGGTTGGGAAAATTGGAAGTAACGGTGGTGGGAAGGTGTAAAGGTGATGAGATTGGCGTTGGAATACCGAATGTAGTAAGTCATCGTGAACCACTTTATAAAAATCTTTAAAAAAAATTTTAAGTGGGTGAGCAAGAGAACAAGGGTTTAGTCCCTTGCCTTTCATGTGGTAACCCGGTACAATCCCCTTCACCACACGTGACTCACAACCAGGAATGATCCCAGGAAATAAAGCAGGGTGAGCCAAAGACCAAAATAACTTGAATAAAATGCCGATTTCCAGAGGGAAGGATCAGATCTCAACTTTTGCTCTGCATCTGTGGGGTTGGGCTTCATTACAGAAGAACGGAAAATGATTGTTGGCAGATCACAGGGTGCTATAAACACTCTTCTTCGTCCTCGAAAAAGTGGTAGTTCTCCTGCAAAGCCTTATTGAGTAGGAAATGAGGAAGAGACACAGCCGATATTTTAACTAAACTGAAAAAGTTTCCACAGGTTCAATGCTTCCGGTCTTGAGCGGGGACTACAAGTTTTACACACGTTACAATTCTTTTTTAAGTTGTAAATGATTTTAAAATATGAATAATTCACTCCATTGTGGAAATTTTCCTCTTTCATCTGCAGAAAATCTCCAAGTTGATGATGTAAATTTCAGCTCCCGCTAATTACCTAGGGGGGTACGAGAGCAGAGAGGAGAGAAAGATGACATTTGGGAGATCAAAAAGCCATTTACTGGGTGGCTTTTCACCGAGAAAAAATTATGTTTTCGGAAATGAAGTTACTCAGTCTAAGCGAGAAAAGAGTGTTGGGGCACATTCTTGAATATTTATAGGTTTCCCCTCGGGACGCTGGTCCGTGTGTGGGTCTCCAGACCCTGTGTGGGTCTGGGCTCTCTGCTGGCTCCCACTTTGGGGTGAGGCGGGCACCCGCGGCTTTCTTATTTCCTCTCGTCACTGTGTTTCCAGAAGCAACGTCTGTCCTGGGGGACGAGAAGGCCGATGTCCAATTTGGGGGCACATATATTGGGGATCCGTCACAAAATAAGGAGAATCGTTCCAAGTTTCAAGTCTAGATAGATTTAATGATTTATAACCAAATCCTATTAACTCTCCATTGATTTGTAGTACAATGGAATGGGGGTAGGGGGATCACTTCAGGTCACGCCCCCACCTAAATACCACCGTGGCCGGCTCCAAATGACCTCTCTGCCCCTCCGTCCACCCCCTCCCGCTCCCCGCCAAAGTCACCGTAGAGTTTAGGGCTGAAAAGGTTTTTCAAAGCAAGATCCTGGGACTAGGACATGGGCGAAGAGGAACAGAAACAGAGATGTGGAAATTGCAAGTATAGAGAACCGAAGAGCTGATTCACAGGAAAACCTCAGAAAACACCTCTGGCAGCCACACCACATAAAGGAGAATCACCTTAAGTGATGGTGACAACTGTGTGTACACACACACACACACACACACACACACACACACACACTTCTTTAGCATTCTTAGTATAGATTTCTAAGTCCCTATTGTACCAGGGAATACATGAAAAATCTTTTGTCTCCCAGAGAAACGGTAAGACTGTGACGGAATGCATTTGCACCACAGAATAATGTACAGTAGGACCGAACGCCAAACGGGTTCGGGTCAAGAGGCGAAACAGGAAGCTCCTGGTACTCTAGACCCTGAGCTATTTGTATATGGTTTCGAAGGTTGTATTTATATTATTTTCACGATGTTTCTTGTAGCGAGCTCGTCAATGACACACAACCGTTGTGGCAGCACTATATAATAAGCATCACACCGGTGTCGTGTAAAAATGAGGGCCTGGGAGTGGAGCTGGGAGGTGGGAGGAGGGCCGGGCAGTGCTGATGTCCGGAGGTGTGCCCCCCTCTGAGGTGCTCTAAGCCCCCGTGAGGCATTTCCTGGCCATGGTCACCCACCAGGAGCGTGGGAGAAGCACCAAGCTTCCGACCGAGGGAGAGGGCACCTGCCGACCGCACAGCGGAGTGTCTGGGAGTGGAGCGGAGGCAGAGGCAGGGCTGCTGGCTGACTGGCAGGTGGAGGCTGCTGACGGCCCCTCAGCCCAGAGCCGAGCTCGTGTCCCGCAGAAACGGTCCTGCCAAGCTGGTCCCCTTCCCCACGCTGGGAGGGGCCCAGGAGCTCAGTGATTCTCACGCTTCAGGTCAGAGTTTGGGGGGAACCATCTGAGCTGAAGTATGTCGGGTGGGGTAGGGGGTTCCAGCGTGCCTCCCCTGGGCTCCCGGCCAGAAGTGCCCGTTCCTGCCTGGGCAGCCCATCCAAGGCCCAGTGTCCCTGCTGCTAACTTGCCCTGAGCGAACTTCGTACTGAAAGCAGGTGGTAACGACACCGTCACGTCCACAGGGAGCACCTTTCCGGGGGAGGGAAGAAGAAAGAGCACGGCGTAGGAGCACGGCTGCCCCAGCCTGGGGGACTCCTCTAGGGCCGGGAAAGTGACCGTCTGGCCTCGCCCAAGGGCAGGGTGGGGGGACTGTGCCCAGAAGGAGGGTGCTGGGGAGACACCCCACCTGGCAGAGCCTCCCGCACAAGCAACCGAGTTCCCAGCAACCGAGTTCCCTGACCACAGGGGCCTGGAGTGGGGTCAAGGTGGGGTCCAGTCTGAGCTCGTGACCGTGCGTCCAATCGGAGAGTCGGGCAGGCGCGGTTTGTGTGTGTGGGGGGGGAAACGTGCCAACGGTTCCCCTCCCAGTGCCCTGCGGGTCGCAACATCTGCCGCGCGCTGGAACTGGCACCGTGAAGCAAATAGAGCGTGACGTGTGCCCTGGGCAGAGCGCCGGGACAGGCTTCTCCGGAGCAGGGGCAGAGCCGGGGCGCCCCCCGGGCACAGCCTGGCTCACGCGGTCCCTCTCGCCTGCCTCCACGCTGAGCTTCAGAAGCCTCGATGGGAGGTCGCAGCATTTTGTTCCTGAAGAGAAATCGTCCAAAATGGGCCACATCTTTCGGGTTCCCCCAGGAGCTGTTTCGGTTTCCGTGATTCTCACCGCTGTGCTTTCTCCCCGGGGGTGACCTTGGGGTCGGATGCTGCTGTCTGCGAGCCCACTGACCCCGACCTCACCCGCCCCCACCTCCAGCATCTTCCAGGCCAGGCACCTGGGCCTGTTGGTGCCTGGACATGAGACCACGGGCAGCGGGCACACAACTCGAGCTCCTCTGCCAGGATTCTGCTCAGGCTGGAAGCAAAAAAAAAAAATCAAATTGGGGGCATCTACACTTGGGTCTCTCCGGGATAGCGCCTTTTGGAGGCACTGAGCGCCTGGATGCTCCCAAGAGTCACCCTGACTCGCCTGCTCAGTCTGACCTTTCTCAAAGTGCCAGGAGAGAGTGGTTTTGGTTTTGGTTTTTGGTCTTTTGGGTTTTTTTTTCTTTTTGGGTCACACCCAGTGATGCCCAGGGGTTCCTCCTGCTCATGCACTCAGGAATTTCTCCTGGCAGTGCTCGGGGGACCCTAGGGGATGCTGGGGATCAAACCCGGTTCAGCCGCATGCAAGGCAAACGCCCTCCCCGCTATGCTATCGCTCCAGCCCCAAGAGAGTGGGCCAAGCAGATGCTCTTCCCTCTGCTGTATCCGGGATGCGTGACTTCCTCGCCGACTTTTCCCTAGCAAGGGGCTGGGACTGTTCTGATGCTCCCTGGAGGAGGCATAGGGGTTGACTAATCAAGCTCAAGCCCTGGGGTGCTCTGATGACTCAGCTCTGTGACCTCAGCGGATGGCCTCGCTCAGAGTCTCCCTGGCACATGTGAACGATGTTAATCTGTGTAATGGGCCGAATGTGGGGCCGGTGAGGTCGTATTCAACACTCAGCCCAACTCGAGACACTTAGTAATTAAAACTATCCGTGCCGAGTTTAATTACGCACCGTCACCATGACTAACCCGTGGGTTGGGGCCTGCGTGACTGTCAGGTCACACTCGTCCACCGCCTCATTTGCACTTGATTCCCTGTATAATGACATGTTTGCGCAGATGGGCGTGATGTGGACAGACTCACATCAAGGCCATCTCGCTGCGTCTCGGCTGTTTCTTTCCTTTGCTTCCACCTGGTACCCCGGCTGCCTGGGTTTAACGAAAGAAGAAAGTCCCTTCGCGACTAACCGCAGAGCTGGTTGGCCGTCCTGGTCCCAAGGGTCCGGAGTCCCTGTGGGCTCTTGTCAGCTAAGGAACAACCTTGTGCGGCTTCATCAGGAGAAATGGAGGCTCTTGAGGAAAGAGAATTAAGGGGGGCGGTCACAAGGATGGGGTGGTCTTGGGGCTAGAGCGCAGCAGGTCGGGCATTTCCCTTGCACGTGGCTGACCCGGGTTTGATTCCCAGCATCCCAAAGGGTCCCCGAGCACTGCCAGGAGTGATTCCTGAGTGCAAAGCCAGGAGGAACCCCTGTGCATCGCCGGGTGTGACCCAAAAAATTAAAAAAGGGGGTAGTCTCTTTTTTTGGGGGGGTTGCTTTTTTTTAATTTTTATAAGTGAGACACCATGAGGTACAGTTGTAGACTTACAAATTTTCGTGCCTGGTTTCAATCATACAATGATCAAATACCCATCCCTTCACCAGTGCCCATTTCCCACCACCACGGATCCCAGCATCCCTCCCACCCCCCATCCCCCCCGTCCCACCCTGCCTCTGTGGCAGGGCATTCCGAAAGGGGGTAGTCTTAATGAGGAAACAAACAGGGAAGACAATGGGCCACGAGTGCAGAAGACTGAAGCCCGGTCAGAGATGCCTCAACTGTGTTTCCTGTTTTAAACAATTTCCTCTCCGTCGAGGAGAATGATCTTTAATGATTAATCCACCAGCTGCGTCGGGCCGGGTCTGCACTCGTGTCCTTTTCTTTCTGCTTTTCGGCATCCCGTTTGCGCCCTAGATCAGTAGGTGCTCCTGGACACTAGTGTCAAAGGCACGATTCTCCTTTAAGCAAACGGCCAAGTACAGGGGGAACCCCCGTCCCAAACCGAGAGCCAGCCAGCTGTAGGGGACACTTCTACAGAGCTCGGAACTGAAGCAAAGGGTCACCTGAGAAATTCCGGTAGAACGAACAAGCCCCCCGAGAGGAGGAGACCAGGGGCCGGGGGCCGCCCGGGTGAGCCTGGGGTGGGGAGGGTGGGTCTGGGCCAGAGGAGGGAGGGGGGTGGGGAGTGGAGAGGAGGAGCAGCCAGGAAGCCAATGAAGGTCAAGGACCAGAGACCGTGGTCTGCCGCCACGTGATCTCGGCGTGGTACAGCCGGGTCCCCCCTGCGGCAGCTGTCACGGAGCAAGACACAAGCTGGGGGAGGGGGGGCAGCTGCCCGAGGGCCCCTGCCCAACATGCGGAGGACAGGGGAGCCTAAGGGGAAGCGGGTGTGTCCAGGGAAGTTGGGGTGGGGTGGGCTGGAGGAAAGAGAGGCCTGAGAAGCGTCTCGAGGGGGCGTGGGACGGGACGGGCGGAGGCGTGGGGGAGATGAAAACCCAGGTCTGACAGGTCTGAGGATGACGTCCAAGTCTCCGGTCAGCACGGCGCCTAGAGAAAGCATGACTTCAAGTAGACGAAGAGTTCGAGAAAAGAGGTGTGAGGAGGAGGAGGAGGAGAGGAAGGGTGTTTGCAGGCTGTCTGGGCAGGAGACAGACCCAGCCTGCCCGTGCAAGTTGCGTGTTCAGTTAAGATCGATGCCCTTGGACATAACATAGATGACCAGTAGGAAATGAATCTGGATTCGCTCTTGCTTGCACGATTGAGACTTCTTGGAGGAAGTCCCGCCCCTGTCCAGGGTCACCTCCGGGAAGGAGACGCAATTATCTCATTGAATTCATTCAGTTCAGAGACTCAATAATGGAGCAATTTGGCTTCAAAAGTGTGAAGCGGGGCTGGAGAGATAGCACAGTGGGTAGGGCGTTTGCCTTGCACGTGGCCGACCCGGGTTCGATTCCCAGCATCCCATAGGGTCCCCTGAGCACCGCCAGGAGTAACTCCTGAGTGCAGAGCCAGGAGTAACCCCTGTGCATCGCCAGGTATGACCCAAAAAGCCAAAAAAAAAAAGTGTGAAGCTTTGCACCAAGTTTCAAAGGCGGAACAGGAGGGCAGAAACCCCTTCCCCCAGCCCCCACAAATAGGCCTCTTGGGTCTGTGGCATTAGGGTGAATTATTATTATTTCATGGGATGCAGCAATAGCACAGCGGGTAGGGCGTTTGCTTTGCATGCGGCTGAGCCGGGTTCGATTCCTCCACCCGTCTCGGAGAGCCCAGCAAACTACTGAGAGTATCTCGCCCTCACGGCAAAGCCTGGCAAGCTCCCCGTGACGTATTCAATATGCCGAACACAGCAACAAGTCTCACAATGTGAGAACGGAAGCTGCAAACGGAAGCTGGTCCAGGCCCAGGTCTGGGATGGCGGGGACCTCTGGGTTTACAGCAGGGGGCACCACTCTGAATCCCCGATGGTAGGAGCTGGTGAGGGCTCTGATGAGCCAGGAGATCTAGGCTCCTCCGTCCCAAGGGGCATGAGTCTGGGGATCCGTTCTCCTGATTTCTCTGGAGTGTGACACCCAGACTTGCTTTCTTAAGGGAACTGGACTTGGCTCCCTCCAAGAGGACGTTTCTTGCTTACTAAGGGGCTAGAAATGACGCCGGGTGGGGAGAGAGGCAGGAACGCTCTCTCTCTTCAGGGCTCACTCCTGCCTCTGTGCTCAGGGCTCACTCCTGCCTCTGAGCTCAGGGCTGACTCCCAACTCTGTGCTCAGGGCTCACTCCAGGAGCTGCTTGGGGAACCATCTGCTATGCTGGGAATCGGGTCTGGGTCGACCGTGTACAAGGCAAATGCTTCACCCCGGTGCGATCTCTCTGGTCCTGATCATTCTCACTGTCAGCTCCCCAGGGAACCCAGTGACGGTCACCATGAAGACGTTACTGGTGCCGGCTCGAGCAAATCGATGAACAACGGGAGGACAGTGCGACAGTGCAGTGCTATTATTTCATAAGAGGGGTCTGAAGGCTGGGAAGAGACATTGGTTAACTCCAGGGAAAGTGGGTCCCGAGCCGTGCCCCTCCCTGCCCCCGAGGCCTCATCTCTGCCGACCAGCAGGAAGCCCCCCTGCCCTGCCCTGCGCTGCCCGCCACCCTGGTCTACAACACCAGTTTTCTCAGGGCTTTTTTCCCTTTTTTTTTTTTCCCTTATTTGAGATGACATAAGCCATCCTGTGGATTTACAAGCTTTTACTGGGTTTCTCCCTGTACTTTGGGTTTATAAATGTTCTCCTTAAGCCTCTTTTTTGTTTAAAAAGGGAATCCACAAAAGCAGCATTGTTTGAAAGTCTACTTTAGGGCAGAGGTCATGAAGAAACCCAGTGAAACGGAAGCTGCAAAGAGGCATCTGTGAAGGAGAGAGGCTGGGACTCTCGGTCTCCCCCACAGCCCAAGGGGGGCGGCCCAGCACAGCTGAGAGCCCCCAGAACCCCGAGGTCAGGGGCGCGTGACCACCCAGACACGCGGGACCTTCAGTCCAAACACAGCCGGCGAGTCTGTGTGGAATCCCCAAGCACTGAGACCCCGGGAGGCAGCGGGGGCTGAGCTGAGGCTTTGCCGTGTCAGAGCACCGGGCCCCGTGCCTGCTGACCCAGAGGCAGCCGGAGGAGCAGAGACGCCAGCGAGAGGAAATGGGAGAAACGCCCGGAGAGGTGGAGTGGACGCCGGGGCTCAGATGATGGGGACACTCGCGGCAGCCTGCAAGGTGCGGTCCTGGGACCCGCAGGGAAGCTCGGAGCTCACGTCCCAGCAAGGTGAGGCTGGGCTGGGCCGGGGCACAGAAGCGCAAACTGAGGCCTGCCTGGCAGAGTCTTGAGAGCGCAGGGTCAGCAGTTGCTTCTGGTCACTGGGTTCCCCGGGGAGCTGACAGTGAGAATGATCAGGACCAGAGAGATCGCACCAGGGTGAAGCATTTGCCTTGTACACGGTCGACCCAGACCCGATTCCCAGCATAGCAGATGGTTCCCCAAGCAGCTCCTGGAGTGAGCCCTGAGCACAGAGTTGGGAGTAGCCCTGAGCATAGAGGCAGGAGTGAGCCCTGAGCACTGAGCAGGAGTGAGCCCTGAGCACTGATCTGGGAGTGGCCCTGAGCACAGAGCTGGGAGGGAGCCCTGAGCTCAGAGGCAGGAGTGAACCCTGAGCACAGAGGCAGGAGTGAACCCTGAGCACAGAGGCAGGAGTGAGCCCTGAGCACTGAGCAGGAGTGAGCCCTGAGCACTGAGCAGGAGTGAGCCCTGAGCACTGATCTGGGAGTGGCCCTGAGCACAGAGCTGGGAGTCAGCCCTGAGCTCAGAGGCAGGAGTGAACCCTGAGCACAGAGGCAGGAGTGAGCCCTGAGCACTGATCTGGGAGTGGCCCTGAGCACAGAGCTGGGAGGGAGCCCTGAGCACAGAGCCAGGAGGGAGCCCTGAGCACTCAGCCAGGAGTCAGCCCTGAGCACAGAGCTGGGAGTCAGTCCTGAGCACAGAGCCAGGAGTCAGCCCTGAGCACTGCTGGGTGTGGCCCCGAAATCGAAATAATGAATGACAGCCCACTTCACTCCTGCAATCACGGTGGTCCTTAAACTGTTGCATAGAAAGCACTGCAGGAAAAAAATCCTCACCCAGAATCCTACATATCACCAGAGCGACCTTTTAGATGAAGGCAAAATGAAGACAGGACACGAGCTGGAAGATTCCCCTTCAGCATCGCTACGTGGTAATAGACGGTAGGTGAGGAACTCTCATCTGAAAGCAACGGTCACAGGTGGGAATCCAGCTCTTCACAGAAGTATGAAGGTGGGGAGGGTGAATGATCAGGTGGGAACAGAAAGAGACAATGAGAGAGAGGGGGAGGGAGGGAGAGAGGGAGGGAGGGAGAGAGAGAGGGAGGAGGGAGAGAGAGGGAGCCTACTATAGAGACAGGCTGGGGGGATCGTGGGGGGAGGGAAACCAGGGACATTGGTGGTAGGAAATGTACACTAGTGTTGGGACACTGTGTGGCTGAAACCCAACCATGATCGGCTTTATAACTGTGTATCTCACAGTGATTCAAGAAGATAGATAAAAGAAAGGAAGGAAGAAAGAAAGAAAGAAAGAAAGAAAGAAAGAGAGAGAAAGAGAGAGAGGAAGGAAGGAAAGAAGGAAGGAAGGGAGGGAGGGAGGGAGGGAGGGAGGGAGGGAGGGAGGAAGGAAGGAAGGAAGGAAGGAAGGAAGGAAGGAAGAGAGAGAGAGGTGTGACATGCTCTGCCCTACATTGTTAAAGACAAAGGCGTCTCTCAGTGTTAGGAGGAGCTTATCAATCCATTGACATCAGGATCCAATATCGTCCATTGGAGCTATAACCCGGTAGGGGCAGAACATCGAGCTCTGGGATCACAGTGCACAGACGCTTGGGCTGGGAATTTCCTGAATGGTTTGTAAAACTGCAAATATTTCTGAGCACAGACAGTGGTGAATTAAAGCTAGAGCCTCTAAAGAACAGCTCCATGTCTCCCAAGAAGCATCCTGTTTTCAATAAGGTTTCCTGGACATAAAATCAAGCAAACAAAGGGGAAAGCACTTGATCCAGTAAAAACTTCCCCAAAAAGGGCAAGAAACGAGAAAAGAGAACCAAAGAGTAAATAATACAAACCTAAGTCAATTTTTTAAAAAATTTTATTAATAAGTCCATTTTTAAGTGTCAAATTTAAATTCCTCATCTATGATTCTATTAAATATAGATGGTACAGAAAGGCAGAGATGTAAGACAAAATCTAAAACCCAAGAACAAACTCCATGTTACCAAGCAGCATACGTTGATGAATTGAAAGAATGAATAATGATAAAACCCGCAAACTCTACGACGAGTCAGTCCCGGCTGTATTTGCACCAGACAGGGCAGACGGACAGATGAAAGCAGCCTGGATAGAAAGGGGGCTCACGGGAGAAGGTCAAGCGAGCCGGAAGGGGCCCGTGTGCAGAAAACAGGCTTCCCAGCACAAGGGTCAGCTATCTGGAGAAGTGCACTGCACTGGAACAACCCTCCCGGGAGGAACAACCCAGGAGGAACAACCCTCCCGTTGTTCATCAGTTTGCTCGAGCGGGCCCAGTAACGTCTCCATCGTAGACTTGCTGTTACTGTGTTTGGCATATCGGATACGTCACGGGGAGTTTGCCAGGCTTTGCCGTGCGGGCAAGATACTCTCGGTAGCTTGCTGGGATCTCCGAGAGGGGCGGAGGAATCGAACCCGGCTCGCCCAGGCTGGCTTCGCACAAGACAAGTGCCCTACCGCTGTGCTATCGCTCCAGCCCATCTGGAGAAGAACCCATGCAAATGCACAAGCACGTAGAGAAACTGAACCCCCTTCTCTCCAGCGTTTATAGGAAAGACCCCCCAAATCGTAAGAATGCCAGGAAGGAGTTGGCACACCTGCCTTCATGTGTCTGATCCCAGCTTGGGGCCTTGGGCAACACTGAGTGTTGTGAGGTGGAGCATTCAACAGTAGGATGCGCCCGCCGGGTACCCGGGCATGGCCTGAGAGCCCCCCCGAATGGAAGAGTCGGTCACAGAGCTGTGGGTTGTTGCCAGGCAAGCCAGCCCGTGTTAACAAGCCGCTTGGGCTAGGTTCTGTTTATTCATAGCAACCTGGCGTCTGCCCAACTCGCAGAACATTCCAGGGGGCGGGCGTGTGCTGCATCCCACATGAAGTCTCCAATAGATGTCAGGTGATCCAGAAGGCAGAGCTTGCCCTCTGACCCTGCCTGGATCCAACGGAAGACCGTAAGATGCACAGTGAGAGAGAACACTCGCTCGTGTCTCCCGAGACCAAAGTGCGTGTTTGCAAACGCCCCCGAGGACGACGCGGCTGAAGTCGGTGGTTTGCTGCAGCCTGGACAGAGCTGGGGGTTTTGTGTAAAGTGAGAAGGACATGAGCAGGGGGACAGACGCGGGTGTCCTTACTCACCTGCAGTCTGTGCAGTAACACAGCGGTGGGGACTATAAAAGTGGGCGCCCCTTCAGCCCAAGGTTCCAGAGACGAGAAGGCCCGGAAGGTAGGAGATGCCGGGGCGGGGAGGGCCGCGTCATCACAGGGCGCTGGCCAGGGGCAGGGCTGTCCTGGTGACCGGCCAGGACCGTGTACAGTGGGACCGTAAAAGGCAAGTGACCCACATGGCAATAATCAAACCCAACCATGGTTTGGTGAGAGGGCGGAGCTGGGGTGGGAGGGAGCTGAGACGCTAGCATGAGGGGCACCGTTCCAGCAGAGACTTCACACGCCTGAAACTCCATTACTAACAGTTTGCTAAGTCGTGGTGCCAACGTGCTTTTTATTTTAAATTTTTTAAGGGGCCTCAGAGTCTCTCAGGGCAAGCATCTGCCTGACATGCTCCCGGCCCTGGGGTGATCGCTGAGGCTCTCCCCGAGAACAAAGCCCTGAGCACTGCGTGGATGGCCAAAATAAAGGAGAGAAAGTAACTCAAGTGTCCATTTGTGTTGTGCCCTGACACATGGGCGAGGTCTTGTCCCTGACTCGCCCCTCAGCACCGGCCTGTGCAGTTCTCTCCGTGCAGGGCAGTACCATGGCTCACTGGTGTCCCGTTACGGACCCCGGGCACACTCCTCTGTCCAGTCAACTCTCCCCAGACCCTTGGTGAGTTGCCAGGTCTCGGCTCTTAAGAATAAGGCAGCGGACTGGAGCGACAGCACAGCGGGGAGGGCGCTTGCCTTGCACGCGGCCAACCCGGGTTCGATTCCCAGCATCCCATAGGGTCCCCCGAGCACCTCCAGGAGGAACTCCTGAGTGCAGAGCCAGGAGGAACCCCTGAGCATTACCAGGTGTGACCCCAAGAAAGAAAAAAAAAGAATAAAGCAGCAATGAACACAGGAGCGCAAATAATCTTTTTTAAAGTAGCGTTTTGGGGCCCTTTTAGGTAGATGCCGAGAAGTAGGGCTGGAGCGACAGCACAGTGGGTAGGGCATTTGCCTTGCGTGCGGTCGGCCTAGCCTGGCCGAGCCAGGTTCGATTCCTCCGCCCCTCTCGGAGAGCCCGGCTAGCTACCGAGAGTGTCTCGCCCGCACGGCAGAGCCTGGCAAGCTCCCCGTGACGTGATCAATATGCCAAACACAGTCACAACAAGTCTCACCATGGAGACGTTACTGGGCCCGCTCGAGCAAATGATGAACAACGGGAGGACAGTGCGACAGTGCGACGGTGCCGAGAAGTGGAATCGCTGGGTCCAGTGGAGCCCTTTCAGCTCCTCGGAAAGTGCCCTGATATTTTCCAAAGAAGCTGAACCAGCAGATGTTCCCTCGGGTTCCTCCTTCCTCCTCCACTTGCTTATGCCCCCCTGGCGTCTCTGAGGAAAGGCAAAGCTTCTCCCTGGGGGGATCGGGGAAGAGAAGAAGCTCCCCGAAGTCTTGGTCAGGCAAAGAACAGTGAGAAGAGTCTCCATGGGGCCGAGTGGGAGAACCGGGCAGCCGCCCAGGGCCCCTGAGACAGTGACCAGCAGAATCATGGAGCTCCCAGGTCACCCTCCAACACGACAGGTGAGAACCACAGGTTAGCGTGGGCCCCCTGCTGCGGGGGGGGGGGGGGCGCCAGACCACTCCTCCAGCCCACGGAGGTGGCCCTAGGGTCCGTAGGTGCAAGGAGAGACCAACCGAATGAACACAAGACTAAGAGACAGAGTGCAGTTTAGAAGCAGAGAGGAAAGGGGACAGGACAGGACTTTATTCAGGGCAGCAGGGGTATTATATACTTTGCGACGCAGGAAACTATGCTTACGTCACAGAAGGCAATCACATCACTAGGCCTTATCATATATGGTTAGGAGAGTTACAAAGTCTACACGTTTCATATGCTTGGTTAGTCGGTGTCAGTTACTTCTTATTCTTGGGCTAGCTGTGACAAATGTTTTCTTTTAGATGACCATACATAGCTCAGGATATGCGTAGGCTGTGGTCAGAGCAGACACAGTACCAGATTTGGGCAAGTCAGGATCCGCTTGTTCAGGGTCACGTAGGCCCAGATGACCATACATAGCACAGGCACGTAGGCCCTTGGTCAGGTAAAGGGCCAGCTTTAATGCTCTGAACGCTCCCGGCATTTCTGAGAACACAGCGAGGGCACACGTGTGGCCACCCCCAGCCCCCAAGCCCTTTCAGCATGACCCAGTGTGGACCCGGGACCTCTTACCCCCCCCCCACCGCCGGACACCACCAGGGATGCCCGGTCAGCACACACTCACAGAACCTCACGTCGAACGTGAAACCTACTGGCGGAGCATCAGGGGCAGGTCCCCACCCCCCCACTTCCCAAAAAGCTTACACAACCCACAAAGAAGTAAACCCGCCCTTCTCTGGGGGAGGGGCCGCCAGCTAAGTTCTTCATGGAGTTCGCATTGAAATACCAGGTAGCAGAGCTGGAAAGAATCTTAGAGGGGCCCGGTGCACCCCCCACGGTGTGCGGCCGTGAAAGCCCGACCTGGGTGGTCCGTGAGCTTTGCCAGCTTCTACAGAGCGAGGCTGAACACGGGCCCAGGCTGAGGGGGCATCGTTGGCAGACACGGGGCCTCCGGTCCAAGGGGAAGGGACTCCCGCCGCTGCAATTAGAGTGTTTCAGGCGAGATCTCGGGACTGCCACAAGAATTGAAGCCGAATGAACCCGAATTAGCTCAAGAGCCAAAACCCAAATGTGATTACAGGCAGCCGAGCACCCCTCGGAATTAGACGGGTTATCAGAGCAGCGTTTGGGCAGCCTAAAGAGAAGATCCCAATTTTCTTCCCTTTGAACTTCAGAAAAGGTAGCCCAGCATATTCATACGCCAGGCTGTTACTTAATAGGGAGCATGCCGGCTTGAACCCATGGGCCGAGAGATTTCTATTTTCATTCACAGCCTCTCCACCAAAGGAATGTGTGGGAGATGGTTATTAGAGTCATTTGCTCCGCCTGGAGGCTAATTACTCTATTTGGTTCATTTTTGAAAATATTATGTTACATCCAAAGGCAAAAAAAAATTGATGGAGGCTTGTTTCAGGTTTGCTTATGCAATTTCGTACCGATTAAATTAGTTAATCAGAAATTATGCTGCTAAAATAGATCTGCTGTGCTCTAAATCTACAGTAGAAAATTGCCCTTTAAAAAATAATTTGAATGGCATGCTGTTTAAATATATTCTAGTCAATCCTCTCAAATGTGAGACGTGAGTTTTAATGATCCTCAAGAAAGCCCCAAGGAATGAAGGAACCCACAGACGCCGCAGCTGGAAGGAGGGTGACCATGGGGCCCCTCAGGAACCGAATGCAGCAGCTCACTCCAGGGCCGCGCCCCAGGGCCTCCGAGGGGTCGAGGACAGGACACACAATCCCCAGGAATCGCGAGGGCGGCGGGTCCAGGGAGAGGGTCACCGCTCCCAGCTGAGATTTCTTCATCTGAAGCGTGACACTCGTCACACCTGTCTCCAGGCTCCTGGGCAAAAGCTGATGAAACTCATCTCGACACACTCCGTGTGGAACAGACTTGAAAAGTGTCCACAATGTTTTCCAAGACGTTGAACCAGTCAAAGCTTCCACAAGGTCCCTTTTTTCCCACCTCCTGCCACTTGGACTAACACTTGACTTAGAAACCGAAGCTGAGGCCAGGACTCTCTCACTCTCTGGGGCCATCTCGTATTGATCATATGTCGTCATGGTTTATCGAGTACCCATTCTGTATCATCGACTCTCAATTTTTTTCCTTTATTTTTGCTTTTTGGGTCACACCCGGCGATGCTCAGGGCTGACTTCTGCCTCTGCATTCAGGAATCACTCCTGGCGGTGCTCAGGGGACCCTATGAGATGCTAGGAATCGAACCCGGGTCGGCTGTGTGCGAGGCAAACTCCTCCCCCCCCCCCCCCCCGCTGTGCTATGGCTCCAGCCCCACGACTCTATTTTATCCATAGTGATCTGTCATCCATAACCTCCTTATCGATCCATCTCTCTCTGCCTATCCACCCATCAGAGAGTTGTCTGAGTACCTATCAATCAATTGCCAATATATAGACCTGTGGTGTACAGGGCTGGAGCAATAGCACAGCGGTAGGACTTTTGCCTTGTCCGCACCCAACCCAGCTGAGCCGGGTTCGATTCCTCTGCCCCTCTCGGAGAGCCCGGCAAGCTACCGAGAGTATCTCGCCCACACAGCAAAGCCTGGCAAGCTCCCCGTGACGTATTCGATATGCCAAACACAGTCACAACAAGTCTCACAAATGGAGACGTTACTGGGCCTGCTCGAGCAAATCGATGAACAACGGGAGGACAGTGTGTTTGTGTTTGTCACACCACAATTCTCCAGAGCAGTCAGTGGTCTTCAACCACTGGCCGGCAGGTGTAGGGAAGGTTGCAGACCACTGGTGTCCCCGGTGGCTAGAACTGCGGTCTGTGGGCGGCCTGCAGAACCAGCATGTGGGGAGAAGCGTCAGAGAAGGCTGCCAACGTGCGAGCAGCCGAGCCCGCCACAGCGGGGGCCACATTACGTGATTGGCAGTTGCGCGTCCGGGCCCGCAGGAGTGATGATAAAACCACCTCGACATCTGTCTCTCTATCCAGAAACCAGCAGCACGGCAGCGAGAGCCGCGCCTCTTCCTTCTCTGTGTGTCCGAGCTCCTCGGCAAGCGAGTGCCCAGCCAGACACTCACTTGCCTCATCCTGCGAGTCTGAGCTTGGCGAGTTGATGGTCACCCCCCGGCCGAGGGGAGGGGCAGCTGCCCAGCCCCTGCCGACAGGCTTGCGGATACCAATGCGCAGTGGGGTTCAGAGAAAAAGTAACCGTCACTGTTAGTCACGAATAACATCAAAGCATAGAAGATCACACTAGAGCAAATTACCCCACTCCCACTGGCCACTTTCAGTAACGGTTCAGTTTGTCCATATTCTGTCTCGAGAGGCGAGTGGGAGCCGACACCAGTGCACGGGTCCCGGGGGCAAGTGTAGACAGAGACCCAGAAACATGGATGACTCTAGTGGCAGTGGGAGCTGAGCACCACGCGGGCAGCGGTCTCGGAAAGACTTGGGAGGTCTCGGGAAACGGGCTCAGTGAAGCAAACACACTTTTGTATTTTGACGTTAAGTATTTGGGAGGGCATTGACCCCTGATCAGAGCACCATGAGAGCACATGACAAAATCATCACTGTTTGTTTTCATTGACTCTTGAGCCGTTTCAGGAAAACGGGACGGATGATGCCCACGTCCCCGCAAGCCTGGCTGGGCCTTCTCTCCCCGGACACCGACTCATCCTCATCAGAGCCCGGCCCAAACACCGGTTCCCTCATGGTGCCAGGTCCCGTGTGCTATGTAGGTGTGTACATGCGTGAGTAGGTTGGGACATGAGTGAACTGGGTGTGGAGGTGTGGTACGTGTGTGTGTGTGTGTGTGTGTGTGTGCTGGCCTGCAGTGTCTGTCCATATGTCAGTATGTGCATTATGGGATGGGGAGAGGGAAAAAAGGGCAGGTGTGTGTGCTGCGTGCAGGTGCATGTGTCAGGCATGTGCTGGCGTGCAGGTGCATGTGTCAGACGTGTGCTGGCATGCAGGTGCATGTGTCAGGCATGTGCTGGCATGCAGGTGCATGTGTCAGGCGTGTGCTGGCTGCAGGTGCATGTGTAAGGCGTGTACTGGCATGCAGGTGCATGTGTCAGGCATGTGCTGGCATGCAGGTGCATGTGTCAGGCATGTGCTGGCGTGCAGTTAGTTGGGGTCTGGGCGTCTGTACCTGTGCAGCTGCAGGTCTGTCTGTGCATCTCCGTGTCCTGCGTGAAGGAGAGAGCATTTGTGCTTCTGGTGTGTGTGTGCAGCGTGTGTGGGTCCATGTGATCGCTGTGTGAGTGTGAGCACACGTGTGTACACAGGCGAGGCAGTTCCTTCCCTGAAGGGCCCGAGGCATCTGGCCAAGGGACATCGCGGGTCAGGGAACTGGGGATAACCAGGTAAGGACCATTTTTGTCTCTTCCAGAGAGGCGGCCAGGAGGCTCTTAAAGGGCGGGGGGGGACGTGGCGGCCTGTCTCCGCAGAGGTCACGTCTGTGGGAGCCCACAGGGATAGTCTTGGGGGTCTGTGGTTGGCCTCTGACCTCCGGGGCCTGCACACTGTTCTGGGGGGGGAGGGTTTGGCCCCACCCGGCTGTGCTGGGGGCACTCGGGGGACCGCACCAAGTCCAGCCGCAGGTGGGAATGTCCTCAGCCCCGAGCCACCCCCGCCCAGACACGGACCTGCAGTTCCCTGTGCCCCTGGAGGTGTGGAGTGGCGCACGCTACACGGCGCCCACCCCTCCCTCCTAGCACTTAGCTGGAGCCGCCCACGCGGGACCCAGCTCTCCAGGGGAGCAAACACACGCTCCCGAGCACTCTGGGTGGGCCAGGGAGAATTCTCGTCACACGCAGGAACAAGGTCTCACCGCAGAGCAGCCGGGACGCGCGTGTCTGGCGTCCCGGGAGCGGCCCTCTGTGTTATCTCCGCTTCTAGGTCCCCAACCGCTGCCACAAACCCCCGTGACCCGGGGAGCTGCTTCCACGACCTCGGTCTCCCTGCTTGCAGGGTGAGGGCCGCGAGGCTGACACTGGGCGTTGAGGCATTTCCGAGACCGACGAGACGGCAGGCTCTGGGCTCTGACCGGAGGAGCGGATCCCTACAGAGCACTGTTATTACTTGCCAGTGGCTGTTCGCTGCCCCTAAGGAGCACTGTGGTCAGAAGGACTGGTTGGGGGCAGGACGGACAGGCGCTGGGGCCGCGTCTCTCCCAAGTCACCAGCATGAGGAAGAGCGGGCGGCCTGCGGCCCTCAGCGCCGGCCAGGGGCCAGCACCTGCACCTCAGGCCAGGGACGGGGGTCCGCTGGTGTTCGCACACATTCTGCGAAGAACAGACACGCCAGCAGACGGACAGACGAACGTCCCTGTGGTTCTCCTGCAGCTCCTAGGTGGGCCCCTCCCGTGGCGTGATGCTTAGGGGGCTCCCGTCTCTCTCTCCTGAACGTCTCATCACACGGAGATGAGTTTTTTTTTGTTTCTGTCCCGTCTTGAGCTCAGCTCCCTCTGCCCGCCCCGGCACAGTGCGCCCCGGGTGCGATCCCCAAGAGAGAGCTTCCTCGGCCCGTGTCTGGGCAACTTCATCTTGCACAGAGGCGTCGACACACCGGCAAGGACCCAGGAATCAGCTCCCAGGAGACTGACATAGGCCCATGGTCCTGGGGTTCGTTTCTCCTATGGGAGCAGCTCAGAGCCCCCCGAGAGCTGTCCAGCCCTTGGGGTCTCTGCCCAGGGAAACCCCCCGTCCCGCTGTCCTCCTCCTCGCAGTTCTCTCTGGCCTCGGGTTCGGAGCTGCGTGAGGAAGAACGTGCTCTTCCGCCCTACCGCTGAGGTGGGCGCCGGGACCCTCCTGGACTCAGGTGCCGCGGGCTCAGAGTGAGGCTGACGTGGGGGTCTCTCTGGGCCCCGATCGACCTCTGCGGGGACGTTAGTCTCTGGAAGGAAAGCTCTGTGGTTGGATCGCGAGCCTGCAGGATGCGAATGTTTGGGGCTTGGTCCCGACGAAGCTCATTACCAGGTGGGGGGACCAGGAGGGGCTGAGGCCGGGACCCCAATAAGGTCCAACGCTGACAGAGGGATGTGTCCTCTTTCTGCCTCTCCCTCCCTCTCTCCCTCTCTCCCTCGCTCTTCCTCTCTCTGTCTCCCTCCCTCTCTCTCCCTCTCTTTCCATCTCTCTCCCTCTCTCTCTTCCTCTCTTTTCCTCCCTCTCTCCCTCCCTCTCTCTCTCCCCCCCTCTCTCCCCGTCTCTCTGTCTCTCATCTCTGTCTCTTTCCTGTGGTCCCAGAAGGCAGCTCCCAGCAGACAGGAAGCGGCTCCTTCCCAGAGACCCACGCACACCCCTAGACGGTGACCCCCCCAGACCTCTGGGAGCGTGGACAGCGCAGGGGCGCCACAGGGCCTCTCGTGGAAGCGGAGATGGGCACCCACCCGGGTCCTGTCTGGGTGTGTGGAGAGTCGGGTCGGGTGCGTGGACAGATGGGCCAGTGCGCGGGTCCTGCTCAGCCTTCAGACCCACCGTCATTCTGTCCATCAACTGGACCTCCCAGAAGCCGGGGAAGGGACGGACGGGCTTCTCATTCACTCTGTGACACTTAGATATCCCCTAAAGTAATCTAGATGACATGCATGAAAGTACCACATCATGTCACTCCCCATAATGACATTAGGGCCGTATTAGGGAAACCAACCATGGGAAATACCACGTGTCCCCCAGCAGGGTGGTCAGCCCCTTCCTCCCTCTCCCCACCCTCTCCATCCTCCCCTCTCTGCCTCCCTCCCTCCCTCCCTCCGTCCCTCCAGCCTCTCCACTCTCTCTGATAGCATCACTCTCTCTGGGTCTCCAGGTACCCAGAGCTCCTGCTGCTGCAAAGAAAGGGATGAGAGCGGAAGTTGTTTCTGCTTCTGACACTAACTAGAAAACAAGCCAAGTCACTCCATAGAAAGGCAGGTGAACGAAGATTTTCAGACCAGAACTAAAAGAATCCGTCACTCTCAGAAACGCAGCCAAAGAAATCTGTCCCTGAGGCCAGGGAGGAGGTCCAGTCCCACGCAATTTCAGGCACCACACAGTGTCCTGGGGCCAGTACCACGGGGGACCCAGTGGCCCTGTGACCCCCAGCACGGCAGGGTCCGTGCGTTGAGACCCCAGGGAGACCCCTGGTCTGGAGCACCCCTTAGAAGCACCCCCCCAAAAATAAAAATAACTTAAAAAGAAAGCGATAGCACAGCGGGTAGGGCATTCGCCTTACAAGCGGCCAACATGGCCGACCCGAGTTCGATTCCTCCGCCCCTCTCGGAGAGCCCGGCAAGCTACCGAGAGTATTCGATATGCCAGACACAGTAACAACAAAGTCTCCAATGGAGACGTTACTGGGCCCGCTCGAGCAAATCGACGATCAACGGGAGGGCCTTTACCTTTACCTTTACCTTAAAAAGAAAGCGGCATAATCATGTCCTTAAGCAAAAGGAAAGTAATATTGAACATAAATTTGGATTTTGCACAAAGGAATAAGGAGAGATACAGAAAAAATATACACACACACGGGGCTGGAGAGATAACACGGCGGGTAGGGTGTTTGCCTTGCATGCGGCCAACCTGGGTTCGATTCCCAGCATCCCATAGGGTCCCCCGAGCACCGCCAGGAGTAACTCCTGAGTGCAGAGCCAGGAGCAACCCCTGGGCATCGCCGGGTGTGACCCAAAAGGCAAAAAAAAAAAAAAGAAAAGAAAAGAAAAAGAAAAAATATACACACACTCTCCAGCCCCACACACGGTGAAGCACAGGGGTTACTCCTGGCTCTGTTCTCAGGAATTACCCCTGGCGATGCTCAGGGGACCCTATGGGATGCTGGGAATCGAACCCGGCTCGGCCGCGTGCAAGGCAAACGCCCTCCCCGCTGTGCTATCGCTCAGGCCCCTCATTTCTGTTTCTGCGGCGAACATGAGCGTTTGCTTCCTCACAGTGGGGCGGGTGGAGGCCTCGGTAAGTAACCAGCGCATGACCAGCACCTGTGGTTGCTGCCCCCCAGGCTCCTGCCACAGGGATGTTCGTGTCGTGCCCGGGGCCCAGGCGGGCTGCTGGGTGTTTCACAAACCTCCTGGTAGAGCCCTCTGTTTTCCGAACATTCTGGAATGTTCTAAAGGCCTGTTCAGTGACTGTCCGGGAACTGGTAACTAAGCACAGGACACACAGGAAGTTCCACCTCAGACCCAAGCTCCCACATGGCCTTCGCCGAGCCTTCGCGTCGGAAACCACTGAGGGTCCGCGTCCACGCCGCTGGGCTCCAGGCTGCGGCCGGCCCTCACGCCTCCATGGACGGCCCTGCTGGCCTCCGAGAGCGCCCGGGCGGGGAAGGCACTGGAAATCCAGGCCCAGGGCCCTGTCTGGTTTGCACCGACACAAGGCGACCCGCACGCCCCCCGCCACCTGGATCACGGTCATTCCCACGCTCTCCCTGTGACTTCTCTCACCTTCCCAGACCCTGAGACTGAAGGGGCGACAGGCGGCTGGTCGCAGCCGAGCGGGACATCAGCTCAGCCCAGACGAAGGTCCCAGCAGCGTCTTCGGATCCGTTTCCCTCGAGAGGGTCCCTCTAGCCACCACAGAGGGAAAGCCACGTTCTGTCAGGCAGGAAGAGACCAGCTCTTCCGCTAAGCACCTGGGGGAACACATCTCTGTGTGTGTGTGTGTGAGTTTATGTGTGCATGTACAAGAGAGAGTGTGTGCGTGTGTGCATGTGCGAGAGAGTCTGTGTGTGAGTGTGTGAGAGAGATGGTGTGTGAGTGTGTGTGCGTGTGTGATAGTGTGTATACATGTGTGTGAGAGAGTGTGTGTGAAAGAAAGAGGAGAGTGTGTGCCGGTGTGAGTGTGTGTGTGCGTGTGTGTGTAAAAGAGAGAGACTCTGTGTGTGTGTGTGTGTGTGGTTTGTGCTTCATGCTTTAGATCTTTCTATTTTCCCCCAAATTCCAAAACCTGGTCTTGGCCTGCCCCCCCTCCACAGCACCCCGACGTCCGGCTGGGCCCAAGTGGGTAAAGTGTGCGGTACCACAGGGCACACTGGTGCCTGAAGAGACCATCCCAGAAACACAGGAACCTCCGTGTCCTCCACATTGGCCTGAAAAATAAACCTGTTTTATTTTTTAAATCAGACCCACACTTGAAATAATTTCTCCTCACTTATTCCAGTAAATGACAAAGGAATCTTTTTTTTTTAATACCCTCCATGCCTGGTTTCTAACTAAAGACGCTCCGGGTAGGGATTCTCTGCATTTCCAATTCAGAGACAAACTGAGTCACCTGGGTCTGATTCGGAGAAGCCGCGCTGCAAACCGCATCAGGAACACCCAGAAAACTCCTCCAGGCCCCCCAAAGGGGATGAAGTGTCTCCTTCCCACGCAGTCAGTCCTTATTCGAAAGGCAACCTAGTGTCCCCAAAACACACAAACACACACCACACTCTCCCATAGACACACACCAATGCACACACATTCGCACACTCACTCCCAAGTACACATATTCACACGCTCCCACACAAATACAGTCACCAACACGCACGCTCACCCAGTCACAGACACATACGGACACGTTCACACACTCATGCAGTCAGAATCACACGCATTCACACACACACACAACACTCCCAGACACATCATACAAGCACGTGTCCATATACACACCCATGCATAGTCTCACATGCTACACATATGTTAACACGTTACACGCTCACCCGTACACAGACACCTCCTGTGCACATATATCCTTGCACAGACACGCCTGCACACGTGCTCCCGTGGTGAGGGGGCTGCACAGACCCGCGTGGACGCAGGAGCAGGGGGCAAGGCCAAGGTTTGAGAGCAGGACCCTCCGCTGCCTCTGAGGCCGCCTGCCCCTCCCACCAGTTCTCCGGTGTGGCATAGCCACGACAGCCGAAGCCTCGAGCTGGAGCCGCTGTGGCACGCGTGGAGGGCCCTGCCCGCCTGCTGGCCCCTGGTACCTGCTGTGGGCCCCAGCAGGAGCCGTCCCTGAGCCCTGCAGGGAGCCCAAACCCAGAGTCACGAGACAAACAACAGCCATGACAAAGGACGCACTACTGCCCGGCGGCTGCTGGCATTCCAGGCCACACCCTAAGTCAGCCAAGAAAGACCCAGGCGGCGGCGGGCACTGCCCCAGAACCTTCACCACAGGCCGCACGTGGGCAAGCGACAGGAACCAGCGTCAGCCAGCAGACGAGGAGGGGCTGCACCGTGGCCTCGGACCCAGCCTGTGGGGGTCAGCGGCCCCACCTGAGCCCAGCCCAGGAAACCAGGGTTTCTGGGCTGCCCATGCATTAAAGGCCACTCTGCCCGGCCTCTCTCCCCGCGGCCCCCAGCGCACAACTCCCCTCCCCCACCCAGGCCCCTCGCGTGCTGAGTCCACGGCCTCTGCTCTGGTCCCACTCGCTCTCCTCAGGCCACGTGCCCTGACCGCCGAGACCAGCCCAAGACCAGCCCTTCTCTGCGCAGGGTCAGTCAGTTCTCGCCGGCGGAAGGCTCTCTGCCGACACCACCGAGCAACACCCAGGAGCAGCCCGACCAAATCAGCCCTGTCTGCCGAGATCTGCGGCTGAACCCCTCTCCCGTGGACCCCCAAGTCCCACCACGCCAAGCCCCCAGGAACCCCAAGTGTCGGCTCCAGCGTCCGAGCACCGACGAGCTGTTTTGCCGGGGCCGGTCGGGAGACAGAAGGGTTTGGGCCCGGGCGGGCTGGGGGATGCTGCCAGAGTCATGCCCGCCCCGCACAAAGACCCACTATGTGGGTTGCGTGTTTACTTGCACACACAGGGGCTGTGTGCTGGTCCCCGCCCCCGGGAGAGCGAGATGCGGCAGAATGGGTCCCATTCACCCTCCCCCCCCCCGCCCCGCCTCGAAAACGGCTGGAGGGAGTCGCGGGGCTTCTGGGCTGGGCTGGAGCCGGCACCTTTGTCCGTGGATGAGGAACCGCCGGGGACAGGACGTCCTACTCCGTGAGGACCAGGCCTCTCCCTGCCGTGGGCCTGAAACTCTCTCCATCCCACTCCGTCTGCCCCCGGCCACGTGCCTGGCCGTCTCTGACTCCCGCCTGACGTCAGCAGGGACGGGCAGAAGTTCCTCGGTGCAGAGAGAGGCCGGGTCAGCCGTGTGAACTGGGGCAGGGGATCTGCCCTGTGGCCGGCCTGAGACTCCAGGCCCAAGAGGTGCTTTACGGTCTGTCCGTGGGCTGCTCCCCGTCCCCGTGGCCCTTCCCTGTGGCCCCAACACCACTGAGACTAGGTTGTGGCTCTCCGAGGGGGATCTTAAAAGTCCTCCATGAGCACTGAGGAGCCGTTCGCCAGAGGTGAGCAATATCCCACCATCCTCCCCCCTGCTCCGAGCCAGGGCGAGGCTTACGCAACGACAGAAGCTAGGCCTCGGTGACTCCCCGCCCAACTTCAGCTGAACTTCAGTATTCGCGACTGTCAGAAGCACGCGTGCACGTGTGAGAGCGCTTAGGAAACACTTGATCTGCCTTCGCGAGAAACCCTCTCCAAAGCCTTCCCAATCCGTCTCCATGTGGAAGATTGGGAACGATGGCTCTCTGATCTCGGGGTCCTCCTCTTGGCCAACAAGCTCGTTAAGTGACCAGAAACCATTTGGTTATCAACCTGCGTGATTGCTGAAAGAACCTGTTTACGATAACGCTGCCATCTCTTACATGTACAAACGTGGTCTCGGGTGAGGTGGCTGATCCTTGTGACTGTGCTGTTGTTCCTCGGGTCACATCGACCAGTTCCACAAGACGCATCATCTGCCTGGCTCTCTGTGAGCTGGCGCCGACCGTGACCATGGTCTGCGCGTGCCCACCGCCAGGCGCATCCCACAACGTGATCCTATTAGAAAGGATCCCGTGTTGATGGTTCATGGGGACGCCACACAAAGTCACGAAAGAACAGATCTTTATGGTCGGTCAAAGCACACGGCATCGGTGTTCGATCCGCTGGAACAACCAGCTACTCGGACACACAAAGTTTCATCGCGTCCAAAAGCAAGGCGGCAAGTTGGTGGCCCTCGTCCTTCTGTGCCTCCTATCGCAACATGCCCACAGGTACGAGGACAACCAGACTTGTGTGCATTTGTAACAGGGTCACACCCATTTAAAAAGGAAATAAAAGAGAAGGTGGGGAGAGTTTCAAGGCAGTGTCGGTGGGTGTGAATGCCGGGAGGGTGGCTGTCCCACCTCTCGGGAGGGGACAAGAGCCACGTTGTGCCTCGTGTGACAGACAGCCGGGGCTTACGTCATGGGACCATGCTCAGATCAGCCAACGTTCCAGCTGGTGCTCCGCCAACCGGCTCATCTCCACGACCCCAGAGGGTCCCTGAGCCCCTCAGGAGTGATCCTTTGGCACAAAGCCAGGAGTGAGCCCTGAGCACCACCAGAGGGGGTCCAGAAACCGAAATAAATAACAATTGAAATGACATCAAATGATCAAGAGCCCAGTAGGGTGGGTGGGTAGCAGAGTGGAGGGCAGGGGGTGGGGTGCTGGCCTGGCGCGTGGTGGACCCGTGTTCAATCCCTAGGACACAAGAGCCCCTTAGCCCTGCCCGGAGCCCCTCTGGGTTTGGCTCCCAAACCAGAGCCAAAAATGGAAACGAGAAAGGGTGTTTCCCTGCCGTGGCCGGGCCCCCGTGGGCCATGAGGGGGTGGCTGGTGAAGGGGCACAGTCAACTCCTACTTCCAGCAGCAGCAAAGGACAGCGGCCAGCTCCAGCCCTGACCAGCTGGCCACCTGCCCACCGGGCCGTGTAGACACCAGCTGAGTCTCCACGCAGCTGGGTGGGGCCACACGGTCCCCTCCGTGAGTGGGAAGGGAATCCCGACACAGAGATCCGGTCCTCAGCCGGGCTCCCCGCCCCCCGCCGACCCCCGTCCCACACCAACACGGGTTTATTTCCTCATCCATCAGTGGGTCAAAGTAATTTCTGCGGCGCTCATTTCCTGGGGAAAGTGCAGGATGCAGGGGTTAGTGATTATTAGAAGCACATGAAGCAAAATGTTAATTTTGAAATCGACACCAGCGCGGAAGGGCCATTTTAGCTATTTTATAGGCTTGGGTGTTTTTTTTTTCCTTTTAACAAAGTCTTCCCTGCTTCCTTTTTTGTAATTATCAATCTCGCGAAAGGTCAGAAGAGATAATTCAAGAAATGAGTTTATGCTATCTTTCCACTGCTGAAAAATTAATGAGAAAATGATCACATGTAGATTTTAGAATAATCATTTAAAAAAAAAAAGGAAGAAGAAGAATTTATTTCCAGGGTATGGTCAAGAATTAGACTCTGGAACCCCGTGACTCTCCTCCGCTGATCACCCCGTCGGGTGTCCGGCTTGTGACCGTATTGAACGGAGTCCGCTTAGGGATGTCTGAGTGATGAGAAGAAAATCTTCCGCGCTGCTCCTTGAATTATTCTTTTTTGTTTGTTTGTTTTTTTAATTCAAGGAAGAAAGAAAACAGAAAAAGGGAGGAAGAGAGAGTGGAGGGAGGGGATACAGGAATAAAAAGAGAAAAGGGAGAAAAGAAAGAAGGGGAAAGGATGGACAAAAGAAAAAAGTAAAGCAGGAAGAGGGAGAGGAGGGAGGGGCGGGGCGGGGAGGGGAGGGCCGAGAACCGGCCTTCGGCTTTCAGCAGAAAGTGTTTGAGGTGGGAGGGACGGCCACTGGGCCAGGGCTGGAGAGAGGTGGGCACCCGGGGAGGGCTAGGGTGTTGTATGCGGGAAACCCCATGATGGGCAGTTTGGTCAACTATGGTGCCCAGAAGAAAAATAAACTTTTAAAAGACGCAGCTGGGGGCTGGAGCAATAGCACAGCGGGGAGGGCGTTTGCCTTGCACGCGGCCGACCCGGGTTCGATTCCCAGCACCCCATATGGTCCCCCGAGCACCGCCAGGGGTAATTCCTGAGTGCAGAGCCAGGAGTGACCCCTGAGCATCGCCGGGTGTGGAAGGAGAAGAAGGAGAAGGAAGGAGAGAAAGAGGAAGAGGAAGAGGAAGAGGAA